>NC_045639.1:12173410-12808410 GCF_009829145.1 Chiroxiphia lanceolata
TCCACGTTTCCTGCAAAAACCTGTGGACTTGGTTGGAAGACATGGGGTTAATCCCACTCACCAACACTAGCTGAGAGGCTCTCAACTCTGTTTAAGACAGTACCTCAATCATGAATGGAACAAGGCACACACCTCCAAAGAAACACACTCTGCCTTATGCATTTGAGTGCATCACCTGGCAATGTGGCAAAAGACAGGATGCAGCTGATGTGATGCTTCTGTCCTAAAAATCAAATTTCAGCAAAAGATCAAGTTCTTCAGTGTGGGCAGGGACCGCCTAAGATAGTCCCTAGAGACTGACAAATTTCTCCTCCTGACCCACTGGAAAAACAGCCCAGTAATCACCAGACTGCCTGTCTCACCCAGTCCATGCCCAGGTAGAGCGGGAAATGTGCTTTCCTCTGCCCTCTTCTTCCCCCAGTGCACTGTAGGAGGCAGGCCAGAATTTTATCCTTCCACTGTAAACTATAATACCTGGTTTAAAATTATATTACAAGACATTAATACAAACGGAAGGTTTGGGAGGGTTTTATAACCCACAAGAGATGACACTCATAGGTTATGATGTCATTCAAACCACTTGATAATATACTGTACTAGCTTGCAATATTCCAAAAGCAGCTATTAAACTAAATATAGATGAGGAACATGTTGCTACAACAACACAGAATATCATGAGCAGCAGTATGCAGAAATATATGGCTGTAAACCTCATTTTTATTTATTTGATTAGTCACCTTTTTTTCACGTGGGTAAAAACAACTGCTTTGGTCCTCTGAAGGTGCTTACAGTGTGGATTGAATTTAAAATCACCCCAGTAAAAAAAAAAATAAAAAAAAAATAAAAGGCCAGTCAAACACTGAGGTAATCCTAGGGAAAAAAAATATATTTGATGTATGTAAACTACAACATTTCTAGACAGAAATAAATCAGTCTTGGCCATTTAAGGTAATTCAGTTGCATTACCTTTCTTTTTGTATGAAACTTAAAAGCAATAAAAAGAGAAAATGTAAATACTAGTTCCTACACTTTTGTAAGTCACTATTATCAAAACAGAGTGCTTTAATTATATTTCAAGACTAGGGTATGGGCTGGGTGACAAGATTTACTGGAGGTCAATGTGAGCAATAACCATTTTTCTTCCCAGTGAAAAATAATACCATCAATGGGAGTTGTTAAGAACTATTAAAATTGCTGGATTTAAATGCTTCTGTAGGATACTTAATCAGAGATGTTTGGTCATTCTGGTTTGAGGTAAAGACATAAAACAGCTACCAGAGTGGAGACGATGATTTTAATTATTTTAGATTATTTATTTATTTTTAAAAACTGCCCTTTTTCAGCCCTGTATTACAAAGGGGTAATTAGTCAAATACATCCTTCTCCTAAAGGGTGTAATGTTTTGGGTGTAACAGCCCCAGAAAGCTGTGTCTCCATGACTTTCTAGAAAGAGTTTACAGAAAAGGGGAACAAAACCACTTCAAGAAATGTGTCACAAGGATGGATCCCTACCAAGAAGACTCCAGTGCAGTCAGACCTCTGATTTATGGATCAGCAAAATGGGGGTCCCTCCAGAGCTAGATATAAGCCCACGGTTTGAGTCAGGAGGATGAATCCCACTTTCAAGAGCGGGATTTCCAGTAGGCCCAAAATCTTATCTTTCAAATCCTCAGCCATGAGTCACACAGGGGATTTCATGAGCAGCATTCGACCCAGAGACTTGAGCAAGACTATTGCCCAAGTATTTAGCTGTTCCATAAATCACCAGTTTGGTTTCTCAGATTTAGCATGGAACGCAACAAAATCTGCCTTTTCAGTTGAATGTTGCAGCCTGACATGAACTGGCCAAAGCAGGGCACTGCAATATATTTTTTAACAGTTCAGCTGAATTTTTTTCTCTTATAATTAAACTTTTGAACACGTTTTAATACAAATGTAATAGATTTCTTCTTATGAGCTGCTGTTTATAGCCTTGTTTATAATAAATATTTATAAGTACTTATAAATAAAATATTAATTGCTTAAAATGACATTTTAATGTGGTGCTACATGTCCAAAGAACATTGGGCTACATCATGTGAGCTCAGTTTGGGATATATGAACTCACAGGCAATAACAGCAAGCAGTGAGACCGCTATGAGTAGTCTCTATGCTAGGAACCTTCAATGTGAGTTGAGTAAAAGTAGTAATTAAAGAGGTTACACCAAGAGACAGTATTCCCCTTTCTGTAAAGCTATAGAAACGAGTAATGATGGGGATCTGAATGGAGAATTGCACTTAGAGACTCATGGCTTTATGGGTCTACAGCTGGTAGAATTAAAAGTTGGGGTTCTGGTGAAAATGAGTGAAGAAAGAAAACACTTAAGCTAAGGGATCAGCTAATAACCTTTGTTTTCTTTTCTGGGTGGTGTGTCAACATCTTTTGGGAGAAACAGAAAAGTTCAAGAAGAAGAGTCTGAATACAAGAGGCCCAGCAGCTTACTACTGACTTCCCATCAAGACTAATGTATATTTTGTCATGCCACGGAGTAGCAGGCATGTCCTAACCCCAAAGCAGCAGCATAGTTTCAGCAGGGACTGAATTAAACACTTTATGCATTCCTTGAGAAGAAAAGGAAACTCCAAACATTATTACTACTTTGCTTAAATGTGTATATCTGTAGTGTTCTTCAAAAGCACTCACTGTTTGGCTAAACCTCCTTTCCCGTGTCACAAGAGCAGACAGTTGCTATTTCAAATGTAGTTATTAATTGAACCCTGCAAAATATACCTCTCTATCTAGGTAAAAGCTTCACGTGCAGACAAGCACATCATATCTCAATACCTCTAGTTTTCATCAACAAAATATTCTAGAGGCCCTCACCTTACTATTTCACCTCTGGGTTGCTCAAAAGAATTAACCCTATGTACACTGTCTGCCAAAAAGAAACCAAAACCACATTTTCATTTCTTTTGTTCCATCTTAGCTGTAAGTGTTCAGCACAGGCTGTATGCTGGGTCTGAAAGAATTATGGCCACACAATACTCATGACAGCTGGAGGAAAGCACTGTCTTTGGATACAAATGACAAGTGTGGTAAGGTCCATACCACACCTTCAAAGGATGCCACTGCCAATTACATCTGAGCTTCTCCAACAGCTTCTGACAGGGCAGTAAGAAAGTACCATATTTAATCTACTAAGGCTAGTCTGGACAAAGCACTAGAGAATATACTGTAATGGGGCAAAGATCTGTGTCAGCAGGGGCAGCAATGAGATGATCTAACACAGAAGAACTTTTCTGTCTCTGATTTTTATGATTCTCTGATAGAGAATATGCACAAATAATGGGTCTGAGAAACAATTGTGAAGATTTCTTTGGACTTGCAGTGAAGTTCATTGCACAGAAGGGGTACATATATAAATATATATGCATATATAAATAAAGAGAAAACAATTAAAAGAAATAATTTTACTGCTCCTATTTGAGAGTTGGGGGTGGTAACTCTGCAAAAGTTCTCCTTGAATTATAATGCCTTTACACATGACACACTTGGTGGAGTAAAATAGGAAAGAACCACACAGAGATACCAATATTTGGGGTTATTATTTGGGGTCACACTTTCCAAGCAGGCAGCAAAAACACAATCCATCATCATGACCCATTTTCCTTTAATAAACACCTGAAACTGCAGACAAGCCTTCTCAACATACTGTTGGAGGGGAAAGGGCCAGCCCAGGGGGCAGCTTAGGGGACGCTGGTGAAGGATGTGAGTCACCGTGTTGAGGGCACTGCAATGACTCATGTCTTTCTAACCTGCTCATAGATCTAAGTAGCTTGTTGAACCAGCTTGGCTATGAATGGAGGCATGGGATTTGTCAAAGCAAATGCCAAAGTTCATGAGAAGATTTTGAGAATTTGACCTTTCAGTCTACTTGGTTTCACAGTGTGAGCCAGCCATTGACTTCAGTGGGCCTTTATACCCTGAACATGGCCTGACAGCAGCTGAAATTTTTGCTCAACATTTCTTGAAGTCTACTGCATTGCTGGAAGGTGTGGTGAGGTATACAAGCTAGCAATTAGCTTTTGGGGTAACTAGGTCGGTTAAATGCCACTTACTGAGTAATAATATTTTGCACCACATATTGCTGCCTCACATAGTTATTACCAGTGACAAGAAACCACATCATTACATGTGGTCATCTGCAAACCTCAAGTAAGATCTCTGGGAGGAGGAAGCTGCTGATTAAAGATGTATCAATAAGCACATGCTGAATAACTTCATTCCTTTTATGTACACCAATGCCTGCTTTCTGTGGTCAAAAATTCTCTTATTTCTTTACAGTATGCAAAAAGGAATTTGGTTAGTGGCTTGTGTTTGTTGAAGGGATGTGATTAGCATACAAATAGTTGATGTTCTGAGGCATTCACATGTGATTGAAATACCCACCATCTTCTCCTTAGCGTCACCATGAATGTCTGTCAAGTACAAAAAACCAACCCCCAAAACAAAGGAAGTGGTAAAATGGAAATATACTGTTAAACTAAGACAAAAATTTAAAAGCCTTTAAGGAACCCTTTCCAATTACTTTGTGAAATAAATGACTACAGGGATTACCAGAACCATTGGTGAAAATATTTTCAAATCAAAACAATAATTGACACAAAGACAAAAAAAGGAAACACAAATTTTGTGCCCTTCCAGATTCTTCGTTTTCCTTCTCATGTATGAAATTTATCTTAAAGGTGATTCAGCATGTTCAGGAAAAATATTTCTTAATATCCACCAGTTCTAATCCTTAATTACCTGATTTTATACAATGTTATCTTAATGTCATGGTAACTTTGCCAAGTTTTATAGAATATGATTCAAGAACCAACCTGGTTAGAAATTTCAAATGGAATTTTCCATTTCTATGTCCACTTGATATAAATTGTCTTTGTGATACTTCCCCTGAAACCCTGACTAGCTAAAGTAAACTCACTCTGACAGAAGGACTTTTGAAACTGTTATTTTAATCCTAAGGTTTACATATCTGTCAGAGGGATAGCACGTTCATACCCTTTACCATTGTTCACAGATTCTTTTTTACAAAGTCTAAGCATGGGTCTCAAGGGTTCTTGCTCCTCAAGGCAAATTACCTCTGAGTGTTTAGGTTCACCTCCAGCTCCGTATTTTTACTTTTCATATGCCTCTTTCTTTGTGTTTTTCTTCCTCTCTTTTCCTTATTTTCAACTCCTGACCAGGACCCCTAAAGGAAAGAAGAAAGACACTTAGATACCGTGGTGATGGGTGACCTTATAAAAACACAGATAAAGAGACAGAGGGATTGTTATGTTTCCTTCACACTGTTTGACTGTGCTACACAGTTAGATGAAAACATTTGTTCTACAAATAAAAGAAAACCTTTCAAACATTACTTCAGCCTCAGTCTTGTTCCCAGTCATGCAGCTGAGGATAGGACCTGTGTCCTCATGGACCCTTCACCTAGTCAAGAACTGAGGACAAAGTAGTTAATGGAGAGGTGTCAATGCAGCTGATTGATTGATTCTTACATACAATAGGTGATGTGATGCAAAGATTAGGAGCTTCGGTTTAGGCAAATTATTTGGGGGTTTTAAAACCTTAACTCCACTATTTACTCTCTCCAGGCCTTGAACACAGCCACTTCTTATCACCATTACAATACATTTAAAAGTATTTTTAGTGGTGTAGTTGTAGTTGGAATTGTTTTGTGACAGCAAAAGGAAGAGCTTTCAGAAAACAAAGGAAAACCGGCAAGAATTTGTTTAAAAGATGAAAAACTACATTTAAGTGTTATGCTATGCTTAAATTATGATTAAAAGTTTATCAGTTTAAACTATGTTAAGCAAAGACCTTCAAGTTGAGTGCCAATTATAATGATACAGGTATCTTTTGATTTGAGACTCCAACATATCACAAGGACCTCAGAGATTATTTAACAACCTATGTGTCATTTCTCTCAATTCTGCCAAGATGCCTTTAAAAATTTTACATATACAAATAACTTTTGTTCATGCAAAGGAAGATGATTTTCAGCAGGTAATCCCCCTCTTTCTTATTTTAAAGACCCTTTTCAAATCAGCAAATCTGTACAAAGCATTATTTTTCTGAGGTCAAAACCAGGATACTGCAGCTCTTAGGCTTTGGAAAACAATTCATTGGCACTGCCCACTCAGAGCCCTGGAGAGAAAGGCAACGGAGCAGCCACAACAGGGCATCAAGAGGCATAGTTTGTGGCAGCCTAGAGAAGGCAAAAATGAGGAAGAGGAAAAAGAGCTAAGAAGGAACAAGACAGAGAAAAGCAGAGGCTAAAGGAAAAGGCCAAGCCTACGTTCTTGTAGAAAAATCCAGGCAGTCCAATGCAGAGGGAATGCAGCAGGGCTATTCTGCAATGTGTGCAGGTAAGGGATGAGCCAAGTAACAGCCTTGTGAAACACAACTAGAAATTCAGTCAGAGAAGACACTGATTTTTTTTTTCCCCTCTCTCTATCCCCCGGCACAGAAGAAGATATAGGTGTTTAGATCAACTCCTGCCCTTCTTGAGTCCAGAGCAGAGAAGGGGCTGACTCAAGCACTTTTCGTGCAGTCCACAGGATTCCTGCTTGCACTCTGGGCAGGTTACTGGGATAAATTAAGACCCAGCCTCTGCCCTTAAACCTATAAGACAATTCACCCCCATTGTATTGGGTGGTTTAAAAAAAAAAAAATAAAAAAAATGATTCAACAGACTTGCAACAAATCTTCCTAACCGCTAGGTTAACACTGCATGTGATGTTTGTATGACAGATCATGATGGGAGGTGACAGACTTTCAGGCCTTGGCCGAGAAGTAAGATCAGCTGGAGGTAGATGATTTCTGTCAATAGGTGAGCTTCATGCAGCCAAAAGAGTGATGACCTGAAGCTACGGGGCGATTTTTATTTTCTTCTATTATATCTCTGTGTGCTCATGTTCAGGCATTTTTTTAATCCTCAAAGTAGCAGAAATAGACAGTGGTGTTTAAAAGCGTGAATTGCAAATGCCTCAGATTTGCTGGAGGAGATGGAAAAACTGATTCTGTGGAATTTGGACAGTGGAAAAGACAACTGCCCAAGATACAATGTTCTTCCTGACCTAGCCCTGTCCTCATCTTTCATCTCACACACACTACATCGACCCCTGCCTCTGCTTCACACACGGTGCCAGTCTCCACAGCCCATTTGTCAAACCTTCCAGTGAACACCACCTGTGTCACGCCAGCCCCTGGGCACTGGATGAGTTCCCTATAAAAATCCACAAGGTCAGTGGCTAGATTATCCTGCTTTACATCCCTCCTTAAAATCAACCCACGATGTGACCCTCGGGCAGTGTGGGACACTGGCAAACCAGCTGCTGTGCTGAGCTGGTTGCTGAGGACACTGGCTCAGCTCTGCTGTCATCTCTCAGGGCTCCTCCACTTGCTCAGTGTTCACCAACACTCACTTCTGCCCATCTGCATCGCCTTGTGGATAGCCCAGGCTGTGTTCTTTCTCAGTTTTAGGGATGTTTCTCAACTACATGTTTCCCTTTGCCACAACAGGGTGATTCCTGATTTACACACTTGTGCAGTAGAAAAAGAAAGAGAATCAGAGCTGTTACACCACTTCGTTGGTACCCTTGCTATCATGCTGTGATGGATTTTTCATCTGGAGTCAGTTCCTCCTCTTCTTTTAGGCTGTCCCAACCCTGCTTGTCTCACAGCACCTTCTCAGTTCAACAAATGCCATCCCAATTCAACGAGCAGAGCACAGAAGGGGAGAGACCTATGAAAAATGTTCATGTTATGCAAAAATTAGCTGGCCCCCACAAATCCAGCAGATAGCAAATGACTCATCTGGAAGGCTTGGGCTCAACTGATGACACATAAAGACTAAACTATATTAAGGTTAATGAACTTCAGGATGATGATTTATACTTAGAACATAACACTTTATGGCAGCTGAGACAACATTCACTCCTTTTCATTCCTTTCCTGAGGACAACCTGCACGAAAAAAAAAAAATCTGACACAAAGAGCTGTTGACAAGCATACAAAATGGAGCATAAATACTACCTACTAGCCATAGCTACACCCAGGAGACCCCCACAGAGTGTTTGAATATCCGCTGCTCTTTATTCACTGTAATAAGTGAAACGTGCTCTGTTAAACCAAAAGTGCAGCTGAACTTGTGGGGAGACATTCTTTTTTCACCTGATGCTGAAGTAAGAATGCCAGTCTTCCCCATGTTAAACAAACGCCTTTGAACTGTTCAGAAATACTGCTAAACCTTAAAAAACAAAGTGGGGGTTTAAAATTCTCTCTATGGATACAACATGTTCCAAGAGCTAATTAATTGCTACTGCTACTTACTGAAGGAAAGAGCCAAGAGCCATGTGTTTGTGCTATTCATGTCTCCGATAAACATCTGATCTTGTTGATGTTGGTGAGAAAATGCTTAGGAAAGGGCATCAGAGCACTTTTAAGCATTGCTGACAATATGGCTCCCTATTTGTTTGCTCTTTTACCTGCTACCTGCTGAAACCCAGCATACTTTCTCCATGGAGCCACGGGAGCCCTGCCTGCCTCTGCAACAAGCATCCTTTCCTAAAGATTATATTTTGACTGTGTCTTATCACACCCTTTTGTGGGTTTTTGAGAACAGCAATAAAATAAACATGTTTTCTGTGGGGAATATTTCTGTAATTATTGGATTGAAGACTGCTCAAAAAAACCCCAAGCCACACAGATTTTACATTTTTAAGAAATAAGCATCCCAAAAACTCATGCTGACAGGCTTTCCTGTCACACACACCATGGACACAGCCCTCAAATACCAGTTCTTATCTGCTGCCGCTCTCTTCCAACATTACAAAACCCTCTTTTTCTTGGTTATTTTTCAAGAACTGCAGCACTAATTCCTCCTGGTCTCAGTGCCAATGACTGTACTGGAACTAGTCCATGGAATGAAGTGAATCCCATCTATTTTATTTAATTTTTTTTAAGGCATCAAAATCCTAACTTCCATCTTTCAAAATATCAGCCTGGATTTCCAGAAGATGAATAGCTATCTTCAGGCATTGTTGGTCCAGCAGAGTCTGTCTGACCTTTGGACTTGCTTCCCTCACAACAAGGACAACCAAAGGCAAACACTAAGGGCCACAGCCAATGATTCAGGATGTCCTAGAGCAGTGATCTTGCACTCTGTAAACAAATGACATTATTAACATGCCCAGTAGAGGCTTGGTTTTGGCTCGTACTCTTTCTTATTTGAATTAATTTCCAAATAAGACCATTTATGACCTTTATCTGAAGCAGCATTATGCAAGCCAATACTTGTGCGGGCCAGTGTCTGTATTCCAGGGTAGAAGACACCAGAAGCTAAAAGAAATAAAATAGGTTTCTGCTCCAAAACAAAGTGAAACCAGGAAATGCCTTTAGACAAATAAATCATAATTTCAAGTCAGCTGCAATGAGGGAATGGTGGAGTTTCCGTGGCAGAGGAAGAAACCACGAAGCCAGAAAAACTCCAGATCTGACTTACCCAGAGCAGGTTTCTGCCACAGCTTTTTTTCTGGTGACACTGAGATGCAAGCGAAACAACATTTGTAGCACAGGCCAGAAAGACTCTGAAGAGCTTATTCCAAACAGCCAGTGACTGTCACAAAAGTGACAATCCACTTCAGCAAGACCTAAATCTCTTTTGGCTTGTTTGCATTACTGTGATTTCTGTTTCCTTTGTACAACGGTGAACCGTGATATAGGGAAGCTGGGAAAGACATTCTGCACAGGACATCCAATACCCTGGTTATCCCAAACCTTTAAAAAAACATTGAATTTAATGTAAAAGCAAAGAAAATGCAGTACTAGATAAGGAAAACAGTCCATTCAAGCTTAATCTCACGCGACCAGAACCAGGCTTCAAAGTGCAGCTCTGCTACCTGTAGTTATTGGTTACTTGTCCCCTCAACCCCCAAACACCCAGCGACTGAAGGCTGGATGCAGTACATTTCTAATGACCTTGACGTTGCTCTTCCTGCTGTAGCATGGACTACTGCTATAAATTTGGTTATCTCTCTCTAAAATTTGATTTGTTCTCCGTTGAACAGAAGCACAGAATTTCCCAGCTGAGTTACACATTACGGGAAAAAGTGTTCCCTTTTGGGTTTTTCTGCCTGCCATATTTCAGTTTGCTTGACTCTCCACTTCTTGTTTTGTGCTGCCTTCGCATCCCTCCTTGCTTGCTTGCTCCATTCTGAGGAAAAAACATTTCATCCTTTTCCATTGGCCATTAATTATTCTCCCTACTCTAACCAGAAACTGCTGTAACTCTCCAGTATCCTTGCAGAGCCGCAGTGCTCTCTGTTACCAATAGCAATGCAATCTGTGGGTCTGTGAAGCTCTGATTTATGTATTTCTGTGTAACTTATTTCTTCCCTACTGAACAGACTCAGTCAGTCATACTCAGGGTTATACAGCTCCTTTTCTCATCCCAGTATTTAGATGCTCAACTAGATTCTAATTGAAAAGGCATGATTTTCACTTTCTACAAGGCTTCAGTGGCAGGTATTACTCAGACACCCCATTGACCAGCCATCTTTACAGAAAAATACAGTATTTCAAAAAAAATTCATGGATATCTGAGCTTCCAAATGCTGTTGAGCATATTCATAGGTGGTTTATTGGAATAGACAAAGGATCTGGCAGGATAAAGCCCTGAACGGACAGAAAAGAAATAGAAGCCCACAGAAGGAATCATGGAATAATTATAAAAATTCAAATGAAAAATGTTTTTTCTATATGGACTATTTTATTCTTAAATATGAGAAAATCATGTGATAAAAACATGACATCTAATAACAAATGACAAAAGTTAATTTTTCCCCACTTGATTCTGGCATTATTTGGTTCTTTGCTGATAGGCAGTTTTGCTCCACAGGAGAACAAAGAAATGTCTTAAAAAAAATAAAATTATCAGCAGTACTCCAAGGCAGTAAAAGGAGATAGTTAAATTACAACCTGTGTGTGATATTTTCTACCCACATGCACCACTGAAACAAACAGTCTAATGGGACTAAAGCAACTATAGACACTTGTACACAGGGAATAGTAGGCAGAAAAAAATAAATCCTTTGAGGTAGGAATAGACCATGGGAGGTGTAGTTGAAAGTCAAGCAGATCTGTCCACATGACCAAGGACAGAGGGAGAAAAACTCTGAAAGCCTCTGTTTGTGGTGTTTGGTCCATGCTATGCTCTGGGTTTTTCTCAGAGCACCTGCAGAAGTTGTTGGTCTGGCTCAGAGGTGCTCAGAGTTTCCTGAAAGCAAGCCAGAGCAGTTCTGAGTGAACTCTGGACCAGTGAATCAGCTTTTGTAATGTTATTTTAACCAAAAGAAGATGCAAGGGTGAGGTATGTGCTTGTGGGAGGGAAGGGGGAGTTGAGAGGAGGAGAGAGAAAAGAAAAAAATAACCATTTTAACTAGGAGCCCTGTCTGTACCTTTTCACTTACTGACTTAAATACACAGATGACTATAGCTGAGGGATATTAAATGTGATTCGTGCACAGTACATTTTTAGGAGATATAAAAATTCAATGCACTGTAAAATTTATAGCTTCCTATCCCTCCCCCAAAAAAGAGTAAAAGAAAAAAATCTAGGTAGAGCGTATAAATTTTGCTGAGGCTCTAAAATGTGTCATAAAACCTCCCTGCCAGAGATACAGTTGGTGTTACAGTAGGTATTTCTATAACGAAGATTTGTAATAATTTGGGGTTTGTACATTGGGTGGCAATACTGCAGTGCTTTAGGCAATATGCCTATAATGTCCAACACAACAGAATGCCTGTTGGGTCTCATTTCATGTATATAAATTACATATAATCTGAACAAACACGAATGGTGGGACCCATATATAAACAGACTTAATATTTCAACACCTACATTTCTTTATGAACCTGGGTGGTTAGAAAGGTGGTTGCAAATGATTATTTCTTTACCAAGTTCACATGGAGTAGTTTGCTCAGTTTAATAATAGTCTATCTTGTTCAGGCTGAACAAACTGGTCCCTGTGGGGGAAAAAAATGCAGGGGGGGAGTAATAAATCAATAGCCCAGATGTAATCTTAGGTGTCTAGAATGCAGAGAGGGATTTTGGAGCATAATGGCACTGGTTGTCTATTGTCATTCAGACACGAGCTGCATCAGAAAAGGGCTTGTGGGAACCTGATAAGAGTTGGTCAAAAGTGGGCCATAAATCAAATCCAGGCAGTATTCTGCTGATTTCACACACATGCTCACTGGGAGGGGAAAAAAAAAAAAAGAGAGAAAAGAAAAGGTGATAGATCTGCAATTTACTGCTTATCACATCTGCTAGAAGTTTCATAATACAAAAGCCTGACCTTCAATGAATAAACACCCTAGTTGACTACCTGTTTCTGCCTGAAAATATGGCACTTGAATCTTCAAGAGCTCTGAAATGCAGCTATGAAAATGATGTGACATCTTCAGGTTTAGAAAGCTTCTTTTGGTTGCTAGCAGTTGAGTAGCTGTCACTTTAGTTACAAGTAGCTTCTTTAACTTCAGATGCACAGTGTTTATTGAAAGGAACGAGATACTTATTCAAAGACACTAATAGCCTATGGGGAAAAACAGTTCATAGCACAAGGATTATGAAAAGAGCAATGTGCATGGCTCTTTTACTTACATTTACTTCCTACTTCTGCCTAAAGACAAAATAAAAAGTAGCAGTAACAATACATTGATTACAGAGAGGTGTCCCTGCTGCAATACTTTTGCTGGGTTTGCAGCCACATCAACAACCACAGGTGACTGGTGCTACCTATTTCTTCAGCCCTTTGTCAATTTTAAGGTTGATTTGAACTCCCATTCAAAGCTCTGTCAATAGCTATTTCTTTAAATGTTGCATATTCATTATTTAAAGACCAAACACTTTAAACTTTTTTTCCAATTTTTGCATAGATTACCAGATCAAGGCAATTTTTGTCTGATACTTAATCTGTTATTTTCAGTCATACCTACTGAGAACTTACTGCAGATAATACCTATTGCTCAAGTTAAGCTCCTGTATTTTGAACAAATTGGGAGGGACTGAAATGCTGCATTAAAGGAAAGATCCTAATTATATGAGTTGGCAAGCTATCCCTTAGCAACTCCACAAGCCTCAAAAACGTTAACCCACAGAAGACAAACCCACTCTTCACCTGAGTATCACTCAGTGGGAAAAAGAGTACAAGATTAAAACAAAGCCCCAAAATTAACAGAAGCTTTTCCCAAGGTGCTTACACTTCATCTTGCTTGCACTGGTCCATCAGATTCCCAGCCCATTGGAGTAAAGGCTGTCTTGGCACGAGACAAGGGTAAATAACTGCTTGAGAAAATTAATTGAACACTAAAAAGCTGTTGCAAAGTAGTTTGAAATGTTTATTATCTGTTTTTTGGGGTTTTTTTTTATGGCATCTTCACTGTTTTCTGGAAGAAATCTGGCCCTGTAGGTTCAGGGTCCAACTAGTCGGTGTGCAAGTTAAACTATGTAACCACTATAGGGTGTGCACAAGGTGGTCCCAGCAGAGCAGTTCTCCCCTCAGCAGCAGGGACTTTACTTCCCCCAGACACCCCACAGAAACGAGCTTTACTTTTCCTTGCTCAGCTGCAGTGACTTTGGTATATTATCATGTCCAACACCAGCTGTTAGCAAGAAAACAAGAAGGGTATACCAGACTATTTAGAAACCATTCCTCACAACCTGGAAGTATTAAAAATGAAAACATCTCGAATTTGGATCCTAGTACAAGTTCCCTGCATGCTTGCTGGTCTACTTGCCACTGCTGTGCAGCCCTCGCTGTCGGAGAGGACAACGGTTATCAATCATGTCAGAGCACTTTAACAAGGCAAGCAAGCCACAAACACCTCGCAGAATTTATGTCACCAGGGAAGAGTCATTAATTTGGATTTCCAGCTTCCTGCTCAGGCAAAATTAAAAAACAAAATATTGAATATAGAGTAGTTTGATTTAACGCACACAAATAGGTAATTGAGTGTATATCTGCTGACCTTCCCTAAGAGGAAGGGCATAAATATTCCGGCTTGGGTTTACAAACCAAACAAACTCTTATAATAAGAAAAAAGCAATTTAATTATTTTATATATGTATTTGTTCACCTTGGTTTGCTGGGAGAGATTGATTCCTTTGTTAAAAATTATGTTTGGAAGGGGAAAGGACTTTAATTTGTATAAAGTGCATTCCGGGAATTAACATTCTCCCTGCTTGAAGGAGAAAAACTATGCCATTAGATTTCATTGATACTAAAAGAAAAAGGTTTTAATTCTGGTTTGAGCTTTTTCTTTTATTGGCGGGGGTGGGAGGAGAGGGTGTTAATCAAGGTTTCTGGGGGCGATTTAGATTTTGCAGTGCTTTACCATGCATGTGTGCACCCTTTATGTCTTTGTGTTTTCTGTATCTGTGGATGCACATGCATAGGGCTGCAGCTTTACTCTTATAGCCCAGAGGCAGCAATAGCAAGACTTTGCTAGCATCACTCTAAATTGCACATTAAAATTAGCAAATAAAGTCATTCTGTTCCATGCACAGGTTGTAAATTCCTACCCTTTCCAAATACCAAGTATATATTTCCAAGCCTCTTAAGTTCAATATTACACCAAACATGGATCTTCTCCAGCTGCTTCCTCTCCTGTCTTCTGATGTCTCCACTCCTTCTCCCTCTCATGGAGGTGTAGTATCTCAGCTGAATTATCTCAGACCTATTGCTTTGTCCTTCTGAACCATCTTCAGTGAGGTTTGGTCCAGCTTTCTTCTTCCCATGCTGCCTTCAGAAATTTACCACAGAAAAACACAGGGTCTCCTACACATGACTACTCAACAACTTAAAACCATTTTCAAGCCCTGGTAGTCAGATGTACTGGCTGAAAAATTCCTTTTCCAAAATCACCAGGATACAATAAACTTGGCGATTCCCTGACAACTTCAGCTGGGGTCTGTTTTTTGCTAGAACAAGACCTTGACTGCATTTTACTGTTCAGCAGCTTGCACTGAATTAAAAGAAAATAAAAATCTCCAAACCATATGGAGGAAGCACAGATTAATCGGTGTAGGAAGCTCACGTTATGCCTACGTGCTTATTAGGGAAAAGGCTGAATTAGAAACACTGCTTAGCAGAAACAGCTGACTCATGTTGCTACAGATTGAATCGAGTCAAAAGTACTTCAGAGCTAATGGAAATATGTCATTCTCCCAGTCCTAAGACAAAAAAAATATGTATTATCACAAACCTGTGTCCGGCATAAAACCTCCACCAAAAGTTAATTTCTCTGAATCTCTGTGAGGCTTTGTGTTGGCCTGGGAATCCTACCTTATAGGAATTCCACGGACATTGATATACAGAGCTGTCTGGGTTTGTGCTATGCCCTTACATCCCAGAGTCCACTGTGAGGCAAAATAAGGAGAAGGAGTGATCAAGAGGTGGAATGATTGTGAAATGCAGAGCAGCTCACAAAAGGGAGCTTAAAGAGAGCTCTTCCCAGGAGGAAGGAAAGGATAATTAGAGTTTAGTGAGAGTCACTCTCTTCCCTTTCAACGCAACTCATAAGGGATATGTGTTGATTACCAAATGAAAGAGGATAATGCATTGCTGAGAGACTGTACTGTGCAAATATTCATTTGAAAATGTTTACACTACAAATTTAGCTCATTTCCTGCATATCTATGCACAGATGGTAATTTCCTCAGATTCAAAACTGGCTGAGAAGAGGGGGAAATGCTCACAGGAGTGCTAGCAAATTCAAAGGGATCTCTACCTAGCAGCAGCCTGAACATTTTGTTTTCCTCCTTTTTCTCCAGCTTTCATTCTGTAAAATGTTAATCTCCTTTGCACACTTCAAGGTTTATAATTGCTATGCAAAACTACAAGCAACCGCAAAATATTTTCTAGCAAAAAAATTCTAAAGCAAATTTGACACATTAAGAATTTATGAAAAATCAAACACTTTTGTCTTAATGCTAAATATCAAAATATGCTTCTAATTATACATTCTTTCAATTAGTTACAAATTCCAGCCAAAGACATCCAGCAGTCTCAGTTACACCTAGTACTTTTCCCCTATCTCATCTTATGCTCTAAGTCAGTTCTGAGATGTGCATGGGAAGTATAAACTCTTGGATACTTTTCCTGGCAAAGTCAGACACATACTCTAAACAGATTATTCTTACCCAATTACTAATTTAGGACTAATTTGTTTATGTTTTAATTCTTCCGTAATTTGTTCTTCCTGTAGGACAAATTAGATCCGATCATGTAGTTAACAGCTACAGCCTAATATGCATCCAAAAATGACAGAGAGGTCACACTTACTCCACCAACCCCGAACACTATTCCCCCTTCTCCACCCAAGTTACTAGATTAATAAAAATAAAAATTATTCTAACATGTAGCATAAATAATAGAGCTATTTTATGTCTGGAGAACAGCCTCCTGAAAGTGCAGGTGCAGGACATACTTTCAAGCTCTTCTTCGTGACAATAAGACTTTTGCAGAGGGTACTGAAGGTTACAGCTACACAGAAGAAGCATAACTCCAGAGGATAAGGATTAAGAGTGAACATCAGGGGAGTTGTCAACGACATTGACAGTAAAGCTTAGTTCTGGTATATTTTAACTTCAATCATTCCAATTTCTTCCATGCCCATTATATTACTCTGCAGACAGCAGAGTAAGAATGAGTATCAGTGTGGTAGACAAGGTATAGTCACAGTCAGAAAAGGACATTGTCCCAGCATAAGGAACTAGAGTTTCCATTCTGCACTCCTAAAGAATCCCATGCTCATTTCAGGTCCTAGAGTGGAAGCACTTAGAGGTGAAAAATACTATTCCTGAATTAGGACAAACCGCCCTATCAACAGGACAGTGGGCTTTGGAGGTCTACACAATAATGCTTTGAAAGTCCTCTTGAAGACTTCAAGGAATCAAATCTGTGCAGAAAGACTTTTCCTGAGCAGCAGCCCTCATTTCCACCATGTAAAACATTTCACAGCTTGTCTCATTACAGCGTTTGTAAAAACACTGTCTGAGAGCAGTGGTGCATAAATGAATTATTTAAGTTTTGCAGCAAATCACCCTGATCTTGTGTGCAGCTTCTTAATGCACTCTAAGTGAGCCCTAGGAGGCAAATCACAGCAGACAAGGGGTGTAATGTAAACCAAGTTTTATTAGCCACAAAAAGCGACAATACAACATTTATTAAGTATCAAAGACAGTGCATTTAAATATGTTTGATTTGGTAAATAATAGCCAACGTTCTGTCTTTCTTCCCTAGTGCCAAAGGTTGTTGATTTAAAAAAGAAAAAGATAAACCAAACAACGTCAAAACAAAAAATAGCTGTTTATTTTCTTGTCAGTTCTGCTAATATAACAGGTCCTCTCTATTTTGCAAATAGTGATTTTCAACAAATTACCATGTGTCACAAGCAATCTGCAACTCTCTAGCCTTAACACTGTGCCGAAAAGTAAAAATGCATTAGAGTGTTATCATCCACTCCTTATCAGCACGAGCTCCTTGGTTCCTGCTGCCCTCAGTAGCCTGGGAAACACACACCACCCACAGCTCCCTGCCTTGCCCTCACTAAACAGTCCCCAAACACCCTCCTAATATTTTCCTATTTTAGGCAGCTGCCTCTTGTACTGCTAACACAGAGCAGACCTTCAAAACCAAAACTATTTCTGACAGAGTTCCATTTTCAATATGGTATGAAATTTAAAAGGCAGCTTAGTTTCCATACCTCTGCCCTTCCCTTACCTCATTAATTGAATCTCAAGAAAAACCTAAGCCCTGCTTCACATGCCATACGTTTATGACACAAATCATCTTTTCTCTTTGGCCAAAGAGATAAGTCCAAGTCCAGACAGACAATAACAATAAAAAGAAATTAAATATACCAAAGTACTCAATGGGCAGACACTCACTGATAAATATTTAATGCTCTGATAGCACAATTTGGGTATTTGTAAAATGCAGCTGGTTTTCCTTTGTGCGAGTATCTCCCTTGCTCTCTCCGGCTTTGATCCTCTACTAAAAAAAAAAAAATAATTGGTAACTTCTCCATGTGCCCTGAATGCTGAAGGAAGAGGTAGTGATTGAAACTATCCAGCCAAAGCCTTGTAGCAATGAAAGTCAAGTCCCCCATCCTTCCCATCACAGGAGGGAGCATAACTCGTGTGTCAGGAGTGTATCAGGACAGTGTGTGGGATATGACGATGCTAGGAAATACAGTAAGCAAAGATTTTGTCTGAAAAGTTATAGAAGCTTACTACTACTACTCACTCTCAAAGCAATGAATCCTGGTTCCTTTTCTCAGAATTCACTTCTTTTATTTTCTTCTGAGAAGGCAGCAGAACTGAAGAAAGTAAGGAAAAACTAGCAGAAGAATTACCCCTGAGTCATGTGGTGACTCTCACTGAGTCTTCTGGATGGGAGGACACAGAGCCTCCTCTAGGTGTGAAGAAACATGTTTATGGAGATAAGGGGCTTTTCTCTTTCATTGTTTTAGCTGAGCATCTCTCACTGAGTAAGCTCTGAATAATATTTACCATCACAACCCTTTCTGCCTTTATCAGGGTTTAGCGGCAGAAACCACCATAACCCTGAAATTCTGTAATTTATTCTTTTTTGGTTTTCGTTTTTCTTCCTTTTTCCTTCTCTTGTTAGAAGAATACATTACATTACTTTCCTTTTTTTTTTCCTTAAGGCCTTTCTATGAGCAGCTGCATAAACAGGATAACCAGACTGATACCTTTAAAGTGAAGAAAGGAACAACCTTTTTTCTAACTGGAAACTTCCTACCATTTTTCTCCTTTGGTATTTACATTTTCCAAAGCAAAAGGGAAAACTTTTTATGCTTTTTTATTGACTTCCCTTTTATTGACACCCACAAATAAAAGAAAGCAAACATTAAACCCCAAACAGCAAACTTAAACAAACAAAAGCAAAATCAAAGAAAACTCAAAAGGCAAATAAACAAAAAAACCCTAGTTGTGAAATAAGGTAACTCCTTCTGCAAAAAAAAATAAATATCAACTATTTCTGCACGATTTTGAATTGATTGTATCTGGAATGGGGGCCGCTAGACAAAGATTTAATACAATTATGGAGTGCACAGCAAAAGTAACAGATAAGTAGGCCTTCAATGCAGCAGGACACAACAGATGTTTCAGAGGAATGAGCAAGTTTCACTTACAGTCCAGATGTGTAATATATACAGAGGACAGCAATGGGAACCCAAAGGAAAAATGATGCCACTTATAGCCAACCATGAAGAGATTATTTTCCTACAGAAAGGAGCAATCAAACAGTTGTCCAACTACTTAAAACAAGAGATGTTCATCTTTCAGACATCCACATTTGAAGAGGTGCTGCTGAGACTGGCCTGGGAATCCAACAGCTTTACAGGCCAGAACAGAATTTGCTCTCCACTGTAAAACAAACTATTCCTTTACATATTTCAACACCACCAAAAAACCTAAACTGAAACAACCACACCACTGCTGATGCCTGGACGCAACATATAATTACTGAAAACGCCATTTTCCCATCTGGGTTTTCTATATTCTTACTCCCTATATTAAGGGAGTATTACTTACTCCCTATATTAAGAACTATTCCTATCAAATACAAAAGGGGTACGATATTTAGTGCTTGAATATTAAATATTTCAAACTTCAGAAGGAAAGTTCATTACCAAAGGAAAGTATAAACAAGGAGATGATAAAACAGAGATCATAAAATATGGTAATAATCCCTTCAATGGCATATCTTGCTGTTGTAATTAACTGGTAATACATTCCTCCCATGTTTCACAGGGAGTTTTACTGCCTTAATATATAGCTGGAGCTCTTTAGCAGAATCAGCATAACTCAATCATCTTTTCCCTTTTCCATCTAGTATGATCACGATTCATATCTACGTAGATGTATTTTTAGTTCCTATCTTATGAATCCATCATGCTTTGATCAGTTATCAAGAGAATATCCAAATTACACCACCACATTCAAGACTTAACTGCTGTGTCATTGATTGTGCATGTTTCCTGATAGACAGCCTTGAAAGTGCACTGAGTCAAGTTTGGTAGTTAAGTCTGTGTTATACCTTCTAAGCAACTATTAGACTGCAACAAAGCTGTGTTTTATCCACAATTCTACAAGCCTGTCCCTTTCTCCACTCTTGTTGGTTGTAGAAAATCTGAAAACTGCTATCGATCGACAGTTTTTTAAAGTGAGCGTGAGTAATCACATCAGATCGAGTTCCACTTTCTAAATGTTCCTAAAAATATTCTGTTTTCCTAATTATTGATCAAGGGGACGTGTTTGCTTTATAAATTTAAGTTTCTGTAACACGGGCTGTTTCAGGAAAGCCCACCCGAAGAACTTGGTAGACCCTGGTCAAGGACACCTTGAATATGCATGTTTTGGTTTTTTCCCTGAAAGAAAATACATGCTACTTAAAACTTTAGGCAAATTTCATTTCTTTAAATGCAAATCAGTACCCAGTGAAATTCTTCTCTGGGAGAAAGGAAAGTCAGGTCTGGAATGCTAAACTGCTCCAAGTCATGTTCCCAGTGATTTTAGTAGTCTTGATTTTCCAGTACTTAGTTGAAAAACATCTCAGAAGGCCAGCAAGCAGTCTCCCCAGACTGCCTTTGAAAAACAGCTCCTTTTAAATGTTTGCAACCAAACTTCTAAATCTCAAAGAAGCAGAATTAACTAGTCACAAGTGAAAATTACAGAGAAGCATCCCACGAACTTGCTTAATTTTACCACAAATTGTGCAGGGTGTTAGTAAGATCTGGCCTTTGACTCAAAACTGGCTTTATTTTAGAAAGACCTAAGCTTCAAAAAACATAACTATTGGGATATTGACCTTGCATGGGACTTGGCAGTGAGGTACTTCATCTACTGGAGTTATCTCAAATGAAATCAGTTTGACCCTGTATATGTACAGTGATCCTTTTTGGTGCAGTCTTACACACATACCAAAGTCAGAACTTTAGCTGCCTGCTGTTTCTGCAAGATCAGAAAATAGCCACAGCACCTATCAAATGGATCAACTGACATTTCCCATTTTAAAACACTGCTTTCAGACCAATACAGTCACTTGGAAAGAAATTTTTCAAATTGGCAGTTTGGTTTTACGTTTAGATTTGGGGGAGCTGGTGGTTTGGTTTGGGGGTTTGTTGATTTTATTTGTATTAAGAAAAATACTGTGGTAGAAGCTGGGAAGTATCATGTGAACTGGCTGGATCACCACACCAAGTAAAAATTCATGAGAACTGGGACTACAGACATCTCAAAATAAATGCACAGCTCTTCACATTACTTTGCTTTTCTCATGCTTAAAAATATTCTTCCAACCACTTAACTGTTTCATGCTTTGAAATAAAAGCTTGAAATTTGTCAGCAGCTGCTCTGGCATTGGATAAATGCTTTTTGGTACTTCATAAAAAGTTACCTAAAGTGGGTCACCTTATAAGCCTTTAGGGAAAAATAATAAAATCACTTCACACCTAATCAGAAAATATTTCTTTGACTTTAACAGCTAAATTCTCTCCTGCCTGCATCTCCAGTGGGTCGGCTTCTGTCTGAAGCTGCAGAGACAAAGCAGGGCTTTCCTTAAAATTTCTTCTTCAGGTGCCAGGCAGAGAAGTGAGAAAAGGAAAACGTCTCCTGCAGTCTCGAGGGTCTCCTCCTCACCATTCCTATAGTACCAGCTACATACACTTCAACTTCTTCACCAGTGAACAAGAGCCCCATAAATAACAGTCACTTTCTCTACATAATCCTGATTTATTCCCAGTCTGTGTTGTACCCTGAATCCAGCTAGTATGGAAGAAATATTACGACTCTAAGAGAGGATCACAGAGCAAACATGCTAGAAAGGCTAAATTAACTTCACCACATTGACAAAGGTACTATATTTGATATAATTTTTGGAATGTAGCCATAGAAATACTGTCTGAAATGTAAAATGGTCATGTAACTGTGCAATTGCACGTTTTTAAGAATATTCATTAAACTTTGTTAGAACGCACAACCCTTTCTTTTCTTTTTTTTTCTCAAAAAAAGAAATCATTGCCCTGTATTCAACTGTCCATTTCAAAAGTTCTCAGTACCTAAAGTCTGCTCTTATTTCAGCATCTAACATTTCCACACTGACTTTGGGGAGAGGGGACTTAAGTCAATCATGCATATTCTGAAAATCCCACTGGCAATACAATAAAGGCCTGCACTGCTAGATATATTACAAATAGAATATTCTATTAACACTGGCAGTGCCAATACAATCTACTTCAACTTATATTGCCATACCATAAATATATTGTGGCATAATGAAAACTGCCTAGTACAGGAAAATGCTATTAAAGAGCCTATTTTTGTCACTCAGTTTGCCCAAAGTAAACAAGGGGATGCTCAGCCCAACTTAGTGCTTCATAAATCACTGTGCTAATTTTAAAAAAATCTATAAAAATCTGGTACTACAAATATTTCTGAATACCCAGGTTCTCGATTTTTTTAAATAATTTTGATATTCATTAAATTATTTAAATTAAAATAAAATATTTAAAATAAATTTAATATTACATACTAGATTAACATTTTATTGTATTTCACTATATTTTTCATTTATATTATATATTCATTCATTATATTTCATTTTATTATATTTCATTATTAATATAGTAATACACTCTAAGAAGTCTAGTGATAGACTAGTTAGACCATACATCTCCAGTTTATATCTATCAATATCTGAGAAACTGTACAGACAAGAATTTTTCTTAATAGATACAACACAATCTAGCAATAGTTGTATGAATTAACACAGAACAGAAAATGTTAAGGTATAAATGCCTGTAGGCTTACTCATGCTCTTAAAAACTTGAGACAAGTCTCTAGTTCTTCTGAAAGAAAAAAAAGGAAAAAAAAAAAAAACCAAATCTTTATTAAACTAACTAACCGAATAAATCTTGTCAATGAGTTCACCACATTTCAGGAAAAATCTCATCTAATGATTCCAAGTCCTTTTACAGAAACAGTATTTGGAGGTATTAGTAAGTATTTTGGGAAAGAATTTCATGAATGGCCTTCATAAAAATGAAAGAGAACAACCCAGTTCCCCCAGTTTACGACTCTTTCTGTTCTCAGTCTCTGTCCTTTCTTTAAATGGTGAGGCTCTTTTCTCCCTTTTTGTATAAAGGCAATATTTCAAAGAATAATTAGAATAAGTGTTGGGTTGTTTTACTTACTATTTTTAGAATACTGCACCATGACTTACCTATGTGTGCAGTCACCTGCAGGTTTAGTCTTACTGGAAAGCCACTTCAGTGTGTAAAACCTGCTGCCCCCACTCCTTCCCCTGTGTGTTCCCTGATGTTTTCGAGCCACACTGAAAATATGAGAAGAACTGACTATTCCTGATGATTTGGGGTTCTTTTAAACCTACAAGGAGAGGATGCGTTGGAAGGCCGGGGTTAGGTTTTTTGAGTCTGGTTTATTTTATTACACTTCTGAGGAGGTTAGACCATTCATAGTATTTATTTCTATGGAAGTTCCTCAAGTTCTTTGTTCAGTGTTGTCTCTGGGAACAGAGACGAGAGAAGATCTGAAGTGAAAATGTTTAAGAACTAATACAGAAAATTGTCAAACAGGCTTGAAAAAATATTCTCAGCAATTTTCATCACAGTTTCAGTGTAACTTTTCGTATATTTAGATATTAATCTTACTCAAAGAAAAGGGAAAGGGGATTTTGCTTTATATTGATTTTTCCTAGTAATACCTTATTAGGCAATAGTGATTAAACCTTCTGTATTTGCTCAAAGTATTTTGATGCCTCTGTACCCCACATGCTAATTGTGAAAAGTTCAGGTGCAAAAAAAAATTATGAATCACATTTTTTTGGTGCGGCTTCATCTGGAATAAAGACAAAGATATCTTTGGACCAAGAAGCAAGTGTGACCTCATGATTTCCTGGTGTTGGGAACAGCCAGCCAGCTTCCACTGTCAGCCACACCTATGTCAATTCATGCAATTCAAATTATGCGAATTGAGTTATTCCAGATTTAAGTTACTATAACTAAAAAGAGAAGATGGACTTTCAATGACTTTTACAGGCTTCATTGGAATGTGGATCTGTCATGTTTACAGGAATCTGATGTTTACATAGCTAAAAAATAGGAATAAAAGGTATATTTAGGTATATCACAGTCATATTTATACTTCAAATACGTATAGAGTTGTCTTTTTTTTTAAGCCTTAACCTTATACTACATGCAGAAAAAAACAATACAAGTCTCATTATACTCATGATATTCGATTTCTAGGCCAGCAGGAAAAGGGCAAAAAGTCCAAATATGCCTTGAAAAAACCCCATAAAATTCTCCAAGATGTGAAGCCTACAAGACTCAAGATGTGAAACCCACGATTTTTATTAGATTGCAAAATATCAAGGCTGATAAAAGTGGTCTCATTTTCTCCTTAAAGAAAACTTCAATTTTCTTCAAGATGAATGAATTTCAGCTTTTAACATCCACTGGAAAGCAGATTTCTAAAAGTCTCAGGGACAGATCAAGTGATTTAGTGTCACAGACTACAAGTCTAACCTCTGTGACTCTTTAAAAGAAGAGGAAGAGAACAGTTTTTCCCAAGAGCAATATCTCCCAAAATTATGCATCTGGTAGACAAACCCAGGCAAGAAGGGATGTGCAAAAGTGACAAAGCAAAAACAAAAACACTCACACACGGAGTCTTTTAGAAGAAAGTTTCTCAAGAATTTTCCCTATGGATTAAATTCAACACTTGGAGAGGTTTCAACCTGTGTCTTAACCAACAGAATTTTCAACCTTCAATTGCCTTGTTTGCCATTTGGGAGTGCAAGATCTATCCTTACAATAAGAAACAGACTGTGAGAGAGGTCATGCTTACATTTAGCTTGCTACGAATGTTGGCTTATTGAGATCCACACAATATACTACTTAAGTCCTTTGGCTGCACTTAAGCAAGTTTATTCCCTGTATTAAGTACTGGAGCCTTATTTATATATTTAACTTCACTGTAACTCAGTGGAAATCATTATGACCAGGTATCACTGAGGCCAAGGTCTTGGCTGGAATCAAAGAATAAAGTGGGATTTATATGGTCATGGAGACTATCTGCAGCTATATTGGACAGGGTGAAAAAACCAACACACATTTTAAAGAAAGTAAATCTCCAGGTTTTAAGGCTTAAGCCAACTTTTCACTGAAAAGTTGGGAAGAAACTTCTCTTCCAAGTAGGTTGTTCTGCAATGGTGCTGGGGAGAAGCATCATCTCTAACCACAGAGAAGGGCCTCACCCATCCGACTGTGATCATGTGGTGTTTGACACTGATGCCTCAACCATGGTACTTGCACAATAGGGAAATTTCTTCTTCCCTCAACCAGACCAATGCAACTTCAGGAGTTCAAATAGCTCTTTTTAGACAGTAGTAAAAATAAATGATCCCAACAGTAAAGTGCAGCAGTGTTAATATTGCAAACATATAGAAGTTACCCTCTTAGTTTGAAGCTGAATCTGGACAAATTCAAAACAAAACAAGGTATTAATTGTAAATGAGCAGGATAAATAAAAGCTCCTGAAAGGTGTAGCATTCCCATTGCTAGTAGTGTTCTTAAAGCTCAGCTCAATGCAAGTCTTTGGGGGTGTTAAATAAATTATTGACTGAGACTTCTACCCTGTGATACAATCTCTAAGCTACCAGTTCTCCAAATCCTTGAGGAGGTTGAAATTCTCAAATGCTATCCCTGCTTCTTGCTCCGTCTTACATTACTTCAACCCAGAAGGATATAAGTATGACCACAGGATAGGGCAAAAGGGAGAGAAGAAAGAGGGTAAGACCCAGCTGACTTTTTGTTATGCTGTAAAATGGGTAGATGCAAACTCACAGAGAACTGTGGGACTTCTGAAAGGAAGGAGAGAGACTCCACGGGGTCTCTTGGGTAAATCCATGCCTGAGTTTCCCCACAGCAAACGTAGGGAGAACATGGCCTAATTCTTTCCACAGTCAATATGTGAGCAGGTGTGCTAAAGCGAGAGATTTCTGCTGCACGACACCAGTGACACAATCATAAAGAAAAAAAAAAAAGGAGAGGAAAAATCAATAATAGCTGGACATTCATTTAAACAAATGCATCATCCCATAAACAGTGCAGCAGCTTTCAAATGTAAACAAGAAAAGGTGAACTTTGTTCACATTATGTCTCCAGCTGTTTTGTGTTTCAAGACTGTGCACCACAGCTGGGCTGATGAGCTCTGAATCCTGGGAAAAGGGGAAATATTTAACCTAACTTAAACAGAAAGAAGCAAGCCTCAATGGTGAGAGATAACAGGTGGGAGTTGTGCTCTGCTGCTGTGCCTGGAGGGTAAAATCTGGCATGCAGAGGTAGCTTCAGAACAAAAGTCGTCACAGCTGCTGTTTGCTGTTCTCCTGAAGTCCTTCCCTATTTATTCAGCATCACTGACAGCACCCTAGCAACATTAGTTTAAGTCACCGTCAATTGTTATAAAATTAGCTCATGGTCCCGAAGCCAGGGCAAGATGTGGGTGACATTATCTGCACGTCTGTGCTTCTCGGTGTCTGTGTAGAGAATACATGGTTTAAATGTGAATGCAAGCCTCCCTCCCCAGCTAAAATATTGGGATAATGGCAGGGAAACAGGGTTTTTCCAGTCCCCAAATCTAAAAAAAACCCTGTTCCCAGAATGAAAAAAAATAATTATCTCAAGAGCAATCCTCATCCGTATTTGTAGGACAATAGTGTTAACAATGAATTATCTTCATTTATTTTAGCAAAGGGGAAAGTCTGATGTAGACTCCCTGACTCTTGGTTCTCTTGCTGCTTTTTTCCCCTCTCTAACCAGCTTTAATGTCAGGTTTTTAAGACTGCATGGTCCTCTGGGTCCTGAACCTCTTTCTTAAGCACTAAAGGCAACTCCAACATCAGCAGACTTACAATGTATGTTAAAATTGGGTGTTTGGGCCCTTCCTCAAACAGATACAGCAGACCCCACCTTCTGTATCATCAACACACTACACATAACATGCCAAGCCTTAAGCCACAAAGATTACAAGGTGTTTGCTTTTATGGATTTGCAACTACCAAATGGAATATGACAACTACTTGAAAAGGAAGAATATGTTTAAACCAGCACAGCTTCAAACTAGCACTGACATGTGCCCTTTCTTTTGTAATTTTCAACATTGCTAAAAAACCCTAATAAATTTCAGACACAGTCTCTTGTCTGAGAAAGGAAACACAGTAGTCCAAATCCAGCCTCCTTCCAAGCCACTGGAAAAAATCCAAGAGGATTTAAAAAAAAAAAAAAAAAAAAAGAAGTGGTCAGTAATATGTGGGGCTCTTTTTTTAGTATGCAACATTCAGCAGGATTTAGCTCTCTTCCTGGGGCCCTCTCAGGACCACCAATGTGGATGCAGATGCCAGTTATCTGGCAACAAAGAGGATGAACAGGTAAAAAAAAATAGTAAGATGACAGCTTGAGTGGCATATTACAACTGTCTAGTATGTCGTTTCCATTGTATACCAGATTCAAAGACTCACAGCAATGCACCTACAAATCACATCATTTGGAAAGGGATTTCAAAAGCAGATCTGCAGAGGTGCTTCTGTACCCGTGGTACTCTGAGAGACTGCACAAGAGAATGAAGCTACAGCCTGGACCAGAACTTAGCACAAAATCCCTCTTGTGATGATGCTTACAGGGGCCACAACTGACAGCCAACTACACAGGTACTGTCCAGCAGAAGGGACCAGATTTTTAAGAACAGAAGCACTAAGAGAGCAAGGCACAAAAATGCCTTCAAAAACTTGAAGTACCTTTTGATCAACCGAGGCCAGTCGCTGAAGAGGGAGCTAAATGTACAGCCCAACTCACTCCCAAATGTTCCCAAGCATAAATAGTGGGAATCTAACTGTCTCTTTTCCTCTGCATGCAGGAGAGCAGCCAGGATCTCGCACACAGCCATTACTGCTCCAGTCATATGGGAAAAGAGCACTGACTGCTGAACGCGGGCACTCCTTAATCTCCTTCATAAAGGTCTTCCCCTCAGAAATGTTGCTCAAGCTGCTGCTGAAAACCCCAGCTGGGATATGAGCTTTACTGGACAAGTTATTCATTGTTCAATTTATGGCTTGACTGTACTTGCAGAAATGTATTTCACTTCAGCATCAGATGAACTGGATGAAGGGAAGCAAGGGAAGAGTTCATCAGAGGGTTTCTTTCTTTATTTGATTTGTTGTCTGAATCACTGAAATGAAGATGTTTGTCTAGCTCAGTGATGGGTAAACATTTTTGCTTTTCCCTGCGTGTCATTTTTTCGCTGGTAGGATTTACAAATTCTAACAGTTGCATTTCTGAAGGAGGTACAGAGGCACACACAGACACAGAGAGAAGAAAAAGGGAGAAAACTTTTTTATTTGCCAGGAGCCAAAATCAGAGTTGCACTCATGTAAGTCTGCAGTAACTCCAACATCATCAATTGGGGCATGCTAGTGAAAACAAACACAGAATTCAATTTCATTCAGAGAAATAAATAAAACAAATAAAAAGAATCTATAGCCTGAAATTCCAGTAGCAGAGGAAAACCTATGGTTACATTCACCGTAACAGATCTCGGTGATGGAGAAGAGACACATTGCAAGCACCAACTCATAATGCAGTTTGATCAGTATGTGTTTTATTTCACTGCTGAGTACTAGGACTGTCACAGAACCAGGAGAGGGAGGCTCCCCCTGGATAATGAACGTCTCTAATGAGGCTCGGTCACTCTGTGTGAAACAGTCAACCTTGTCAACCTACAGCACGCTGCCAGTGCACAATCTCATGTGTTATCATTCAGTTTATAATGCAGCTACACTTCCATACATGTGCCTGCGAGCATATTTTAAAAGCAAAGCAGGATTTACTATGGAGATGTAAAGAACTCACCATAAAGGAGTTACTTTTGAGACTTTCTAAAGTGTGTTCAAAGTATCCAGTCCCCTATATAATGTGAAATCAAAGAGTGAAAACCTGCCAGAAAGGATATTAAGACTCTCTTGATTGCGAAGGCTCATAAAATAAATGTGTTGGTTGTTATGGATTAAAGTGTGGACCAAAAAGATGAAGGAACACCTAGCATCTGGAGTCTATATTGTAGTCTTTAAAATTCCTAATAGATCTGTGTCAAAAAAAAGATAAACTGAGATTAATAGGCTAAAATGAAAACATATCCCTTCAAGATGAACAGAGAAATGTTTAGCCAGAAGTAACACAGTGCCCAGAATTTATACACTTCCAAAACTCACAAGGCTGTCATTCTTCTACACATTTCATCACTTTCTGACCTTAAGATTTATCTAAAGATGAACAATACTTTGACTTCCACTTCGCTGCAAATTCTGGATTATGGGAAATTAACAAAAATCAATATGCTGTTTGCTTTCCTTGGCACTTGAGACCTCTGCAAGAATTGGCTGTGTCATTGTTTAAATGCAAAATCTCCATGCTCTCCCCAGATAATTTCAGAAGAGACCAGTAGTAGTAGGTCACTAGGTGAATCTTTCCAAACTGATCTAAAACGTCCTTAAAGGTTTCATCATACCATTTAAAATTTTCAAGGTATTAGAAGAAATTAGCTCCTGTGACAAAACTTGTAAATGTCTCCCCATGTTCCT
Organism: Chiroxiphia lanceolata; assembly: GCF_009829145.1. Taxonomy (NCBI): domain Eukaryota; kingdom Metazoa; phylum Chordata; class Aves; order Passeriformes; family Pipridae; genus Chiroxiphia; species Chiroxiphia lanceolata. The sequence goes on from NC_045639.1 coordinate 12,203,195, forward strand.
AATGCTTTTGAAGGAGAATAAGAGATTCTGTGTTTTGTGATTGGCAGCATCACCAAACACAGTTACATAGCTGTTGCCCATCCCCAATTAATAAATTCTCTGTATCCAGTTATTTCCCTTTATCACTACTGGGTGCTTGATTGTCTTTCACACTTCAACCTGTTCATACATTCCAATAGGGTAGCAGGATCTGTAAGGAGGCAAAATCTGTGCATACCTTGCACCAAATCTGTGCAAAAGGGCCTTTTTTAATATAAGCCAGAATCAGTATCTCCATATTCCTTTCACATGGATCCTACCATATAAATACAAGGCAATTGCTCTCCAAATATTTAAGTTGATAGTCAGAAATTTCTGTTGAAAAGGATTGCCAGATTTAGGCACTGTTCTTCCAAATTTCTACAGAAGGGCCCAGGAAATGTTCACTGTCTTCTCCTTGCTGCTCCTTAGGAGTAGGAGAGTCTTGTCCCATGCTTGGTGCTACCCAGCAACAAAACAAATAAAGCCCTCCCAAGGTAGAAGTAAATCTGTCCTGCCCAGAAAAGCTCCATATACCAAAGACTAGGACAGCAGCCTCCCAGAAGGATGCCAAGGGAAAAGCACCTTCCCTGTAACACAGAGAGGGACCAGGGAAGAGACAAGCAAAGTTTAGGCATATCTGGCTTCTGAGGAAACTGGTCAGAGAGGGGCTTCAGTCCAGGGAAAAGGAGGTGGGGGCAGAGAACTGTGGTAAATACACAGCTGCCTTTTATTAGCCTCTCCAGGCTTGAGCTAACCTGCGAGTTCATTAGAAGAGGAACCACACCTGCCTCCTGGTGAATGCTGAGTGCCAGCTCCACGTTTTATAGGTTATTGCTTCTTTTTCAAGCAACTTTTGTTTGTTACAGCTAAGGGTTTTTTACTTCTTTTCCTCAGGATTGCTCCTCACAGCAAATTTTTTTAAATACTGGGAAGGATCGTGTTCTGGACAAGAGCTGTGGTGCAGCAAATTTTATTTTTATTTTTAATAACTATATATTATATTTAATTACCAGATTGTAATTCCTTTTTATTAGGTTTCTCATCAAAATTCATTAGCAGTCATGAAGTATAACAGTATTTCTGTTCTTCCATCTACTATAAAGACAATATCTGCCAGAAACTGTACGTAATGACTGTAGTGCTGTTAAAACCATTTACAAAATTAGTTCTTCCTACTTTCAAAATAGCTCAAAGGCAACTATGAGTGCAATTAATTGGTCCCCTATGATACTGGTACACACAGATTGATAAACTCCACAAGGATAATTTCAGCAGGAATGAGTGAATGGCTCAGAATTTTAAGTACTTAACATCTCTTCACATTTTCTCACAAAGAACTTTTACTTTTGAAAAATGCATTTCTTCTCTTTCACTCAGACGCTGTTTTGTTCCCTATTCTCCTTTCCTGTGATACAATTTCTCTAAAATAACTGCTTAGTGCCAAAGATGGGTTTACTCACTGTAAAAAATGCTAGAAACTTGTTTCTATTCCTTTTCAAGTCCATCCCAAATGTGCTAATAAGACACAGTGCACCGGGAGGATGCGTTGCAAAGACAATCCCGTATCTGAGTAGATCCTCCATTTAACCCCATCTTGACAACTTCACTACAGCTACTTTCAGAATGAGAGGAGAAAGTGGGGGCAAAATTTTGGTGTCATAAATATCTCTTCTACTGCACTGGCACACTCTAGTAAAGTGGATCTGGAATTTCTTTAGCTAGAGGAAGAAGTGAATTCAGAACAACAGATTGCCCTCCACGTACACCTTGTGAGGGAGTTACAGCTTCAAGTACTATAAAAATTCTTTTCCTCTTGGATGTGTCATCTGTTCATTCATTTATCTTTGTGTCTTTTGCTTAATTCATCCCCATCTATTCTCACCAGGTACCTTGTTCCTAGTGAATGCCTTATGTCTGAGGGTATATCATCATTAGACTTTGAGACCTCAGATTCTCAAGGGATATGAAGCTTGATAAAAATATTCACACTTCTCTTTTGCTAATAAAAGATATGGCCAATTCCCTCACTGTTAAAAAAAAAAAAAAATATTTAAAAAGCACCCCCTGCAAGCAAAAACTCAGGGAGACTTTAAAATAAATGTCTTGGAAAGGCCTAAGAAATTCTAGGATTTCTCCCTTTCTGAGAACAACGCAGCATGCCTGCAGACCCCCTGAAGATCAGAGGATGGGTTTACATGTCTAACCAAGTCACCTACAATACCCTTAACTCAGCAACGGCTCCCTTGGAATTTCTGAAATAATGTGACATATCATATCGAGCTTTAACGATGATAATGAAAACAAGACTGCCATTTTGTATTTGGACTGATCAAGAAGAGGCCTGCATTATACATACAGCTGCTTATACCCGCTATAAAGGATAATTTTGCTGTATTAACTCCATAAATTTGATAGAGCCAGCAAGGCTTCCACTGCATAATAGCTTAATTTTTCATTCTAATAATAACTGGCTGCCAGTTGAAATGAATGGGAGCAAAAACAAACATTTCTGTTCCATGACATGATCCATGACAGATGTACAGTTTAGGAGGCCCTAGGGCAGGGTATTCCAAGCCTCTCCTCCCTTCACCCAACGGCGGTAAAAGCATTAACACCAAGAAAAAAGGCTGAACTGTAAAGGAACTCCAAGGAAAATGACCCAGCTATCCTCTACTTAATCCACAATTGGCAACATGCCTGATTTAAGACTATGCTAAGCATCCAGGATTTTCTAAAGTGCTTGCAGACGGTGTGTACAGCACAAGATATGCCTGTGAACTACGGAGTATGAAACATCCCTCTCTCAATCACACACAAAGGTTTAGTGGAGCTTGTTTCCTTTGAATTCTACTTACTGTATTTATGTTGAGAAAACCCCCTTCCCTTGGAATATATGGAGAAGATTAATAACTTGATAATTACTGTTTATTATTGGTATCAATTTCGTGTAATGCAACATGAAAACATGTATCTCCTTTTAAAGAAATAAAAAAGCCCACATGCTAGAAGCCTGACAAATTTCAGTGAAAATGGGGATGCATAGTTTAGTGCCAACAAGTTACTCAGGCTTTATGTGAGTATTGATTTATCTGCTAAATGAAAATGAATAGCCACCATATCTACTGCATTGTTTTGCTGCCTCTGCAAGATGGAGCACCTTCTTAAAGAAACCCTAAGTAGTTTTAAAAGGTGAGTTGACAATGCTATCTTCGCTATCTTTGAGTGTGAAATATCCACTCTGAGGGTCAGATATTTGTATTATTTTTGAACAAATGCCGTCAAGGACAGGAGTGAGGGTTGTGATAGATTTTTAGAGTGGGGTTTTGGTTTGTTGAAGTAAAAACATGAATGACCTTTCTGAAAGAAGTGTAAAAACAAGAATTCATGCATAAGCCAGGAAAGTATCCAGTTGCTGTGTGTGTTAGGATGAGATTCATGAGGATTGTGGATTTCCCTCACTAAATGTTAAGCATTTGAAGCCTGTCAGTGGGTCATTCCTTTGTATTTTGTTGGACTGGAAAATTCCCTGATGACTTCAAGTAAAGTGGTCACTCTAAGTCAATAATTATAGTAGTGTCTGAGATGTTATCTAATTTGATATAAATGAAAAAGCACATCCTGAAAACCCTGGGAGCTCAACAAAAGATGGTAAAAGAATTAGAAACCTCTCTGTGAAAGACATACTCAGGATCAAAACCTGCACATGACAAATGAAAACAGAGCAATAAACAGCAGCATGGCCTTCTTAAGCTGTTGTTTGCCAAACATAAATTGTTGCAACACAGACCAGAAAGGGTAATCCACGGCTGCCTAAAGCTAATCTTCAGTTCTCACTCATCATCTAGGAGCACCTGGGTTTTACCAAGGATTCTGGAGTCTCCATGTGCCAGCTCTCTGTACCAGGTTTCCTGCTTGCATCCAAACCCAAGCAGAACAAGAAAAGCTACTGCCTGAACATCAGATATCTCTTCCTCAGTGGGGATGGATGAGCTCAGCCTGGCAGACATAGATAGGTCTTCAACCTACAAACTCCCTCTTCTTACTTAAAGCCTTAGATTCTGCCTTCTTACAAGTACTGTGAGGAACAACCTCTTTCCTAACCAGGAGCTAACTGATGGATACAGAACAGAATGAAAGGTCAGTGGACATTATTAGTATATGGTCAACCAGAGAAAGCACAGAGGTGAATGGAAATTCACAAAGTAAGGAACAAAAAGAAAGATGGTCAGAAATCTGAGATTTCTAGTAGTCTGGAAAACTAGGGGAGGTGTCACTCCTTTCTGAAAGATCTTTATGTAGTTGGAAGTAAAAGGGTTACTACCTCTGCAGAGTGATGGAAAAGCATGGAGACAGTTAACATGATAAAGGCTTGAACCTCTTTCCATGATAAGAATGCAAAATGTCTTCCTAATGGGAATATTTTATATGAAGAAGGCCTTCTCTTTCTGTGGTTACAAACACTCAGAGGTCAAGAGGATTATCACTAAAAGTATGGTCACTTTAGTTCACATCTTAAAGGAGCTGAGTAAGGTAACTGAAGCAAAACACAGCTTTGCAAAGTAAAACCGTCGTTCACATCTTGCCAGCTGGCCATTGTTAAATATATGGTTAGAAGAAACTTATCCCAGCCTACTGCCATGAAGTTAAAAGGTCCACAATGGCTGTTAAGTCAATTTGAAAAAAAACCCAACTATGACACTAATATCACACATTCCCACTGGATATGTTATGCAGGATTGGAGCAACTTATTAATGACGAAATTCCACTGACCTCGGAATGGTCACCAAGTCACTGTCTTGAAAAACAGAAGTATTTTCTTATTTTAATTTTATGCATATGTGCATGAATGCTGAAGTAATATTCACATGCTGCCAGGCAGTTCCATACGCCCACTTTTTTTCTTTCTGCATATATACCAATCTCAGGTAACAAATGTTGTGAAGCCAAATTGCACATTGCCTACATTTGCATACATGTATGCACATGTGTGTGTGTGTATTTTTCCCCAAGCTAGTCAGTCCTCCATGTTTGTCATCTGTATCTGCAGGGAGGAAATCAAAATGCACACTTGTGCAAATCTCTTTGAAAACAATAGTGGTAATAAATTAAGCATAATCACAGGGCTTTGTCCAGATCCTACCAGCTCTGGTGATCCTTTATCTCACTACCACACTAATACTAAAAAAGCTGACTCCTTGATCATGTCGGTAACTCCTTCAGTGCTTTATCATCCTACTCCTACCCATGCAGTGGCAGTAAATGGGGGGTGTTCTCTGGGTTCCTATTAGGAACCTCATTACTCCTCCTTTCTCTCTTTCTTGAATTAAAAATGTTTAAATTAGTTCAATATGTCTTGAACCTCCTCAGCCCGCTGCTGTCCGTCTGACTCACTTCCAAATTGAAGTGCATATATAAAAAAAAATTGAATCAGTTCAATGATTTTAAATCACTCTTCAATGTGCAAAGTAATTTAAAATTACTGGAGTGCTTCCAATTTTTATTAGTCCTTGAATTTGGAAATGATCGAGGTTCTTCTGGGCATCTGGAGTACACTGTGACTTAAAATTATTATGTCCATACTTACTTTTTTTTAAAAAAACCCTCAGTTTTCACTAAGTAGAAGAAACCACTGAGGAGTACCATGGACCAATTTTAAAAGACAAAATGGGGTGTGCATCATTCCAGAAGGCATCAGTCTGGAAAAACTCTTGCAGTTTTTAAGGAAACCAAGAAACACCATAAAATGCTTGAACTGTTCTATATGCAGCATGGGCTCCCATTTTAATTGCTATAGCACTTTTGCATTTAATTACTTTCAATGTATCTAACTGCTCTAAATTTAGCAGTTTTCCCAAAATCAATATGAGGACAGAATCAAAAAGGGCTGACTTTCTCCTTAAATCTTTTGAATGCGTAGTGACGTGATTAATCTTTATGCACAAGAGTAGTCTTACTGAACTTAATGTGCCTCCTTACCTGTTAGAGTAGGCTCAGTAAATGAATGCTACTCCCTTACTCACATGAGTAGATTTACTGGAGTCCTAGAGAAGATAAAAGGACTGCTCACAGACATAAGTATTAACAGTGCCAGATGCTTGAAAGAACTAACCACACTGCTGCTTCTCAACAGTCCGTTCTGATATACCTGTTTGATGCCCTCAGTCTCTGTTTTTTGGAGAAATAATGCTTGAAGTAACCCTTTGAGCTGAAGGTCTTCCCATTCTCCCCCATCATAATTGTAGAGTCAGGAATAAATTATAAAAAACCCCAAATGTTTTTATACCAAGTAAATTTATTTGACTGCCTTGAAGGCAGTCTCTAAAGACTGGGTATTTTTATACATCTGGGAAAACCTTCAGGATTCCTCATCTACAAAGCTTCACAGAAGCTAAATCAGGGACATGTGAAATATGACTTCCACCTCTGCTACCTTTTCCATAATGTTCACAAAAAAAAAACCCAGGCCTTCATACATTCCTCATAAATATCATGGAGCATAAAATGGAACCTAACTTTGCGGGGAAGAGGAGTGCAATTCCCTCTATGGGGAAGGGGAGTGCAATTCCAAATAGGCCTGTTTGCTACAAGACTTACGTGCAGAGAGATGGAGAGGCTTAAGATCGGTTACCTGAAACCAGGTGCTGAGCAGATGGGAAAATGATGCATCTGGAATACACTTTCATCGTGCACATCTCACCTGACTCTCACTGTCTCCATGGCAGCTGCTGCACTGTACACGAAAACAAACACTGGATTTGCTGTCTTGGTTTCCCGTGTTGCCCCATTACCCTACTGCCACTATGGAGTGAAGAGAAGCTGCCCCTCAGTCTCTCCTTTTCTCTCACTGTAACTTTGAAAGAACAATTCAGTGTCAGGAGCAGGACTCCAGTCTTGCAAAGGCATCTCTTGGTTGTGTCTGAGTGCATGTTGAAACATGCTTCCCAGTGGCTGCAGGCATCCAGCTTTGGGAAGGAAAAGAAGGCCATATCATGACCTTATTTCTCATCGGGCTCCTGGGATCTTTCTCTCCCAACTAAACATCTGCCTAAGAGCTGGCCAGAAGGTAGCTCAGAAGCTGCTTTTAAGAGTAAACAACTCACTGTCAAAGCTCTTAGCATCAGCACTCTGTGAAGGAAAGAGAGGATTTACTGTGTCATATGAATTTAATATTTGATACATCCATCCACATATACCTGACTATATCCTGCCCTTGTAATGGGGATGGACTCAATGATCTAATAGATCTTTTCCATTTCTAGCTGCTATTATCCTATTATTAAAAGTAATGAGCCTCTAATCTAACAACTGAAATAATCAATAAGAAACTGAGTTTGTTTTTCAAAATTACTTTAATTTTAAAAATACAGCATGTCCATTCCCTGCTTCCTGCTTTTGACTGTGATAATAAAACTTTCAGAATGGCTAATGTAGTTTAGCTAAACAAATTAGCCAACTGCCCCATTTAGGGGGAAGAGAAAGTTTCCATTAGCCATTCAGATGTTCTTTGCCTGGTCAGCTAACAATTTTTGCAAACCAGATATCAGAAGATATATGATTTTAAACTCACTATAATACTGGGATACAATGCTCTGCTATACCCCCACAAATAGTGTAAATGTGATAGAAAATTTGCTTTGAAAATGGGATAGAAAATAAGCTAGAGTGTCTCTTGGTCCAGGCACTGGAATAATTTTCAAAGTACCGAAGTTCAAATGTTAGTTCTACCTTATACTTTCTGTTTCATTTTGAACAAATCACTTTAGCTGTCTTCCAGGAAGCAAGGCTAAAAAAACCTCCCTTCGTGCTATTCACTTTATTGCACTGAGGTAGATTGTAAGCTCTTTCAAGTAGCTCTTGCCAAAATTGCTACATGTCTTTACAGTGCCAAGCCCAGCAGTTTCATGACATTAGTAGGGATTGCTAGGGATATTACAGTATTAAAAGAAATAGGATTTGATATAGTAGTATGATATACTGCTGATTCACAATAATATAATTAAAATAATTACCAAGTGCCACAGAAAATACGCCAGTCTGGACAATCATTTTAGATTAGGTGCCTTGACTCTATAATAGCAAGAAGTTTGGTGTGAAAAGAATAGATCAGAGGATTACTGTAGTTGGTGATGAAGGCTCTACATCTATAGAATATGCACTTTTCAGGGGTTACTTAAACCAGATTTCATCTGTTTCGTTGGAGAAAATATCCCTACCGCATACGTAGTTTTAAGGCTGAATAGCAGTCATTATTTTGGACCCTTCCTCCCCTACAGGGGGCTGGTATGTGGTTGGTGAGTACCTGAAGCTCAGCTGCTGGTTCATTTTCCTTTAGAAGGAATCTAGTTTATCCCCACATCAAGATCACCATGAACTGAATCAATGTGACATAAGCAGAGAAAATCAGATCATTTGCTTCTGCTCTAGACTAAAACTCCATTTCAAAGACAGCTTCAGATGGGAAAGTACAGGGACATCCTTTGATAGCTCTTTGTGTCCTTGTTATCATGTTACCAAAATTCTCCCATCTCCAAAGACTGGGAACAGGTTGCTTGACATTCTACTTTGAGTCACAGTCACTGGAAAGTCTTCTGATGGCAACTGGGAAGGCAAAAAGTAAGACATAATGAGTAAGACCTTCTAGGGCAAGACAATGTATATGTTTTAATCTCTTCCTCTGGATTTATTGGTTTCCCCACTCCTGAATTATCCATACTAATGAAGAGTCTTCTCAAAGCAAAAGATGATAGTCACAGTATCAGTACTGACTTTCCCAAAGCTTTCAGTCCAGCTGATTTTACTACACTGCACAGTGATTTCATCATGGTAGTACAATGTCATAACTTCAGACAATTGCAAATTATTGCTTCTTTTTTCTTTAACGATCTTCCCAGTAATATCCCATTGTTCTCATTACAGTCTTCTGAACATGCATATCTTTATTTTGATGTTGTAAGAGCAGAGAACTGCTCTGCTTATAACATTTTGCTGATGCCAAGATTCGTATTTCCTCTTCACCAAATGTAACTACAACACAATGACTGCAAGAAGAACATATCTGAGCTTGACATATAACCAATTCAAACTAAAGTAATACTGCTGAGAAGACCCATTAAGAAACCAGCCAAAGCAGCAGTCTCTCTGGCATGACAGACACTCAACGTCCTGGAAAGTCTTAGAACCTGGATGAAGCCTTCACTAACCATGGCCAGCTAGGTAACAGAAGACAGTCAATATGTACAAAATACATTAATCTTGCTAGAATTTTTTTTATTAAGGACTTGAGGAAATTATTAATTCATGCCCCTGGTACAGATACTGAAATTGAAACCCTTTTATTTATAACTATAAGACTTCCCAGTTTTCTATGACATTTCACTGTTTCAGAAAAGTATAATAATGTCCAGAACTTTATCTTCTTACCTACCTAGATTATTTTGGAAAATAAGTCTATACTAAATAACTGTAAAAAAACCTGCATTGCTGAAAAAAAATAGGGAAAGGCAGACAACTTCACACTGCTGTTTTCACAACATTCTTTGGGTAATTTAAGATCACATAAGCTCTTGTGCAATCAATTTACAATTAAGACTGCTTAAATATAAATACAGTGCATGGATACACAGTGAGAGGCAAGTTAGCTGCTCAGCCTTGTTCCTCTCATAAATGTAAGAATCATTGCTTCACTGGATAAAGACCTAAAAGGAAATAGAGACCACTGAAACAATGCAGACAGATGCAGCTGTTTGTTTCTTCGCTCTCTGGTTTGCAAACCCAAAGAGAAATGTAAAAATGTTGACAGCTGCAGAACTTCCAGGAATACTCTTAATTAAGACATAGGGTACCGAGAAGGGTTAATAATGTTTGAAAGTAAAAGCTCTCATTCTAATAACAAGACCTCTCTCTGTGCACTGCTGGGTCAGCACGGTAATTAAGAAAATTGCCTTTAGTGCGGTTGTTTGGTAATGCTATTATCATCTTTTTTCATCTTTTAACAAGAGTAAACTACTTGAAGATGTCCCCATTTACTCTTCTTGCTTCTAGGAACCCATGAACCCATCAAGTCCATACTATGCTAGCATTTAATGGCCTAAATGAGTTACTTTATCATCTGGTTCACCCTGAAGTCTTTTACATATTTTTCTTGACCTTTAACCTTCTGACTATTATTTTGACAGCTATCATTAATGCTGTGTCCTGGGCAACCACACATTGACTAAGATGGATGGCAAAATGACTAAGGAGTTGAAAGTAACACACACATACTTTCATCTTCCTCTTGATTAAATCAAAACCATACAAAGCCAAATCATACGATGGGTCCCACGGAAGTAGTAGTGAATATAAGCCACAGTTTTAGCAAGTAAAGCTGAACAGAGAGAACAAGAGAGGCAGAAAAGTGGTCTTACTGAAAAACAAACAAACTATATAAATTGGACACTCAGAACTCAATAAATCTTCCAAGTTATGACTATTCAACTATGAACTTAGGTGAATCAATAGGTGGTTAGAATGAAAATACTTTATGCTAGTTGGTTAAAACATAGATTTGGCAGTAAATTTCACTCAAAAAAAAAAAAGAAACCCAAACCCACAACACAAAAAACCACTCTTAGGTGGAAAGGACACAGTTAATTAGAAAGAAAGTTTGATACAACTTACTACTTTTCTAATAAGCTACCCCACTTCAAAGGCGAGCATGGCCCCTTCTGATCACTTGCATGGAACACCACGGACTGTGGTCCTGCACAATTGTAAGGTCACTACAAATCATGCACCTTGAACAATTAAACTATTCCCCTCGGAAAAGCTGGATGATTTCATTTAAGAAAATGGAATCTAGATAAAAGAGGGAAAAGGAACTTCAAATAGTTCCATGTCCTTAAAATGAGATTAAAAAATGGAAGGAGATGTTAGTGTCAGATAAGATCGTATGCAAAGAGTCATTCTAACTGCATTTCAGACAGTTGGTGTAATCAGGCAGTAGGTTAATGGAAAGGAAGCCACTATATTGCCAAGAAGCAGAAAAAAAAGGGTGATTTAAGAGTCCACTAAAGTATTATCCAGAGACTAGTTTCAAAAAAACCAAGCAAAACCATCAGGAAAAAGCTAGGAGCAACGTGAGAAGGAAAGGCACCCAGAACAATGTCTCAAAGAAAATTCTCAGCCTCTTTGTCTTGTTAAATGAATGACCCTCCCTGATGGAAAACTGAAATACTACAGCTCACTGATGGACCTGACACTTGACCCCTCTTTCTAATTAGGGATGGAATCTGGAAACTACAGCACTTATTTGCTTTAAGCAGCATTCTTTAGGGCCATAACAATTTTTGTGATTGCTTTATGAGCAGAACTTTTACTATGCAGGGACCAGATGAAAATAAAGCTAGCAAAATGACTACAGGCAGCTCTTGGGTAGAGGAAAGCTAAACTTCAGATGACCTTGGTCTTACTCTGTTTTACACATGCCTGATGTTTTCAAAACAGATGTTCTCCAAAAGCATGTTTCCTGGGAAGAGTTTCAGATCTGATCCTCAAAAGTTGTGCATGCCCCATAAGGCCCAAAACAGGCCTGAGAAAGGGGAATGGGTAGATCAACCCTTGAAAATTAGGGACAAACTCCTGATCTCAAACTGATTCTGTGATCAGGACAACAAAACTACTATGTCTGGATCTCTTTACCATCGATAAAACTGTCCTTTTATAGAATTAGAAAATGGCCCACTACACATAATTCATCTATGTTTTATGTCTGGTATTTTTAGTTGCAAATATCTCCAATTAAAACAATGCTTCTGGGGGTGTGAGTGCAATTCAAGACACCAAATCAGCTTTTACATTACAATAAAGCAATAATAATAAAACATTTCCAGAACAAATACTAACCCGTGCACTCAGCATCACACTGGCAAAAGCCTTTTAGAAGACCATAACGATGCATTAATTATTCCTGAATGATGATATTACTAATATGCAATGGCTTACTAACTGAGAAACTCACATTAACAAAGCACATGTGCTCTGTGCTTCCTTCACACATCACACAGCACGGTCAAGCTCACAGCCATTTGCATTATTTCTCTCTCTCTCTCTCTCATCTCAGGTAAGCCAGTAGGTCAAAAGATAATCAAAACAAGAAGCTTCATACTGCACATTTTTACTCGTGCAAGCAGATACAAACTTTCTTAAATGTAACTGCATGTGAAATACAATAAAACAGCTTGGAAACTTGCAGGAGTCGTTTTAAAGAATAATTGATTTCAGGAAGGTGATTGTAAATTAAGACCATTCTCCAGGCCCAGAATCCCACCTAGGTCTTAACGACTTCCCTTTAAAACAAGTTTTGCTCTACCAAATTCGGGCAAGATCACAGCAACTCTACCTCAGTACTTCAAACCACAGCCCATGCGCCGTCCAGGTGTCAAACAGGTGTTCACGGGACCGTTTTATTGCAGGGTTCAATGATCAGAAAAATCTACAGGGGAAATGGGGACATGTTGCCCCAGGAATTACGTATAGTCTTTTTTCATGACAAGAGTGTGATGTATGGACTAGATTCAAAGAAAGAAAGAAAGAAAGAAATTATTTTATATTTAACAATAGCCCTGCATTCAAAAATAAATCAGTCCAGCTATAAAGACTAGTTGATTTTTTACTGGTGACAAAGACCCTTCTCTTAAAGCACATTTACAAAAGCCAAACACAGTCAAAAGACATGGTGGTGTGTTTCTGTATATTGCTGTGGATTAAATCAGGATATTCCTAATTACTTTACAATACATCCAAGTTACATTGCACCTTAACCAAAAAATAATAGGTTGTTCACTTTTTCCCCCTTGGATTTTTTTTCTTGAACATTTCTTTCCTTTGTTTATCTCTGTCTAGTAACACAGCAGGTATATATAGAAAAGTGGGAACTTTAAGTCCATCAGGTATAGTCATCCATTTCTACCAGAAACTCTGATCATTCTGCTAATGCTATTCATGATATTGAATAACTGTAAAAGCTTTATTACAGCTTGCATATCATCGCAAAAGAGTGAAGACCTAATGCAGTCATGTTTCAGAAGAAGTTGCTGTGTGCATTAATCAATGTGCTGCTGTATCCTTATCTATGATTCTTCATTAAAATTGTTGTCTTATCTGATAAGCCACTGTTGTTTGCTAAAAGATAATGGTTTTTACAGCTAACACATCTTTATGTGCCTATGCTGTCCAAATTAAGTGCTACTTTTACTTCATTGAATAAGATTTTCTTTCTATTTTTGCATTGTCTTGGCTAAAATGAAGCACCAAGCCCATCCTTGAATCAGCACCCCAACTCCCAGTTTACTACAGGTGCCAAACTGGACAGGAAAATGGGGTATTCCAAGGGCTTTTAAATTCCTAGTACCCAGGTGACAATGAAGTCATAAGACAAGACCAGTAATGCCAGCAACTGATGGCGGGCAGTATGTTTAATAAAAAGACAACATCAACTGCAGGAATGATAATTCATACCATTAACTGCAAAATTCCCGGGGACTATAAGCAGATCACAGCTGTGAGCTGATGCTCCCCAGATTAATAAAGCAACAAAGTCATATGCTATGACTTGGTGGGTCTCTGTCTTTTTTAGTTTAATTTTTGGGGGGCTTTTTGCCCCAGATGATGTGCAGATAACACTGATGTGATTTACACTCGAACTGTATGACACCTCTTTCTTTCTTGTCTCCATCTCTTCTGGATGGAGCCTTCCTGGGCCAAGCTCAGAAAGGCTCACTGATTTCCACAGGCCCCCACCAAGTGCTCCACAGGCAGCTGATATGTTGACCACAGAACAGAGCTCAAGAATTTGAGAAATAAACACCTTAGGAAAACTGTGTATTTATAAGATGTGTTTCAGTTGCACAACACACACACGAAAAGAAACACTCCTGAAAACAATCTCTTTTTTTTTGCCACCTATTAAAAAAAAATTATTTTAAATATCAAGGTTTGTATTCACTCAGATTTCACTGGTGCTAAAATAAATGGATTTTCCAGTAATTATATAAGAGTATTTAATTTAATGTGTGCTCAAATGTACATCTAAGCAGGTATGTGAATTAACTGACCTTATATTGTAAGGGTGTTTCCCTGGTAATATGCTTAGTTAGAAGAGTAGCTGAGAGGTTCAGCTCAATGTTAATTAAGTCAAAACTGTCACTTGTTCACCTGCTCACCTGAGCACTGTACACCTGCAGCCTGTCTGTGGGGCTGCACCAACACTCACTGGCCTGAAACAAAAGTACCAAAATGGTTGTTTTACTGGTTTCTCCACATACATCAAGCCCACCAAATTTTGGCCAGTTGGAAGTACCGAATGGTACTGAATTTGCCCTCCTGAACATAATGTATTAGACAAAGTGATTGTAGGTTTTTTACTTGTTAACAGTGGGCTATTGCATCTAGTAAGAGAAAGTAATACAATCAGTGTGGATATTTTTGCAGCATCATTGTATATAATATTCAGTTATTGGGATTGGGGAACCCAGGAAAGAATTCAGTCAAAATTTGTAAATGATTGTTTGAATGTGTTCAAAGTGGAAAGACACTGAACTATGACATATTTTTTTTTTTCTTTTAAATCAGGAATAACAGTAATTCCTATTGCAGAAACACCTGCCCTTCCCAACCAAATAATACTCAAACAAAAAGCTGGCTATAATCAACCACTGACAAATAGCAGCTCTCTTAATTTATTAATATAATTAATGCATTCCCCGTATTTATTAAACTAATTGCATTGGTTCCTCAAGGGGAATTACATTCCCTCCATTTCTCCTTAACCTCTATCCTAGGCAGAATCTTTAATATTTTATTGCCATAATTGAAAAAATATTTTTTGTATATTCTTACTCTATAATAAACTGTCATCATAAACAAGGTGTTGTGATTTCTAAGTCATAAAAACACAGCAGGTGAATAGAAAGGGGATGTGATAACTCAGACAATAAAGTTTGCACTGCTGCTCCAAAAGCCCAGAGTATTGGCAGCTCCTGCCAGACTTTATAAGAAAATTTCCTACTGGATCAGCACATCATGAAATGCTTTATAGAAAAAGAATGGAGAATGTTTAATGTAGGCAAGACTTTAAGAAAACATTTTGGAAATAAAGGAGGCCTCAAACATAAATGTAATTCAGTAAATAAAACATCAATGTCAGTGACACAATAACCGGCTAAATTGAGCACACTCAGTTTGCTCTAACCACCAAGAAATGCACAGCAGTGGAGAGAGAGTGGAAGAGAGAAAGGAAAATGTGTAACATTTTTTGGTACGGGATTTCTAAAATTATTTGATTCAACTGTCTGTTAAAAAGCAGCTAAACAGACCACTTACAGTCATCAGAGTGTTATGGATCTGATTTTATCTGTACTTCCACTGTAAATGTGAAGTGATTCATAGTAAATCAGAGAACATAACATAAGATTTCTGGTGAATGTTCAGCCTGTGTCAATCTGCTACACATAAATAAATTTCACATTCAAAGAACCCGCGATTTTAGTTATTCTTTGTTTTAAATGGCCAAGGTTTTAACACTTTCATGCACAAATTCAGAAGTGCAAAAATTCAAACTTAGTTGAAAAATAAAAAAATGTCAGCATTGGTATAAACTTGTATCAAATTATACCTGAGGAGACATCAGGAAAAGATGGGAAGCCTAGGACCTCCAGTACTGAAAAAGAAATGTCTATAAGATCTTTCTGGGTGAAACTCTAGCAAGTGCAATATAATATCTTAATATTTTGACATATTTTTTTTAGATCTAAACAACAAGGTATGTTCCCTTCAGCTGTGGGGCTGAGGAATGATCAAACCCTGAATTTCACTATCTATCCCATGTAGCTGTAGTTTGATTCCTCCAGAAACAACGGCTGATGTCAGAGCAAGAAGTGAAGATGGATGGAGGAAAAAAATGTGAGCAGGTGACTGCTATGCTAAATTAAAATGCAAACGGGTGTAATGGAATGAAATTAAACAAGGAAAGTAGAGGGTGAAGAAGAATCCTAATATATTAGGGAAATATATTAGAACAGGATATTTCTTAGCAAGACAGATGATGATATTCTCTTTGACTGCTTCATTTACAACTGGAAAAAGCACTGTGAAAGATACCAGAAGGGACAGACAGGAGGACCTATTCTGCTATTACAGAGTTTCAGAATATCTGTCTGAATTCAGGTGAATCACATCATGAAAAGAGATATCCAGTCTTTTGGTCACCTGTTACATTGATTCTCTTTTCAGAGGAATATAGTGCTCAGCACCTAATATTCCATGTCCCAAATATTATGATATTTTTAAACATATTTGTATGAGCTTGTTTCCCAAATACAGCTTCTCTTACACAGTAAGGGACAAAAAATTAAATCTAAAAGTAGCTTAAAAGTTAATAATTTACTGTCACTCTTTGAACATCAGTCTCCTGCCAAGCATTCACCTCTAGTGGGTCCTCTGACTGAAGCCAACGCTTTGTGCAAATTCTCTACATTCGGTGCAAAATTTTTGAAAACAAAGTATCAACAGTTGCATGTTGTCATTCGTTAATTATAATCACTTTTCTTGAAGGACTGAAGGCTGCAAATAACACTGCCAACACAACCATCTGAAATATAGGAAGTTTTTAGCAATTACCAGCACAATAGAAAATTTTGAATATCTGTATGTGCACCAAGAAGTTGAGCACATAGATTACAGCATTTCTGATTTATCAGACCTTCACCACAGTGAACTCCCTTCAGTGTAGAAATCATTGCAGCAAAAGGTCATCCTTCCATCCCCCAGCACCAAGTCTTCCTTCCAGCTCACTCAGAATCTACTCTTCCACAAGCAGCTCCCCAGTTTATGGCTGCACACCCACAATTCCATCACACGATGCACAAGTGTGGCCTGGCTTGGCCAGTGCTGATCAGCAGCAGTAGCACCTCCTTCCAGACAATCCATCTAATCCCCCATTTACCCTGGTGCAAACGTGTGGAGAATCAGGTAGGTGTTTTTTCCCCCTGTGCTGAAATGGTGATGGCAAGAATTTAGCAGACTCTGTGGAGCTCTTCTATGCCTCATAAGCTCTTTACTCCCAGTGTTAACCATACAAATAAGCTGGAACATCATCCGTGGAAGAAATATGAGATAAACTAGGAGGAACATTAATCTTGAACTGTGCTGGAGGCATCCCTTTCAATTACTCTTCCTTCTCATCTCCTTACTCGTTATCTAGAGCTTCTTTGTTAAAAACACCTCTTCCAATTGGAAATCCTTCTCCTTATGAAAAAGGAAAGAGAGCTGATGCTGCTCTAAGTGTTTTTTTACAGGGCCATTGAGGACTGCTTTCCTCTTCTGCACTAATACTCATATAAGACACGAGAAATACCCGGACAAACACCGCTATGATCAGTAAAGAACAAAAATCCCCATCATTTTGCTGATGGATGCTTCCTCCACAAGATGCCACCTGGCACTTCTAGGTGTTTGGAACAGCACTTGCCTCTCTTACTTTTGGTAGTGCTTTTTCAATTCTGAATTTTGCTTTAATGTTGGTTATTTTTGACTCATTTATCTGCCTGTCACTAGGGAACTGTTGGCATTTCACTTTTTGCATCAGCTGCTTCTTGGTGATCCAAAGTGGTGTCACCAGGCTCCATATGTACTGCTCTTTTCTTTACTTCATCATGTTTTATGGGCAGCTTCTTCTTCACCTGTTTGTCATCACAGACCCCAGTCTCTTTCTGCCAGGACATTCAGATAATTTCTCCCATCCCTCCCCAGGTAAATAATGAGAGATCCTCCTCCCCCTTTCCTCTCATTCTTCCTTTTCCATCCCACTGCCCTCAGAGTTCCTCCTGTGACACCAGCAGGCCTTCTGGACAAGGAAAAAACTTGGAGACCTCCTCTAGATGCTGACTTGATGAAGTGACTGTAAGTCAAAGAAAGGGTCCACGTTCATTCCTAAGGATGAAACTAGCTTTTCTCACAGCAACCAGGGATTAACAGTAAAGTGGTTTAGACAGGACTTTCTACCCTGTAGTACATGGAATTAACACAAATGACATGGCTGACCAGTATTTTACATGCTAGATGCATTATCCTCCCTTACACTTGTATTTATGGAGCCTTTGAATTAATAGGATAAAAATTTGTACTGTTGGAAATTAAGAGGTAAAATAGGCAAGCCATTCTGAAAGAGGACTTCAAGTGATTGTCTGACATCGTTCTTCAGCACCTGCTGAATGAAAACATTCAGCTGTGAAAAATAATAGTGCAAATAACGCAACATGCAAAAACAGTTCACTCAAATTTTCTGGCATTTCCTGTGTGTTACAATTGCTCAGGTGCTTCTGTAATTGGTATGAGGAGACATTGAAGAGGTAGGCACATGAAGAGATAACTTTCTGAAAAGTGATCTACTGAAATGCCCCTATATCAGTAAGCAATTCTGTTTTCACTATGTAAGTATAGTGTATGTGAGGAAAGTAAGTATAGTGTATGTGAGGTTCTCTTCACTCATGGGAAGTCAAGTGAATCTCTAGGTGACCGTGCAAAACTTCATTCAAATATAAGATCAGAAAACCACCACAAAGGGTATTCCCCAACTTCTGAAGTGACCACAGCTTCAGTTGACTGCACTTGGATTTGTAAAGACTTCTGAAAAGTCAGAGTCTTGGTTTAGCGAAAAATGTTTATTTCTCCACATTTAAAAATGTTGGCAAATACATATTTTCTGTTTCTTTTAACCAAAATCGGTCTATCATAAATTATTTTCATATATCTCACAGATGAATAAACTGGTACTACAAAGTGGGTAACTGCCTTGTTAAGGTCAGACATGAGTTAGCTTGCCTGAAAATAGATATCTCTTGCTCCAACCACTAGACTAGCCTTTTCTCATTATTTACCCTTTCAAAGTTCTCTTGCTTACAACTCCATGTTTAAAATGACAAGGGGAAAGGGAGCTGAAAGATGAGGGACTCCAAAGGAGTAATTTGTTTTAAAAAACAATCCTAAAAAGGCTGTCCAAACGTTCTCACAGATATCAGAATGGGTTGCATCCATTTTCGATCTCCTAAACCTAGATAAAGAACAAAAAAAATAATTGAGACAGTAAAAAATAAGTGGTTGGCAACAAAACTGCTGAGCTGACAGCCTGGTAAGTCATCTTAATCAAGTGTTATCATGGCAACAAAGTAGACCTCTGATTTTTGACTCATGTCACAAATTGCATTCTGACAGTTTTGTTGAGAACTCCTTTTTCCACTGACAAGCTCTTGTTTTCAGATCTGGAAAAAAGGGGTGACGAGAAGTTCAAAATTCAATGGTCTAAAAATGCATGACTAAAAATGTTTAAAGGGCAGCAGCAAAGAATGTTTGGAAATTAAAAGCCAGGTTCCTCCAGCCTTGATGATTCCCCAGTTCTCACTGTCTCTGCTTAAACTTGCCCACTGCATGCTTCTTTCAGCTGTTATATCCTGTTGCCTTGAATTTAGGTCTAAGGCACAAGTGGATAAAAATATTTAGACCTTGCAAATACAGGGGGAAAAAAAAATCCTCCTAAGCTCCCATGATCTTACCTACCTGAATGGTCCATGTGTATTACCAACAGGCATAAAAACTGTGTGCTACATTTCCTAATCCACTCCCATTCAGCAAAATGTTGAGGACTGCAGAGGAAAGAAGGATGGTTTCCAGAAAGTAATTTTGGTCATACATCATGATTCTTCCTACCCAACTCCAGGTTCATAGTTTACTCATGATAGGTGATGCTGTAGAGACATCCTACAGTGATTACATTCAGAAGAAAAGGGCAACATTTAAACAGGACTTAACTCCTGCTTGGAGTTCTAACTTCACTGTAAAGTAAGAGTTAGGTGCTTAAATACTTAGTTGGACTACAATTCATTTACTCTCCTACACCTATTCCACTAAATATCTGTAGTTTCATTGATTACTGCTTCAGCACTTGTGTATTGGTATTGAATATGTTGTCTGCCTGTAAACAAAGTATGAATTACAGAAAACAACATGGGATACCCAGTATAGACTAGTCTGGTAGCAGAATTATTCCTTTGTTTAACCCCTGTTCTTGAAAACTTTTGAGATACCACGGCCCTTGGTAAACACCCAGATTTCAGTGACACAGAAGAAGAGTCATAAATGCACAATAATGTCTGGCCCAACATAACAAAAAAAAAAGAACTTGCACTATTATTCCCACAGCCTGTGCACATGTACCAACAGATTCTCTGTTCTCTACCATGAATAAACTTCCTCCTGTGCAATATATATTTTCCCAAGGTGGAAATCTTCACTCCTGATCAGCTGCACACATTAAACCAGATGATGTGCATTTTGCAGGTTGTACAATATACAAGGGGTTTTTTCCCTTTTTTATATTCTATATATATATATATTCTATGTAACAGTGGTGAACTGTGCAAAGGGATGTTCTAGGTTGTCTTAAACTTGTGCTCCCACTTTCCATGTAGCATTTAAAACAAACAAAAAGATACTGCTACTTGAACAAGGTCAGAGAGGTCTTCAGATGGTCTATTTCCTCAGCGTGCCTCTGGCTCCACATTGCTTTGCAAATCAGATGCTAGATATATTTTGATTAGTTTGTACTTTAATGGATCAAGTACAAAGAGTCCACCCTTCACATCATAGTCATTAATTTTTTCTGGAGTCTGATGGGAAAAGCAGGTAGAGGGTTTGTGTGTGTGTGTGTGTGTGTGTGTGTGTGTGTGTGCACCAGCATATGCATGTGTGCTGATTGAAAAGTGATGGATTATTTTCATGTGGTAAGAAACACAATGTTTTCTTTAGCACAGCAGGATATTCTGTTTGCAAGGTCTAACAGTGAAATATTATGCATATCTGCAGCTGGCCCACTGCCAAAAACCAAACAGCAGAAATCAGAAGAGATTTTGAATCTGAATCTTAAAAAAGCAGTACAGCCCTGCAAAGCAACTAATGAGACATTCAAAACAGAAAAGCATTTGTACTAATGTATGATTTCTGTCATATATGTCAGCATTTAACAAAACAGTAAATAATTATTCACCTAAATGTTACCTTGAAATTTAATTTAAAATATAAATATATTTTCAATGTCTTCTACCTCTGTGCTGAGACGGATTTATTTATCATGACTTAAAGTAAATTAAGTGAAATATTTCCCAAGCTCAAAGAAGCAATTACTTAAGAAGCAGGTACCATTAAAAAAAAAAAAAAACAACCAAAAAAACCCAAACCCAAAACAAATAGCATAACCTCAAAGCACCAAATATATGAGAACTGTAGCATGCCAAACTGGAATTTACTAGTCCAGAAAGCTGAACACCAAAATGTTTTAATGTGCTTCATGCAACTCTTGGGAAAGAGGAGGGGGCTGTGTGTAACATTCAACCAAAGGGAGCTGGCCTGGGGTCCAATCAGCCACTGCTGGATCTATTTGGAGTTGTGCCATTCATTGCACTGGTGGTTCACCTCAGGATGGTGAACTGGGATCTCAAAGCATACACAGTTATGGCTGGCTGGGGTCTTACAACTGGCATTGTAAACTTGCAAAAATCCACTCAATTCCAGGGGGCATTACTTTCAACGTGGGATCTCATAAAGCCCAACAGTCCCAGTGTGCTCTTTAGGACAGTCTTGCTCAGTTGTAAGACAGACAGAAGACTTACCAGATACTTCAATTTGTCATAGAGTGGAGGATTGATTATCATCATTTTGATGGCCACTGTAAGTAAAAACAACTCTTCCCTTGGTAAGCCTTCTTACATTGGTGTGTACTCCTTCCTTGATTAATTTATTGCACTTGACTAATTACTAGATAACATTGCGTTCTGTGTGTAAAGGAACATATATATCTGTGTTTGTGTGTGACCAAGTGATGATGTTATTTACCATGAATATGCCCTTCTGGAAAATCTCACTCAAGCTCACGTGGTGCATCTTTATTTCCACTGCGTCCTTTTTATCACTAGATCTTCATACTGGGGTTCAGAAAATGCTTCCAGTACTGGAGAGTTTATTAAAAACAGCCTAGTGGTTTTGTCAACATAGTTAATATTCTAAGAGCAAAAGATTTAGTGTCAGGACACAATTAATGTGGGGGCTATTATTATGGAGACTGTGGCATTTTGAAAAAGGAAAACCTGGGAATTCAGGACATATATTCAATAAACTTCCAAAGTAAATAATGTCTATTTCTATAACTTTATTTTTTAAAAAGCAAAACCTATGAGAAATTTGGAAACCATACTGGTAAGACACAAATAGTTTTGAATACTTTGAATATAGAGCTTTTCACTTGCCCTGTTGCATTCTTTTGAGACATTGCCTCAAGACCCTTATTTTGAAATCATCAGAAACTGGTTTGAAATAACAACTGTTTTTGCCCAAAATAAAGGTTCCACCAAACGATGAATTGCCATTTTCCTCTGGCAGGATACATTACTATTAGGAATTTTCTGCCTACGTTTCCATTGTTATATTTTGATACACAAAAATTGACTGGCACATCTTTTCAAAATCTTTCTCGTTTTTTCCAAACATAACTAGCGTATTAAAAGAACCATAATATGTATTATGGGAAAGCAGCATAGTGATATAAAAGACTTCCATACTAAGAGCAGACGGAAAATGGTAGTTATTATTAATTTAGAAAAAACAAAAGAGCTACCCAGCATTTCAGTAATGTGGCAAGTTGTGTGCTATTGAGGGAAAGAGGATTTTATAATTGGATTTTAGAGTAATTTAGGAGACGAGATAAGCTGTAATGGTTGCATATTAGAGGTTAAAACTACAGCAGAAACTCATAACGTAAGGGTTCATTGCACTGAGAAAAACAGAACAAAGGAAACAACGCAGGAGCAGCCTGGCATAGGTAGCAACAAGGTAAGTATGGACTACAGGAAACCAAGGGGCTTCTTTTTATATTATGTTCACTTAAACAGGTATCAAGATGCATTCCTTCCCTTCAAAAGTGGCTTTGTAAAAAAAATAAAATATATATATATATTTTATATTATATACATATATAAAAGGGTAGGAATGTTATTTCCTAAACTGTGCATGCAGTAACATCTTGATTTTAGGAGAGGATTGACAGTAAGCATTTTCATCTTCCTCAGTAATAATGGCAAAAGAATATGCCATAGTGCCACCAAGCATGGACATAGCACGAAGCTTTTGCACAAGGAATCAATGAAATTTCAGGGCACAGTAGCTCTGGAGAGTGGGGGTTTCCCTACTACCTTCCCCTACTACTTCTCCCCTGAACAAATGGATATGTGGCAGGAGTCAGAGTCCTCTCCCTGGGGGCCTCACGCTCCCAGCAGACCTTGAAGCTCCCACCAGCTCTGCTGCTGCTTCCTCCTCCTTCTCTGAAGGCTGAAACTCTTCTCCCCTCCTTCCATCTATCAAGTCAAAACTCGAACCGACCCAATCTCCAGAACCTCTGTAGCTCTGGCCCTTGCTGGAGCACACAAGTCACGCAGGCAGCACTTCACCAGTGCAGAGGAGGGAGACGAGGAGCAGAGGCCAGAAACAAAGGCTGGGCCATCAAAGTCATGCAGAGCAGAGCCTGAGACAAGCATCTAAGCGATCCCTAATCATCCTTTTCTGGGACTACTGTGTGCCTCCATGCCGTCTGTGCGAAGCCTGGTTGACACAGTGCCTACCAAGGCAGACTCTTGATCTAAGCCGGAGTGCCTGGGTGCAATGCAAGGGAAGGACAGTCATTTTTTTAAATATAAGCAACTACATCCCGGCAATCTGCAGTATGTCAGCTCAGCAGCCAAGTCCCATTATTTTGTTGGAGGTGGGAGAGAAAGGGAGAAATATTCTCCAGTGTTTTTTTCAGGCTGATAGCAGAATATACACTTTCAGTTTCCATCCTCAGACAGATTCAGCTGTGGAATGGAGCAGTGTGACCGAGTTCTCAGTTGTGACAAGTGAGCATAGGCTCAAGATCAGTTGCTTTACATTAAATAAATACCCAGCCTTTGCATTTTTCAAAACCAGGTGTCTAATTTTTTTGTGTGACTTTGCCAACATCGAGATATTTTATGTTTGCCAGCTGCCAGTCTCTGTTTGGAAAGCATAGCTTCCTCACTTAGCGATGCAACTCCATAGGCATAGCAAATTATGTACACGTTTGGCAAGCAGCTTTGGATAAAGAAAAAAAAAAAGATGTATTCTATGCCAAGAAATGTGAACGCTTCCAAAAATACAGTAGTTTATCAGAAGAAAACAGTTTCCCCTCCTGTTAGCCTTCGAAGGATTTAGCTGGGGAATGTTCACCTGAGCAATCTAAAATCTCAACATTCCAAAGGGAAGGGGAGGGGGAAAGAAAGCAAGCGCATTATTCTGCACCGTGAATTCCCGCGCCGTGGCTTCTCCCAGCAAACAGAGCACCATCGCTCTCCAGCAGGGTAAATAACCCAAGCCTTCAGGAAACAAAATCTGTTTAGAGAGTGCGTGCTCACTATCGCTGCCCTTCGAATGAAGGATACTCCAAAGTTGGAGGCCTCCTTCGTTACCAGTGCTTGGCTACCCCCTGCTGGGCTCCCACGGCTCAGACCCTTCTGCACCGTGGCAGCGGCGCAGCAAAGCGCCCCAAACGCAGCAAGTTCATCACTGGGATAAACTTCCTACAGTAAACTAGGCTCCGAGCCTTTGCTCCTGCTCATTATTGAAAAATGACACAGCCTGGTCAGCTGAGATTAAAGGGGGGGGCGGTTATCGTACCACAAGTCTCTATTTTTTATATTACGTGTGGATTTCTCATAGATTTTCCCCAAATTCTAATTCAGCACAAATTTGAGGAAACAGTGATACACTGAGATGCCAATAGCGACACTCAAGAAGCAAATAACCCCCTTATACGTGAACATGCTGAAAACGAAATGTTTTCCCAGTAAGTATAAAACTCTGAGGCAGCAAATTTCCTTTCTAATTCTATATAAATTGGATGAGCACATCTTAAACACTTTCCTCAGCTTGCTTTAAAAGCATTCCTCAGATACAATTCAGAACAGAAATTCCCAGTATGAAACCATTATTTATGTATTCTGTGGATAAATTAAACCAGGAAAATGTGCTGCAAGATGTGTTCAAACAACTAATAGTTCCTGTAAACCAAAACTATATTGAAAAAAGTGAAAAGAAAAAGATTAGTTGTTTTAAGCTGTAACACAGCTGTATGCAACTAAAGCCAAAAACATGTGAAATTAAATTGGATTTTGGGGCGGGGGGGCATAGTGTGCAATGGGGTTAAGTTTACTAGTAATTCAAATCCTTTTTTCCAAGTCGCAAAATGTTGTTACTGACACTTTTTTATTTTTTTCATTCTGTTTATTTTTGTGGACAAGGCAGAAAAGAAATTGCTATTTGAACCATATAAACAGAGGCTCCATGTGCTGGCTTAGGGCTTTTGCTTAGCCAGTTACTGCTGGCTAAGTTACTGTAGCACAAGGGTTAAAAAAAAAAGTCAAATATTCCTTCAGACATTTATTAGTGTCACATAAATAGCAAAATTCTATTTAACTAGAGATTAATAAAAGGCTGAATTAGTCTCTAACCTCTTTGATTTCTAAATGCTGGTGTCCCTTATTCCTTTATCTAAATAAAGCATGTGTAGCAAACAAATATTTCCCTTCTGTTACCACAGGAAAAGGGAAGAAATTTTCATGAAATAGAGTTGTAAAGGGATCGTGTTACTGAACTAGAGTCACATCTCTCCTCTCAACTTTTGTCCTTTATGCTGGCTGTCCTCTGCAAGAAGAGAAATGGCAGCAGCAGACTTTGGGGAGGGAGGGGGAAGACAGGATACCGCGCCTGTCTGTTAGTCAGCAGGAGCCGTCAGCTAGAGGGGATGGGTTATAATCCATGGTTCTCAAAACCTAGACAACTAATCTATTTTTTTTCTCCTATATTTAGATTCTGATTTGCTCTCAGGATGCATAACCTTTTCAAAGTTTCGCTCCTGAAAGGACTGAAGTGCAAAAAAATAGCATTTCAAAGCTACAGGCCAATAAGGAATAGAGGGATCCGATCCTTCAACTGCCACTATTGACAGAAGGCCTTTGCTTTACTCAAAATGGCTTTGTCTCTGCTGTGGATCTGCTCACAATTTATTTGAAAGCAGAAGGCACTTATTTAAAAACAGAGCCAGAATCTATCACTAATCTGACAAATTTTCCACACAGTTCCAGCCCAAACTTTCTCTCTGTTTTTTAGCACTGGCCATACACTGCTGAAAAACAAACAGGGCCTGGGAATCATTCAGCAAGGTGTCTAGTGTGAAAGTGGATGGAAGGATATGTATGTTTCCCTCAGGCTGAGAAACAGGGAAGGAAACAATGAGCATCCCCCCCACACTCCATGCCATCCTGCAGTCCTGGCTTCCAAGTGGGCAGACCTGAAGGAAACTTCCTGTGTGCTCTGGGATGCCACAGCATCTCACCCCTGGGCTTTTTCTGAGAGTTCCTGCATCTTATCCCAACAGAAAGCCAGGAGTAGACCGGGGTGCACATCCAGAGCTCAAAGCTAACTAACACTCGCAGTTCCCACAGTTTATCTTATGTATTCCAGCCTTAGGTTTCAATGTATGCCCTGGTCTTCTTCACAACAGCTCATCTTCACAGCTGTTCCTCTTCCAGCCCTCCCAAATGCCACCTTTCCTGCACTAGCCTTCCCAGCTTTCTGTCCTGACTTTTAATGGCCCACTCTTGTGTTTCCAAGACTCCACACATGCCTAACTATCATTTTCTTATGGGCTCAAATTGCACAGATCATTCCTGGAGCCACACAAACTCTAACTGACGTCATCTCTAACCTTAGCTACCCTTCCGCTAGTCTGTTAGTAGTGTTTCTCCTCAGCTTCTGTCCCAGCTCTCTTGCAGACATCTTTTTCTGGAAGGTGCTAAAATCTTCTCTGATCTGTCAGTCATTGCCTATCCACCCCACTCACATCCATGGCTACCCAGATTCTCTGAAATCTCAGCACTGCTTCGTACAGTGTATGCCTGTGTGAAAACATGCGAGATGCCTTTTCTTGCAGCCCTCCTTGTGATAAGTGAAGAATGCAGTGGCTAGGCAATTTAGGAGAAACAGGAGAATTCCAGGTATTCCTCCTGCATCGGCTATAGATACGAGCAGAAGAGGAATATGAAAGATGTGTGGAATATATGGGATGTGAGGACAGAGGGAGAGCAGCTAACACAAAAATCTACTTTGGATAAATCAGCCGTCTCAATTATTTTAGATCCAAAAGATTTCAGTTCAAATGCTGTGAATGATTCAGGCTGCTGTATCAGTAAATTTAAGAATTGCAGAAAAGATCTGTTCTGCAAGGGAAGCCACTGCTATTCCTCTGCTCCCACTAACGTGTCCCACTGTGAATCGCGATAGGTACCAACACGGTTCCCAGCAGAATCAATGACTTGTGGTGACATGATTCATTTCTGGCCCTAACATCTGGCTGGAATTTTACGCATACAAAGCCTGTGATTTGTACAAACAATTACTTTAGAGAAACAAAAATCTTTGCAATTCACCATGTCATAACCAAACCATCTGTCCAGCAGGCCACTACGGGATCATGCGGATGGAACAGAAGGCAGAAGGTGGCCCATTTAGTCCAGTATGTTTAGGTCAAAATATCTGCAGTGGTCTTGCATCATCAATAACAGGAGTCTATTCACATTACATTGTAAGTTCACTAGAGACCAACGTTTTTCTCCTTGCCAAATGATTTATATCCATATCTTTACTGTCAAAATTGTAAGCAAAACAGCCTAGCTACAGAAGCTCTGTCTACCTTACAAAACAAAGAAAATCAAGACAGCTGAATACAAGAATTAGTATTTTGTGTAAACCTGTGTGCTGCATGCACAAGTGTTACTAAAAACATTCCTTCATTTTTCAAAGAAACTGGAAGCACTGGATATATGAAATTGCTATGTTTCTTTTAGCCCCAGAGAAGGCAAATCCAAGAATATGTATGTTCAAGTGAAATCAAAAGCACTTAGATCCTATCACAAGTTCAGTTCCTTATATGAATGTGAGTAACTCAGTGTACATATGGCACTCTTGCCAGAACAAATTAATGTTGAAAGCTGAGACATGAGAGACACCTTCCTTAGCCAAGTTGTGACTACCCTTGCCTAGAGCACTCAGTATGTGGCATTTAAAAGGGTCTGCCCCATGGAATGAGCTTTGCTGAGTTGTGTCATGTTCCCGGCGAAAACAAAAAGATGAATGGGCAGCAACACAAACATAACCCTTGCTGAGAAGAAGGCATTTTAGATAACATGCACTATGTCATTCTGGTACACCTCACTTGGCAAAACACCAGCTTAAAACATATTATGTTAAGATAAGAGTTTGTCCTCAGTTTTACCATAAATCAAATAAACACAGAAAACAGGGTGACCTTAATTAAAAGGTCATTTACATTGTACCTCCTGCCCTTAAAGCAGGATGAGCTGCACCGTGTTGTTTCTGACAGATATTTGTATAAGCTGCTCTTCAAAACCTTCAGTATAGATTCAGCAATTTGCAAAGACAAGTTCTGCACCATGTAGGTGTGCCTGCACTCCACGGAGCACCTCATGTTGGCTACAAAAGGATTCCAAAAGGCTTAGGAGATAGTATAACAGGAAGAGCAGGAAAGGTCAAATAAAGACTGTGTCCTAGTTGGGCAAAATGAAAGAGTATTCGTTATTTAATAATTATGTTATGAAAGCAAGCAAAGCCCCTGGGGTGAGCTCCACACTCCATTGTACAAAGCTCTGCCCAGTGACAGCATTCCAGGTAATCAGCACATCCAAGTGAAGAGATGTTTATTTAAGGTGATACAAAAGCAGCCTCTATCGTTGCTCCACAGACTCTTCAACACTCACAGCAAAGTGTATGAACAATCTATATCATAATAACCTACATCTGCGGTTCAGTGACCAGGGACCTGAGCTTGCTGCACACCACAGTCATACCAGAGCAGAGCAGCAGCCTGTGCTGCCCGGCTTTTTGGCTTGGACAGCAATAAAACTCAGGGCAACTTCTGCAAGAATGACAGAACTCACTGTAAGATGTAATCTAAAGAAACTTAACTTCATATAGATTTGTAAATTTAAGAGATCTTTTAATAGGCCATGTAGTTTTACCTTTTTTTTTTTTTTCAAAAAAACAACAGATTTATAAGATATAAAATCTCAAGGATTTTTTTTCAGAGATGTTGGTAATGCTGAGCCAGAAAGAGGTGCTTTGTTTTTACTGCCATGGTGACACCATGCTTACCAGAGGAACAACTTAAGTCACATGTAAAAAAACAGGAATTCCTCTTTTTTCCTACTAGCACTCTGGCTGGCACATGAGCAAACCCGCCATGAGCAATGTGTTGTCCAATGTAATTTTCGTCTTCCAAAATGACTTAGTCCGACTTTTCATGCCACTCACAATTTATTTCACGATGTGCACAAAGGTTTCCATGAGCAGCACCCCTCTCTAAGGCATTACAGCTCATACTAAAAAAAGGTTCCAGCTCACCCAAGTACAGAGGCCTGGCTACGGAGCACGAGCAACAGTGTGATGAGATGGTATTTCCAAAGGGCTGTCCTTCAGGAAGCAGAGAGACATTGTGTTGGCAATACCACCAGCAAGCAGAGCAGGCAGGATTACTAACTGGATAACGTGCTTTTTATACCCATGCACACAGCCTGAAAAAAATATTTTCTTTTTCTGTTTTTTTCCTCCTTCTTTAAACTTAGACCCCTGCAACCCCTAATGAAAGCTTTTCTATTGACATAGTAACAGAGGAGTACACTTCAGCTTGCTCTTTTTCCACGAAGCAGATGTCTTTTCTTGTGAGAATTGGCATATTTTTACCCTTAGAATGATCTCTGCTTTTATATGCCTAATTAAATTTTAGCGGTCCCTTGCTTAAATAAAGATTTATTAGCTGTTAAAATTGTAGCATAATTCTTCTGCCACCTACACGCTATCCTTTAACATATTTACAAGCAGACTGGCTTATCCACTATTAAAAAAAAAAAAAGTGGATGATTTAGTGTTGTTATGTTATTGGTGTCAATTACCAAACTTCACAATAGAGCTTTCTGAAGATACTACCCCTTAACCCTGGAACTGTCAAAACCCTCAAAGCAAGAGAAGCTGTGAGTCTTAGAGATCAAGTACTCAAAAAAGTTCAACTAACAGAGGCAATCAGTAGATTTCAGCCTCATCTTTGGACTCTTCCATAGCTGTGATATGAGCTGACACATCATCAGTCGGAGAAGGAATCCAGGGAATTATTTTAAGGAGCTGAAATTTGCATCATCAGAAGCACCTATTTATATGCTGCTTCTCATTTCTCTCTGTGAATGAGAAAGATAAAGCATGTACATAACATCTTTGCACACATAAATTTATATATATTGACAGAAAGACAACAGTAACAGGGTAAAGTTGCCAAACTATTGGAAATAATTTCTTTATAGTTCTGGGGTTTGGGTTTTGGCTTTTTTTAAAAGCTCAATTATTTATTCACCAGGATTAGAAGATTAGTGGTTTGTCAGTCTTTCATTAGTTTTACTTTATTACAGTCCTGCTTGCTAAAATATTTACATCACAGGGAATATCCTTTTCACTGAGCTGTAAACCCTCACCTCTCTACCCTGTACACTGACATCTTTGCACCTTGTAAACACCACTACTACAAGCAACTGTGTTCCATGTGTTTGTCAGATTGCATCAGTAGCACTGAATTTCATCTTCCTGCTACAGTTTTAATATCATTCAGAGAAAACTAAAGCTTTTGGCAATTTAAAATATATTTTAAGTGCAAGAGATGACTCGCTCACTTAATTTCACCCTTCTAGGCCAGGTTCTCTTTCAAAAGCCACAAAAAGCAGGTCACTCAAAAATACACAGTATATTAATGTCACACAAATAAAGTTGGCCTCACAAATAAATCAGCATACAAAATCCCCTCTTACTGAAATTTGTCACAGTAAACATCAGAAGCTGTAAAGTGAAACTAATAGAAAACTGCCTTGTTGTGTAATTTGCATGCATGTGTGCACAAACACACACATGCACACCTCCCCATTTTTAGCTTTGAACTTCTCCATGTATGTGCTACACATTCAAAGAGCAACTAACTACAGCCAAGATGCCATCAAAATCTGGAGCAGACATGAGTGGAAAAGCCTGGAAAACTTCAGTTTTTAATTAACAATGTTTTAATATCAGTACATGTTGTTTCTTTACCTTGCAGTCTTAACCCTGAGCTGCTGACAGTACCTCTGTTTTTCATGCCTGTATGCCAAGTTCTATGTAATATATGGAAGGTATATATAGGAATATACTACATGAACACATATATATACTACATGAATATACACAAGTCAAGCCCCCCATATGAAGCCCTCTGCAGTCAACAGTGACATTGGGAGGGCAGGACAGGAGCTGCTGTGGTCAAGGCTGGGCTGGAGGGACACACATCCCCTGCATCCAGGGCTGCTCTGCAGGCAGCCTTTCACCAATGCCTGGATGCAGAAAGCTCTGTTTGATTAAGAAGACAGCCCACACCCACATTTTATCTTTGGATTTATCTTTGGGAGCCAAGCTTGCCACATCTACCTGGATCTGAACTGACATGACACCATTACTGGACTCTCTCTGGCACTAATACCAAGAAGAGGACTCCAGGGGCAGGGAAATCTAGTCAACAGCATTACAGACAATCCTTAACAAGTTGCTGTTTGGTTTGTTTGGAGAAAACAAAATTTCCGGTTGAGGAACTGTGTTATCAATCTGAAGATATTTAGGTATTAAAGTGCTAAGACTTTCAGAGAACCCTACTCAGAAAACACCAAATGAAGCAACTCCTGGAAACAGCCAAGTCCTTGATGCTGTCTCAGTTTTCTTTCTCTCTTTTTGAGGTAAGGGTGACAGTATCTATTCAAGATGCATATGAATGTAGCACTTAGATATCCGTCTTCTTATGTCATTGTCCACAAACCCACAATGCAATGTTTAGACAAAAGAGTCCTCTGAAATAATTGTTTCTGTAAGAAATTGTTCTTCTGTATGATCATGGCTGTCAGGCAGGACAGTACATATTTCCAAGCCTGGACAAAAATGTAATGATATGTCCCTAACAACAGTTTCATCTTTTATTATCACTGCATACATTTCATCACTTAAGAGTTGATGTTTCAGATGCAAAGAACACGGGAACAGCAACAGTATTGAAGCAAACAAGCACATATTCATGTAATTTGTCCCTGAAAAACACCACTCTAATATAAGACCTGTGCTGCTCAATGACCGGGCTGGATTTTCACAGGAGTCATCCAGTTTCTGAGAAATCCCATAGGAATTATCCCTGCAGCCTTCAAGTGGAACAGTGTCACACCATGTTGACATAAACAGATCAGCTTAGCAGGTAAAAGGAAAATTGGCTATTCATGAAACACACACAGCTCTGGGGAGAATGACGCAGAGAAGGACTGACAACAGGTATAGGGGAAGAAAACAAAAAACAAAGTGATGGAAGACGCAAATCACAGTGATCCTTAACCATTACAGTTAGTGCTGTTCCAAATTCATGGAACTATAGTACTAACACACAAACATCACAGAGAAAGGTGAAGATACGTACACACAGTCCACATTTCAACTCAGTGGGGAAAACCAAAATTGTTTTTCCCAACATTCTCCCAACAGTCATTCTAAAGAATGAGGGGACACCCGAACAGCTCTGCCAATCAACCATAACTAAAAATGGACTTCTGCTTAAATAAATCAGATCACAGAGGACTCATTTAAAGGCACAAAAAAAGATGGAATGCAGGATATAACCCCTTTCCATCCACCCATAAAAGCCCACTGCGTGTACCCCTTCTGCCTGCTTTATGAATCTAACAGATTCATGAATGATTGCGTTATTCAGATTCTGTCTAGAGGAATGAAATCCTCAATTTTTAACATCATCCCATTTAAAAAAATTCTTTATTTGTAGTGCAGTGTCTTATGCAATGCACCACAGAATGAGCCTAAAACCAACCGTCCAAATGCAGTAAATGTCTCATGCAGCATCCTGGGAACTCTCCCATTAGCTTGTAAAATTACATTAAATGACTTTTTGAAGAAGTGAAGAAGAAGAAGAAGGAGCTGCTGCTGGGACATTTAGTCTATCAAAACACAAATAATTAATGGTTGACAATACGTTTTGTTTAATAATTGCTGTTCTTCATTAGTGTGAACCAAGGACACAGACTATCTGAGACAATAACATCTGCACCCCATATTTCATTATCACCAAACTTCACATTTCACACAAAAGCATAGCTAGCAAAGCCTTACAGCTTTAATTAGTTTCTGCCATAGCTGTGAAGGTCAGCCAATTATTGTGTGTGAAATTTCAATATGAAGCGGCTGAATTGAAGACAGCATTGCAACATTGTGAAACTCTGCAATGCTGTAAATCTAGCATGATAGAACCTTTAAAAAAAAAATGAAACCACAAAATAACATAAATTAATCATCAGGTATGCACAGCTTCAAGGCTTATTGGCTAATTTAACATGTGTTAGAGGGGGGGAAAATAAGGTAATTTCTGATAGTGTATTACGCTTTTCAGGTTTTTTTTCTTATTGGTGTCACCAACCATGACAAAACACTTAGTTGGGTCCTCATTTCTATGAGGAAAACACAGGTTTTTTTGTGGGATTTAGAGTCCTGTCAAAAGAAAACAATAGCGTTGAGGAGATGAACTTCAGTCATTTAGAACGAGGATCATGAGATGTACAGCATGCCCTGAAAAATCAGGCCTTTCAAAAGTTTACTGAGTAAGGCTCCAAATTCACAACCAGCTTTTGAAAATCTCGAGCCAAGTGCCTTATGTGTACACGTGTATTTGTGCGTAAAAACAAAAATATATAAGAATTTAGATTTAAATAATATCCAAATAACCTCAGCTGGCACTGAGGAAGTAGTAAAGAATGCAAAACGATGTATATACACCCTACCCAAGACACAGCCTCTTTAAACATCCCATTCTTGCTAAACAGAACTAATTTACGCAGTGTGCTGTGCCCTGGGGTCACAGATGTGCAAAGGTATAACCTGAACCTTGAATTTACTCAAGGCCAGTCCTACTCTCAAGTCTGGCCAGTGATTGGTCATTAAACAGAAATACCTTTTGCCTGTTTCTGGGGGTTTTTTTAAGTAGATGAAAACTCTGAGTAAATTTTATCACTTTATGTAGTGAACAGCGAGGTTTTCAAAGATGCACTTCAAGCTCATCCTTTTATTTGGGTACCACAAGATGACACGCTGAAGTCAAATAACAATGATACAGTGGTTCTATACCTCTAGCTCCAGTGAGCTAAAAAGACCTGTCCTTGATCATAAATTTACAGGTGAGATTCACCAGGTTTCAATGGGAGAAACAAAGGAGGGAATGAACCTTAGGGATTGGATTATTTTGTGTACTGTTCCTATGTTCAAGCCCTATTTTTCCAAATGAAATGATCCTGACAGAAAATATATGCAAACTCATTGTTAATCTAGCCTGGGACAGTGCATACGGCTCTAGGAAACACCATGGCTTCATTCATGTGGAAATACCTGCATGTTCTTATGTAGATATGCACATCACAACCAATTCCCCCTTCCTGTGCCCCATTTTTCTCCTGCCATTGGGAGGACCAGGTAAGTGCTTATGCAGAGCCTCTGCAGACAAAGCAGAACCAGCAAGGCTGGTTCACTGCTCAGATTCTCTCCTGGCTTCCTTCTTTGCTGGCACAAAACACTTTTGCAGCTAAAATGTGACTCACAGCAGTTATTGCTAAAGATTTTTTGTCCTTTCTTTAAAGAAAAAAAAAAACAACATAGCAAGCATTAGATGCTCAAGAATATTTGTAGCCTGCTGCATCAATGCCTATACTTCTGGAGTTACCCAAAAGCCCAGTTTCTGGTTAATAGCCAGCTGTATCCTGGGCTGCATCAAAAGCAGTGTGGGCAGCAGGTCCAGGGAGGTGATTCTGCCCCTCTGTTCCATTCTCTTTAGACCCCACTTGTAGTGCTACATCCAGCTCCAGGCCTCAAAAATAAGAAGGACGTGGACCTGCTGGAAGGAGTCCAGAAGAGGATCACAGAGATGATCAGGGGCCTGGAGTACCTCTGCTAAGAAGACAGGCTGAGAGCGCTGGGGGTGTTTAGCCTGGAAAAGAGGAGACTCTAAAGAGACATCATTGTGGGTTGCCAGTACCTAAAGGGTTTCCAAGAGAGCCTCGTCCCCAGAGAGGGACTTTTGACAAGGGCATATAGTGACAGACAAGGGGGAATGGCTTTAAATGGAATGGGTAGATTTAGATTAGATATTCAGAATAAATTCTTTATTCTCAAGGTGGTGAGAACTGACACAGGTTGCCCAGAGATGTGGCTGCCCCATCCCTGGCAGTGTTCAAGGCCAGGTTGGAGGGGGCTTTGAGAAACCTGGTCTAGTGGAAGGTGTCCCTCCCCATGGCAGGGGTGTTGGAACTAAACAATCTTTAAGGTTCTTTCCAACCCAAGCCCTTCTACGATTCTGTGATCATAGATTATTTAGAATTCAAACCATCACCATGCTAAAGATACATTTTTCCTGCCTCTTGATAATCCCTTAACTAAACCCCACTGAAAGAGAGATTGTGAAATAGCTGACAATTTGTTTCCTGCTGCACCTTTTTCAACACCACCAAATAAATCCATGCATGGGGAAAAAAAAGGAAAAAAAAAATTAATTCTGCTTAGTGTGCATTGAGAAAACAAGACCGATGCCTTCCAAGCAACAAAGGCTGAGCTGGCTAGAACAGGTATCAAGGGTAAATTAAAAACTAAATTAAACAAAATGGGGATCCAGGTCAACTCTACAGAAGGAAAAGAAAAAAAGAAAAAGTGAGACAGACTTGCAGTTAAGAGTCAGATCTTCGGTATAGTAGCCTGAAATACTCTGCTCCAATTCCAGAATCTCAGCAGTCCTTCAAGAAGGTGACTGGGAGTCTGAACTCCAGCTGTGGCCTAGAGCTCTCTGACACAGGGTGCAACATCTTATTTAAGCTGATGCATCCTCCAGGGCCCTATACAGGTACATCAGTGTCTCTATGTCAGCACTGCTAAAGGAAAGCCTAAAATTAGCTGTGAATAGGTAACTTCATGTTCCTTGGTTTCCTTTTCTGTCTAATTAGGAGAATATTAACTTCTTTCTGTATAGATAACTTGTAGCCTGTACCAGGAATATATTTTCTTTTACTATTCATAGATAGAGTGGCTAGCAGCATAAAATCTAAGTTTAAATTTCTAGGTACTGCTTTTGTACTTACAAATGCAAAAGGAGTTGGTTGTGCTAGAAGTAAAATGATTTTGAAGTCCCAGACATGTAGAATCCACAATAATAAGAAATATTCACTGAAAGCTAAACTGGATAGAAATGGAGAGGGGACGTGAAATAATTAACAATGGCACAAAAAATGCTAAAGAAAATGTGCATGTGTATATATTTTTGTATGTGTACAAACTAACTCCATATTGTTCATAGGATATATCCTTTCTCCCAAAAGAAATCAGCGAAAGGAAATAATTGAAATATATTGTTACTGATGAGTAACCCAATGCAGAACAGAACAGGAACACCTGAGTAAAAGTCAACTCCAAAACAGAAGTGAAAAAGAAGAAACCAACCAGACACGCATTCACACATAGGAAAAACAAATTACTGTTAGTGAAACAGACTGAAACCTGTCTTAGGCAGCCCACCCAAGGGAGCAGCAAAGATCAGTAGCCTGACTGAGGGCTCTTTTACTAAAGGTCAGATAAAACTGCAGGAGAAACCTAAGGGATCTCTTAAAGTGGTTCCCTAAGACAGGGGATGCCTAATGGAGGTGGAGAGTTGTGCAGGTTTCGTTGTGTTTATTAAACACACACTAAAATATTAAACACCATAACAGCGGTGAAACTAAATCAAACATATTCTGAACGTGATACAAATCATTGTTAAGCAATGTAAACAAACACTCAACGTGCACAAAGCTGCACAAAGCCTTTCTTGCAACCCCAGCAATCAGATCCATCCCCAGGGATGCGCTACTGGCACCGGTATCCCACAACCCCCAGTCATGGAGCCCTACTTGGTTAAGGACACCGGAGACGGGCGGGCTCTTTGTCAGCCCGTCACAGGATCTGAGAGAAGCCATCCCTGCTAAGTGAGTCTCCCGTGCTCACTCACTCTGCTCTGGCCCAGCTCCAGCAGCAGCACTTCCCTGCAACAGGGTCTCCACTCAGCCCAAACCACCGGGGATAAGATCTTTTCCACTCAGGCTTGCCAACGGCAGCTGCTCCCAACCATAGAGTCTGTCTCTGGAGAAAACACTCAAAGCCAGCCATGCTGCAAGAACAGTGGCTCTGAACATAAACGGTCTCCTTTCAAGAAGAAACACAGGGAAAGTCCTCACAGCCAGTCTCTTTCCAATGGGAGCAGCTCACACGTTAATCCAATGAATAATTCCAGGCTGGAAGATAAAATATTTAAAGCGAAAAAAAGGCAAAAGATCTTCAGAGTTCGCAGTTTTCAAGCCAGCCTTCAAAGCTCACAAGCTTACTACCATTTGCCAAGCAGGATCAACATGAAGAGTGTGCTTATAAGGAAACATGAACAATTGCACCACGAAATGAACAGGGACTTCAAAATTAGGCAAGTTTGGGAGCCAGTGGAGCTGCTGAAATGCCAAGTTCAGTAACTGAAAGCAGAAGTCCACCATGGTGCCATGATCTAATGTATGATTCAACTGATAGTCATTATATATCACCCTAGGAGAAAACACAGAAATTGTCATATTGGATCAGTCTTCTCTATCAGGAAGCCAATACAAAAATCTACAGCAGTTAAGCAAAGGCAGTCCTTCAGTGAGCAGGAAGGGCCTAGCCACCATCTTTGAGAAGTTTCCTCCTTACCCTATTATTCAGAGCACAGTTCATGTTCCAAAGCCTGAAGGTCTGTTTGCCCTCAGGGCTGTTTTTATCTCCATCTAATGTGAATGTGCAAGCCTTCATTTTACACAGAGATGTCTAAACCTGACCTAGAAATGAAGCCTATGAGGATTCATACAACCAATTTGCACCAGGTTACTTATCTGTTGCCTACAAAGTCTCTCTCTCAACCCGTTTTCACTGTCTCTCCTTTACCTTTCTGAAATAACTCTTGGTTCATGTTTTTGCAGAACAGTAAACAGGAATGCTTAACTCATCTTTTTTTATACCATTCTACAAAAACAAGCACAGCCTCACTGTTTCTGTGAAAGAGAATATAGGCAATTCAAAGTTCCTCACTGTTGCTGCAGGCTAAGGGCATGTACACAGGCAATTGCTGTTGGATCAGCTGATGTTCAATAACTTGTTAACACTCACACCACTGAGCTTCTCACTTTCAGAGAAGCCCATCACAAAACTTGCAGTAAAGCTTCTTGCTCATCAAAGATTTTTCTGAAATCCAAATAACTTTGCAAGTGGATCTTTTCTAACCATATCAAATCTGCAGAAATTATGCCAGCTAAAGCTAACATTGTGACCATCTATATTTTTTGTAACACAGTCTTTAATGTTAGTTTAACCAATTTCTCAGGTATGAAAACAATGCTTACTATCAGGAAAATCCCTGAATCTCTACTGAAGCTTATTTAAATGATAGATAAACCTGTGCTATTCTTTGTCTCCTGGTATAATAGATTACTTTAGCAAAGACTGCACTTTCTCCCCAGTGGTTCAGCCTCTCTATTTTAAGATCCTTCACAATTCTTATGTATATATTTTCAGATGATTTATCATCATGATTTATCATCTGGTTATAACATTTCTTTTATTGGTATGTCAATCAATGAATGGCTTATCTTTACCAGCTGAAAGGCAGTATTTGCTCAAGATACTTGAAGTGAAGACAGAAGCAGCAAAATCATTTGACTTCTCTGCAATGTCCTTAACATACTTTTCTGGCAGGTTTTTTACTTCACAGATACACTTGAAATCATTTCTGTTTGTGTTCCTTTGATCAGATTTCTCACCATTTCTTTCCTCCAGTATAGTCTGGTTTCTATAGGACCAGTTCCATTTCCTGAAAGGTGATTGTTTGCTGCAAGTCACTTCTTCAGCTTTAATTTTTAAGCAGGCATGCAAGATTTCATGCAACGTGCTTTGAAATAGCTCAAGTTTGACTAAGCTTTCCAAACTTCTCCTTCCCAAGTTGTCACTTAGAGCAGACTTATCAAATGTTGAAAGTATCATCATGCCTTGCTGGCCTCTTCCACCCTTCACCTCCTGCTCACCCCCATAAGCCTAGAGCTGGGGGAAAACCTACAGGCACAGTCTGGGTAAGAAAGGCTTATGTGTATGGCCAGAGCTCCTCATGTTACACCATTCCTATTGAGGGGGAAAAAAAAAAAAGAAGAAGAAAAGGAAATTCTGTTTCTGATCCTTGTTTTTGTGAAGATACAATCAGAAATATGATCCAAGAGTGCTGACTGAATGCTGTCTGCTCATGCCTTGAAATGTCTGGCTGAGTGAGCTGTCACATGATTTTTACTCATTTTTACAGCAAGTCTTTCTCCTTTGATCTAGTAACAATAGACACTGGGATGCATCAAGTGTGTTTCAAGTTCATTGCAGGCCCTCGATCATAATGCAACAAGGATTTTGATTTTTAATTCTTTTTAACAACTTACTACTTCTTCTGTGGTATATTGTCAACACCCTGTCCATCTAGTCTGGACCTTTTCGGATGGCTGGACTGGAAACATGGGAAAGCATTTTTCCTACCCTGCTACCAGTCTCTAGCAGTGCCTCTGTGTTTTATCTGGGCCACACTCCTAAAGCTAGACTTCAGCCTAAAATCCCTGGGCAAATATGCTGTGCACGCTTCAGCATTTTGCTGAACATCCCTGCTCTGTAAAGCAGTGCACCAACGTCTCAGTGGCAGTTTTACAGAAGTCCACAAGGAAAGCTGTGTCTGAGAAGAGAATAGCCCTAATGGAATGACCTTTACTGGGACTTGACACCTGCTACCTTGTAAGCTTCTTACACACACAGCTTAATCCACCTGGAGGCTTTTTTGCTTGATGGAAGGTGATAAAAAAGCTGTTAGACTGTAAGCTCTGTCTTAGATTCAAAGCATGTAGGCTCCTTGATATTCTGAAGCTCAGGGCACACAGAGGGGAAAAATATTTCTTAGTTCAGGTGCAATTCTCAAGTTGCTTATTAGGGATGAACCCTGGTCTAAGAATCATTTTATTGGTACGAAAGTAAAGAAAAGACTTCCTGATAGGAAGAAGGGTCCCAGTTCCACAGTACTACAGACAAGATAATGTAATAGCGATCATAAAGCTTTTTCTCAGCAGACAAAAAGAAAAAAGAAGCCCAACTCTAGAAATTTACAATCCACAGAGGATCAAGCAGATTGGATTCTGGATACCTTAAAGGTGAATGCTCTAAAACATGCATCAATCTATAGTGATGAAAACCTGTTCCCCTCTGATTATAAATAATTCCCTCTTTCTTTGAGACAACAAAGGTCTAAATCAAAAAGTTCTATCAGTGTGATTTTTGCCATGATGGAAAAGAGGAAAAAGCAGTAAAAAACAGACTCCACTGCAGCACTGCCTTGGCACAGCTGTTGGGAGAAGCCAGCACAAAAAGGCTGAAACAGCTCAGAATTAGAACAGAAGAGGAATTAGCATTATTTGGCAGTTAGCTTTTAGAGCTTAAAGGGTAAAAGAAAAAAGAAAACAAACAACACAACAAAACCTAACAAACAATCCCCCCAAAGAAGCAACCTTCTAACAGATGATCTCACTGAATAGAAATGACCTATCACTAGAGGAAGCTCAAGTAAGAACAGCACACCAAAAATGCAGTGTTGGCTGGGAGCTGAACTACTGTTCTTCAGGTCACTGCTCCTCGTTCTCTTCTCTCACTGTGCCAAACAACATCTCCCTTAGGGAAGCAAATCCCTGGAGCTCATCTTCCCTCCTACCTGAACTAAGGTGCATCAAAGCCACCATCTCTGTCCTTGTAGGACCGGGAAAAGGAAATTGTTCAAACCCTTTATTCCACACCATAAGAGGAGCTCAAATAAGCTTTCTTCAGCTGAAAGCTTTTCCTAGCAGAAGTTCTTGTTTCATACTCCCCTGGGCATTACTTCTAGGATTTTTAGGTTTTTTTTCTTCTGCAGACTAATATTGTCAACCTCCCATCACCCTGGAGTCTTCAAACACTTTTTCCTCTGCAGCTGGCCCAGGTGACTGACTTACTGCTTTGAAGGGTTGAACACAAGAACTTCAGCATGGAAAAATTTATGTGGAGATCACTGTTTCAGAAATACTGTGAAACAGAGGAAGGTTTTTTAAAATTTATTTATTTTAAGGTGGCTGGCCTCCTATATTGATTGTTCTAGTCATTTAGATCTAAGGTCACTTGCAAGCACTTGTGAGATCAGGGTTTGTGTTTGATATACCCCACCTATGTCATATATGCTAGGCTCTAAATGTAGCAGTATCTAACCTTTATCTGCTGGCTCTTGTAATATAGGCCATTTATATGAAGTGAGTGGAACATCGATCCTCCTGTTCAAGTTTCCTGAGATTATTCAGTATTAGTATTGCTGAGATTAGTCACACTATGGCTGCTGTTCCTGTAGATTGTTTGACACAGTATATTTCCCACTATACACAAAGCAGCACTGTAGGAAAACCCAATTCAATCAATTTGAGCAGCCCTTCTTGTGCTACATTGGTATATTATGTATTGGACAGATAAAGTTGTGATTCTATCTAATATATTCTTTGGCTGGTTTGAGTGATGCACTGAATGAATGGAGATACCTAATGCTATCCAATCCTGCTGTCAAAAGATAATGGCATCATTATTTGAAAACAGACCAAAAAGGGGAGTGGGGGGGAGGGAAGGGTTTAACCACTGCTTCCCACATCTGTAGCAGACATGGACAGTGCAGTGTGGGAAGGAAGGAAATCAGGTAGAGGTGACTTCTTATGGCAAATTAATAAAAGTGAGAACAAGGAACAGCTCTAAATACTGATGCAATGCCAGCAGCTGGAGAAATTGGAGTGTCCCAGCCTCATTTTCAAGAGGTGCTCTGCAAAATGCAAAACACTTTTAGATAAGCAAAATACCTAGGCCCCAGGCTGTTGTATTCTTTTCCCAATTTTTATAGTTATTGGTTGGGGTGGCAGAAGCACCTAATCCCTGAGAGGGCTACCACATCTGTGTAGCTGTATGCACCAGCTGGCACAGGGGAGCACTTGCAGCTGCCCTTGGAGTCACTCTCTAGTGACGGGGCTCCACAACTCCAGGCCTGCTGGGTTTTAAAAATAATAAGAAAAAGAATGATAGGGACTTTTTTAAAAAAAAGCTTTTACCAGTTGATCTGCTCATCTAAAGCCTTAAACAGATAGTTAATATTTTCAGGGTTTAGGCCAACTTTCTAACACTGGGCATGCTCAGAACATTTAAAAGCACGTCAGCTTTTACCTAAAACACCTTGGACTCAGTCCAGGAAGGGAGCCAAGAAACTCTCTCCTATGTTATATTATAAAAAGGAAATGCAACAAGTAGCTCATAAGAATTATTATAAGAAAAGGGACAGACACGTCAGACAATGAAGTGCAGCTTCACCAGACAACAGTTAATCTAAGACACAATATGTATTGTGTCACAAATGGAAAAGTCTGAGGCATGGAAGACAATGTCCTAAGACCAGAGAATAATGGTGTCATCAGGTGATGTGTGTTTTTAAGTTTTGTGTATCAAGTCCCTCGATTCCTCCAACCTCTCAGTAGCCTCATGTTTGCTGTTTCTGATGGGTTATAATAGCACTGGATTTACTGATGCCATACCAGAGTCTGGAAGCAGCACCATTTATAGCACTTCAACCACATGCATTGTACGGTTTTATTATTATTTTCAACATACAACTGGACAGCTTTGCTAATAATCTGCTTTAGTCACTGGAGACTGTTCAGGTCTAGTTTTGATGTTTTAAAGCACTAGTTTAAAAATCACTCATTGGTTAGTTTCCTATACCACAACACTCATATTCAGAGAAAGCAAACAAAAGTTCATCTGAGGAATGCATGTGCATAGAAGGAACTGATACATTGTGTTTGCACAAATTTTTACTCGTTTGCATAGCAGTAGAATTCCAAAGACTTCAGATTAACCAGATCCTGCTGCAATTGGGACTGCAGACAGACAGTGAAGGTGGATAAGTTCTTTCCTAGCTTATTTAGTTACTTTTTAATGACCCTCCCCAAGGCCTTTTACATAGATATTTTTCTCGGTTTTAAATACAAAGTTTTTTAATTGACATTTTTCTGACAATTTA
The DNA here is from genome assembly GCF_009829145.1 of Chiroxiphia lanceolata. NCBI lineage: Eukaryota > Metazoa > Chordata > Aves > Passeriformes > Pipridae > Chiroxiphia > Chiroxiphia lanceolata. The sequence continues at coordinate 12,246,670 of NC_045639.1, forward strand.
ATTAGAATTACTTTTCCCTTGTGACTACATTTATTTTTACACTTTGTCTCTGTGCTAATTTTGATCTCTTTAATTAGTTTTAACTATGTCCCACACTGCTCACCTCCAGAAGTACATCAGCTATTACATCAACTCAGCTGTTTTTCTTATATAAATTATCTGAATGTGGAAAACTTTAAGTAAACCCACTTGGTTTTATTTGTTAATCACACCATGATGCTATTTTATCAAGTTCTATGAATAAGCCACCATAGTCACAACCAATTTAATGGCATTTTGACTGTTTTTTTTGTTTCTCCTGCCCCCAGTCTGTACAAGGACCTAACCTCTAGCAAGATAGTAACTAAAAGCCAGGCTGTGCACTAAGGAGCCATGATCAGCTGCTGCCTGCAAGGATGCTCCAGATGACCTCTAGAGTTTCTTTCTGAACTAAATTATTCTACATTTCTATTAACCTGATGAAAAATCTCACTTGAGCTTTGTTGAATCAGGGAATTCTTCTCTTAACCACCTTTGTTTTGCCAACAGGGATGCCAGGTCAGGGAGTTTTAAGCCTGGAGATTCATCTCACTGAGCTTCAGACATTTAACTGAGATGGCTAATTTAAGAATCCAGTTCTACATGTCATTCCCAGTACAAAAAGACAGAATGACACCATGACTCATGTACACCCCTGATCTATCAATAAGAAGGAAGGGATAGTAATCATACAACTCAGCTGAGTGCTTAAAGCAGGGGGGATGGACTTGGAATCCAGTAGCTCACCATGGAGAGCCTATAATGAAGAATTACTAGCACTTTCTGCATTTCTGCCACTACACTATACTTACTTCTTTAGACATACTGAAAACATTCTTTTTTGTGTTCATGATCAACATTAATGCCTCTAGAATTAGAGTAACAGTGATGTTTGAAGTGTAGTATTGCAGACTGAGTTCATACATTTCCAGATTGTTATCTGATATCCATAAACTCAGAGGAATATTTTAAACAGCACAGTATTTTTTTTAATATCTTTGTGGAAAACTGCAACCTGATAAACTAATATTTTATATCTGATGCTGACTATTTTTCAGGTGTCAAATCCTTCAAGAGATGAACTTGCAGTTGAAATTTCAGGGGAGAATAACAAAATAATCTGAAATCCGTTGTTACCCACACGAACTGGGAAAAATATTGTCGCTACCATTTCCTTTTAAGCAGATTCTCAAAATTAATCTAAAAAAATTGGTAAACCATTTTCCCTCTTTGCAATGAATGAAGGTATCTGCATTGCAATATCCACCCTATTTCTGGGAAATATAACAGGAGGCTGTAAGCTGAACCTTGTGCCCAGCCAGTAATAAGGGTTATAAGAGTTTTTACCTTGAGAAATACCAGGCAAATTTTTCTGAACTGCTTTGTGTCAATCACTTGATGTACTGCCATAAAACAGCATCAACAGACCCTGCACCTTCCCACTACTGACTTTGTTTAAGGAGGAAGAGGAGCACGTGCTAGAAGACTGCTGCCTGATTTCAACCGGACTGACCACTGCAGCCTTACTGGGAGATCCCTTCCCACAACAGGCATGAGCTCAAACTCAGTCCCCAGGAGGCTTTCAACACAGCAAAATCTGGAAAATTTTCTAAGCAATATGTGCTTGATTAGCAAACCCAAAAATTCAGACTAGGATGAATTTTACTTGCAAGAATTTCTTTCTAGGCTAGGCACCTTCATTTTTGAAAGAGTTTTTAAAGCCCAAAGACAATCCCTGTGAAAACTAAATGGAAACCACAGGGCTCTGCACATCCACAGCCACACTATAACACAGTGAGCATATTTTCAACTTTTTTGGCAGACTCAGAGATTCTCCATTCTTGCTGTGAGGAACAGGTCACTGTTGACCTGTGTAATGGGAGAGATATTCAGAATAATTTCCCAGACATGGCAGAGGAGCTCTTTAGCTAAATTTGTTAAATATACCAATAATTGTGTCACGCATGCCACAGATTTTTCCATCCATGTCTTTGATTTGCTTCCTCCACTGTCTGGAAGAAAGCTAATGACTGGAAAGTATTTTAAAAAGCATAAATAGGATGATTAAGATAATGCTAAGATGAACAGCCTGACATCGGTCTTATGAAAAGTCATAAAAAGGCTGATATTGGATGAGATATGTCTAAAAATAAGAAAGATTATAATTAATGCTAATTAATACTAATTACTTCATTAGTTTATGATGGGAAAAAAGACAGGTTTTATCAACTAAACAATCAGTAATAAAATTACTTTTTGGTTAAAGGCAATAACATTAACTGACACACTTCCGTAAGGTGTCTGAGTTGCCCAAAAGAAGGTTAGAAATTTGATTATTATATCACATGATGAAAAGCTTTCCATTTCTGAATATGAAAGAAAGATATCCATGCACTGATCTCTAAATCAGCAGGAAATATGTGCAACATGATGAAATAGTTGGTAGCCACAAAGACAAAATTAATAACTAACAAAAGGAACGCTTTAAGCAAGGAAAACATGGTATATTCTTCACAATTTGAAACCTTCTAGAAAGCAGCCTTCTTCGTGTAAGCATCTGGTGCGTTTACATAATAAACATTAGCAGCTTAATGCAAAATTAAAAGATAAGGCGCTCTGGTTTGTGTTACAAAAGCGATAATCATAACGGCCTTTTCAGGCCCTAAAATGAAACTATTAGCATGGTTCCAATGTGCAGCACATGGATCCCCAGCATGATCTCAAGCGCTCTTCCTTTGATGAAGTTCTCTCGGACACCCTCAGAATTGTTAATCCCAATGTGGTGGGGTCTGTCTCTTGCTATTTCTACTTGCAATGTCATTTTCATTCCTTCTGCAGCAAAACTTCTGGAGGGTTACTCTTTAGCAGACTATCAGCTTTCCTAGAGGCTTCCGTGGTTTATCACCTCACTGTGCCCCTGTGCCATTAGGCCAGTTTCCACAAGGATCAACTGAAGGTCCATATTACTGACCCAGTTTATGTTACTTATTCTAACTCTTTCCTTATTATTCTAACTCTTCTAGATTCTGGTAACGTTTGCAGCTTGCTGAAGTCACGCTGTAGCATTATGCCTAAAATCATGCACCTTATTTTCTGGCATAACACCTTGAAACTGCATCTACCTGTGGTGTCACCGTGCAGTGCCTGTGTTGGGGGTTGTGTCCACCCCTCCATTAGTTCTCTTACAGCCAGACAGATCCCTGTAATACTACAGGTGCCACAATTTAAGTTCCGATCTGATGCACCTTGAACTCCCTGCCTGTCAGAGAAAATGGTCACCTCGAAAGTGTAGTCATCACCCCGGGTCAAGCCAGCCTCTGGAAATACCTCTCTCTGCCACAGTACCACCACCAAAGCTAAAGCAAACAGGATCCTACTCAGATGAGGAATTATGGTCTGAAAGTTAGGCAGAATGAATCTAAGCATGTATATTATCTTTTTAGATCCAAGAGAACTGGTAGCAAATTAGATTAACATGTTTCTCCTTTTCCAAATCACCTTTTTCTTTATGCAGTTTCCTGTTTACGAAATTTCTGTACCAACCTTAATGAGTATTTTGACCCAATGTACCTTGTGATAAATGCCATAATCATCCATTTGGAGGCTGTCTCATGTTCTCAAGACCAGAGATTTTTGGATCACAGCCTTTTATTTCATTTTCGTTTGGCTTCTATTCCTAAGCACTTTGCTTATTATCAGGCCCTTTTGTTGTGTGTACTCCAGTTTCATCCTACTAATTGGCTACAGTGTAGGTCTATGATCCCTATCAAATTAAATCCTACTCTAATTGAGCCTGCTAGAATTGTATTGCCTGCATAACCTCCTCTTTAAGTGTACAGCAATGAGAACATGACTTAATGTCAAACTTTCAATACTTTACACTTTCATCACTGACTATGCATCTGAAGCCACCTTGGATAAAAACATCTCTTACATAAAAATTGAATTGAATGACTTTTTACAACCACAAAACAGCAGACACAATAGGTCAATACCTAACGGCAAAATTAAAAATCAGTCCATTCAGCTAAGTTAGGTGACTTTGTTGACTTCAGTTGGGTCAGGGGATTCTTCTTGTGTGGCACAGCAGTGAGTGGACACAGTGCAGTATATAGTCAAAGGGTCTATAGTTTTCAAGATTTTCCATCGTGGCATCTAGGCATGGGTAGTTAAGAGATTCCTTCTGGATGGCTGGGAAATTCACCCCAAATGCCCAAGATAGTTAATTTACTCTAGTCATCAAGGCTCTCTGTAGTCATTGAAACCTCCATCCTAAGCCAGGCACCTGTCCATGCCCTAGAAACACATTTCATTAAGTAACGTAATAAGAATCCACTCAAAAAACCCAAAACATCGTTGAAGATTTCCATACAGATGTTGTTCTCCAGAACAAAGCCATGATGTACATACAGGTGCCAGGATTCACAGTGAAGGGGAAAAAAAGGAAAAAAAAAAAAAAAAAAAGAGTGAACTATCAGCAGTACTTTAAGAAGTGGCTTGGTGAAAATAATTAGAACAGGAAATACAGTCAGCTCAGTAAAAGCTACTTTAGCACTCCTTTTGCTATTTTTATTTGCACTGGTTAATACCTTCCTATATCTTAAAATAACTAGGCCAGCTTGTCTGAGGGAACGCAGAACAGGGTGCTAATTTCATCTCTGCCTTGCGATTCACCAGTGTCAGCACTTCCTAAACTGGAATTATGCATCCTGTCCTAATTGATGATGTCGCATAGCAAGTTCTATACATGGTTACTTTTTGCTGTTAAATTAAGGCAGAACAGTCAGATTTTGAAGAAACCTGTTAGACTAATAGTCACCCACTCACTTTGTGGCCTTCAGTATCACTTTTCCCACCCTGCCCTTGTTAATATCACATCCTGTCTTCGGCAGCTGCAAGTATAAAATATCCACAACTTTCCAGTGCTCTTTAGTTAATACAATTTTTGGATAGCATGTAGACATATATTACATATATTTGTAATATACATATATTACAAATGTAATATTACTGTAAATATGTAATACACATATATTACATATTTATTTATATTACATATAAATGATAATAAAAAAATATCTTCCTTGTGATTGACTAAGCCTAGTAAGCATAATATGCATTTTTAGAATTTCTTCTGTGGAAAAGCACCTCAGAAAGCACCAAAATGGTCCCTTTCATACTGAGGAGAAACTTCTAAAACATTCTGCAGTATCTTCTTGACAGATCACCGGCTGCCTCCGAACACATAAATTGCACTAATGTATAAAAACATGGAAGTTCTAGGGCAACTGTTTGTCAACAGATTGGAATGACGATGAGGACAGATAGGCGATAAATCTATAGCTGCAGCTTATAAAAAACAAAACAAAACAAAACCACAAACTTGTGCTAATTTGTTCCTATAAGCAGGTATTTCTGACTGTGAAGTTTCTATTTTTTGCATATGTAAGTCTCATTGAATTTTCTATCTGGAGTGCAGACCCACCCAGCCAGATTCAGAAGGGAAAAATCAAAATAATTTAACAGAGAGGCATTTGCATTAGTCAGGTAACAGGAGTGGTTTAATTATGTTTCTCTTATTAACTGAAATAAAAATTATTATAAGGCATATTTCTTTAGGTTCGTAAGCATTGTTTTGTTTAGAGTTGCCTTATGAAGAACCTGCCTTTAATGAAAAGATTTGCTTTCCAAATAGCCAGTGATTCACATACTGTTAAAACAGCTCTCATTTCCATGAGTAATACTGAAGACTAGAACAACTGCTCTACTAGAAAACACATAAACCCTTCCTTTTGTCTATTTTTTGCTTCACTCATACACCATGTAGCTCCACATTAAAAATATTCAGAATAAACATGAGTTTGGAAGTACAGTTAAAAATAATAACAACAAATTACAACCAATTTATCATATCAGTTCAGCTACATTGATGATCCTTGTCTTCCAATCCATTCTGAACTGGAATCAAAAAGAGCCCAAGGGGCTATTTCATTTTCAAGAGTCAGACAGGTCTATAGCATGCCACTATACTTTTGGTCAGAGATATTCCTTCACTCTGATATGCACATATGGCATCATCCATACAATATTCCAGAGTCTGCCCATTATTATTTTATTATTTAATGCCTCACATGCAAAAAACTGCAATAAGCTGAAGGAACAAGAAAGAACTTCATTTGTTAATGATTTCAGAAAGAATAAAAAAATAGTGAAAGAATAACTTCTTGACTCTCCTTTGCACTGGAAAGAAGAACCTAATATCAAAAATTGAACTAACACAATCACTTAAGACCAAGTAGAGACTTGTAATATGTTCTTATCTATTACTTTGCATAGTCAAACTGCTGTTTTTCACTATGCACCCTCTTTACTTCTACACTGTTTGTTTAAATGCAGGTCATTCATAACACTAGCATAACACAGATCTCTAACAACAAAGAGAGAAGCAAATTTTTCCTTTCAAAGCATTGTGACATCCACAGGACAGAATTTAACATTTTACATTGAGAAGAGGGAAAAATTTACAAGAATTTAAAGTGTGCTATAACATCCTCTCTGTAAAACAAAATAAGGGCAGAACTCCTTATTCATATTCAACTGAGGTGTACAAACTTTCCCCATATAATTCCAGACACCCGAATGAGGTGTCTGCAGAGGAGCCTGGCTGTCCTACACTCCCTCTCCGCTTGCAACAGAGACAGAAATAAATTTCCTAAAGTGTGATAAATTCATGTCCTCCCCCACCACCCCTAAACAAAACCTTTCCTTCCCCACAACCCCCCCGTGAGAGCGAGAGGTACACATGCAATTTCTCTCACAGTTCTTGATTTATTATCTACATGGAGACAAATTACTGTTGCTTTTATAAGAACACAGGACTGGAAGCAATGCCCTAGGCTATCCCATGAAGATTCCGCTCTCCCCAACTCCCCATGTTTACCTCCCCTGAAGTATTTGTAGAGAGCAGCCACAGTACTTCTCAGCCCTCTTTTTCTAGTCTAAACAAGCTGGGGTGCTTTGTTCCCTCCTTGTAAGACAGCTCTGCATTTTTCTGATCATCCTAGTAGCCTCTTCTTGGCACTTATTCCAATTGAATTAATCCTTCTTGATTACATTGACCCAAAATGCACACACTGCTGCAGATACAGCCTCATTCTGTTCTTATACAGCAGCAATAAAACTTCTAGGTCCACTGGAAATACTCAGTCTCACACTTTGCATCCTGGTTGTGTTTTTCGTAGTGGTGTCAAACTGATGATTCACAAACCTCCTAAGTTAGACAAACAGACATCAATCTGTCTTCTCCACGCGTGCTTCCACAGCAGAGCTTCCAGCTAGTCATGCCTGCCTCTGGGCCACAACAGTCTTAATGACTTAAATGAAACAGGCAACAAATATTTTTGTCCTGGCTTCACTAGCTGAGATATTAAACATATATTAAGGTTGTTATTTTAGGCCTGTTTTCTCAGGGGCTACTTCCAAGCCTTCCCCAGGATTAGCCAACCCCATTCAGAAGCAGATGAACCTCAGAAACACAGGGCTATAAGGCTCACCTGGCTCTTCCCACCAAGAGCAGCAAAAGACTGACAGAAGTTTGTGCTGTCTCTTCTTTTTTTTCTTTTATTTCTGAAATATTTTATTCAGCTTGCCAGAATGACTGAAACCAAGAAATTCAAAGAGTTTAATGATACAAAATTGTTCGAATTAGTGTCTGTCTTGTTTTTCTCTGTAGTTTAAGGGATCAATATTAATGAAGAGAGAAGCTATAAACATCACTAATGAGGATGAAGTAGAATATCCCCCACCAGAGCTGCAAGAGCTTAAACTTGCACCAAATGAAGATGACATCCACTATTAAAGGCTGCATTTTAATCCAGCCACAATAATAACAGTGAAGTTAATGCTATTGGTATATTTTAATAGATGATGTCTTACAAAAGCAGCCTACTTGAAATTCAGCCCAAAGACTAAATTAAAGTCAAAACCCTAGTCAGTTAACTGGGCTATAACATGTGAAGAATTGATTTTCTTATTTTCAGCTGTCAGACCTGCTACAAAGAATGAGTTTTAATTCTGGGGATGTTATTAAACTCCTTGCTTAACTGGCAGAAAAATGGAACCGCCAGCCAGGCGACAGTGGTGCGGCTGTCGGAGTGAATGACACCTGTCAGAGTATGATGAATGACCCTCTCTGCCCCACAATCCCCCGCTCTGTCACTCAGGTGAGGGCCATTAATCTTCATCGAGGGCCTGTCAGGCCAGGCAGCCACGACGACAAAACGTCTTCTCGCATTTGCCGCCACCACGCACGTAACAATGCGATATTCTTATTGTCACAGCGACGCCGAATTAGCATAATTTATTATGACTTTCCTCCCCCCGAGCCCCCTCCCCACCCAAAACCCAAGTAGGGGAGAGATGCGATTAGACAGATGGAGGGTAGGCCCAGCCTGCCAGCCCTGGAGCCCCCCGCAGTGCTTGATGAGGAGTGGAGCATCTCTACAAACCAATCAAAAAGCTGGCAGTTCAATTACAGAGTAATAAAGGGACATTCATCATTCAATTAGGCACCTGTCATGGTTTCACAAAAGGGAAAACTTCTAACCTGAGACTCCAGGGAGAAGATGCTACAACCAGGAGGCAGAGAAATAAATGAAAAAAGGACAAAGTCAATTACTGGCCAAACCAGACAAAAGGAAATATGTTAAAATAAGGGAAAAGTTATCCCTGGGCAATAATCAGAAAAGTTACATGACCTTACAAAGATTATAAAGAGCCAGCATTAAAAGAGCTACACCATGCTACTCTGCAACACACACACTACCAGATTTCCCCCTTGCCAGCTGCAATGAAAGCTGAGAAAGCCAAAGAAAGCTTTAGGGAAATAGGATTGTTGTTTAAAAGCCCTGACATTGCTACTGCAAGAGCATACAACACACACCATCTTTAGAAAGAACACACCTATTCATCTCAGCTTGTTGCCATGCCTTGTTTCAAATGCTATAAACACCTGGGGTTATTATTCTTCTTATCACGTTAGAAACATTAGCAACTCCGCTAACCAGCAACAAAAGTAGGTGAACCCTTTTTGAAAACAAACAAACAAAAAAAGCGGCAGCCAGAACCAACCAAACAAAAAGAAGTCATGAACATGCCAAATAAATGCTAAGCCTTCAGCATGTAACACAACAGAGAAACTAAGCAGGCTTGCTTCATTCAAAGTTATTTTGTTCAATTTATTTTCTTCATACTTTGCAGAACCCAGATCTTGCAAGTTATCGAAAATTAGAACATGGCAGAGATGAGATTGTTTGTCAGGCAGAGACTGGAACTAATGTGGATTTATCCTGTTCTGCAGCTGCAAATAACAGGTAAAAAAAATAATAATAATATTAGATTGCTGAACAGCTGCTTGTGCAATAAACTCTGTTAAGTTGATTACCTGCCTGCTAAGAAGGTTTATAGTAAATTGCGATTCCAACATTAAATTACCAGAGCAGCAAAGGTTGGATTTGTTTGGAAAGATGTAAGACTAATCCAAAAAACGTTCTTTAGAGGTGATGAATGAAACCCCCTATAACCAGCTGGAATGGGTAGAAAAGTCTGGAGTGTCTTGATGGTCTGAATCCAGCACTTATTTTCAAGAAGGTCTGTCCGAATTCTGGTGCCTGCTTACACAGAGAGCACAGGGCCATGAGGAAACCTCTATTTATCACTGTACGAGTGTAACTCTGCATGTCTCCTCATCCCCCCGCTCCTTCACAGTAAGACCAGGAACATGCCACACTAACACAGCTATAAGGTTTCCAGGAGACGAGCTAGTTCCTGTGTGGGGTTGCAGTTTGACATGTGGATGTGTCACCTCGCTCAGATGTGGGTCAGGCTGCAGCTCTGAGTGCTCGTGCCACATCAGAGCACAGGATTTACACCTCCAAATCATGCTTGTGGTTTTTGAAATCCTACCTAAATGAGATCGTGTGGTGTAACAATTAGGGAAATTCTGCGGGAATATTTTGTCAATTAATGAGGAGAAAATATTGTCAGATAAATTTGCTTGGGTTTAGCATATGAGTAGCTCTAAACACCAGCAATTATTTACAGCAGTAGTCAGAACTGGTCTTTCTGGGGAAGGGGCAGAAATCACCATTCTGCAGTGTTTTCTTTACAAAACAATCTAAATCTACAACAGGGAGTAAAATAATGTAAGCAATTGATTTGTGTGCTGAATACTTCCTCCCATACCTTTTGCATTTGCATCCCAGGGCCTAACGAAGTTCTGATACAATATAACAAAGAGGCTAACAATGCCTACATACCTCGCTCACAGAGGTGCTGCAGAGATCAATCTGCTAAGGTTTTAAACTGGCTTGGAGATTAAACGGGCTACATAGCATAAATACTGGCTGTAGCTTCGTGAGCTGTCTTCATTATAGTACTTTGAAAGAGTCATCATTGACTATTGCATCAGCTTTCCCATAACACCAGGCAGGGGACTTTTTTGTTTTCTCCTTCTGGTATAAATACATTTTAAATACAAGCTTGCAAAATCCAGGGGGGCGGGGGGAGGGGGGGGTGCGTGTGTAAGGAAGCGCCAGAATTGCTGAACCACAGAATTTATAACTCCTTCTCTATCCTTTCCCCCAGAAAATATAGTTTATCAATACAGTGGTTGCCTTTGAGATTACCGTCAAGATTTTCAACAGAACAGAGGCAGGGAACAGTGTGTGTGACTCAAAGGTGTTTGATGGTATCAGTCCTTGAGGTTTTCTGCAGTTCCGCTGCTGCTGTGCAATGGTTCAAAAAATTGAAAGCCAAGTGTCCAGGGAATAGGTTACAAAATTAGTAATTTGTTGTTCCTGCTTTGATGTCAAACAGAAAACAAACAGAAATAAAACCCCTTTCAGGAAGTCTAAAAATAACTAAATAAAACAGAGTTAAAAATACCACAATTGGTTTCAGATGCAGAGCTGCAATTATCAGGCTCCAAAACATCCAATTTGCCTTCTCTCCTGCACAACCATACATTATAAACAACCTGGGAACTCGGACTGAAGGCAGGGATTCCCAGAAGTCCTGGATGAGGGACAGTTGTGGAGGGGAGAACGGAAAAGCATGTCTGTGTATCCCTAGTAGGTCACTATTATTTGAAATTCTGTTTTGCCATATAGACTTCTATATAGATAGTGTCACAACAACTTGCTAAATACTACGAATTAAGAAATTTATAGATGAGGATGAGTTTCTAATATGGTAGCCTTTAACAAATCAGGTTTTCCAGGGCTGTCATATCAGTGATCTGGTTTATTAAGTCTTAATAAATGCAGCGCTTTTATCCAAATGCCTCAAAGAGCAGAATTTACTCATCTTGTTCCTGTGGATACTGCACAGTTGCCTCGAGAAACACAATTTCCCAGGGAAAAAGTGCTACCAGGGGTACATGTCAGCAAATCCACAAAAGGAAAATGAGGATAGAGAGAATAAAAAAAAAAAAGGTAATCACATTGAGACAAAAAAGGAAGACAGTAAAGTACCAGGATGATAGCAGGATGAATAATTGATGAGCTTGTGGTTTACAAGAGAGTTTCATTAATATTATCCTGCAGGTTCATTAACCACTGTCCCAGACTCATCTTCGAAGGTTCCTCCTGAGTTTTGATTAGGTGCTGCAAGTCTTTTGCTTAGACATCAGAACTTCAGGCCTTTGGTGGTGACAACTGTTTCCTCAGATTCAGTCCCTTCAGCCAAGCACCTTTCGGAGCTGTTTTCTATTCCCCTCCCACTAATCACAGGTCCCTAACCATGACAGCAAGTCTTAGTAAATAATATATCAAGATAAATGATAATTGTTCTGTTTTAAGTGTCTCCTAATGAGCATCATAAATTAAAAATTAATATTGCAAAGACTGTATGAATAGCATCAATGCCATAAACAGAGCAGCAGGGATCAAGAATGCAAATGAAAGTGAAACGCTCCCTTATCCGCCCCCCTATATGAAAAAATTCTGGAGCCAGCGGACTGTTAGGCATTACAAAGCTAATAAATGGCTTTAATGAAGTTCTGTAACAGGCAATTTCTTCTTAATCTTCCCTTCACCTTCCAATATTTGGCTCTTCAGGATTGTGAGATTTTTTTTTTGATTTTTTTTTCTTTAATCTTTTTAAACCATCTCTCAAGAACTGTTTGCTTCTTGTTGGGTAGAATAGTAATCTCAAATTAAAGCATAGAGCTACAGCAAGAAACTAGAGAATGAGCTGGTTAACAGATTGCTGGCCCTGATGATCATGCAGAAAGGCTAAAGTGATTTGGCAGTAGCCATTCTGTTGTGTGACGTTGCTATTATCATTGTGCCTTCTATTCAGAGACTGCATTCAAATGGTGTCTTTTTCTGGGTGACTGAATAAGGTACACTTAAATATGCCCTTGTACCTCCAAGTTTCAGCTAGAAAGAAAGGAGGCAGCTGGAATTCTTACCCTTCCTTCTTCCAAAGCCTTAGTTTATTCAATTTAGATGTAGCAGAAGTATTTGCACAAGCAATGTTTGCCTCCTTTTCTAATGGTTGGACTAATCTGTAGCTGAATCCCACCACCTTCAGTTTTGTAAATATTGAAACTGATCCTTTTGAAGCAAACATCCTTGGATACTGTATTTGTATCATCATGGCACTAATTGTTTCTAGACAGTAGATAAGGTCAGACTTAGAGAAACAAATAATATACAGAGTTACTGAGCTATGAATGACACAACGTACAAGTTCATGAAGGAATCTGACACTAAACAGGATTAGAACAATTTGATAATTTATTTTTTTCTCCAAGATACCTAGCAAGTCTTCTAGTTCTTCTCCATAATCATCAGTCAGCCAAGTGTCCACAGAAAATAAGACTAAATCTTCCAGTACAGACTGGATCACCAAAAATGCCATTTCACCACCCATTCTGTAGTTTTAACTCTCTCTCCTTTTTACTTGCTTGCCTTTTTGTCCCATCATCTGGTAGCTCTGAGGAAAGGAAAAGCAACAACCAGTGCACTAGCCTGCTCCCTAAATTATACCAGCCATGGAAATAGTGAATTTCAAGAAAGAGAACATGAGTTATACATTATGAAGAAAAGCAATTACTGAGAAGAGGCTACTCATCTGTCTCCATCATTTTTAAGCCTAAAGCAATGGAAGTGCTAGTCACTGCTCTGTAATTAAGGCTGAAGTCTGCATTTCAAAGAAGTTCAACTTCTTTCCATGACGAACCCCCTACAAACAGAGCATTTGCTCTTTAAAGCATAGAATGACTTGTACAAATTTATAAATATTTCACTTCAAGCTCATTTTGATGACAAAATTAAGACACCCTGTGCCTTTTTATTGTCCCAGTTGAAATTTGTACTAGAATAACTCAGATTTGAAATACTGCAGCAAAATCTGAGCATAACAGAAATACTTTTTTCTAGAGTGAATTGTTCTCTTACCCTTTTCTTGGATACTGTCAGGTAAAACTGAGACTCCTCTTAAACAAGACTTCAGCGATATCAGATACACCCAAACTACTTCTCAACTGTTAAAAGTTTTTTTTAAGTAAGTGCTGTGAGACATTTATGCTCCCCTAGTGTTAGGAGCTTCCTTGGTGGAAGACTTCACTTCCAGTACTACACTTCAACAGTTCAGAATTGCTTACCTGGGTTTGTTGCCCTGGAAATTTCGGCAGAAGCACAGGCAAAGCCATTAAAAGCAGAGAGTCATTAAAAGTTGGAAACTAATGTATCTTTGAAATCCAATCTCATCTCCTTTGGGACAACAAACTGTAAAGTCCATTAACCATAATTCTATGGTTATCTCAGGGCATCGCTAGATGGAAGAATTAGTTTTATTCCAAATTTCAGGAAGCCTTCTTTTAAATGTGATTTTAATTCTAAAGTACTTGGATTGAAAATTTTGGTCTTTACTTAATTAAAATGTTACAGAAGTGTCAGTAACCTTTAGATTACTGGAACAGCCCATTCACAGTGAACTATTTTAATAAGCTGGCAATAATCACTGCAGCTACACTTAATGGATCTATGCCAAATCTACACCAGCTGAGGATCTGGACACGTCTATTTGCTCTCTGACTCTTTTTTTTAGTTCATGTAAACTATGAGCACTACACCCAAGTGCAATTCCTCTTTTCTACCAACAATGGGTTTTGCACTGGTGCCCTCAAGTTTGATCTGTGCTGAAGACACCTGCTCTCAAAGCAGCGAACTGGGACCACCAACTCATTTCATAAAGGGCCACCGAGCAGCTGTCACATGGTAGCAACTCCCCGGCAGTACTGACCTGTAACAAATCTGAACTGCTGACCTAGAGGTGAAAGGCTCTATATCCAATTACCAATCCCCTGAGTGAAACACTACTAAGTTTCGCCTTGAAAACAGAGATAAATATACACAAAGGAATAAACAAGAATGAAGTAATACAAATGTTGCATCATTGTTAATATTCTGCTATACATCAAATCTTGGAAACCAGATATATCATTGCCACCAGCAGATTTTCTGGACCTCATGCCATTTAAAAAGCCTATTAAGAGGAACAGATCGAAGCAATATTCCCCCTTTTTTCCTCCTACAACCCTAATAGAAACAAGAATATCCACACAAGATTTCCATAAGGAAAGAAAAAAGAATGGTTGATTAATGTTCTTTACCATGAATTCATCAATGTAAATAACATTTTCTCTGCAAATGGCTAACTTGTAAGCATAAAAATACCTTATTCTGTGAAGTTGTTTCCTCTGCCTGTAAGTTCAAGAAAAAAGACCACTTCATGATGAAAGCATCATAAAATGAGCTAAAATGCTACTCAGAGCTCAGGGAAGAACACACTTTGCTTTGGTTCCATGTCACTCACATTATTCTTGACAGTGTCAGTAACAAGCAGCAGAAGAGCACAATCTTCCTTTATTTTTAGTAATACTAAGCTGCAAGAGAATTCTTCTTTTCTTCTCTTCCAAATACATACAATATCTACCTTAAGCAGCAATAATAGAAAAAGCTGCCTTAATGATTTCATCTTGATAATTTACTGCAATTACTACATAATTATATCAACGCCCCTTTATAATTGTGATAGTACAAGCTTTCACTAAGGCACCTTTCAAAAAAGGTAAGGAAAAGAGTTATTCAAAATGAGTCACTGAAAGTTCATTTCCTCTTTTAGGCTTCAAATAATGCCACGTGTAGCCCTCTGGGTCTAAGTAGATGCGGACTGCAAGCTCCAGGCTGAGTGGCAGCTTGCCATCCATCTGCCCATCTTGCCAGCATCTTCCTCTGTCCCACCCAAGAGAACAAGAGTTTCGTAGAAAATATGCTGACAGCAGAGCAAACAAACAAAAAGGTTGTGCAAGTCCCAATTTCAAGTATCAACTTTAGAATTTTTTTTTCTTAAACCTCAAACAAAACAGTCTTCTGCTACCGTTTCCAACAATTTCTACCACAACTTGCTGTCCCTGCTTGTAGCAATGAATGCATGACAGTGGAGTCACTTTGCCAAATGGACTCCTTTTTGTGCACTTGGCAGAGGTTTTGCAGAGCTGTCTCACTACACCCCATTAATGCTCTCACCTTCACAGGCACAGAGAGCCTTGAAGGCAGCAGGGCCAGTAAGGAGAGGAAGGAGAGCCTCAGGGGTTAGCACGGGGTTGGGGCCTCGGTTCCAATCCTGAGGGTGCCCTTGCCTTGCTGTGCAGGGCCGTAGACAAGTTCTCTTCTCAGCTTTCCCTTTACTGAAAAAGCATAAGGGCATGAGTATACTTCGCAAGCTATGTTTTGGATTTCATATCTATAAAAGCTTAACAATGTTATTACTTAAAGCAAGAGGCACTCTATGCGCACTCGAGAACTTCACCATCCCCTGTGAGTGGGACCACTCATGTAACAGAAGTGAAAGGGACAGAGAAACTCTCTTTTATGACTTTTGTGCACCCTAATGTACTTTGCATTCATTTCCAGGGTAGCAGCAAGCAACACACAGGCAGAGAAAAGGAGTAATAATGCTGTGAAGTCTCAAGGGAAGGATTTTTTTTTTCCCTTACTAACCCTTGTGGATTATCTAACTTGGCCTTTCAGGCTCCATGCTGGGATCAGCATTTGCCCCTCTAAAGAGCTGACCATGACTTGGCGAGTTAGCTTTTCAAGAAGAACCGTGTAATCTCCCTCCTGCACTTGCGCAGCTGTCAGGAGGGTGTTTGCAGTGAAACCCAACACAACTGTGCACCGAACAGCTCAAAAACTCCCTGTACTGCCGTATCAAACTAAACCTGAAATCGTGGTCATGTGTTTACTCCCCTCAGAAGACAGCACATTCAATAAGACATGCACTATGGATTCTTGCTAAGAAATTATGCTGCTCCACAAATATTAATTTGTTGGGAATCTATCACGTTCAGGGTCATTTGCACTTCAAAACGTTATATGTACCACTGATGTTTGTCTCTGTTTAAGGATGAGTTGCAGACCCTTCTTTAACATTTGTATACCTTCGCTCGGAAAACATTTGCGAAGTTGACTTGTGCATTAAAAATTTTTAAGTCGCATACTGAAAGAGAACGTGTAGACACAAAATGAGATTCTCCTCTTTTGTCATTTTTAAAGTTTTGATAACAGCTATTAGTCTCTTTGGTATCTGGCATTTGGTGGCAAACTTTCTTTAAAGAAATTCGTCTTCCTTGGTATCTATTGTCAAGAATCAAGCATCCTACCTGTTCTCTCCGGTCTATAAAGACAGTGGTTTAGATTTGTCGCAGCTAAAGAAAGATGGGATGACACATAAGCAACACTTATTGACTACACAATGAGAAGAAATAGTAGAAAATTAGTCTTGACAAGACTTCTAAGCACCTAAAACTTCGTATGCAGTAATCAGATCTGTTTCTACACAGTATTAACTCTATGCCAGCAGCCACAAAGTGAGTCACAGAAAGCCCAATACAGTATTCACCAAAAAAATCAATGTGAGTTGGATCAGCCCCTTGAAAGCCCCAGGGTTTGATTTATTTTTAAGGAAATGCATTGGTAAGGATCACCAGGGTTGGGCAGGAGCAGGGGGAGGAAAGAGGGTGCCTTTCAGCCTGCCTACTCTACAAATCAAACATATTTTCCCCCAAATAAGTATATAAATGAATGACCATTTTAGAACTGATGTGAATCAGTCCAGAAGGAATAATTTTTAAGAAAGTTGTTAGTGAAAGGAAACAGGTGGCTATAATTTGAGTAAACTGCAACCTTAACTGTAGTGTTTGCTATCGTGAACACTATAACAACAGATGTACAGTTGCACCTTGGGATGAATTCATTATGGCCTGAGAAACTAATCATGCCATCAGACCATATTTTGTCCATATGCTCATGTGGTTTACACCCCTGGTTTATTGGCATTGTACTTGGTTATATAGCAGGAGACTCCCAGGATCATAATTTGCACTTACTGTTACGGTGCAGGAGAATCCCTTTGTAGCACGGGTTTCCTGTTAAGGCTCAGACTCCCTTTCAGAGCAGAGAAGGAAGGCCTGGGTCACAGCCTCTGTGAGCACTGCAGAAACTTAACATCACTTGGGAAGCTTTCCATACAAGAGGCGTTGCATACGTCAAAGAAACAGAAAAAAAATAACCTGAAGAGTACAGGGGCTACTGTTCAGGACATTTTTACAGTTATAAAAATGTAGATTATACTGCTATCTTATCCTGTAATTTATGGGATGAATATTGTAATTCATTGAATGTCACGACTTATCTTTTATTCATATAGTTACTATTCCATTACCAGAGAGGGAGGTTTGTCAAAGGTTAATTATTTTAAATAGCTCAGGCAAATTTATTTTGATTTGTATAAGTTTTTTGAATAATCAAAGGTCTATCTATTCATACTGCCTTATGAGAATTCATTTTAAAAAAAAAAATACTCCTTGATGATACAGTTAGATTAAACAAATGCTTTTGTAAGGATCAAATCCAGAGTCTTTCAATACTAAATGTAAAGAAGCTAAAAAAATTGGGAATGTTTTTTTCTCTGCTTCAGTTTTACTGTAAAAAAATTCCCTAGCAGTCTTAGACTGCTGAATTATCCTTCCCTCCAGCAATCTATTTACAAGTAAAGAGCATCTTGCCACAATCTCAAGACCTCTGTCCCTGGGGAAAGGACTATTCATTTTAATTGCTTCCAAAGCACCTATCACTACAGACTCTTGATTTGTGTTTCAGCCATGATAAAAAATAAGTAGTACCATAGTACTGAAGTACTTATCGCTCAGAAGTTGCCTCCTGCTCTGTATCTCTTGGCTCTCAGAGATGCTCAGTTGTTATCAATTCAGGCAGCCATTCGGCTTCAAGCACCTAAGGAAAAAGCACAGGTTTTGGAAGTGATCAGCAGATCCACACAAACATGAAGTGCTCTGAACACAGAGCCTCTCTGCTGGCCCACAAGAGGAGCCCCTGACAGTAGCTGGAAAAATACATCAAGTAGGAAGCTGTGACATGGACTAACATGACCATCCCCCAGTAAAGTCTTTTGAAATTCACAAAACTCATCTTTTATCCTTTTGAGGAAAAACCACTTTGCCTATTTCTGTCTCTGTTTTCCTGTAAGCAAAGTGTGGATATTGATACTTAACCTTTAGGAGTGCCAAAAGTTTAAATCCATGCACAGTAAAATGCTGTGAAAGCCTTGAACAGAAAGTGCAAAGCAGGTGTTCAGCACCACGTTAAAAAAATAATTACTTTTCTTATACTGAACTTCTGATGAGCCTGCTGGAGCTGTAATAGCAGGGTTATCCTTGAGGTTTGAGGGATCTTCATCTGCCCTTTATGTTGGTGTCTAACTGTAGTAAATGCTGCTATTGAGACAGAAATGCTTCTTGGGAGGGTGCAGTGCCATAGCAGGGGAGGCACAGCTGCTACGTCAGCACAGCTGTGCATTGGAAGTCCATCCTGCACAGCAAGCCAGGAGCAAAGTGGGAGGTACAGTGTGGATCAGACTCTTCTGGAGAGGGCTTCACTTCCAGAAGCTCTGATAACCAGGAGACTACAGCAAGCAGTCAGTACCCTTAAGGGCAGATGCAGTCCCTGTGCTGCATGGTAGTGCTGGATGCGATACCAACAGAGCACTGTGACACCCCTGCCAGTCTCCATCCAGCCCAGGGTGCAACACCAGCCAATTCATCCTCCTTTGGTGCCAGGTTGTAGGCAACAGGGCACAGAGAGGGGTAATTTGGGGCAACAAGGAAGGAAGCAGCTCCTGCCACCCACTTTGCCTTTAACACAGCTGCACTGTGCTCCTGGAGATCTTTAGCTTCCCCATCTGTGGGGCTCCCTGTAGGGGAAGCACTCAAGTTTGCTGGCCTTGGCCACACAGCACCATCAGGACTTCAAAGAGAGCTTTCCCTGGCTCCTTCCCAACTTGCCACCACCTCCCCCATGACAGCAAGGTTGCATTCAAATTCTGCCTGTCCTCAGACAATATTGTGCCTTATGGACCCTCTGCCAGCATCTGCTGTGGCTTTAGCCAGAGAAGGCAACAGCCTAAAAATCTACTTTATTTACCTTGACGTCTGGTAGCTGGAAAATAAAGCAGTGTCCTATTGTTTTTACACTCCCCCAACCCTTCGTGTTTTCATAAAGCTCTTGGACAATTTTGGGGGAGGGGGGAGGAAAAAAAAAAACAACTCTGGGGAAACAGCTGATTAGATTCTGGCAAGGCGGACCAAACATCTGCTTCAAACAAAAGACATCTGCATATTTCACATTTATTTTCATAATTTACAGAAGCAACCTGCCAAAATTTAGCAAGGGAGAATAAACTAGCACATAATTAGCTAAAGTTTGCTTGCTTTAGAAGTTATTAGCATGAAGCCCAGAGCTCACTGGGAGGACATCAAGGGAATGTAGATAACTACAGTTTGATTTTGTAATTCAATTTTCGATCTGGTGTGCCAGGCCAAAAAACAATGTTGCCATGCCAATTAACACAAGCCAGCAAATGTCCTGATGTCCCCATGTCATACAGTGTACAGCTGCCTCAAAGGCATTGATAACACTGTTTATTAAATAAGGATCGATTAGACAGACGTTTTTTGCTCCAATTTATGTGCTACAGAAGGCTGCAAGTTGAAGAGTAGAACACTACTTTCTTTTTTTTTTTTGGTAAATCAGGAGGTATACTATGTGCTGTGTGTAAAGAGGGTAAAACAAGTGCTGGGGAAGTGGGCATGAGAATTTTTCAAGGCAGCCAAAACATCTTCATTAAAAATGCAGAAAAAAATATCCAGGAATGTATATGCTTTCAGTAAGCTACACTTCTTCAATTTAATTTTGTCATCTGCTGGGTCATTAGTACATTTGATAGCTAATACGTTTCCAATTTTAACAGAGTTAAGAGGAATAGCATGGAATCCTGAGGTTTTGAAATTCAGCTTGGAAATCAGTAGGTGTTTCACTAAGTATATTTGCTAACTCAGTACTTGGCCTGTAAAGGCCATAAACAGAAACAGGTAGAATTTCAGGGGGGGAAATCCTACCTTTGCTACAAATGGGAGTAGAAAAACTCCTGTTAACTCTGACACAGGCAGGGTTATACCCTGGAGCTGAAACCAGGAGTTGATGAAATAGGAAAGGGCTTTCTTGCAAACCTCAAATTAAACCCAGGTTCATAAAAGCATCTGTAAATCTTCTGGATGAACCAAGGTGGAGGTTTGCCCTTCTCTCTCCAAGGAAGGATTTATTGTTTCAGGCAGAAACCATGGGAAACTCTCTCACTTGGACCGGACTCTGCTCTGTATTTCAGATTTATTTGAACCTGAATCTCAGAGCAAAACTCAGGGAGTGAAAACTTAACTGCCAAAAAAATTCTGTCAACCCCAAAGGAACAAAAATTGCCAAACACAGTACAGCTCTAAATAATAATAAATAAATAAATAAATAAAAAAAACAAACCAAACAAAACATTTCAAGCCCCTTAATCTGGGCTTTATGGCTTTAACTCTCCCTAGTAACACGAATCCAAGACTCAGTCTCATCATCATGAACTTTGTGGGGGGAATATATGAGAGAGTGAAATAACACCAGTCAGATCTGGAAGGGTTTAGTTCTAAGGTTTTGCATCTGAATGCTGAAGGATTTGGGCAAGAGTGGTCACAGGAAGACTGGAGTAGGAACCTCTTTTTGTGCCAGGTTGAAACATTCTCTCCTAAATGCAGATCAGTGTTCTAAATCATTTCCATCACTGTCTTAAGACACCTTCTCTTTCCCCATGCAGACTTACTGCAACTGAGTCATAGAATCAAACCCACGTAATTCTACTATATAAATGACAATCTCTAGCATAATAATCTCTGTAACATTGAGTCATTCAGATGCAGCATTTGAACTGGTACTAAAGCTGACTATTGCAGAATAGCCATCTTCTATGCTGAGTTTCCCTCCCCCTTGCTACCAACACGTTTCAATATCATCATCTCCTTCACAAGTGAGGGAAACCGAGGCATATAGTAAAAACATGAACTTCCCAGACACAAAATTACCTCTTGGCAGAAGCAAGCACAGGACAGAGATCCCACTGCATGCCAACAGTAATTACAACATTACTGTGCCTTTTGAAAAAATGAATTAAAAAAAAAATCAAGACTGGTACAGTGGAACTAAGTGAATAAAAGCCTATGTTGACCTATGCTCAGTACAAGATGCTCGGAATTAGAGATACATAGAGTAAATATTCACTCATTTCAAACATGCACTTAATTTTTGTTTGAAGAATTTCCTAGTCTTGTTTGTCTGAGTGAAATTGAGACCAGTGCTGTTGTTCTGGGTTTATTAAAATAGGATTACTGCAAAACTGAACTGCTTCTCAATGAACTACTCTTTTTAACTGACTGTTTTGAAGTAAAAATATGTTAAAAGCAGTTAAAAGCAGCTCACTAAGGATATCAAATTGGTACTCAAAATCTTGGGGTGTGAGATCACTGGAATATTGATCTGCCAGCCAGTCTGTAACCCAGCTGGCATTCACACATTTTAGATCCCCCAAAAGTTTCACATTAAACGTTTTATCCAGACATAGCTATTCTGAACAAGCCCCATCTAACTTGAAACAGTGACCACTGTAAGGATCTGTTCCTTCAAACTTGGTTTACCTGCTTACTGTATTTCAAATGTTCTTCAGCCACTTCAATTACCCTCATTTAAACACTTCCAATTTGGTCAACACAGCTGACCGATTTCTACTGCCTTGCTTGAAACAGTCACAAGCTGAGCTCCTGTTGCTTGTTCAAACTGCTGAGCCTGCCCTGCTGCCAACTCCTTACAGCCACTGCATCTCTCTCAGGGTCATAATCAGCAGAAACACTGAAAGGTAGAAATAACATTTTTTTCCACTGCTCTGGACACAGTAAAAGAGGAGCAGCCACAGCTGAGGACAGTAGTAAGCAGACAACATCAAGCAGTAATAAACAAGCATCCTCATAGAATAGATCTGCTGCAATGACTTATGCCTGCAGCACCTTGCAAATAGTAAAACTGTGTGCCTGTGTGGGTCCTTTTCTTAACATTACATTTGATATCACTCACACATGTGATTTCATTCTCCTGCTTTGTCATTATTCAACTTGTTCATTCCTTTTAATTACACATCTATCATATATATTTTGTTATAAAGATTTAATTAAACATATATTAATGCAGCTTAATGATCTTGCCAGTGACCAAAAATCTCCTGTGGATTAAACAGAAAAGGAGGCATTGAACATAAATTTGTACAATAAATAAACAAAACACAGACAGCCTTGTAAGGTAGGAAGAAAAACAAGGCCTACATGACCAATCTATTTCAAGAATGTTACAAATGGGAAGCATTTACTATTTTAAAAACATTAATCATATACTCTCTCCATTTATTTACTTATCTGTATTCTTCATGTAAATCTTTCTTGGAAGCGTATAAACTCTTTAGAATTATAAACAAAAAGTCAAGTCACATCTGGCATTTCACCTGTTTACTCTATAATTACTCAACTTTGCTGAAAGCTGAAGAATTAGAAGGTTTTCATTTCTATCTGCACCTTTTAGCTGGGATGAATCTATTTCATGTTTTGGTATAAAACTACATGAGCTACCACTAGATGAGGTAGGCTGCAAGCCTGCCTATATGCATGGACCTCATGGATATTTGCCATAGGTTTCCCCACATGTACAAGACAAAAGACAATTGGCAGTACACAAGAGCAGTTACTCTATATGGCTGGGCATCAAAATGCTTGACAGGCTAATAAATTCACATTCCAATACACCCTGTGATAAGCTTTTGACCACATAAACCCTCAACCTTGTGTCACTATTCCATATTTTATTTGTTTTGGAAGACTATGGAGGTAGGCAAGGTCAGAGAAGAGCTACCATTGCTCAGCGCAGTATAAGTAGGAACTAAGTAGGCTCTGGCTATATGCCCTCTATTTTACCTCTTTCTGGAATCTGATTTTAGTTTACTTTTTCATTGAAATACATTGCACAGGCCAGCAGTCTGCTGCTTTTCCTTAGTTTCAGAAATAAATGGTTGAGTAATTTTTTATCATTTTTTTAATTAGTTTTTACACCTTCACGGGACTGAAGAAGCCCTGACACAAGCAGAGACCCTTTGACAGTAACCAGAAATCACTTCTCATCCCCCTCACTCTCCTTCTCCCAGGGCTATACCTGGATTAGGACCAGCCTTTCCCCTCTTCCACTCCAGAGAAGCATGGCCTAGGAAGAGTCTCCATTGTATTTTGCTTGGTCCATGGGATGAGATGAGTATTCTCAATGTGTGTCCAGAGAATGGCAAGGAAGCTGAAGGGGCTGGAGCACAAGTCTGACGAGGAGCAGCTGAGGGAGCTGGGGGTATTTTGTCTCGAGAGAAGGAGGTTCAGGGGAGAACTTATTGCTCTCTACAACTACCTGACAGGAGGCTGTAGTGAGATGGGTGTTGGTCCCTTGTTCCGAGTAACAAGCAATAGGACAAGAGGAAGTAGCCTCAAGTTGTGCCAGGGGAGGTTTAGAATCCCAGAATGGTTTGGGTTTAAAGCTCATCTAGTTCCATGGGCAGAGACACCTTCCACGAGACCAGGTTGCTCAAGGCCTTACCCAACCTGGCCTTGAACTCTTTCAAGGATGGGGCATCCACAACTTCTCTGGGCAAGCTGTGCCAGTGCCTCTCCACTCTCTGGGTAAAGAACATCTTTCTAATATCTAAATCTCTCCACTTTTAGTTTAGAATTGTATTAGGAAAAATTTGTTCATTGAAAGGGTTGTCCAGCATCGGAACAGGCTTCCCAGAGAAGTGTTGAGTCACCATCCCTGATGTATTTAAAAGACTTGTAGATGTGGCACTTAGAGACATGATTTAGTGGTGAACTTGGCAGTGCTGGGTTAACAGTTGGACACAATCTTAATGGTCTTTTCCAACCTAAACAATTTTATGATTCTGTATGAACTGCTAGAGGAAACGGTTTCCAGTGATGTACCCTGCTGGCATAATACAGATATTTCAGTGATGCCACATCTCTGTCCTTCCACAAATCCTTTTTTTATCCACCATCTGAAAGCAGAGAAACCATTAATAAAAAAATACGTTTCCTGCTGTGAGGAAAAACATTTTTTATGAGCAATTAATGTTCTCTGCACTCACGTAGACTTAAAAAGAAAGCCGGACACAAGTCCAACATTATTTTTTCTCTCCCTGCAATTCTGATCAAAGCAGAGGCCAGTTTTCAACTCATGCAAGAAGAAAATGAAGTAATGCATAGCTTTGACATGCTCAGAGTGCCCTTTCAGGTTCTCACTGGTGTCACAGCCAGGCGAATATCAGTGGTCATCCTACAGGCCTTCTCAGTATAGGCAGCAACAAAAGGACACAGACAAGTGCAGCAGATAAGTTTGCTGATGACTGAATTGCTTCCTGAAGATTATCTACAAAGGCAGGTGTGGCTGAGCCAAACACACTGAAAAGCTTCACTTTACACATCCTTGAAGTCTTATATTCTGGGCAGAGTGGGAGACACCACATGTTATGCAGAGGACTTGGTTTTACACACCAACAGGTACCAAGCTTGGTAGTATAAATTGGCACTCTGAATTACCATACACTTGATCCTTCCCCAAACTCCTTTGGTCACACAGAGCCTGGAAATATACATATGTTCAAATGCCTACTGTAAGGCCCATGAAGAACCCCTGCAGCATCTCATCATCTTGCACTGCAATAATTCTTTGCTTCTCCACTGCATTCACAGGGCCATTGCTAGGCTAAGGATATGTTGACCCTACCAAAAACAAAGGTGAACATACCTTTCCAGAGTTAGCACAGGTCATCTTGGAGGAAGGTCCTAGTCTGTCTTGCCAGCAGCAACCATTGGAAATGTCAAGAAAAAAGGCAAGGTTGTAGTTTTCCAGCTTCCCTCTTCCAGCAAGTGCATTTAAAGACCTAAAAGAGGGAAGGGGGGGAGTCTACTAATGATAGCAAGATCCATGCTGATCAGCTCTTGTGCTATCTTTGGCACTTTCTTTCTGAAAGCACTGGGCTAAATTGCCAAGATTATTAAAAAGGGCAGCCAGCTCTGGTTTGCAACGTAGCAGCTGTCTCAATTGAGAGGCAATCCTCTCAACACCACTCCAGCTGAAGCTCAAAGGTCAACTCCGGTTTAAAAAGAAGATGCAGATACTGTGTTATGTTCTTTGGGAAATGAAGTGACCAAGGCTCAGATCCCCTGAAATCCAACTCCTCCTGACCAGAGGAAATGAACATTAAATGCATCTACATCTCACTCTATAAAAACAGCACCTCCAGGAGCAAGAGGCCTTCCCATGTGCTGATCTGGTTCTGGTAAGGGTGTCATCTGTTCATAAATATTCCTCAGAGATTTGCTATGCAACCACTGATCTAAACCAAATCTGTTTAGACTACATAATTTTCATTACAATATCACAAGCTGCTGTTGCAACATACACAGAGCTGAAACAAAGACTTTTTTTTTTCTATTGAAAGATCTCTTTTGATCAAAGTTGAATAAAAGCATCACATATTGATACTTCTGTAAGATCACAAACTGAAATGAACACCAGCTGAAGAAGAGAACAATGGCTATGCCAGATGACAAACTGATATAGTCATCATATTCATCAACACCAACAGCAGCCGGTCACTTCTTCCCCTTTGCTGAATTAGCCATGAAGGATTGTTTTAATGATAACAAGAATGTGCTAAAAGCACATGTCTCAGTGGCAGTTCAGAATGGGAAAATCAGAAGCCCACATCTGAGGAGTGAACAATTAAAAGAAAAAGCAAAACAAAACAAAACTTGCTAGGAAGGACTAAAAAGAGGTGAAAAAAACTTCAAAACATAACAGTGTTGCAGGGGGAAAAATGTAGATTAAATGCTAAAAAGCAGGAACACGTTTGAGAATAAAAACATACTGCATTATTCAGACTTGTGGAAGAGTGTGTGAACAGAAGTGATGACAAAAGCTACAAAATTCAATATGATCACTTGAAGGGTGGGAGATTTTGCAAGCAAACACTACTTTACAGCAAAGGAGAGTCTCAAAACATTTGAAATAAACATTGAAATTTTACACATCGAGTTACGAGCTTGTTTATAGGCTTCACGTGGTCCTGTTTCTTTGTAATCCTGAGAAGTCAGACAGCTGTATTGTACACATGGCATTTTCAAGTGACAGTGGCATTTTCAAAGGAGAAATCTGTTCAACAATTTGGTAGTTGGAGCTCTGTTTTGAGACAAAAGCATCCACATCAATCCCAGCCAGTGGAAAAAAAACCCAAAAACGTACTGAAAGCTTTAAGGACAAAATCACTAAAAAAGAGAATGCTTTTTTAACTTTTGTTTTTAAAATTACCACAGGTTGACTGATTTATCTTTATACATTACTGTAAGCAGCTGTTTATATAATATAAGTTCAGGACATACAAGGAGAAAAAGGCTGATGGTTCATTTTTTTTCCAAGCATCCAAACAAGGTACAGTTAAAAATAAAAGAACAGCTGAATTAATCAAAAAGCTGAAATTTTCATGTTTGGAGGTTATTTTTTTAGCATCTTTATCAGTCTGACTTCTCAGGCTTTCAAGAAACTTTCCAAGTAAAAGTATCACACCAACCACGCAAAATCCCCTTGCTCTCAGCTATCCATCACCCCAGGAAGCTTGGGGTGTCAGGGGCCAAAGGGAGATGGGCTACAGAGCAGCAGAAGAGGTCAAAGACACTCCTGCACATGGGTTTTCCCTTCTGCCTTTCTTTCACAGCTGCTCCTGCCATGAATTTACTGTAAAGTGGGGAGCAAAAGTACATCCTCTGTGGAAAGGGTCTAAAAAACTCCTCTAAAAGTCAACCCTGAAGCACCCATATGCATTTGCACTCCCTTTCCTTGCACTCCCAAAAATTAAGAAACTCAGGGCCTGATCCAAAGCCCACTGGAAGGGCTGCACAGACTCCAGACTAACCTGAGAAAACCAAATGCTTTTCTTCAGACTGAGAAGCATATTGATGTTTTCCTACATTTTTTCAAGGCTCATTAAAGCCACAGGTGTGGGGAAAATAGTTACTAAAGTAGTAACAAAAATATGACAGATTACTTCACCTATGGACCTGAGATGGGGTTTTTTGTTTGCTTTTTAACCTAAATATTTGTTTTGGAAGCACTAGAAATACAGAGAAAGACAAGAGAAAAAGGATTACCTCACTACTGTCATGATCTCACTTTTTATCAGAGCCACTTAGCCTTTCGCAAGGTCTAGGGGTGCTCAGGAGAAGACTGAAATACTTCAGTGAAGAATAAGTAGAGGGAAAAAGCAAATTACAAATGAAATATCTGTAGCCTGTGCCACTTCTCCCAAAGTTCATTTCATGAACTTCAGACAAGGCCTTCAGACAAGGCTGCCCTTTACTGGCAACAGAAACCCCTCTATGAGGTCCAAAGAGGAGTCCGTCAGACCCGCCTTTGAGACACTTTGTTTTGCTCTGCAGCAATTCTTTCAACCTTAAGTCACCGACCTCTCCCCCTGTAAAAATACTTTCTTGCAACCTGTGGTGACCCCTCAGTTCTTGCCCAAACTTGGTCTAGCTCTGAAATACACAGGATATTGTTGAAACGCTCTCAGAGAACTCCTGACAGTAAGGGGTACATTTTTTCCAAAACCACAGAGGGAATTTCTCAGGGAAAGCCCCACTGGCTTTCGCCCATGGACATTCTGGGAGTCAGACAAGGTGACCCTTGCTTTCTTTGTATTTCACTGACCACCTCTTGCCAGCCACAACTACCCTCATCTTCTGAGCCCCACCCAGTGGGTCTTCCTGTGATCTCCAGTGAGCAAACCTCTTCCATACTCAACTAAGATTATCTTGTGTGTTGCACTAGAGGAGCATTTCTCCCAGGAAGAACAGCCAGACACTCTGCTGTGTAGCAGTGAAGGATTTCAGAAACTAAGGTAGAGAAGTTCAGAACACGTCACTGTTATTTCTCTTGCCAGTGATAGAACTAAAGCACTTTCTGTGGCCTGGTTTAATTTCAGCCACACAAATTTGTCAACAGCAGAAGCCAAAAAATTTTTCCAAGAGCACTAATCAAAAGTCCATCAAGGCTCATACAAAGACTGTCTTCAGTAAGCTTTGGACCAGGCCAACACATAAACACAGAACTTGAAACAAATAAAGGCAAACTTTAGTGTAGACCAGACCTACTAAGAGAAACTTGTAAACCCCCAAATTTTGCAGCATTTATTCATTTAACTCTTTCAGGACTATGCACTTCTTTTAGGGAAGAATATCTTCATACAGTACCATATTGTGGAGCTGAGCTTCACAAGTGCAAGCAGAACCCTTACATAGGGTTAAACCAAAACAATTACAATTTTCATCATTCTTTGTCCTCCTCTACATGATCCTCCAGGTCCCTTAGACTGTTACACCGAACAGAATCTTTAAATTAAGTGAGGTAGAGCAAATACATATCAAAATAAATGCAGAATGTCAGTTTTGATTATTTCTGGAAGACTTATGTAAACTTATCTGGATACAAGAATCACCTTTAGAATTACTCCCTCAAAGCTTCTGCCATAGATATTTAAACACATTTGCACTATTAGCCTGAGTTTTCAAGACTGAACAGGGAAGAGAGGTTAGAGATAAGATGCATATACTCTAACTTGACATTTTATTTCTTCACCAACATTAAGTTGGTGCTCTAAGTCCATTTCATTTTTCTTATTTCGTGACTAGGCAGACAGCAGAACTGTTTACAGGTAGATTTGTAAGGTCTTTCTGTGCAATACATCTCCCATCACACAGACTGGAACAGTACTGCAATGTAGTATTTGGGGGTAAGTGTATTATAGTGCTCCAGGGCCAGGTTTACACAGTTACTTTGGCACCCTCATACTTTTGCAAAGACGGCCCAAAGTGGTTAATAACAGAGAAAAATTCTTTCTCAGCATTGATCCTGAAACAGCAAGACAGAATTTGCCAGCTCCTAATAGAATGAGCTCCTGTAATCCAACAAGGTTTTTACATTATTTTGATCTCTAAACAGGTATTTTTCTAAATTCAGAAATCACTTTCCTGCATCTTATTTTTAAGTCTCTCGTAGCCCTGACTACATATGTATATGAATATACTACAAACTCCGTCATGACAAACATTAACTTAAACATCTTTTCTTATATTGGATAAAGGAAGTTATAACTTCATTATCATTTTGATCCCACTGAAACCAATAAGGTTTTGTTATTTCAGTGGGAGGGGGAACTCTCCCCTTCAGCAGAGGTTTCTGATCACAACTTTTCTCCATTCCCCACCCCATCCCTTCCCCTAAGGAAAATTTATTTATTGGCATGCCATAAACACACTTCTGCATTTGTAACAAAAATTTAAATTATTCAAGGCAATAGCAGAATCTTGTGTGTTCTGGCAAAATCATTGATTTTCATCAGGGAGACAATTTTGGCTCAGGTCTAGAATACAGTCTATTCTTTGGCACTAGGGATTTGAAACATCTTTGGGAAAATGCAAACCTGGGATACCTGCCTAGAAGGGCCCAAGAAACATTTACTTTACCAATAAAAACAGAGGCCCACTTAACTATTTCCCCTAAAGGGCAGGTATTCATCTAATCGCATCTGGAATCCTTTCCAACTTGGTTCCTGCAGCTAATGTTGCTCTGTCATGATCTGATGGTTTAATCCTAGTTATTAAACTGCTTATTCTCATTGATAATAAAAAAATGTGGACAAATGCCTGCCTGTCAGTGCCCCAACCTCAGAGCAAACTCTGCGAAGTGGGCCCCCTGCTTTCTCTAAGCAAACAGGGAACACCATTTGGAATTCAGAGTTTCAAAGAAAAGCTGCCAGATCTAATGAAAATATTGGCAAATTTATGAGGGTGGGTTTTTTTAATCCCTAGACAAAAAAAAAAAACAAAACCAAAAACACAAAAACAAACCCTAGTTTTGCAAATCTAGTTTTCCTTACACACAAAGTTCTTTTCCATGGTCTCAGCAGACAAAACATAACACATAATGCATACATAATGTTTGAGCCAGCTGTGATATACTTTCCCTCAAAATGTTTTTAACAAAAAACGATTTGTTAACAGATGCATCAAGTTCTTCATGATTTACAGGGGAAAAAAAAAAAAAAACAAACCACAATTCCAAGTCTTCATTTCCCAATGTTTCATTAAAACCAAATATTTTTAGATCCAAACGATAAAGCTTTGCCAGCAGCCTCTGCTGACTAATAAGCCATTTTCTGTTGAAAACACAATATTGATGTGAAAATCACCAACTAGCTTTTTTCAGAATTATATTTATACAGCTATAAATAAAACAGACATACCAGATAGACAACACACCACATGTGAAAACAAATTGAACTCAGTATAGCAAGAGGTTTCCATTTCCATTAGCACAAACCTGAACCTTGTCCACACATTCCACAGCATGGGACTGGATGGATTTGTTGAAATCCAACTGCACAGCCCAGAAGTAATCCATAGCACGATTCATTCCCTGCTGAGCCATATGAATGTGTGCTAATTTGGAAGATAACCTCTAAAAATCACTGACTTCAAATAAAGTCTGAAATGTTAATTGCAAAGTTCAGACTTCTGATTTCTATCCTTTCCTTACTCACCATCTGTTTCAAATGTGTTTCCCTTCGCAGTTTGTTCATCCATTCATTCATCACAAGCAGGCATGGAAAAGACTATATCACTACTGCTTGGAAGACTCTACTCCAAACACTTTGAATACCTCAGGTCTCAATTCCCTCACCTGCCAGCCGTTTGGAGATGTTGAACTAACAAGCCACAACAACTATGAAAAAATAGGCAGGTTTCTATCCAACACATTTTTGATCAGAAGAAAAATGCTGACTTTCCACCATTCCTATTAATATTATTAATGGAGGGAGATGCCAGATAAGAACAGGAGCTCTATTCTTTTTCCTGCAGAGGCTTAATTTCTAAAATATCAGATAAGAAAACATCTTAGAGCTTTATGAGTTACTGAGGGTTTTGGTTTACTAATTTAAGGGAAGTACCACTGGATTTTAAATGACAATATCTACTGTTAAGATGATCTTTTCTGTCTGTTGATAGATGACTCTTTTCCTTCCTCTCAGACAAACAGCACATCTAATTGTATGCCCCACACTGAAAGACATCTCAGAAGTCAGGAATCTGCTCCTAGAAAAGGGTAATTATACACTTTTGGCCACTTCTCTCAGTAACTCAAGTGCAATTCCACAGGAGGGAAGTATCCCTGTTCCTATCTCAGGAGCATTGCTGGCTAATCCTTTTGGCCTCTCATCAGCCAGCAGAGTTAGAGGTCTCTGCAGTGCCAGGAGTGCAACGCTACCTGTGAGTGCTGCTGCAGCTAAAAGGGCTGAGGAAAGTTCAGCAATAACAGGATTTGACAACTTTGCCTCTCAGTTATAAGGACAGTAGAGGCAGGGATCATAGTTACAGGTGAGTGTTCCCACCCTTCAGGGTAAGCTTCTTTCTGCTACCAGCTCTGGTTCCCACCGTCATCCCAGTTGAAGGGCTCAGGTTGCCTTGGCTCCGTTTGTTTTGCTGGGGTGGTTTCCTGCCACTTTAGTGCAAGCACCCAAGCTGAAGCAAGAGAAACAGCAGGAACACATGGCCAGGAAGTATCAGCAGGCTATTAGATCACCTCATCCATCTTGTGGTACCTCATCTGTAACTGCCTGAATTAGAAATACAGTCTCTTTAGTCCCATACATAACCAAGAGAGAAAGACTCAGAGTGTGATTCAAAATGCCTAGGGTTAGTCCTTTCACGGAAGGTTTCAGAATAGAAGCTTCAGCTTTCCCCAGAAGAAGCCTGCAGAGATTAACCTCTAAATTTAGGAGTGTAGATCAAGGCAGAATGATTAGTCCCTAAAGAAAACAATTCTTGAGTCAAATCATCCACTGCTACTGAGATTTACCTAAAGCAGGCAAAATGAAATCAATGCCTAAAAAACACATCAGGGAACCTCAGGGTAGGAACGACAAAGGCATCCATAAGCTTCACACAGTGTAGTGACATCCTGGCAGCCATCTGGCAGGAGAGGACTAGAGTCTCTCAGACCTGCTAATACCTATTTCCAGCAGCATTTACTCACAAAGGCAGCCGCTGCTCATTTGGCTCCTGGGGCTTCATGGATTGCCTCTCCTCCAATGGGGCCAGAAAGCAAGAATTTGAATTCCAAGTGCATTTTCAGGTAACACATCAGATTGCCTGCTGCTAGAATAACTCACAAAAAGGAAAGGTATGGATTAGTCTGAGATGCACCCAGACACAGATGCCAGGCCTCTGCATTTCAGGTAGATCAGTTATTTTTTTTGTTTTTTTCTTTTTTTTACTTGCTGTTAACAATGAGCATGAAGAATGAGTCATTTGACCACCTCTGAAGGATGTGGTACTGGATTTGAGGAATTCTATGCATTGATTGAGAAGGTGAATATTAACTGGTTTTATTTTCCCTGTGCTGATCTCGGCAATGTGTGTGCAGGTCACAACAGAATGGCCAGGTCTGAAACACCATATTAGAGCCAAATTCAACATCCGAAAATCCTTGACCTTGGTCCAAGTCTCAGCCATTTGAGTCAATGGTAAGACTCCTGCTGGGGTCAGTGATCTGTGCTAATAATCCTGAGTCCCTTTTGGCAATCTCCACCCCAGCATGCTGCTCCGATCAGGAGAGGACCAAATGCTGCCATGCAGTCCAACCCACGTCTTGAGACACACTACACACCACCACAAACTATGTTTTATTTGCTCTTCTAGGAAAAAATACAAAGAGTTAGGGTGTGGTGTCAGTGGTTTACTGACAAGCCTGATGTGAGCATCTTATGAATGGCTAAGCTTTTGCTGAGTAATATTGACACCACGCAAAATGACTTACTATAAAAACCTTTAGATTGTGCCATACTACTGCTTCAAAAACAGTGGCAGCTATTTGACAGATGCTCAAAGGTTCAGAATTTCTGAAGTAGGCCTAAAAAAGGCAGATTAATGAGCAGATGATGGTGATGCAGTAAAGTTGCACAATAAATGAAACTTAGCAGATGGCTCTGCAACTATAAAAATCTCCAGATTCCTAGATTAGATAGAGAGAAAGGACACTTCCTTTATTTTCTTGAATTATTTCTGCCTTTTCCTTATGACTTTGGCAGTATTGCTGCTATCTTCTTTTTAAATAGTGCAACTTTCCAAATTTATTTTCCCCTTCTGCTTTAAGCATAATAGATCTCATCAGACAAACTTTCTACTCTATCACCATGAAGGAAAACATTAGGGCGCACATTCGGAGCTGCATATGCACAGCCCCATGTTTCCTAGGAAACAAGCGATTGCTCATCTCTGTGCCGAAATAAATTGACGCATCGGTTTCGGCTTCCTACAAACATTAGTATTTGGATTCAGGACAGAATCCCAAACACCCTCCCAGCATACTGTCTCTTGGCGATTGTCATCATCCTGCTCTTCTGCGCTTATCGGCGGTGGAGAAGGCAGCAAGCCCGCGCTGGAGCTGTTAAAGATAAACTCTGAGGAGGCAGTGGTGGTGCAGACCTGAGGACAGGCAATCAGTGCTCCCTGCCCAGGGAGTCAGCAGAGCCATATGCATCCCTGGGGCTCCTGTGCAGCCATCTGGGGAGGACGGAAATTAGTGCCTCCCACCGCAGCACCTTCCTGTTGGCTGTGCGGAGGCCGAGCAGGAGTCAGAAAACAGGAATTCTGGCTTTGGATTATCTTTGACTGACCAGCTCCAAGTTTAAAGAGTCATTCTGACACAAACTGATGCTCCCCTGGGTATTTCCACATTCACACAAAAGAGACTGGGTTTCTCTCTTCTTTAATTACCTAGAGGAGTTTTCGCCCTTTAACTTCATTTATTTTCATGATTTTATGGGATTACTTTTTTATTAAAACCATATTCCAAAGTTGACGCTGATGTACTTCTAAGTAACATTTTACTTCAGACAATTCCAATATTGATTTAACACTGTGTTCCTGGAACCTAACTCCTAATAGCAGAGTTACTGCAACATTAAGCTAAATGCTTGTGACAATTTGACCCTCAATGCCAATACCACGGTAAATAGAACTCCGTCTGATTCCACAGAAAGGGCTATTAAGGAATATATAGGCACGTTTCAGGTGTTCTGCCATTTCAGTCTGTCAGTAGCACATACATTAGGAACTCAGCTATCAAAATCTAAATTTTCTGAAAACTCTGTCATCTGAAAGATGGTCATGTCCCCCGACATCTATTAATTGCACTGAAAATTTCCTCATTATTCAAAATGTCGATTATATGAACTTATTCAATGTCTCCCCTGACATTTGGATAATCGAGGTTGTATGGCATATGGGCCATTCTTGAAAATCTTTGAAGACAATTGACTACCCTCATGAGTAAAGGTTTGCAAGATCAAGCCATATAACACATATGAAAAAACATTCATCAAAAATAACTTCAAAATAATTTGTTGTATATGATCAAGTGTTAGCATCAATAAATGGACATCCTGGTAATAAGGCCTGAGTGTATAGCATAGGTCTTTGCTAATATAGCATTACTAATACTTTATATTGATCAGACAACCAATCTGAAACCTCTTAAGCAACTTAACTGCTTTTTCTTTAGAGAATGGTAGTATAAGTTTCACAAAAGGCTACTTTGCAGGAACGTGATAGTTTAAATTTTTCTACTACTATTTCTCCCCTCTAATTCTTTTGCACACTTTGCTCTCGTTCATCATTGTAAAGACCTAAAAAACTGGATAAAGGTAAGCTCATTAAAGAAAACAAGGAGAAAATATGCACCAATATGCACTTTCAGGACAAAAATGAAACAAAGCTTGGAAGCTCAAAAGATTAATGCAATTTTGCTGCCAAGTCTGTCATGGGGTAACCAGCTCTGGTAGGAAAAGAGAAAGGTGGAAACTATATTTGCATACAGTGTAAGCAAAAGAAATAGAACTTCTCAACTATTCATGCCAACAAAATTGCTTCTTTAACAGGCATTTGTGCATGCAGGGATAGGTGCCTAATTCTGCTGCAACCTGGACCTAAGCTAACTTCTGTACTAATTCTACTCATAGCAACCTATTGGATGGGGGTCAGATGCACAACTTCCTTCTTGTCATTTCTTCTAACACTTACGACATTTCAGGTTTGGTTTTTTTTTGTTTATACAGTGATGATTATATCCTTTGCCCTCTCAGCACTGAGGAAGACTATAGGTATGTTTTACATAACCTTTAACATTCTGTGTGTGCCTAAGGAAAGAAATTATTATTATGCAGACTACTAATTTCTTCTCTCTTCAGGTGGCCAAAAGAATAAAGTCCTGAATCTCAAAACACTTCCCTCCACACCTAATAATTCCTACAGTACAAGCAGCATTACAGAGCGATAAACCCTACACAGCCTTCACTCTGGAACAGTCCCTCAAGTTTAGCTTGCTGCCATCACTCCTTCCTCATCTATACAGCACAAGTACTGCAGTCTAAGTCTATGGAGAAAAGAAGATGCTTTAACTTGTGCCCTACAGGACCTCTAGGTTTGGATCTATCCCCTCAGACCTCACATCCCATTTTGACCCAACAGAAATTTCTTGAGGCAGATAACTGGAAACAGGTCATAAATATAGCTTGAGAGCACCTTACATTTACACTGAATATTGTACGTGAAACTACAGGATAATGTCAGGCACATAAATAAATGCCAGGACCAGCATTCTTTGCTGACAAACATATAAATGAATATTAGGGACAGAGAAACTTTATCTTTCTCTTGGATTTTTTCTTCCTCATGTGTGCTGCATGTTAGGCTTGGTTAGAAAATTTAACAGGCCCATATGGCTAAACAGCAGCACTATATGACCTACAAAAACCATGCTGAAGGATACAGAGAGGAAAGCATCGTTGAGGTTAATCTTGAGAAAACAACATATTAGAAGTCCTCAAATGCTGTTATTTTCCATCTGTTCAAACCCATAAAATTTGCAAGAGACATCTTTTCAACTTAATAATATTATTTGCTAAATGCACATTACTGGTGATGCCCATCTAGGGATAAGTCCAAACCACAGCACTCCAACATGGTAATTTATTCCAGTAGCACAGAAAAAAAGAAAAAAAAATTCACTCTGTTCTCTAAGCATTATACACTTTGCTTTAGGGCATAAGTCATACATTCAGCTCCCCACCAGGAGCTGTGCAGCAGCTATACTCCAGAGAATTAACTGAGTAGTATTTTGCCCTCTGCTGTGGGTATCCAAATCCCCTTCTGGGGAGGAGGGTCGGGGGGGGGGGGAGACTAAGGGGAGGAATTCTAAATTCAAAGCCCAAATACCCACCTCATTGACAAGGGAGGAATTCAGAGCCTGCAGTCCTACAGCTCTCATCCCTAGGGTTCCTTCCTTTACTGTGATAACGGGAAAAGTCACACCAAGAAGAAACTGTTCATCCTCCATTCACCTATCCAGTGTGTCTTAGCCACAGATGATGCACAGGCACAGGGGGACTCCCCCTCAAAACCACTCCCCAGGCAACACAGCTTGTGTCCACCAGGGTATCTCGACGTTGGAAAGAAACCACTTCAGTTTTACCAGGTGCCCCCTTGTACCAACAAAGCAGCTGAGTTTTTCCCACCACAAACTTCACTTAAAATCATTACATAACATTCAGAACAGCCTGTGTTTCCCATATAATCAGAGGTGGCAGGCCCTGTTCTGCTTTCCAACGAGGTGTCGTGAGAGAAATGAGAAATCCTATTTCCTTCTACACTTGTTTCTGCTTTTAAAAAAAAAGCATAGCAAGATTGTACAGGTCAGATAAAAACATCTGATTACTGCAGTTGGTATTAGCACCTTCTCAAGGTTCAAAGAGGGAGCTTTACAACAACTGTACCCACTTCACTCTCCCTGTTAATCATTACCTCACTTTCCAGGCAGAAGAAGCATCAGCAGTGTGCACAGCAGCGTAATCTCTCTCATGTATCCTGACAGTGGTACATTTAAATGCCACTTCTCAGTGCCTGAAAGGAGACAACATTTGCTTTGCAAACTGGTAACAGGTGACTAATTCAGGCTACAATGCAAACCAAGTATTTGCACAGTCAGTAGTCAAGCCAGGTGGAAATATATAGCAAGGTACAAGTCCATCAGTGCAAACCCTCACTGAGAGCACAGGCAACCAACATCCTTCATCAAACCCACTCCTTATCTGCAGCATCAAAAATTTCAGACCATGCACTTATCCAAGATCAGATGAACTAATAACTACTAGAAAGACAATTAATAAATGAGATAAGATCTTCCTTTGGGAAGAACTCTAGATTGCTCCATTAAGATTATTGCAGCTGCACAAAGTTAATAAAGGCATATTACTTTGCTAATGGGACCATCACTTCCAGAAGATTCCTTTACTCTCATATAAACTTTACATGAATGCAGCCAATTTAAGTTCATTTACTGGATCATACAGTGCCAGACATCGCACTTGCAAAGCTTCTTTTTCTTCTATATTTTGCAACCATACCTCTAATTGTATTTCCATTTCTGTCCACAATCTGAACTGCTACATGAACAGTATTTCCTGCCTAGATCGATCTATTCCTTTATATTTTGGAATTTCTTAAACCAGTCTTTTTCTGAATTAATTTCTTCAGGAAGAAGAACTGCATTTTTTTGAATTTTCAGACAGACTTGGTTCCCATCATCCCCCAATTCTTCCCTCCCCCCATCCCTCCCTCAATGCAATTTAGGTCACTCGAATACAGGCATCTCCAAGTCATGGGTGCAACCAGGGGATCACACGTAAGTGACCTACAAAGAGGTCTGGTGGGGACTGAGCTGAAAATTTTAATCTTAAGGGATTTAAAGAAACATCACCTAATAAACATCATCCTTCCTTCCCACTCCAAAGTGGGATCACATTAAAAGAAGCCAAAGTGCACAGCTTGGCTGCATGCAAAGTCGTTGCTTTATTAATTTATGACTGCACAATAGCAAGATGGTAAATAACATGCAAAACTAACATGCAGTCAAAGAGAAAAGGATCTCCCTCTGCTACAGAAAGACAACAAGAAGCTTCAAATATACAGAAGGAGCCTGAGTTATCACCAATGCATTTTTCAGGTGTAGAGGTTTGTAATTCACTGCAGAAACATTCACCTCCCATAAATTTCAGGTTTGCAGGCAGATCTCAGAGGAACCCAGAGTAAAATAAGATTCATTTCATGGAAATCTGCTGACAGACGGTGGAGTTGTAGCCCAGCCTCCTGGGCACATTCCTTAGGCACCAGGGTAAGTTACTGATCATTGCTCCTCACCTCTCTGCTTAGATTTGACAGTTAATGTGTATTTTTGTGGAGATTAACAACTGTACACAATCTCACATTTAAGCCTCCTATACACACATACATATATATATATATATTTGTATATATAAGCTCCTAAAACAACTGGTATGAATCCTGTACACTACCATTTCTTCAGGAAAGAGAGTTTCTGCTACAGTATCTTCCACTAAATAGAGGTTTAAGCACAAGTGAGACACTAGGAAATAATTCTGTTTACATATTTCCAGTATGCCTACATGGACAGTTCCGCTTTGAAAGCAAAAGATTCTTTTACATCACTGCATAAAACACAGTGGTCAGATCAGTATGAAACTAGGGAATTCCTAGGCACCCAGAAAGACCAGAAACATTGGAAGGACTGACATCAAAGAGAGTACTGAATTCAGGGGAAAAAAAAAAAATCAAAAAAAAAAATCATATGCATTGCATGAAAGAGTCTTTAGCATTTCTAAAGCTATTACTTCAAAGACCTCTGCAGGTCTTACTGGAGCCACTTACTACAAAATTCTGATGAAAAAATGTATGACTAAGCATTAGTCGTGCACAACAAAATCATTCTGAGACCTAAAAAAAAAAGCCCACAAGAATTTAATTTAATATAATAGGATACAGGATGTAGAAAGGACCCCTGAGTTGCTGAGTCTACCCCACAACTACCACACCTTAAATTGCAAAACAGGGAAGACAACACCCATCTTCAACAAATAGGCTGGTAGTACTATTTTTGACCCTTTTCTCTCAAGGGTCATCCCTTGACTGCCAACAAATATTTGGGAAATCACAAGGGAGCAGAACTCCATCACACACTCACCTCCCAGAGTTGCTCTTTCATCTCCTGCACATATGATTTTAGTTGACCTTGAAGAAGGATACAAAGATCAGTCCCTGACCAGACAAAAGCTCAGGCACAATATTCCTTCCCCAGGTTTTGTAGCTTCCCTTGGAGCCTCAATGGCTCCTGCAGCTCCACCCTCCACAGGACGGAGCCCCACAGGTGAGTCCTGAAAGATCTCCTGGTCAGCTGAAAGGGCTCTTCTCGGATTTAGCATGAGGATCCCTCAAACAAGGCTCCCTAGAGGTTTCCTGGTTTTGTGTGGAGCACAGGGAGGGGCAAAGTGCTGCTCTTTTCCCTCTTTTATATTTTCTGCACCAGCTGCCTTCAGGCCACCAGATCAGACCTTAAAGTTTTCAAGTGCTTGATTAAGAGAACCCAATCCAGGTTTGATTTTGCTCTGCATGAGTTTCTTAGGTCTAAACTATATTTAGTTGGATTCCTCTGACTCAGCCTTAGCCACCAGCCTGAGGTGCTTCTTAAAGTTGGTGGTGAGGAACAGAGACCTGCAGAGTATGGCTGAACATACCTGCTGGCACAGCTTGGTAGGAAGGGTCTGTCTTATCATTGACAGAAGAAGTTGCAAAGAGTAAGCAGATTCCTGGCTTAAGCCCCTCAGCTAAATACTTAATTTCAGTGTGAGATAAAGCCAGCCCGTTGCTACAAGACACTTTTTAGGAAGTTTGACCTTCTCCCAAAAACTGACAATGTTTTTGTCACAATGGCTGTGATGTCCATTACAAAGTAGAACTTTTTTTCACCAGAGAAACAAGCCCTATCCCTCCACACTCTGCCAAACAAGACTTCTGAAAATTTGTTTTTTCCCCTTAAACAAGGGTGTTTTTTTCACTCAGTAGGTGTCAGAACCTCTGGCTCTCTGATATTCTTTCTCACTGTACTCTGGGCTGAGCAGCTTGATGAGGTAAAAGCCTGTACAACATTATAAAGTAACTACAGCAATAAAATCATTTAAATAATTTCTTTCTTACTTTCTACCCCATACATGAACAATCAGGTTTTCTTTAGAACAATAGCTTTTGCCACAACCCTAGGGGCAGGAACCTAAACCATATGTACATAAAAAAGGTAACCTCAAGTTTCCTCTTCATAGCTCTGATGTGGAATACCACAGGCACATTTATTCAATTGTCCTTCAAATGTCTTCTCTACATGTGGCTTTTTTCCCCTTTATGCTTGAGAAGACCTCAGAGACTCAGCTTCGGGGAATGTAGTCAAGTTAGGCTCCTGTTCATTTCCCTTAGCTGAATTTATGTTGTAGGCTTCTGCTGGGAAGTGTCATATTGTTTCATGATCTTAGTCTCATGTAAAGTGGAAGTACCCACACTAGCTGTTTCCTTCCTAGGAAACTGCATTTCTTTGGATGGCTATCACTCAAAATACTCAGCAGTAAATCCAGAGAACTAGGTAAATTGCAAGGTTAATTATGAATGGGGTGGTGATGAGGTTTTCGTCCTCCTCTTCATCACATTGTTTTCCCTTGGCAAGAAGTTCTGCGCTGACACCATACACTGGGTAGAAACAAACAAGTCCACGTCAGAGGAGTGAACCCAAAGACGTGAGAATCCCACACTACTGCACGTCATACACAGAACGCTGGAGGGTTTGCTCCTCAGGCTGAAAGCACGGCACTTACAGAGAATCTCTGCTTCTCTAGGAGGCTTACCAAGAGAAACATCCTATAAAAGCATGTTGCTGAGGTGAGTAGGTGTTAGTGCAAGCCTTGTAAGTTAAAAGCAACATCTCATAATCTCTGCTAAATGTAATGGGTAGCCAAAGTAATGAAGCCAACCCAGGCGTAATGATTAATCTTAGTGCGAGTCGTGACCCTGGCAGCTGCATTCTGAACCAGCTGCAATCTATATAATGCATTCCCAGGAAGACCAGACAACAAGGAGTTGTATTAGCACACAGTGCAGATGGTATGAATGCGTGTACCAGCAGCCTCAAACCTAGCCAAAAAGAGCAAAGGTCTTCGTTTACTAATATTCTTAAAAGGATAGCAATTTGTCTAAGATATTTATTATGCTTATCATAATCAAAGAGCTTGATTTCTAGAATTAATCCTTTTATTGCTAACAAAAAATATTACCATGAAAAAAGGTTGCTGAAGTGTCTGAGCAATGCACAGGATTAGCCATCAGCAACACAATTTTTCCTTCTCCTCCCCCTACACAGTGTCAGGGTCATGTAAAGTCAAAACACTAAATATAGGACAACATCAGTGGAAAGCAAAGCAAGCTTAGCTGGCCACAATGGAAACACAGCATAGGCCAAGGTAAACCCATCAAAACAGCTTGATTAGGCTAAAAAAACAAGAGACTTGTGAAATCAAGAGAGAGCAATTATGCCTTAACCCAGCTCTGTATTTATGAGATTCATTCTGGAGATCTGAATTGCAGGAAGGGAAACCAGGGCAGACTGCTTGCAGGATCCTTTGGGGAAGATCTACAGGTCTGAAAATATTTCATGGCTGGATTTTCATTCAGGAAAGGCAATGCCTCATCCAAAGCAAGGAAACAAAGTGTTTACCTAAATGAGAGCTATCTGGACTGACAAGCCTCATGTCTCCAGGCAAGTGCAGAAGAGATGGAACCAGCTTCTTCAGCCTGTGAAAGATCTCCTTTTTCCTGGAGAGCTCTGCTGTCACTCAGTTCCTGACTTCTTCAATCTGTCACACACTTTGAACAGAGCCACTGCTATAGGCTTTCACTGTCTACATCACTTTTTTTCTTCCCTTCAGAGCTGTCAGTTCAAAAGGAAAAGAGTCTGATATTAAGCTGGACTTTTCGAAGTTTACCCTCTGTTTTGTGATCATGCTCTGAATCATCTTTAAACAGCCCCTGTTTATTGAGAAGAGGCAGCTGGAACCATATGGGAAGTTTCGCAGTGCCCAGTAGCTGGAGTTTGTTCTGCAGGGATGGTGAGACAGCTGACAGGACTAGGGATGTGAAGGCCTTAGGAACTTCAGTAGCAAAGTGGCAAAGAATTAGAGCCAGTAAGTATTGCAGTATTTTGGTATTCAGCCTGCTTGTTGGTACAGTGCAGAGCAGCAGTCTAACACGCTAGTACATGCCTGTAAACCGAGTAGAACAGCAGGTTTAATTTTAGGTCTAATGGTTGCTGACAACAAGTTCCTTTTGATCCCATCCTTTGCTTCTCTTTAAAATATAGTTTGAAAGGAACTTGACATAGAGTTTCAAACCAAAACCCAGCTCCGGATCTCTAATCTATTCTATCATTTCCTCCTAAGTTGCCTGTCACTGCAGCAGCTGAATACCGGCCACCCTCACACTGAGGAGTTTGGGTCTCCTTCTGACCTGCAATGCCATTCAGAATCTGTATTGCAAGTGAGACCAACTGGGAATGGTGCCATAAATTTTCATTTGCTGAAGAGGCTCTTTTCTAAATTAAACTAGTTAGAACTAAGCTGATTCATAAGAGCACAGTGAATTTTTAGAATTCCACTTCTGTGGATCTAAGCTATTCTCCCATTGCTTGAAAAACATACACCTATTGATTAAGACCTGTCCTA
This sequence comes from Chiroxiphia lanceolata, assembly GCF_009829145.1. Taxonomy (NCBI): domain Eukaryota; kingdom Metazoa; phylum Chordata; class Aves; order Passeriformes; family Pipridae; genus Chiroxiphia; species Chiroxiphia lanceolata. Next base: position 12,290,005 of record NC_045639.1, read on the forward strand.
ACACACAGTAGCTCTTCAGTAATGCTGCAGTGAGAGCAGCTGTCAATACAGAGTACATAGATCATCCAAATATAATGAAAGATCTTCAACAGTCATCAAATACAGTAATTGGAGATATTGGTGTAGTAGAACTTACATGAGAAAACCAATGAAATGTCTTTATTCCTGCCAGCTGGTTTGGCCCAGCTGAGGACAGTGTTTTTCCTGGGTTAGGCTGTGCAGGGCAATGAGCCTGGTGCTCATGGGAAAAAAAAAAACAACAATTGTCAGTAACCTTGAAAAGAGAAATAAAAGAAGTGCTTTACACTAAATTTCCCCCACATTATTCTAGGCAACCTTTTGGAGTCTCTCCAACCTTAGCCCACTGTAAAACAAATACAAGCATTGCTTTATCGTCTCTATGTCCTTGGACACTTGCAAGAGGAGTAGCGTGAATTCCTGTATTAATCTGTCCTGGATGACAAATATTTTCTGCACCCCTCCATTCCCAAGGAATGGATGTCCCAAAAAACTCCTGGACCCAAATGTGGGGCCCAGAGCAAAAGAGGAGGGATAAAAAAGTGAGTACAGTCTGACTCATACTAGTTTAAGTCTTTCACATTCCCAGAGTTTCTGGGGAGTAAGTGGATCAGGGGATCACGAAGCTACTGACTCTCACCTCATAGAAAGTTCTTCATTGGGAAACCTGGTCCCCTGCACAAGCAGACAGCCATAACTAGACAGGCTTCTTCCTCCCAAGTCTCTTGCAGATCTTAATGACTGGTAGAGAACCCTGATTTTGGTTCTGGTCTCCACTACAAGAGAAACAACAAAGGTGGCTCCTAGAAAGGACGGCACAAATGAAGGCACAGTTAAACCCAGCACACACCTAAATGAGCTCAGTGTTGTTCACTTGTAGTGTGCTCACCCCCCCGGCCCCCATAACAGCAGATTATTATTCACCTACAGTAACATCTGTTCCTTTACCACAGTCTCACCAGTGTCAGAGCTGTGCTGGAGCAACTCCTATATCCCCCTTCCAGGAAAATCTCCAGTGAGGCAGTATTATAATGCCCTGACCACTGAAAGTTGTATACACCAGATGGATACTACCAACCTGAGTACTTTAAGCACATACACCCTACAAATTAAAGCAATCAGTCAGCCTCAAAGAGGAGTAAGAAATATAAGCAGATTTTTTTTTTCCTGCCAAAAATTCAGCTTCACAATAAAAGCTGCAATGCCACACTTTCAAAAGGCAAAATTGTTTAATTTTTTAAGATTATTAATTCTCATTTTTATTTTCTGACTTTGCTCTTATTTTATGGCATGCTAAGCTACCAATGCTGATATTTTCTATTTGCTATTTTAATATACCAGAGGCCTATCTTTAAATATTTTATTGAAACAAACTCGTTCTCAGATTCCAAACTGACTTTTTTTCTGTATTTATTTTTTCCTTGAAGTTATCTGCCACTCTTCCCCACCCTAAAGTTTCAGACTCTGCCACAGAAAAGCAGTGGTGTTTCCTGAGCAGTATATGTACAGACAGTGCTCTAACCTGTATAACTTGAATTACTATCTTCAGCATTTACCAGGGTTTAATACACCCTCGGTAAGCTGAGCAGGTGTTAAGGTTCTCCAGGAATTCCTCCCCAATTCAGAGAGATGCTGAATTCTCTGCCTGGAAGCCCTCAGCCACATACATCTCAGGGCAGAAGAGGGTGATCTGGAAATGATAAGTGAAGCAAAGGTGCAATTAATGAAGTCTTTATCCCTGGGGTTGGCCAGGAAAATGAGCTCTATAACAGCTAGAACCCTCCACAAAGAAGAGAAATATACCTATCTGGCTGCATTTCAAGGTCCTGTCTGATACTATTGAAGGTGGCACAAGTCATTTCATGGAGACCACAGCAATGCATGCCAAATTTGTTTCACCATTATTTCACTCTTCCATCAGATCAGGGTGCCAAAGGTGAGATAGCAGCAGTTTACCCAGTTTTCCCCTCAGTTTCTTCCTTCCTGGCTTTTAACACCTCATCTGACAGCAAGCTGCCAGAGTTTAAACAATCTCAGCGGCACTCACAAACCATATCCTTTTTTGTTGTTCATTTTACAAAATTAAAAACATTAAACATTAATGTCTCTTGAGTTTCCTCTCCCCCTCCACCCCTCCCACCTCCCAAAGTAAAATATGTTTCTGTGATTCCACATCAGAAGGAAACAATACTCTGTTGTGCCCAATACTTTGTGGGTGTGGGTGTTTTCAGGAACCACTTCTGAGAAGAAATCCCAGAGGTTATTGTAATCATTCCTTTCACTCCTGGGTACTCAAGCACAGGATTGCCTGCAATCAATTTGCTCTTGTATCCAAGTATTAAACTCCCCGTGTATAAAAGTATCACCAGCACTTTCTATATTAATCTATGTAGCAATGTTCTACAGAGCTTTTTATTATGCTGCAAAGAAATAACAAGGCAAAGCAAAAGCCACTAAAGCCTACTTGAGCATTACCACCAAATACCAAAGCTGGGTCAGATACTCCAGACTACGTAGCAGAGCAGTCTTGACTGCACTCACTTACTCTTTAGAGGGCAAATTCAGGTACATGTCTCTGTAGCTTAGTCTTAAAATAAAAAGGATTACAAACCTACAAAAACGTGACAGGAATTTAGAACACATTTAATTTAAAGGATATGAACAGAGATTCTGATTGCTTTCAGGCTCAGGTTTGAGTTTGGTTTTGTTTTGCTTTTTCGCTTTTATATATCAAATATTTGAATCAACAAATATTCCAGTGCCATGGGCTGATCTACAACTTGCCCAGAAAGAAGGTTTAATCCTTGAGCTCTATTCCCCCAACATTTGCTACTCAGTATTAAATGTACTATTTAGAACTAGTGTTTGGGGAAAACGATTGATTAACACAAGGAACTTGAGACTACTTTTTAACCTGCAAATTGACTTCAAGGGATTCACACCACTCTTCTGTCCTGCCTACTCACTCCCAGACAGGAGGTTTCTCAGGCATTCTGAGCTACTCTGTTTCCAGCTACACATAGGACTTTTCACATCTCCAGCCAGCACTGGTGGATATACATGAAAGTCCACAGGCAATAATCTTACATGTGCTTTTGAGGATTTTCGCTCTGGTTAGCTTTTCTACAAAAAATATATGAGCAGGATGTGATGCCTCACTATCTTTTCAACAATATTCAAAAAGTTTGGGAATGAAGCAGTTCAATTCCACAAAAGCATTATAAACAAATTTTCAATTTGTGTGTTGAGTTGTGCTGATTGTAAGGACAAAAGTCCTGTGGTATAGTTTCCCCTTCCTGGTTGGACAACAACTATAAAATTCACTTGGATGCACATCCTGAAATAAAATTACTGTAGTGCTTCAACCCCAAAAGCATACAAACCTCCCTGAAACAAAACCACCTCAATATTTGAGGGATTATATGCAAAAATACCCCAAACTAATGAAAATGTACATTCTCTCTGCTCACTACAACTTGTGGTAACTTGTACAGGCTGAATTTGATCCAAATATCTTGCAGGGAGATTCCTTAGCTCTGCATTAATCCTTCACATCAACTCTAATCCTCTGAGTAAACTGTTTGCATTTTGCAAGTTTTCATCATAAATGACAAGGAATTTTAGGTTAGATATCAGACAAAACACAACAATGTAGGAAAGGAATAAAGCAAGCAAAGCTATTCAGGGTCTGACAGCACTGGATAAGTAAGCAATATCACCCATAGGGCAAAAATAAGAACAAGAATGAACATGGGACTATATGTTGCAGGTTTTGTAAAAGGCAATATAGGTTTGGAAGAGCTATAAAAGCAAGCCACACAGTAAGTAAATGCAGCTGTAACTGGACTTTTATGAGAGTGATGGATTCCAAGAGTAGAAAAAGAAGCAACTCTAAACAGAAAACTGTAAAAAAACAGAGGGCAGTTTAGTCCTGCTATAGGGGATGGAAACAGCAACTGCTTTGCAGCCCCTGTTGATGAGAGTTCAGTGAAATATGAAAAGAAAGAAAAGAAAAGAAAAGAAAAGAAAAGAAAAGAAAAGAAAAGAAAAGAAAAGAAAAGAAAAGAAAAGAAAAGAAAAGAAAAGAAAGAAAGAAAGAAAGAAAGAAAGAAAGAAAAAGAAAGAAAGGAAAAGAAAGAAAGAAAGAAAAAGAAAGAAAGAAAAAGAAAAAGAAAGAAAGGAAATAAAGGAAAGAAAGGGAAGGAAGGAAGAAAGAAAGAAAAAGAAGGGAAGGAAGGAAGAAAGAAAGAAAAAGAAAGGAAGAAAGAAAGAAAGAGAAGGAAAGAAAGAAAGAAAAAGGAAAAGAAAGAAAGGAAGGAAAGAAAGGGAAGGAAGGAAGAAAGAAATTAAAAAAAAAGAAAGAAAGAAAGAAAAAGAAATTAAAAAAAAAGAAAGAAAGAAAAAGAAAGAAAGGAAGGAAGGAAGGAAGGAAAGGTAAAAGCATGCAACCTCTTAGAACAGTGGCAACACTCACAAATGGTCACACAAATGCCCAGCATATCTACAGATATAACCCAGCTCTAGGGAATTTTCTCACATTTCATAGTTTCCTTTCTCAGGCTAGCTCATCATAATTATTTCTTTTATTTTCTTTTTAGTCATTCTAGCTAACTAACCATTTATGATAAAAATCCTGCATCATAACAGACTTAGGAATACTTTTAAGACTTCAAAGGAAAACCCATCTCTTATCTGATAACCTTTCAGTACTATACCATTTTGGTATAATGACAATCTTTATCATGAAAATTGTATTGACAGTGATCATAGAAAAGCCAAGTTCTTTAAATAGGACATTTTCTAAGGTATTGTAAGGTAATTTATGTACAGTTCCAGGCTGTACATAATCTCAAATATAGCTATCCAAAAATCAGTATCCCAATGTTTGCTAACTGCTGCATCAAAAGCAAATCTTCTGAATTTGTGAACTTAAGAAGAACACAAATGAGAGAAAAACAGTAGCACAAATGAGACTCTCAATTCTGGAATAAGGTTTTCACTTCAGTTTCAATTTTGACTGTTTCAACCTAAGGAAGAACACAGAAAGGAGATCAGCACATCTCAAGTGTTTATGTTTATGCACCTGCAGCTTAGAAAAGTTATGAATACAACAGGGATTCTCCTATTACCCTTTTTACTTTCATCATTCATGCATTTACGAATACAGACCTTTCAAAACTCTGACAGCAATGACAGTGACTCCAGCTGCACAGGATCTACTGGTTTTCTGAAGGCCAGCAGGACAGACAAAAAAGGTCAGCCAGGGGCTTTCCTCTAACAGTCACACAAGTCCCTGACCTTAGGGCTGGGCTCTACAGGCTCTTAAGCTGCTGACTTAGGGCTCACAGAGTCAAGCCCTTAAGCGCTGTAACAACAAAGAATAAACAGAAGCTCCAGAACAGAGAATAGAAACTTGAAAGGCCCCTAGACCCAAACCAACCACTTATGGAGGTACACAGGCTCCATGGGTTGCACATCAGACAGTCTGTGAGCATGTGACAATCACTGCTTAGTCTGCTCAGACAATTGTCTGCAGGTAATGTGTGGAGGAAGAGTCAGTGTCCAGTACATCTCTTTCCCATTTGTCTTTTGGAGTCACTACTGTGCTCTCTGCTCACGCTCTTTCACGTGCAGCATCACAAATGCACTGGAGGAAGTAGAAAGCATCCATATCTTTTCTTCCTCCTCTACCTTTTCTGATGAAGGAACAGATGGTGCAATGGCAGAGTATTCTCCTTTGATCTGGGAGATGCAAGTTTAATTCTTTGACACTGAATTATTCCCCAGGCATCCCAACCCCAGCTGGGGCACCCCCCAACATTTTAAAACAGTACCTTTTGTGCAGTTCATTCATAGTGGGGCTATCAAGATCTGTCTCAAGATGATGGAATGATCTCCTGTGTGAAGTCTATGAATACTGGAAAGCACTTAAGAATTCTGACTGTATCTTATCCTCTTACAAGCTCCTATGATAGCATAATGCTTCTGAGACTTCTTCAGACATTGTAAGGCCTCCAGCATAGGGTTCTGTTTGAGGGAGCAGACGCAACAGCACCTTTTCCTTTCATTGGATGTGCCCCTACCCTGATCCCTGTCTCCACTGGCCTGGTGAACACAGGATTCAGTTCAAGAACAAGGACAGCATCATTTCTTCCCTTTTCCTTTCCTCTCATACACACTCCTAACTGAAATACAAAGGGTCAAGGCTGCCTACTGCACAGAATCTGTCTGGTGTTTAAGAATAGCAAAATACAGGACTGGTGCTCTATAACAAAAGGATAATGTTCCATGAAAGACACAGTGCCACGAGATGCACACGGTGCCACAGCATGTCCATCTACCAGGAGACACTTCCATCAGGGTGGTTCAAAGTTTGAGGTGAAAAGGGAGTGGCTGAAGTGGATCAAATAATGCCATATTAAATAATGTCAGGCCTTTAGCATTACTTGAACATGGGATTTTTAAAGCGTGGCTTTGTACATCTCTACTTTGTAAACTGAGCGCTTTTCAAAGGGAGCTCCAGAACCCTACAGAGCTGTCTTCGGGGGGGCTTTGATCCTTCCAGAGCACCTATCCTGTGTGTCTGTAATTGCTCTAGTTTAACAAGGCTCCATAGCACTTCAAGAAAGAAAAAAAAAAATCCTTTTATTAAGGCTTTAAACATAAGTGACCGCAGTGATGGAATGTGCTGCTGTGGGTACCCTGTAAATCCCCTAGAAAAGGAAAAAAAACAACAAAACAACAGAAGAAGAATCTCCATGATGAAATGAAATATTTATTAAACATGTTGCCAATGTCCCAGGTGGTATGAAGAAGCCTTGTGGTACGCTGAAAGGCTTGATCTTTCTAAGTATTATGAATGCTGATTTAAATGATTGGGTGAAAGCTGAGGAAGTTATGGCTGAAATTTTGGCTAAAGATGACAGCTCTGGGTTTCAAGTTGCACAAAGCAGTCTGAGGGATTAAGCCAACAAAACCCACTCAAAGATATCCAGTTTCAAAAAGGTTAATCTTCGTATCAGTGATTCACACTCAGACAATGGTGAGGATTCCTCATTACTCTGACTTTGCCATATTAATCTTACTTTACAAATACATGCAGTGATTTATATCATGTTTAATTAACTGATTGAGGGCTCCTGTGGTAAAATGGCATCACATTAAGCTCTGTCCTTATGGCAAATGCGAATCACATCTTTAGCCTTGCAAGAACAAAATATCATGGGATTCACTGATGACAGGATGTAGGAATCGAAATAAGGTCCCTCCTGTTGTTTGAGAATCCAGTAAGGGTGGTTGCCATATGCTCATCATTTCCAAGGGAAAAAAATGACAGGATAGAAGAAAGAACTGCTCTAGTTCTTCCAATATGTTCAAATCTCAGATGAAAATGATTGTACAGCAGTTCTGTACTGAGGCCAAGATTTACATGAAAGTGCATAGCAAACTTTCAGAAAGCTTATAATGAGAGATCTTTTTAATGTGATTTTTTCTGCATTTAAATGAAATGCTCCGTGAAATGTCTCCCTTTTTAGACAAAAAAACCAACCGAAACCAAAAAACAAAAGAAAAAGAGATGAACTAAATAAAGAAAAGCTTCTTTGCCAGCAACATAAGACAACACAAAATTAACTTAGCTTTTGCTATGAAGAGTTATTCCCCTCTAGCACTCACAACCTGTTTTTGAAGATAAAAACTACAACTGTTATCGTCTGATAAAATTAGATGCTGTAAATAATTTGCTACTAACGTTACCAAGATTAAAAGCCTTGTTTATGTATCACAAAGTTTCTTAAAATTCAGAAAGCGTTTTATTTTTAAAATCTGCCTTATTAAGAGACTGCATTTTTTATACTGACAATGAACCTTACACCCAGTAAATCCTCTAGCAATTGCCGAATCGTCTTACATGAGTCACACTTTGCTCCCAGGAATTCAATGGATTTTCGCAATCTGTTTCTGTGGCAAAGAGGATCGCGGTGGGATGGGACAGGTTATGCATTTTGCAAAGCTTTTATGAGATTTCAGAAGTGTTCCCATTCCTCCCTGGGACTAAGACTTTTTTGAATTTTATATGCAAGAGTGAGAGACGAACAGTCAGTCTTAAAAAGCTGGGTAAGTAAAGCACTCAGTGCTGATGCTTTGCCACTCTGTCCCGTTTTACACAGAGTACCTTAGGTCTTATGCTCATCCTAAGACTAGCACATCAGAGACACAACAGGTCTCGAGAGCTCCTGCTAGCTATAGCAGGGCTCCACTTTGCATAAACAGTTAAATGCACAGCAAGCAAACAGCTCTAAAGCCCCGTGTTCAGGGCACTTGCTTTGTAAATCTCACGTTCAAGTCCCCAGGCCTGAACCTTGATTTTCCACATTCCAGGTGAGTGCCCCGACCGATTGTGGTGCTACCTGATACTCCAACCTTGCCATCTCCTTCTGGTCTCGACCAGAAATTCCATCCGAAGGCTGACAAATCTCTTCTGATGAAGTTCTTTGAAATCGATACCTGCCTGCAAAAAAAAAAAAAAAAAAAAAAAGTTTCAGTTTCCTCAAACCAGCCTTTTGAATCAAAGAAAGAGAAAATTCCCAACCCCTTCTAAACCATTTCACTGATGGGCAAAACTGAGCCACTTGCATGGCTGGGCAACTCGGCCGGTGCATTTGGCAGTACAGCCAAAATCGAGGGGCACATTTTTGTGGGCAAAGCCATCATTGCTCCCAAATGTGCTGAAGAGATGGCTCTGCGACATCACACTCCTGTGCCCCCTCTCTCTCCTTCATCACAAGCCAACATGCTTCACTGCTGCTAGAAACATTAGTATGGTTTTGTGATTAGAAGGGTTCTATATGCTTTAGAGCCAGTCACTTCATCCTGCTCCTGATCAGATCCCTTAAAACTGAGTAGAAACAGTTTGCCCTTTGCAATGCACATAAACTCTGAATCTCACCATATGTCTTCCCAAAATTTCTTCGTGAAGCATCCCCCCCTTCTCACTTGCCCCCATTGCAACATTTGATGTTTTTAAAATTGTTTTGAAATTGTTTTCCAAATGTGAAGCGCTAACGGGATATCAAAACCAGCTTGGTTCGTACTTATGTAGGGGGAGAACTGCTATCAAAATAACTGCAAATAAATGTGTACCATTTCATACCTTCTGTTAATAATTTTGAAACTTGCGGGGATTTTAACACCTGTGCCATTAGTCCACAATAATTTGCAATAATTTCTGAAGTTCTGAAATGCATTTTTAAATTCAAAATGTCATTTAAAAAGTATTTTCAAATAAAGGAATTCAGCATAATTCGCAATGATTTCTCGTCAGATAAAAGAGCATGTCTAAATATTTTAATAATTCTGATCCAAAGCTAGGAGTAATTCAAAACCAGTTGCACATAGAAAAGCATTTTGATTGTGAACAAATAGATTTTAAGACATATAATTGTCTATTTTAATATCCTAAGACTATTTTCACATTCTATAAAAAAAATTAACTACCTGTAAAAAATACTTTTCATTTTAGTGATTTAAAAGGCATTTTTGAAATTTAAGAAACATGTATATGTAACATAAAATATCCTGAGCAATGTATGATTAACTATTTTTGGCTATTTTTTGCTTAAAATTTACAATTAACAATTTTGGGGGTTAAACCACATTTCCCTCCAAAAATAGATCACATTTGAATTCTTTAATATTTAGAGTAGAGCTTTCAGCTGTGTAAAAGTACCTTGAAATATGTGAAGGTCAAAGTAAACCTTCATTTTAAATATTTCAAATTGTTATAGTTACTGCTTTGAGATAATATGACATTTACAGTAATTGCTGAAATTCCAGTTACTTTCAGTAAGAGCTGCTTCTTTTGCAAGTTGTTAAAAAATATAAAGGTGCATTGGATATTGCATTGCTGGAGACAGAGTCTGCAAGTAAAGGCAATTAAATGTGAGTTTGATGATACACAACATACTGGACCAACATTAAAAAGACTTTTCTGTGTTTGAATGTTTACCAGTTTTGTCTTTAAATAATAGTCTTCTTTTGGCATGTAATGTGTATCTGCTTGCACTAAACATAATTTATGAATATTTTAACACATGTGTACTCAGTGGGGTGTATTATCATACTGATATAAATAGAATTAATGAGCAGTCAACCTGCCACATGTCATGACATATGACAGGGCAGCCAGAGCATGGGAATAATTCTTTCTGTTTCATATTAAAGCTTCTTTTCCCAGTTGAATTTTTGTTCCCAGATGCCAACGGACCCAATTTTCTAAGGACCATTTACAAAAATAGTAAGAAATGACAAACCTGGACTAATTTATCTTGGGTCACTTTAAAGAGTGATTACTTTTTATGTCATTTCAAACGCATAAATAAACAGATTAAAGGAAGTGGTTTTTTTTCCAGTTAAATTCTAGGGGTTTCACAATGAGGGGTTTGATATCTGCCTCAGTTTTCATTCTTAACAAGCAAACATTTTATTTGTTGTTGAATTTTAGTTTGTTTCAATGTCATGTTATCTGTTTCTTCTGTTAAAGGTCTAGAATATAATGACTGTCTAAATACAAAGATGACATGCACCAGGTAAACAGTTATTTCAATGCAGAAAGAAATATAGATACAAGTAAGTAATATCCTTTTAGGCAATTATTCATTCCAGTTTCAAAATATAGGTGACAATCTACTAATCATGACTAATATTTTATTTGTTTTTAATAAAGATAGAAAGTTCACAGAACATGCAGAATATAAAGCTAAGCCATATTCCCTGTTTGGCACTTTATTTTGAAAGACAAATATTGAAACGTAATATCAATTGTGTTTACAAAAGGCTGCTCGGTTAAAGGATAAGTGTCATAATAAAATTAACAAATTAACAGGAGTCATAATAAAATGAACAAATTAATATCAGTCAGATTGCCCAGCTAACATCTAATTAAAAATCCTTGACTTGAAAAGTTTCTGTCCCGGCAAAGAATGTAAATGTCCTTTGATGCTGCAGTGTTGGCTACTCAAAACAGGGGGGAAGATACATACCCTATTTTTTCTCCTCTTTGATTTAAAATCACTTTTTTAAAAATTATTTTACTGCTCATGAATCTTTGAAGTCATGACTCATTCTCCGACAGGAACAAGACGGTCTCCTAAAGATGGATCTAGTTCGGGTTTGAAGACTTGAAAGAAGGAAAAGAGACTTATCTTGGACTCATAATTATGTTAAAGGACGAGGAGACACTACAAGTTTTTGTGTCCGACGATCTTCCCGGCAGGGCAGCAGCACGTCCCTTGGGAATCCAGCTCTGTCACTCTCAAAGAAAAGGGGCACCATCTAGTGCTTTTTTGGAGGAAAAGCTGCTAATACCAGTAGGGGTGTAGCGGGGGGGAGGAACACACGAGGGGGAGGGAGAAGAAATGACACTCCATTTTTTTCAAAAGACAAAGAAAACCTGTTGGCCTGTTTCATCTTCCATTTTGAGGCACTGCAGTATTTAGCTTCAGGCTGTAAGTAAAAATTGTCAGCTTTCACAAGGTGGAAGGAAGGATTCCCAAATGCTAAAATAATATATACAATTTAAAATGGATGGGGGGCTGCTATACAGACATTATTCTGCTTAATAGGTATTTCTTCTGCCTATTAATACACTTAAACATTTCCCTATCAGCCCTTTTCATTATGCATTCTCTCTTTTATTAATCTAAAAGAAACCCTTTTTAAGTCATTTTCATTTCATTGGAGACTACACTGGGCTGTTAATGTTCCTGGAAATGTTCTTACAAATAATCCTTCCAGAGTTCACCCAACATAACAAAGAGATTCTATGAAAAATGATTTGTAGCACAAAATCCTTTACAGTGCAATAAGATCAAGTTAACCACTGATGCTGCTAGGAAAAAGCTTGGGAAGTTTTATCTGATTGGCAAAATAGGTTCATATCTGAGTCCAGGGAAAGAGTGCCCTTTGATAAAATTTCACAGTACTAAAGTCTCATTATCTGAATGATTTTTGAAACCTCTTTAAAAACAACTTGGGGGGAATATTCTTTTCCGCTGTAACTTGGGGAATAGATGATTTTCAAGGAATTGTGAAATAGTAGCTCAATATTGTTGAACTTACTGATACTATGAATTGACAGAAATTGTATTAGTCAAACTAAAAAGTGCTCAGTTAAAATAACCACTGTTTCAAAGGCACATCTGCTCCTTGGGAGCCCCAGGTTGGGAATGTTTGTTGTGAACTACAGGGGCTACTGCCTTCTGACACCTGGAACAATCCCAGCTCAACAGAGAGTCAGGGCTCAGGACATGCTGGAAAAATCAAATGTGCTGATACTCCAACCAGACCCCAAAAGATTAAAATCAGTGCTTGCTTTTTAACTTCAGGGCCGTAATCTTGGATTCCCTGGGCACTCCAAGCTCTCAGTCAACTGTGTTGTGGTAACATGGGAATGTCGGACCCGTGTGTAAGACTAAATAAACAAGAAATATTTCTACTAGAATAGTGCTGAGCAAAGCAAACATGTGGCTTGATGAGTAATTCTCAGAGGAAATCCTATCCCAGGAAACAAAAACCAAAATATATTTTATGTTGCTATAGAGATTTTCTTATGAAGTTGATCATGCCTGTAAGGAGACTTCTCCCACACACACACACAAAAGCAGGTGTAGAATTAAGGGATTTCAATAAGAGCAGGTAAGTTGGGAGCAAAAATCAGTACAAATGTCAGATTCCTAAATCTTAAACAGGGTTAGAAACAAAATGCAGGTCCTGACAATCACTCAGGAGTGCTCTGGTCTAGGGGTCTGACCACAGGCTGGAGAACCATACCTGGGAGACACTTGCTCTGCAGCAGATTTCAGCACCTCAGTTCAGGGCCCCACATGGATATGCTGAGCATCTTTGCTCTCTAGTGAAATCAGGAGCTTGGAACTCCTTCTGTTTGGATCATGGACTCAAGTTGTTTAATTTTAGGCACCCATCTTTTCAAATGTCACTATTTAACCTCTCTGTGCCTCAGTTTCCACATCTGTAAAACTCGATAGCTACGCTTACCTTGCATGGGTGTCAGGAAGATTATTTCAGGTCCCTAAAGAACTTTGAAAAGGAGAAGCAAACCAAACTGAATTTGCATATTATTTGTCATTTTTTTATCCCATAAAGTGGAAGTCAGATGCAGCCCAGACTGTGAACTATAACAAAATGTTCACTTAAGTCTTCCTTATGGCTCTGATGCCAAAAGAGCTGGTGAATTCAGCACGGCTTTGCAGGAAGAAGGCAATCTCCCCACCTGCTGACCTGGCAACACCCAGGGTAAGTGAGAACTTAATGTCTTAAATAACCACAACTTTTACTAACTGACTATTCTATAAGTTTTCATTATATTCTTTAACTGAACTATCAATGCAGTTCACTGTGTATTTCTGATGATTAAAAAATCCCTCTTAAGCAGAAGGATCCCTGAGAGGGAGCTTACTCTAGAGGGAAGAAACAAAGTTGTCAGAGGGAGCTTACTCTAGAGGGAAGAAACAAAGTTGTCAATAAAACCTCTCTTCGGGGTTTTCCTTGATGCAGAATGAACCTCATTAAATTTCAGGCAGACACAATCTTGCCTTGGCAGGTTTCAGATCATCTAGAATTGGTTAAACAAGCCCATTAGAAAAGTCTACATCAGTTTCTCTCTAAACTCAAAGAATAATGGGACACTTTACCTAATATATCCCCTTTAAATAAAGCAGCCACTTGCCTCCCATGCTGGGTACCTTCACAAACTCTTAATGTGCCTCCAAGTTTTTTGTCTGAAGCTTCTCTCCCTTTGCTTTAAGTGTGCCATTTTTCTCTGGTCTTCACAGCCTTACTTTCCTGAATGCTATAGTTCAGTGAAACCCTCTGGTAATGACAGCACTGGAGTGATAATGTACTTTTCCGATTTCCCGTTAATAGTAGCACTTGATCCAGCAACGGGTGCCAGCTCAGTGGCAGAAGGATGCTTTAATATTTTTTAGAGGTAAAAGGACCAGTTCAATTTATAGCCTTGGCTAACTCAGCAGTTTCACTCTGTCTTGGCACAGAAATGGATGTTTTAGTTAAAACAAAGCCAACAAAAAAAAAAAAAATCCCCCTTAGCTTGCTCAGTTCCATGCCAAACAAACAAAGTACAACTGCTTTTTTCTCCCTGAGGAAGCGTGTGAAAACTGCATAATGCAATGAAGGAGTTAAAATAACCGAGGGAAAGGAGAGGAAAGAGAAGGAGCTGAACAGCAGCATCAAAAAGGAAAGCAATTTGTTTTTCTATTTTAATAAGAGACACATAATCACAGACTGTCCAACAATACGTGTATCCTTGCCGAAGAGCTGCTGATATTCTACATTAACCTTTGATAGCGAGAAGTGTATTACCCCTACTGTTTTCCACAATAAATTATGTTATATCTGGCATCCAAAGCGCTAGGAAGTGTTCAGCCAGCTGGAAGCACCAGATTGGCCCAACATCCCTAACGTTCAGATTATAAATAAAGGGTACCTCATACTGCTAGTGTAACAAAAACAAGCAATGCGGAGGAAGGGCAACTTCCCCCCCTGCCCACAGAAGCAAAGGACGTCAGTTGAGGAATGGCAGAACAGGAATTCCAGAGGGCAGGGTTTCTGCAGTCCCCAGCATGCCAAACCTCAGACAAGTGCAGGACCTCAGGCACAGAAATGAGTCTTCTCCAGTTACATCTTTACTGAGGATTTGCACGTAAAAAAAAAAAAAAAAAAAAAAAAGCCAAAAAAACCCAAGGGGAAGTATATCTGGCTCTGCTCTTCCCAGATGGTATAACCACACAAACACAGGCTCACATATACACATATCTTCCCACTCTTTAGGCAGCATTGCCTGTTCTCTTCCAGCCGTGAAAATAATTAGCTCAGCCACAACCTCAGTTTCGGAGGATGTGGTCAAATGTGCCAAGGTTCGCACTTCTCCCAAGCCCTCTAATCAAAGGACATTATGGCCATAAGTAACAGCATTGTGATAACGCTGAGGAAAATCCTGCCTGTTAGATCTGGAAGGTGAAGATATCAAATAGGAAGAGAACAAACGATACTCCCAAGATTCAAACCCCAACGTCTGAAAAAAGGCTATAAATGGGCTTTTTGGGCCCAGTTGTTCTCAAAGAAACCATTTCATTAGCTTGAGCGGGAGCACAATTGAACCAGTGCTGAGAACTGCTAAACCAACTCTATGGCTGGAAAAATTAACCTCATCTATTTATTCCAAGGGCTAGACTATGGTGGTCCCTGGTGAGGATGTAATGGGAATTCGGATACAAGGAGCTGTTCTCCTCACCACTCCTTTTTGGTAGGGGCTGGCCACAGCTGCAGTCCCTGTGCTCTCCTGAGGGCAAGAATTAGCCCCAAATTCGTATATTCCATCTTCATTACTCCAGCTATTATATAAACATGGCTATATGCTTGCTTACTTAAGCTGAAAAATGGAAAAGGTAGGAACTAAAATGAAGGTTAATAGAGCCAGACAGAGTATTCCCCATTCACTCTGCCCTCACCATGGCTGCTTTACCCTTCTGCCTTCAGTAGATGCTTTCCCCTACAACAGCACTGTTTTTTTTCTTTTCCTCTCTTCTCCTTTCCCTTATTTTTTTTCCCTGGTGCCCTCTTCTCTCCCACTGTTACTGCTGTTGTGCCTGTTTAACTTTGTCTATTCAAAATGCAGCTTGAGACTTCTGAAAGAAGACACTAAGACAAGAGCTCTCCCTCTCTGGTCTGCAGCCATGGATAAGGGTTCTGAAGAATTGTACTAACAATAAAATTTAGGAAATTTTCATTGTCTTGTGATGAATTTCATGACTGGAAAGAGCTTGAAACTGGGTAAAAAAATGGCCAGCAAGATGTCTGTCAGTATCTACCCATCTATCTCTCTGCTGTTGATCCATGCCACGTTCTGAAAATCTTCATTTCATTCCCCTTTAGGCAACTGAGGTGCTGCCTGGAAAGCTTCTAATATATTGGGTTTTGCAGGCTTAAAAGGGTTGCCAAAGTGAAATATATGCCATAGAATGAATCAGATGCCCTGATTTATTTTAGGAATATGTAAGTATTTGTGCTCTTTAGGGGGGCAGAGGGGAGGCTAGGCTGAGTGCAAGATTCACAAGTTTGGTCCTGCCTGTACATCTCAGGTTTAGGTCTCTCATGTTGTAGTGGCTGATGTTTCCCACTCAAAAGGTGGTTTGTTCAAACCCAGTTGTTATCCCCAAAAAGATTGTTTGGATTTTTTTTTTTTTAAATGGTGCTCCATCCCAAAGAAATATCACAGATGTACTGTTTTCCTCCAACACTCATTACACCAGCATGAGATTTTTGAAAGAAAAGAAAGACCTAGGGAGAAAGGTTTGAAGAAAGAGGCAGATCTGCAGCATTGCTTCCATGCTTTGCTTTCACTGTCAGGGACAACTTACCACACAGCTTGTTTAAGGATTCTGGATAGTGTAGTCCCAGCAGACATTTCCTGTACTAAGATGTATTCTCATTAGAGTTACCAAAAGGGAGTATTCAAAACATTGCTTATCTGCACATAATCACTATATCATGCCATGTATCCTTTATTTTAATTCCTACTCGCTTGCTAATTACACACCACACTGAAGGTCTCACAACTGCTCTCCTTTCAGCAGCTTTGTTTGCAAAGTGTCTGGCAATAATCTCCCAGCAGTGTATTATCGTGCCCTTTTCATCACACTATTTAATCAATAGGGTAATGACCTCATATAAGCTAGTTCCAGGACCCAGCCATGCCATGCTAAATAAATGGAACAAACAAAACTGTGGGCTACATGCCTTCTGTTTTAAAAACCTGGATGTGAACCAATCCTGCATTAAAATTTATTATAATATATAGAAATTGCAAATTCTTCACATCTCTTGCCAACAACCAAAAAAAAAAAAAAAAGCGATTCTACAGTACTGTGGGGAAATAGCTGGTTTCTTTAAACAGGCATAATTGCAAAACATGTGTGTTCTTGGTCAAGTGTTCTCAGGAAGATTTATCCTGATAACACTGGAAACAACCCTTTCCCCCAGTACATCACGTCATCACTTCGAGGACTGAATGGTGACCATCACAGCTAATGGGATGAAATCACTTCCAAAGCAGGGCTTGGAACGAACCTTCTTTTCAAAAGGATTTCTGTTATAGTGAGCAGAAGGAAGGCAGCTTCTCTCCATTTCCTGAGCTGTAAACTTACAAAGTGTGGTTCACTTTGATTTTGCATCCCATGTCTGGATTATACTCTGTCTAATAAAGTGCATGTGAGATGTGTTTAGTAATGTGTGAACTCTGGAGCACATGTAGCATCACGCTAGTGCAGCGATTCTCTTGCCCAGAGGAACAGGGGTTATAAATTGGGTCTGTCTGCTCTTCTTAACCATCACTTTTCCTAATACTAGGAGGAATTTAATTTCAGAAATACATTATTTTTTTACATCAAACTTTGTTATAACTGCACAACAGAGAGAGGAACACGACCGACTAGCTGGCACGTGGAGTGACTGCATATCCTTTCTATTCTTGGGGTAACAAGGGCAAAATATCCACAACAGCACAGAAGTTTCTCCCACAAAACCTCTGACAGAATCGTTGGGACAGAAAATAAGCTGTCTTCATGACACCAGCACAGCTGGGGTAGTTCAGGGACATCTGAAAAGAGGACAAGTATGCACTAGAAGAAGTGTAAACCACAGAACATTACCACAGCAGTATCACCATGCAGTGCTTTCATATAAGTGGAGGTCACTCCTCACTAAACACCGTGAAAGAAAAATAATAGGGTTTTAATCCTGTTTTATCCTAGTTATTAACTGAAATCAGTCTGTTTCTACCAACATATCTTGAGACAAATTTTTACTGGAAATTTTTTGCTGCACCAATTCCACTTAGGTTCTTTTGGCACCTTCCTTTTAGGTGCGTTATGGAAATGACAATGTGCCAGTCATCCAAGCTGTTGTTACCAGCTAAAATCTGTTCTAAGGCAGAGTAATTTACACTTGGATGAACACCTCCCAACAAGCAGTCACATAAATACCTTCACGAAGAGTTGCAACTCATTGCTGTTAGGTAACTCCTGTAATGAGCATAAGTGTGATCTGTCCCAAAGATCTGAAATGGTTTCAGTGCAAATATTCTGTTAAGCCCTTGTAGGAGATCTTGGAGTGATAACAATGTAGTGTGCCTGTGAAGCACTTGCTGCATTACAAGATATTAGTCCTGGACTTTAAAACTGCATTTTAAATTATTATCTCAAAACATCCCACATGACACCAGTCTGGCAAAGTAGGAACTTAAAAAACCCAACACTCTCTGTCCCTTTATGAACTGAAACTCTCCAGTTGGTCCATCTGGTGGTCTGGGCCCTGCAAAACCATTACCTTTACTTCCGATGCAGAGGAAGAAATAGCAGAGAATAGCAAAAAATGAAGGAAGTGATAAAGAAAATATAAGAAAGAAAATTCTAGACATCTCCAGATGAGGCAAATTAACCTCCAACAGTGTGTGGTCACAATAGACATTAACTGCTTCCCTGACATTTATAAGGACAATCAGAATTATTATAAAATATCATTGTTGGGTAACAACACTTTGCCCTCCCAGCAAAATCTGTCCTTGTATTACCCAGGATTAAGGACATGTCATTGAACTATTTCTCTAATCCATCTCTACAGAAAATAAATTATTCCTATAATTGTTGATATTGCAGTCCATGATTTGTGTGATACAAGAAATCTTGCTGCATCTTGTGAAAGGATCCATTTCTACAATGGCAGCACATCCCTCCAACAGACAAACAGGAGAGGCTGAAATAAAATATGAGACCCTCTGTCCTTCAGGATATTAAGCAAAATTTCACAGAGGGATCGAGCTGGACAGGATGGCAATGACTTGCCTTCACAGCTCATCACTTTGGTACCAGCTAGCTTTGCATATTGGTACTTAAAATGCCACTAGTAGTTTTCAGGATAATGTTGACTTGAATGAACACTCTTGCAAGAATATCTTTTGTCTGACAAGGTAGAGTTTCAAGTTTTGGGGAGTCTCCTTATCCAGAAAATAGTGCTGTGTACATTTTTGCCCATTGCTTTTGTTTTTCAAGCATCCTTGTAAGATGAAGGCAAAAAATCCTTATTCCAGAGCATTCTCCTCATGCAATAATATCACATAAAAAAGACCAGTTGGTTTTCATCTCTTAGCACACAGGTAGTACAAGGTCATAGATTTCCCTTCAGCCCTGTAAACCTTTCTGCAGTCAGAGGGCAACAGAACACCATGGTCTGTCTCCTTACTTTCAGACATCTCTATTTTACAGAGAAAAGGGAATGAGAAAGAAGAAAAAACAAAACTGTGGTAACTTGCCCTCAGATATTAAAAAAAAAATTAAAAACATGCAAGTTTAAAACCATACAATCTAACATTTTTAGGAAACTTTTCACTTCAAGATCTAAAAAAATACCGAACAAAAAATGAAGAAACCCACTACCTCATCCTCCATTGTGCAGGTTGCAGGACTTAACCATATGGACAGGCTGCATGGAAAGGACTTCTGAAGGTCTTCTTACCAGAAATGGCTCAAAGTCATCCTGAGACCTACTGCTGACTGATCAAGGATTGCAGGAGCACCTCAGAGAACAGTCCACCTGATATAGATGGAGTGGAAACAAAGGAAAAAATCTAAGACATTAGAGCCTCAGATTTTTCACAATTTTGGATGTGTGTCAATATTAAAGTAAAAAAAGGAGGGATTTGATAAAAAGATCTGATAGAAAAGCAAAAGAGGCATATAAGTGATAACTAACTGGATAAAGAACTAAAAGGGATAATCTAATTAAAGCTGATCCACATGGGTTTCTGGAAAACAGATCTTGTCAAGCTAACGTGATATCATTTTCTGATGTGATTACAAATGGGACTGCTAAAGGCAACCATCTTGATGGATGCCTGTAAGAAAACTGGCTTTGTATCATACCACAGTTTGACTGAAAAGCTAAAAAGCATAAGAGATGGGATTCATCCACAGTAATTATAGCTGTCTAAAAGTTTGGCAGCTTGTCTTAACTTCTCTATGTTCCCATTATAGTCAATGAAAAGAAAAAGGCACTGTCAAAAAGTGATTTATGATTTTTCAGATAAGTCCACTACCTCTTTCTGTGAAGGTCTCCATCTCTCTCCATTGACTATTAAGAGATTAGGAAACTAGCCACCATTAGAAGCTGATTTTTGGATGGCTAAAATGAGATGTGATGAATCAGAATGGCATCGTAAACTACTTTAAAACTATCTAGCAGATACATCTAAGCCGTCATTACACGATTGGGGAACTGGCTCTTGCCTCCTAGACTATCTTTCACTTTTGTTAAAAAAATAGCATTTTCACAATATGGGAAGATGAGTAGAAAATGGAAAATTATGGAGAAGACAGTTGGGTTAGATGAGTGTAACCAGACATTATATACTTCAGTACAGCTAACAGGAAGGCCATGGATCAAGGAATGAGTATAATGAGACAGATTTAATGAGGGAGGACTCTACTCTGGCAAAAAGATCCTAAAAAGGAGGCAAAGGTTTGGGAACACAGGCTATGATAAGTAACCAGATTACTATGAATTTCTAGAGTAATGAAGTGACAAAATCTACAGTGCTTGCCAGATATATGAACAATAATAAATAGGAATACGGAGGTTAATGTTATCTTATTTGGCATCAGTGAAATGACTAGTAGTTTCACTGGGTTCCTGGTGTTGTTTTAAGAAAGACTATGAAAAATTCCATGGATTATGAGGAAGCCAAGGGAGCAATTACAGTATTAGGAAACATGTCTTACTACAAGAGACTCAAGGCACTCAATCAATTAACTTATCAAAGCGAAAGTTAAAGAATGATTTGATCACAGGCTACAAGTGCTTTCCATGGGGAACAAAAATTTGATAATAGAGGGCTCTTCAATCTAGCAGGCAAAGGCTGAACAAGATCGAAGGGCTAGAAGTTACAGCAAGACTAATTCAGTCTAAAAATATGGTGCAAATTTTAAACGCTCAGGGAATAACTTAAAATAACTTGCTAAGAACTGTGATTTATTTTCTGTCACCAGAAAATAAGTTTTAATCAACACTTGGCCTTGTTAGAACTTTATACTTCCATTTCTAAGCTTATGAGTACATTCATTCTGAGAATCTCAGAATGCTTCTGTGGAGAAAAAGAATAAATGTTATAAGTTGGGAAGTGTTCACTGCAGTATTCATACACAACCAAGAGATTTCATTTCCATTTGGACACCAAGTCACAGACCTTCTACCATGAAGCTTGTCTAACTGAAACGCCTTCATACTACTCCACTACTTCACAAACCATGTAAACCTTTTTGATAATGAGCACTAACTCAAAGTGGATTGCTCTAAAATTAGGAAGCAGGAAGAAATCATGATTTGTGTTTCTGCCTTGCAGAAATACTTCCATATAATACTTTTGAGTCATTTTAGGCATACCATTGTTTTCCAAATGTAAAGGTAAAACAAAAATCACAATATGGTAAAGATCTCTCAGTAGGCAATTAAAAATTTATCAGCTAATTAGAATAAATGAACAAGAAAATAAGGCTCAGGAAGACATCCATTCTAATTAACATAATATTAACTTACAAAAGACTTGTACAGACAAAAGAAAAGATCATCTTTATTTCAAATATCAAACCAATCAATAAAAGGAAACAGTTATTTCTTACCTTGTTATCCCCATGACCAAAGCCAAAAGGAAATGACAGTAATAGTGAGTCAACTGCCCGTGCAACTCTATTAATTTCTTATTATTTCTAATCTTGTTTACTATTTGAATTCACAATTTAAATCAGTTTGTATTAAATTTATGGGGATTCTACCTATATTGTGCCTGCTCTATACTTTCTGTGTCTCTTAACAATCTTCTAGGTACTTAAAAATAAAAGCAATGAGATCCAAAGTCTCACCTAGGTTTCTCCTCAGCTAGGTGACTCCTAACAAAAGCACAGGGCTTTACTGTGGAGACAGAGGATGTTAAAATAAGAAAAAAGTAGAGGGATTCTTAAGTCTGTGTCGGGGATGATAACATATACTCTCAAGGAAGGAAATAGCATTATAGGACACCTTATTGAATAAACCTGACTGGTTATTATTGAATAAATCTGACTGGTTAAGCGGAAAGGCTCGGGCAATCAGACAAGGAATCAGGCATGGTTGAACCTAATTAGATAGATTGCATAGATTAGAAATACCTGCTATTATAGGACAGTTCCTAAAATATTTTTTCAAATGTCACATTACTCCAGCAATGGTCAACCACTCCAATCTTCTCGCTGGAGTTACAAAACATGTGCCACAGACTTTCAAGTGCTCCAAGAGACTCCAAGCTGGGAGATGACCACAACTCCCAGAATTCTTGTGCAGCAACCATGTGTCCAGTGACTCCTTTGCCACGCAAACACAGCTTCCCTGCCCATCTTGGGAGACAGGCTTGGCTTGGGAACAATCCTTGAACTCCCCAGGGCTGCATGGCATTCAGTGCCACAGGCCAGGCAGAACACAACTGCATTATTTACTTTTAAGGGGGAAAAAAAATCTAGAAAGGGTGTGTAATGGTTTAGAAGCAGGCTTTGCAAACCAATTCCACAATGAACGTATTTCACTTTGATCACTCCTTCTAGCCCATAACAGAATTGAGGCAGTATTTTGTTTTGCAGAAATTAGTACCTTCAAGACCTGCAGTGGATTTATTATTTCTGCTAAGGCTTGCACTTCCTTTCTGATCCACTGCTGTAAAATCCAGAGGGACAGAACAGCACAGAAAATTACTGCAAAGATGTAGTGTGACATAGGAAGAGTCAGACGCATTACGTGTGAACAATACGACAAAAGAAAAAGCCATCTGAAAATAAATGAAAAAATTAATAATCAAAAGGGTGTCTAATTCTTATCTGGGCACTTGTTTGCTCACTCTATGAATTAGGACCACCAAGCCATGGCATATAAAGTCGGAAGGGACACTGTACTCAGAACTCCCTCCTACCTGAGGAAGGTTCCAGTACCAACCATTCTAGGGAAAGAAATGATGCTGCCAGAAAACAAGAGAGGCATTGCAATCACAATTTTTCTCTTGCTTCATTCCTAAAACTAGGGCTCCACAATTCTGGGTCAAACCTCCATGTCCACTCCAAGCTTGGTCTGGTCACTGAAACAACTAATAATAGCAGTCAGGTCACACAGGGCACTTGTGGGACCATCAGGCAGTGGTCAGAGGCTTCAAATCATTGTGCAGGGATTTCAGAACTGCTGTTAGGAGAGAGTAACTTCTAATCACCCCAACACTGAAACCAGCAGCAGTAGATGCTGCATAATGAGAATCACACATGCACATGGAACAGGGGGATTTCACTGTGATGCATTTCCATGTAAATTGTGGCTTAAAGTTAATGGGATACAGGTTCAAAGAACAATGTATAGAATTTATAAAATGAAAGCCTCAAAAAAAAGGCACTTTGGTAACAGAAATTTTTTTTCAAGATATGAACACTTGAAATAAAAATAATCTATCCAAAAATTGCTGAGTATGTTGGAGAAATACGGAGAATGACTGTATTTGGAGAATTTCATGCTGGTTTGGTCACTGATTTTTCAGTAAGCTGTTTAAGCTAAACATTCTCCTGGAATGGATGCATCAATCAAAAGCCAAGTCTGCTTTAAATAAAAAAGCAGTGCCTGTTTTCTTCTCCAGAAAGCTTGATCAAAAACTGATCTTCTCTGACCGTAGAGAAGATCGTAGCTGACAAAATATTTCACTAATATACACTGATGTGAGAGTTTTAGCAAGTCAAGGTCTCGGATACAGCTCCGATTTTGTCACTGACGAAAAAAATCAGTAGATACAGGATATTTACTAGATCAATATTTGTCAGGCTTTCCAAACAAGCTGGAAACATATTCTTTCCTGTTCTTCAAAGAACCCTCTAACTTGCTTTCCAATAAGGGATAAAAAAAAAATCCAGAAACTAAGAGAGCAGAACAGAAAACCTATTTCTCACTATTTGATAGCCTGGAGCTGTAATACAGCAGGATCAACAGATTTAAGCAAAACAAAACAACAACAACAAAAAAAGGAAAATAAAAGAAAACCTTGCTGCTGGAATTTCATGAACAGTTTTTGATCCTGTCCTTATTTATACCTACTCTTTGTGTATAAGTAAGGTAGCAGAGGGTGCATTCAGCTGGGAGAGCACATCCTCCATGCTACAGCAAAAAATGGTAATATGGACATGAGTGAAAAATAGCGAAAAGCTCTGAAAGCTCCTTGGCAGCTGGGTGAGATGCAGCAAATAACTGAATGGATGGGCAATGACAGCTTCAAGACTCCCCATGGTCACTCCTCAGTGCAAGCCTACCCAGTGTGAGCCAGCACAACGCTGAGATGCCCAGGTGACTGTACCTGTTCCAGGAGAAGAAGCTGCTGAGCTCTCTCCAGGCAGCAGTACCTACAGACCTCAGTACCTCAGACTGTAGCCTGTTCATTGCCTGACTTAATTCTTCTAAATGGTTCACCCATTTTGGCTGATGATTTCCTCTGAATGCCCAGACACCAAGCAATGGAATATTTTCTTTAAATGCCAGTTAATGATCAATGGAAAATGTCATCACGATGAAGTTATGCAGGTACTTAAGTGCTCTGCTGGATCGGGTCTTTGTGAGATACATTATAGTCCCACATTCAATGAGGTTTTCTGAGTGTGATAAATAAAACATCTGAACCTTTATGAAAAGGGAAAAAAAAAAAGGGAAAGAGATATATGCAAAATATTTTTAAAGCTCCTTTAGTTCTCAGTTGGCACAGTGGAGAGAAAGAGGGAAAGAGAATGCAAAAGCATAAACTAGACTATGCTTGTGTAAATTACTCTGACATTTAATAACTCTCTACTAAAAATTCCCAAGCAAGGCTGCTTCAGGTATTTCTAAGGCCATGTATCATTTACTGTCTAGGTCAATTTATGCATCAGCAAAAATTGCTGCAAACCCTTCTGGACAGCACTTTAAAAATAAAGGTATATGTAACTGGTTTGGCCATATTTTCCTCACCAGTTTCTGCTCTGCAAGCATTTCACCTTGGAAAATTAAAGTAACATTCTGTAATAAGTGAAATCAGTATGATATTTCAAGACAAGCCAAGGACAAGCTCTATAACTGTGCTATCAAAATGCTATTAATAACAGCAAAAATATACACAGGATGCCTGGGTTTCCCTATGGATGGAAAAAATTATTGTCCATTAAGTTAACATTTCAGATATCCTCTGAGTTTTTCCTAAAGGCCCAAAGAAGGTAAAAGAACACATATCTCTTCTTGTATAAACTATCTGCTATCATGTAGTGCTCCACTTTAGTAAACACTTCAAGGCTTCTTAGGAGAAGATATAGATCAGTAGGATTTCTGGGAGGGAAGAAGGTGGGAAATTGTTGCAAAAAAAATGCACTTTCATATTTAAATTTTATAACAGTGTCTCAGTTTATTTTTGTTTGGGTCCACAGGGTCGTGTTTATAATTGCTAGGTGAACTATATAAACACTCATTTATATAGTTCACCTAGCTGCTGAATTCAGTGGTTCCATAGTTATCCCCAGGATAATCCATGGTGCAGTAAGGGGCAAGGCTGGCTAGAAGATCTCAGGTACCCCAGTTACACCCCTCAGTGTCTCTCTGCACATCCCTGAGCATTGCTGAGCCACCCTCTCCAGAAATACTCAACAACACATGTGTAGTTACACCCACTCTTTATTGAAGTGCTCCTTCCCCAGGAGAAAACACATTTTAGAGTACTATATATTTGTACTGAGTTTTAGAGTTTGTACCCACACCATTTTTTAAAATAAAATACCCAAGGAAAATATGGCTCGGAGAATTGGCCTTTTCACCTGGTCTCAGGTGATCAAAATGCATACACAGGTTTTCATTGGAGACAAATTATGAGTGTGAGTGTGTGTGTGTGTGTGTGTGTGTGTTTGGCTTCCTTCATTTTCAGTGGTTAAAAAGAAATCAATTTTGAAATTAAAATGTAGTTTGGGAAAAAAAGCCCAAGACAGTCCACTTTGAAAATATCACAGAGCATTTTGAAACATACTGGAAAAAATTCAGTATTTGTCAAATTAATTTCATTATTTATAATAACTTCCATCCTCTCACAAATCTTGATATTTTCATTGAAATCACTATTATTGATTTTCCCTTTCTCACAGCCCTAACAAGAATGAAAGATGAACTATAACATAAAGTCACTTCCCTTTGTTAGTTACATTGATGTGATACATTAGATATTTTGAAAAAACTCACTAATGAGACATAGTCTTTCCGAGATAAAAATGCTCACTGTGTTCAAAGGACTTTTAAAAGGAGTCTTTTTTCCACTCTTCTTTTCAATGCTCTCGTTACACCAATGGGAAATTCTTAGGAAACTTCTCAGATCTTGCACATTTATTTTGTTTCATTTTAGATCCCTGTCTCATAAAACACTGTGAAAATTTCTCGGGCAGTTTATATTACTATTAAAAACTTTATTATTCATTCAATCTCCTCCATTATTTATCCTTCTTGATTTGAAAGTAGGACTCACAACTGCAGCACAAGGAGTTTGCTGCAAGTCCCTGGAATGCAGCCTTGCCACAATTAGCCATTGATCCAGCTGCTCGTGCCATGACAAGGGAATGCAAACTCCCTCCTCCTTCAGGCTACAGCTCCACAGAGAAACCCTCCAACATCACAGGCTTCTACCACTACATTTCTTAACTTAATAAACAACATTGGCTCAGTGTTGAGTTCTCAAGCTGCAAGGAGATACACACACTTTTATTCATTAGGAAAGTGGGATTTTTTTTTTCCCCATCATAAACCAGTTCATTCTTTCTGTATATGCAGATTTTTTTTTTTTTTTTGCCAACCTTTGGTAACACAACCTTACATAGGCTTAAATTGATGCAACAAGATTTCTCATGTAGAATGAGATATATGTTAAATATGCTTCCCCCTCAAAAAAGAAAAAAAATTAAAAAAAAAAAGCTTTCACTGCATGAGTAAAACCTCACAAATGTGTGAAAGACCTGTGGCAAATACTCACATTTTATGAATGAGGTTAGTGAACAATTAGCTTGGAGAAAGAAAGAAAAATTCACAGCACTCAATGACTATGACAGATGTCACTTAATTTTAATTATTGATGACAGTATTTCAGACTATGCTTGTTAAGATAGGGGAGTGTAAAAGTAGAACACTTTACAGTACCCAGCTGCCGAGAGGTCACTGGGAGGTAGTAGGAGATATCAAGATTTTAGTGGCACTTTCCAGTAACTATGCCAATTGCAGTGTTTCTCTTTCCCTCAAGCTGTATCTATCACTGCTGTAAAAAGTTTGTTCTCCATATCCATTTCAACTGGAAACAAGAAGCAAGTAACTGACATAATGCCTGTGGCCTAGAGTCCAGGTGAGTCATTTCTGTACCTGTGTGATGCATTATAATTGTTAATTACTATATTGCAAACTAGCAGTCAAAAATGTCACACACACTTTCACCACACTTTGTGCTGATGCACAGATCTACCCACGTTGGTATGATTACAAGCTAGTAGCCATATTCAGATGTCTATGATGGACTTAGGATTCTAATTCTTGACCCTTTTTTTCCAGTCTTGTCTCTAATTTATATTTGATAGATATGGCATAAATCGATTATTCAAATGTCACAACTTCCTGTGATTAACTGTGATAATTTAACCATGTATATAATACAATTTCTTGGCTTAATACACAGTACTTAACTTATTTTCCTTGTTAAAACATCTACTGACTTTAATTACACTCATGAGAATAGAGAAGTCAAAAAACATATTATTTCACTGCGGCCTCAGGTGAAAAGAAAAGGTTTCGTTGCTCAGGGAATCACTCTTTAGGGACTTCAAAACTTCTTACTCCTGGTCCTCGACTGAAATCCACTGCTCACATCTAACAAATGAAGTGTGATCCCAAAGTGCTCCAAACTGATTAAATGAAAACCAGGCAGGTGACCAATTATCAAGTAGTTCACTCCTTGACCCTATATTCTTGGTAGATATGTTTGTACACTTACGTTTAGTGGCTCGGGGAGGAAATAACCACCTCATGAAGTAATATATACATGTGTTTGCATTTATATTGTTTGAAATAATGATGTAATACCACAGGCCCTCAGGAACCTCATGTTAGTTTCTTACCTACCAAATCTGGCTTCTGTAAGCCTTTCTTTGCCAGCCTCAATTCCTTGCTAAGCTGAAGTGGTTTATGCCTGCTAGGTTTCACAGAATCACTGACTCAATTAGGTTGGAAAAGACCTCTGAGATCATCGAGTCCAACCTGTGACCAAACACCACTATGTCAACGAGACCATGGCACTGAGTGCCACATCTAGTCTTTCCTTAAGCACCTCCAGGGATGGTGACTCCACCGCCTTCCTGGGCGGCCCATTCTAATGTTTAATAACTCTGTGAAGAAATTCTGCCTAATATCCAACCTAAACCTCCCCTGGTGCGGCTAAAGGCCATTTCCTGATGTTTGTTGCCTGGGAAAAGAGGCCGATCCCCACCTGGCTACAACCTCCCCTCAGGCAGTTGTAGTAAGTGATAAGGTCACCACCTGAGCCTTCTCTTCTCCAGATTAAACACCCCCAGCTCCCTCAGCTGTTCTTCATAAGAATCATTTCATAGATCCTTCTTCACCAGCCTCATTGCCCTTCTCTGGACTCATTCCAGCACCTCCTTCCTCAAGTGAGAAGCCCAGAACTGAACACAGTAGGTGTGGCCTCCCCCAGTGCTGAATACAGACGAAGAATCACTTCCCTGGTCCCGCTGGGCACTCTATTTCTCATACAGGCCTTTTCTGATATATTGGCCTTTTTGGTCTCCTGGGCAAAAGCTGCATCATGTTCAGCTGCTGTCAACCCTCTGGGCCACTTTCCAGCCACCCTTGCCCGAGCCTGCAGCACTGCAGGTGGATGTTGTGGGCCAAAGTGTTGGCCTTGTTGAACTTCACGCCACTGGCCTCAGCTCATCGATCCACCCTGGCCAGACAGAGCCTTCCTGTCCTCCAGTAGATCCACAGTCCCATCCAACTGGGTGTCCTCCGTGAATCTGCTAATGGCAAAATGGCAAAATTTGCCAATGGCAAAACTCAGGGCACCTCAGGACAAGCCGATGGCCAAGGCCCACGGGAGAGCACACCTCACCCCTAATGCCACGGCGGACTGAGCTTTTATTTCCCCGGGCTATGATAGTGAATGATGTGCCCCAGTCCCCGGGCGGGGGGACCCGCGCACTCCTCACGGCGGGCGGGGGTGCGGGGCCGCGGGGCCGCAGTTCTCCTCCGCGTCCGGCTCCCCGCCCCCCCGCTACGCGGAGCCAATGGGCACTCGAGGCGGCGCGACGGCGGCCAATCAGCGGCAGCGGCGGGGCTGCCCGGGAAAATGGCGGCGGTGCTGGCGGCGGCAGTGGCGGGAGGGACGCGGCGCCGCCGCAGCGAGCGCCATGCCCGGTAGCCGGCGCAGGGGGCTCTGCCTCAGGCCCGCCGCCGCCCTGAGGAGGCGCAGCGGCGGCGGCGGCGGCGAGGAGCAGCTCAGTCGGCGGCGGGCGGAGGAGGAAGAAGAAGAGGTGGCGGAGGGCGGTGCGGGCCGAGGCCTGCCCGCGGCGGAGGCGGCGTGCGCGCCCCGCGCTACAGGTACGGCGGGAGCCGCCCCTGCGGGCCCCGGCGCTGCCCGCTGGCCCTGGGGGCGCGGCCGAGCCGTGAGGAGGGGCCGGCGCGATGTGAAACCCCCGTTCCTCCTCCGCCATTGTGCCCTGGGAAGGGGCTGTTCTTGTCAAGAGCTGTGTGCCCTGGGGCCAAGAAGGCCCTTGGTGCCCTGGGGTGCACTGGGAAGAGCGCTATCAGCAGGTCGAGGGGGATGATCCTACACCTTTATTCAGCCCTGGTGAGGCACATCTGGAGTGCGGTGTCCAGTTCTGGGCTCCTCAGGACAGGAGAGATCTGTAGCTCCTGGAGCAGGTCCAGCAGAAGGGGCACCAAGTTGGTCAAAGGTCTGGAGCATCTCTCTCATGAGGGAGTTGGGCCTGTTCAGCCTCAAACGAAACCGCTGAAAAAGGATCTCATTAATATGTATAAATATCTAAACCAGGGGTGTCAAGAGGATGGTCCAGGCTCTGCTTGGTGGTCACAAGCAGTAGGACAAGAGCCAACAGGCAGAAACTGATGCACAGGAAGTTCCACCTGAATATGAAGAAAAACTTCACTGTGTGGTGACTGAGCACTGGACAGGTTTCCCAGAGAGGTTGCGGAGTCTCCCACACTGGAGATACTCCAGAACTATCTGGATGCAATTCTGTGCAATGTGCTCTGGGATAGCCCTGCTTGAGCAGAGAGGTTGGACCAGGTGACCTACTGTGGTCCCTTCCAGCCTGTCCCGTTCTATGATTCTGTGATTCCCATGGCACTGAGACACTAAGAAGTGTTGATCCACTCTAGGAGAGGATAAAACCTGGCCACGCTGGGCACTTCAGTGCAAAACATCTCCTAAGACACTTCTTGCATAGTAATCGCATCTTTTAAATTATTTCTGTAGGCTTTCACATCTGTAACACCATTTCTAAAGGGCAGGGGTGACCAGCTGAGTTTCACATAGTGTGTTCAGTTCACTTACTGATCAGAGGCAACTGCAAGCAGGTTTTGAATAGCTATATTGCTGCTTCTAACAGTCCTAGCTGGAAAGGCCCAGGGGAGGAAGTGTAGATGAAGGTAGCTTATGACCCAGAGCAGTTTGGAGGCCCATTAAAGTTGTAGCTCAGATCAATCTGGCTGAAAGATCCAAAGCAAGCAAGAATATAAAATATTTTTTTCATGTAGGTATACATAGTTTTTTCTTTTAATGTAAACTGAAGTCAGTATTCTCTCAAGCAGAAGGATTGACAGTTCCCATCCTTACCATCAGATGCTGAGTGTGTAGCTGTCAGGATCATGTTATATCTGTGATGATGTAACTGGCAAAGCTGAGAGTCCTATTCTACATTAAATGTCTAGGTGTGAACAATATTCCTGTTGTAAGTAAATAGTGCTGATGAGTGTAAACTTTATTTTTATTCTTGAATTTCCTAAAGGATCTTCTTATACCTTAACCTGTTCTAAGTGATTTGGGCCTTCATTTTTTGTTTTTTAATAAGTATTTTCTTTCTGTTTACACAGAGTCATGTTTACATAAAACTCCAAAGAGGTCCTTGAGTAGGAAATCCCGAATACCTACTTTCAGCTCTCCTGTTAATGACACTGATACACAGCAAGAAATCTTTTGGGATTCTCATTCACCAATTGCACACAGACTAGGTAAGATCAGAATCCAGGCTTCAGGACACCTGTTTGAGGCATGCAGTGTGAGTGTACTAAAAGTTACCAAAGATTTCTTGGAGAAAGGCCCCTTCCTCTTATAATGGCTAAGTTGTTTGGTTTTATTTTTATTAAAAACCCATAAATTCTTCAATATAGTACTGAATCAATCTCTGATTTTAACGCATAGATTTGAATAGAGATGTACTGCACTTCATAAATTGAATTGGTTTGCAATTTTTGAGAAGTTTGTTTGCTTGTTTGTTTGTTTTCATAGGCAGTGGAAAAACCAAACAGTCCACCAGTGGGTGCGCAGTAGAAATTTCGGAAATTGTTAATCGTATTGCTCCTCAGGTAATAGTTACTTTCTTAACCAATTCTCTGCATATGCAGTAATCAAACAGAACAGTGCTTCAGCCTAAGCCTCACTTTTAGTTACAGTAGTTTCATTGGAAGAGTTGGGTGTGTAGAAAATTAGTAGCGTGTTCGTAAAACTGGATTGAATTAGAATTGTAAGCGTAGCATTGACTGGTTGCTCTGTGAGTCACAGATACTGTAAAAAAAGAGGCATTAAGAAAGTGGACTTGCAGCAACTCCATTTTAGAAAGGTTTACTGTCAGAATGCAAGTTATTGCCCCTGGTTCCCTGGTTTTAGGAATACTGTTGTGTTTATTTATCCTTAATCACTCATCTGTTCAAAGGTAAGAGTTTTTCACATTCTGGATTTACTTGACAGTTGTTTTTAAGCATTTTGAATGGTCCTGATTGACTGCTGAAGTACAAAAACAGGATTGGGATGAGAGAGATACTCTACAATAATATAAACAGAGTAACCTTGCTTTGATACTCTAAATAATTTGCCTTTTTACCCTAAGATCCCTGCCCTTTCCCTTTCGCCCTGAACGTGATGTCCACAGCCTAGAAAGTGAAAATAAAAGTGTTTTCTTATTGTTGCATTTTAAGTGCAAGAAGAGAACATGTAATTCCTAAAACAGATGTGTAGTATTTAGCTTGCAAAACATGACTGCTTATTTGACAGGCCTATTTAAATTGTATTCACTGTTTGGCATATTTGCGAGAAATTATACTTAAGAATTGGAAAACCATTGGTAAGGGATGCCACTGCCTTCCCTGTAAATGGGCCACAGCCCTACCATAAATGTAAATAATATCAGGGTTTACAACTATCTGCTGCTCATGTTCTTTTTTTCTTAAACAAAAATAAATTTTAAAAATTAATTTTACAAAGAATAAGAAAACCTACCCCAAACTACCCTAGTAGTTAGTAAAGTTCAAATTTATTTTTCTGGCTTGCATGCAGTAATTTCCCACATCCTATTGCTCTGCTACTATAGACAATTTATCAGTGCACTGTTATATCTCTTAGACTTCAGAATTTAAATTCGAGCCTGAACTTTGAAGTTCTAAAACAACTTTGTTTAGTTTCTAAATGTCACTTACTTCAGTTTAAAGGCTTTTTGTGTAAATGAGTTGTAATGGAAGAAGTCATAATTTTTTTTCTGGTAGCATACAGAATGTGATTTCTTTTAAGTTCTCTAATCTGTTAATGCTGCTTTAAGTGGATAAAGTCAGTGCCTCTCGGGCAGCTCCTTAGTTTTATATACTGAAGTAAACTATATCACAGCTTGTAACGTGAATACTGCAGAATATGTGTAAGCCTGATGTAAATAGAGTATTAGATTTAAGCACCAAAGTAAAATTCATTTATTTTAATTGAAGTTCCTGTTTTTAAACAATATAATTGAAGTTTAATCTCACTTAATTTAGCTCCTATCTGAGGCTTTCAACAGGTTTCATATGTTTACTTGGTTTAGCAACTTTAACTCACGCAAAGTATGTGTCTAGTCCAATCTTTATCTGACATCACATTTCTAAGCATTATAAATCTAATCATTCAGGATGAAAAATCAGCCTGTAGTGAAGGCTCCATTTTAGGAACATGGATTGGTGAGGATGCTATTCCCTATACACCTGCAGTAGTAAAAGTGCGATCTAGGACAAAGTTATGTTGTACAAGGTGAGTTACAGTTTCTTCTTGCCCATCATAGCTGGGCTTTCATGAAAAAAGATTTGTGGTCTTTTATATATAGTGAACCATGTAATTGTACATTAGCATATAGAATGCTTTGGGCTTGTTATCTCTTCTTAATGGGGTATTTCTATCAAAATGATTGCATGTTGACTGCACATTGTGGGATTCGGTCATCTTCTCTGTAGTTGTTAAACTAAAGATTGAACAGCTCACATGGTCATGTTATTGAGCTTGGCTAAACTCTCTCAGTAGCTTTGACTTTCTATTCTGTATTTTTTTTTTTAATCCAGGGATCTTAAGATAACAATTCCTGAAGAGGAACTCATGAAATTGGCTAAGGAATTTGATAGAAACCTAGTAGAGCTAGATGCTGTTCAGGAACAGGAGAGGCTTGGTCACAACTTCGTCCAGAGCACCTCAGAGCCTTTGAATAATTCTAAAGATGAAGTAAACATGAAGAACGAGATACCACTCCTTGGTGAAGGTTCTGAAACAGATACTGCTCAGTCCCTGAAACCAGTTGGACAGAGCACAGGCATTCCTGCTGCAGGGCCCTGTTGGTCCAGCAGTCAAAAGTCTGTAGACCTTGAGTCTGAAATAGCCCTTCATGCTCTTTTTGACTGTTCTACCCAGAAGTGTAGTGGGCAGCTGAGCCAAGGACTGTCAGATATTTCTTTAAATAACAGTTTTCATAAAAATAAAAGTACCTTGGAGGAGGAGCAGCTTCCTGAGGAAACTGAAGACGTGCAACGTGGTAATTCAGAGGCACAACAAAAAGATGCAGCGGGGAGCGTGAACCAGACGGTACCAAAACCTGATATGACAAAAAAAAATCCTCCTTCTTTGAAGACACAACTGGTGGCCTCCACTAAGCTGGCTGGAGTAGTTAATGATGACTTTGATGACTGGGATACAGATTTTTTGGCAGATGACTCTTTTATGATGCAAATAACTCAAAATCCTGAATTGATAAGTACTGAAGAACCACCACCAATTCCTGCAAATCCACCTGGCTATGGTTTCAGTGATGCTAGCAGAACAAAGCAAAGAAGTAGTGGCAATTTGGTAACTTGTTTGGGGAGTGTAAACAAATCTAACAGCTTGCAGTATTCACCTTTGAAACATTCTAGTAAAAACATAGAAAATGTTGTAAAATCTCTGTCTTTACAAAAGCCATGTAAGACAGAAAACTCAGAGACCACAGCCTTGCATGGCAAATGTGATGTTAAGCCAGATAAAATAAATTCCATTTGGAAAAGTGCTCGAAACAGCGATTTGAACTGTATTTCTGTTCCAGTGCAATCTGAAGTGAAGAATGGAAATGAAACTACTCAGCCTAAAAGTGACCCTCTTTTTCCTTCTAGATCTAATCCTCATAGACAACGGACAGAAAAACCTGGGAATACCACCCATGCTATTTCCTGTCAATCATCCAGTGTTTCTACCAATATGAAACCTAATGATCTAACTAAAGTGTTTGAAATACCAAAGAAATGTCCTGTGCCATTTCACGAATGGAATGAACCAAAATTCTCTGATGAGATATTAGATATGTTTTGTGGATCCGATAGTCTTTGGGATGCTAACTTTGAGGATGATGAATTGTTGTATCAGGTGTGTGATGATATAGAAAAGCAGACTCAGAGCCAAGATGTTAAACAAGGAAATGAAAGAACTAAAACTATACAAGGAGCAAGTAGTAATTCCAGATCAAATGCTGATAAGAGTTTCCTAGCCTCTAGACAAGGACATTGCCTCTTGGCACAAAAAACAAATGCAAAACAGGAGGCTCTCTCTCTGAATGATTCCTGTAGGAATTCATCAAGGGTTATACATGGGCTGGCCACAACAGGTCATGCAGTGAACTGTAAGAGCATCTCAAGTCCTCGAACTGTGATCTCAGATCCTTCTACAGCAGGCAAATACACACTGACTAAAAACTGTCATCAGGATGCCTCTGAAGATACTACAAAGACTGTTTTGGGGAAATGGTACAGGTCAAATTCTGTGCCAGCAGGAGACACTGCTTCTGAAGTAAGTCCTGTTGATGCAGTAAACATTTTTAGCAACAAAACATTAGACAGCCCAGATCTCTTGTATAGTAGAGGAAAGATACCAAGTAGCACTTCTAGTAACAAAACATCACTCTTACCTTCAAAGTTTAAGTTCCGAAAGATTAACAATTCTAAGGGTGGTCTTCATGTAGGGTGTGAAAATTCAGGGAATCATTCTGGCATTGGAATTGCTCTGCAGGGTTTGGAAGGAACCAAGAATCAGGTGAACATGACTTTGCACAGCAAGCTTGACAATAAGAAATCACCTTTCAAGAGGCACTTTTCAGAGTCTTTTGCTCAGCCTTCATCAGGTATTTGTCTTTATTGTATCACTCTCAGACTGTTACTGTTTGTTTCCTTACTGTAGTCAGAATGTCAGAGAGATTTGTACTTTGTCGCAACTTACAACAGGCTTCAATATTCATCCATTCTTGTAGGTGTTAGCAAATGCTCTAGTGAGAATTTGGAGGTTATTTTCTCCAAAACAAAATTGTCCTGATGCATATCTTGAATCCCTGCCCATTTTCATTCCACTTCCCTAAATACTTCACACCCTCTCTCCTCAGATTCAGTAAGCTCAAGTGCAGCCTGATGCAGTACTAAGCATACCGTGTTCTTAAATTGTTATTTAAAAATACTGTTATTTTGATATATAGTAAAACCCCAGTTAATGGTGGGGCAAGGAGAGAAGGCACCAGGTGATTTGAAAAGCCAGGGGTTTTTTATATTATTGTACACCTGGAATTTGGAACCTCAAATCACTTGGCGCTTTTTGAACCTCAGCCTGTATCGTTGTTTGCTCTCTGGCTGAAATTGCCCATGAAATATTCTTGTCTTACGAGTCTAAACACTAACATTTCCTTTTCATCCAGAGGGGAGATCAGGCACTACTTCATCATCAAGTGACAGTCAGGAATATTCCATGCACTGGGCTTACTTGCTAGGGAAATGTAGAACTGATCAAGTTCTGGTCAGTCTTTGTTTTCACTTGCTCTCACAGCTTGGCAAAGTTTTAATCAGTGTTAATTTTGATAAAACACACCTTTTAGAGTGTCCTATATCAACCCCCATTTTCAGGAACCACTTTTACAAAAACAACAGAACAATTAATTCCTGTAAACTATCAGCCAGTTTTATCAAAGAATCAGTGTTTTATTTGTGTTTTTTCCCCAGCAAAGAAGCAGATAAATAGAAAGTAGCAATTTTGGATGTTAAGGGGAAGGGAAGGAGGGAGATAACTAGTTATTCTGTGGAGTGTTCTAGAGAATAAAGGAATAAAAATAGTAGCATAGATTTTCTTTACAGATAAACAACAACTGTCCTCATCTTAAATTTTGAGTGAGTTTTTTGTAACAAAAAGATGGATGTTACGTGATCCTTTCAAAAACTGATGTTTAATTTTTCGCAGACACCTTTTTTGTGAGAAACAAAGAGACTCTGTGTTTTATTTATCTGGTTTGAACACTTATTAAAAATACATTAATTGGAAATTGGTGAATAAAAATGGTAAAATTATTGATATATGCAGGGAGGGTTCCTGTTGGTTCCAGTGAGGTCAGGATTTTATAGCATGGGAATTTATAGTTCTGTAACACAACATGTAGAATGCTATGCTCAGCTATCATGTTCTTGTCTCTTTTGCCAATTTTTATTGCTACTTTTGACCTTTTTTCAACCTTCCTTGTTTTATTTGTGTGACACCTGTACTGTATCTGACCCCTGTGTCTCTACCATCTCCATGCCCATATCTCTGCCTAACTCACTAAATTGTAGAGCCCTTTTCACTCTGATAGCCTTAATTTTCTTAACCCATCACCATCTCCTATGTTGACTCCTGATGTCATAAGGTTCACTTGAAGGGCAGCCAAGTAAAATTTCCTTGAAGCAAATGTCTGCATCCCAGTGTTTTCATTGGGAGGTAGTAATCAGTAGCACTACAAAGGTCATGCATTTTATCCCCCTTCCTGCCTTGGGGACAGGATAGATGAGCCATTTTTAACGTGGGTGCCCAGAATGTCAGAATAGTGTGCTCCTGCCATAGATCTTCAAACACTGAAAATAGATAAGTTAAAATACATATTGAACAAACCTGAAGGCTCCTAATACATGTTTTTTATTTACAGTGTCTGTGGTGGAACAGAAAAATAGAAAATGCTCTCAAGAAGAGATTGAAAGAAAAAAACAAGAAGCTCTTGCAAGAAGAAAATCCAGAACACAGGCATTCTTTAAAGATGCTTGAATTTGTAGTTTATTTTTTCTGTGGAGTAAGTTTGTAGGAGGGGAATACTGTAATGCTGGAAGACACTTTTAAAACTCCATTCACATCTATTGATGGCAAGTTTTTTTCTGTTTCTCAATGTAAAAAAATCTGGACCTGAACCATAACTAATACTCTAGTGGTATTTAGTCTTAATTAAAAGCTCTAAGTTGTGAATGTGTAGTCCCAAACTATCTTCAGCAAGATGAAGATAATGTTGAGTTCATGTACTGTTACATGTTGAAATTGCATAGTCTGAAAATCATGAGAGCATTGGTATACACACATAATGAAGGTGTCAAAAACAGACTGTATATTTTGGCTGTGTTATTGCAAGTACTCTAATCTTTAAGAAGACCCTCAAGTACACACAGACTAGGAAATACAAAATGAAGTTTGCTCTCAGGTAGAAGACAATTTTTAAGTTTTGGTTGAAATAAAGTACAATCTAGGAAACATCCAACAATTGGAAAACTAATGGAAATGAACAGGCTTTGGAAAGCTCAGTTACCTGAGGTAAGAAATGTACACAGAGAAGGAAAAATTTAATATAAAAGTTTCATAAGGTGAAAAAGCATCCTGCAAAGGACATGTTGTATTTTTTTAAGTTCCTTTCATGAAGAGTTGGAAATACCCTGGCAAAATTGGAACACCCTTTTCTAAACACGCATCACCGAGCTAATTAAAAAGGGTAGCCTGTGTCATTTTACCAAACCATGAGCAATATATAATAAATCAGGTGAGGTCTCAACAACTATGCATCGGTTGAGCCTTATGGGTTGTACATATTTTCAGACTAAAGGCTGTTGAAACATAAAAATGCAATGTCATGTCAGCTTAACAGGGGCTGATAGAATTTTTGATGTGATAGATGGGTGTAGAGATCAAACTGCAAAAACTGCCTCTGGGTAAGCTGCAAGATATTTTTCAACTGAGAAATGCTTATATGTAAACATGTGACACTATGAAAAGTGACTGTAATTTTTCTTTGTAAATAAATAACTATAAAATGTACCAAAGGTTGGAGAAAGCTTTTGGTTTCTGTAGTATGTGCCATTTTTGTAACTCTTGAAAACGTAAGTATTGTATATTTGTAAGTCATCATTAAACTTTTTTTTTTTACATTTTTCTAATCTGTTTTGGAAAATACTATACTACAGAAACTGGTAAAAGGGAGTGAAATGGGAATGCCATATGAACTTTATCTGAATGTCCTCATTTGGTAATTTCCTTAATTATTCCATGCCCCAATTTTCTACTTACACTGGTGACAAAGTGCTTCCTTTAATTTATTTAAATTAAAACTCCTTTCTGGAGGAACTAGTTCAACACACAACTGTCTAGTGTGCAGTCCATATGACAAATAAATGTAAACTCCAGATAGAGGCCATTGCAAAAATTTTATCCTGAAGATGTAGTTTGCTCTGTGTAACTGAGGGATATGCTTGTCTTTGTGGTGTTCTAGGAGAATTTGAACTATCAGGTAACTTGCCAGATGCACTATTAGCCAAGAAAATTGCAATAAGAAGAGGCTTCTACTATCAGTATTAAATATGAGAGTTATAAAACTGTCTTTTAAGGTACTGATGCACAAGAATGTCAAATGTTATTGAGAAAGATAAAAATGAGGCTTTTGCTAGGACAGTGTTCATCTTAGCAACCCTTCCCTCCCCAGGATATTTCTCTAGAAATAATTCTATAAAGAAATCAGGGTAATTTTAGTTTTCAAGGGTAATTTTGTTAATTATACTTATGACTGGAGAAGATGAGCTAAGTAGAAAGGAAGGAACTGTTGTAGGTGTTGGAGAGTCTTTTTTTAGCAAGATAGTTCAATATATAACAAGGGGAATTATCTTTCCATAAGGGGTATGGAAAGGACCCTTTGCAAATTTTCCAACTGGAGAAAGACACAAACTCCATTTTAAGCAATTACTGTCACTTCTTACTAACCCACATACTTCCTCTGTGCTGCTTAACCATATTTAAAGAATCTCTTAGCTGATCAGTGTGAAACACATCGTTTTTGTCAGTGAGGCAAATGCATCCGTTGCCCTTCCTTATTAATCTAATCGTGGCAGAGGGACTTTGTTTTTTATTTTACTTTTTATAAGTACCTATTTTTAACATAGGTATTAAACTTCAAAGGCCTGTAATTTGGTTTTTATTAAATGTTACTTTCCAAATAAAATCACAAGTTCTTGGGAGCATGGTGTCTTACCTCATGGTGAGACAAACCACCAAGATATTTTTGGTCACAGCCTGGCTATTCCCAAATGCCCTAGCATACCATCTCTCAGTTAACAAACTGAATAGAATCACTTCTTTTTGTGACTTGACTCGCTCCCTCCCCTCACCGCTGAGAAAGGAAGTTGAGCAGCAGCTTCACCATCCTACAGATTTTACAGGTTATACTCAGCAGCCCTGGTGCTTCCCGGTGAGTTCCTGATGACCCACTGATAATGCCTCAATCATGCAGTCTTTTGTCTGACTGCTTGCAGTAGACAACAGATCTTCATTAGGAAAGAATCTACATAATTTTAATTAATTAATACACGTGTACGCTTAAGAAGTTTAGTATTTCAATAGCTGACATTTCATATGAAGCCACATCTTCCTCCAGGCAAAAAAGACCTGTCCAAATAGTAACAACAATCTTAAATACACTCTAAATTAAATTATGGCTGTCATGTTTCATTATAAATTAATTTATGACTGTTTGCTTAAGCACTCATCTTCTTTTCATTCAGAGCATAGCAGTTTTTTACGTGAGCAATCAGTGAGCTTAAGTTTAAATGTAAATGGAATTCCTGTATGTCCTCATACCTGAGTAAAGTATAATTTTTATTCCACAGATATTGATGGATTTCCCAAGTGATGTTGCTCACTAAAATCCGAGTAATTCCTTTTCCAAGTAAAACCTGTGGTGGATATTTTTTCTTATAGGAAAGGCAGATAAGATCAGGATCTGTTCATCTTTATTCTTCTTATCTGTATCTAAAATTCTGTGTTGCGGAATATAAACACACATTCACACTCTTCCTGTTCATGCTGGTGAGGGATCACCTTTAAAGCATTTGAGAAATTTAGTAATACTGGGGGTTTATTGTGTTAGTTGTATCAGATTTTCAGAGAGGCCAGCACCCAGCAGCTCTTCAAATTTTGGCCTATAAGGCACAATTAATCTTGGGGCTGCAGTTCAGGAATAGCAATGTAATCTTATACTATGTGTACCACTTATTACATCTAGACCTTTATACCCAGAGGAATAACGTAGATGAATTCATTGATTTTATCTTTTTAAACCTAAAAAGAGCTACAATTTTTCAGGAAAGAATAGCTGGAAGCAACAGATAGTGACCTAAATAGTAGAATTCCAAAGATAAAATAGGAGAAAATGAACACAAATGCTTCATTGTTTGAGAGCTGTATTGTCTGCAGCACACTCCAGTGAATCCAGTGTTTGTGGAAGAGGCCAAGGCAGATATAATCTGTGGAGCTAAAAATGACAGCCTGAGTAAGTAGCCATCAGAGATGAAGCCAGGGAAGACTCTGGCAATTGTGCTGTAAATCATAACTGCAATATTTGTTCACAGCTCTGGTTTCTGCACGTACTGGTGGTTCTGTCAGAATAGTCAGAAAAGTCCTGCCTCATAAAACACTTAAGGATATCTAATGCACTATTCTCATGGAATTAAATATAAATTTCAGTGACTGTTGTCTGAGTATAATGTCAGAGTGGAGCTGGCAAACCATTAAGGACCTGATCCTGCTCCTGCAGCAATTTCCTTAAAGCACTGGAGGTAATGGGGTCACTCAGGTAATTAAAGAATCAAGTCCATGCATTTCATTATTGTGAGTAGTTCTTGCCTTTAGCACATACATCTAGTAAAACAGCATAGCATTTATCAGAAAATGTTATTGTTTATGAACATTTTCAAAGTTTTCGGGGGATAAAGGTTGCATTTATACATACCTTTTAAAGGCCACAGTTAACAGCTTTGACCTCAAACAATGTAGTTAACAGAGGTGAGGACTATAGGATTTATAGATTTCCTTTTTAATGAAGGTCGTCTGCTCTTTGCAGCTTGTCCTCACTAAAGGAAAAACCTGATTCAAGTTTTAACCCTGGAAAATTAGGATCCATACAGACATGGGAATGAAGCTTTGCATGCCACACTCTCCATGAACAGAAGATGTCCAAATAAAATACTGTATTCCAACTGAGATTGCAAGTTAGGTTTGGGGTATTATTCAATTTTTTGGCTGAGCAGGGTGGGATTTCTTACATTCCTAAAGCTGAGGGTGTGTTGGGCATGTTTTGCAGAATCACAGCTGTAGGGTCCAGTGTCTGAGGATATTTAAGCACCTGAGGAATTTACTCATGGAGAGTCACATTGGTGATCCAGAGTAGTGTGATAGTTTGATTAACAGTTGGTTTTAAATATCCCATTGGATACTTAGCTGCACCTTTGAGTGTTAGAGATCTGCAGAAAGCTGAATATACGTGAATATAATGAGAGATTAAAAAAATGTGTTCTCCAAGGCTTGCATAACAGTTTGGAAACAGCAGATGAAGTGTCAACAATTCCTTTTCCAATAATGACTTGAAAGGGACCTTTTTAAAAAAAAAAAATTAGCTCTCATGTTCTGCAGCAAAAGCCTGAAATATGCTTAGAAATATCACAAATCTGATTCCTGTCTTCTTGGTTGCTTCTTATAGGCTATGCTGTACTTGGATAGGGTCAGATGTTTCTGTGAACTGTAACGCTTTAAATGAAGACAACATTAACCCCAAAAACCATTTATTTATTGAACTTGAATAGGTGTTAGTAATGAATAAATGACTCTGAATTTTTTACAATTACTACTTTACAATTTTTACTGTGTTTTCTATCTCACTGAAATTTCAGCGTGCTGACTGATACTTGTGACTTCAATGTACACCACTCAACACGAGTGACAGTCAAACCAGCAAAGTCCTCATTTTCCAAAGTACAATACCAAAAGATCTCAAAAGATTTTCTCCTTCTTTGTGAGGCCAGATTGTCAACCAAGAGTAAGAGAGGAAAAAAAAAGCTGTGGTTGTTCATGGGCTGGGAGTGAAATCTCACAGACACATTTTCTGTACCATTTTCCTCTGAGTCACAAGGGCTGACCTAGGCTCTTCACAGAAACCTGCTATCCAAATTTTATAATGGACTTCTCTGAAACTCCCCAGGGCTCTTGTCTTCTCCGTCCCTTGGTAACTAATTCCTCAATGTCTAATATGGTCGTTAAGTGTGCTCTGTACATCTAACTAGGAATCTTTTCCTATTAAGGCTTCCACAACAACAAACTTCTGCTCCTTTATGGGAGATCGGAGCTATCTACTGTTTCAAACTTACATTTGTTTTTAGTTAGATTTGTAACTCAAATATTTTCTAATGCATAAGTCATCCAACCCTGACATTTCAGGATCCCACGTCTGATGCGCTAAAACTGTACTATTTGTAATCTCTAGATGTGGAGGAGAGGAATATTTGGACTGTGTCTAAAGGATGTGTGTGGAGTGAGTGAAAACAGCAAGTTCATGTCATACAGAAATCTACGGATATGAAATTTTTAAGAGTTCCCCATCACCGATGAAAAATTTGTAGAGATATATAACACATTAAAAAGAGTCTGACCAAGTGACAGTTCTTTAATAGATAACCAGAGAGATATGAAGAAACTTGGAGGCCAGCCTGTGGAAAGAGTTATGGAGGTGAATGGAAAGAAATTTGAAGATGGTTTAAGATAATGTCAATCGGTGTAGACCAGATACAGGCAGACCCTTTTTCATTTTCGTAAAAAGTTTGAGGCACCAAAAAATCTACATAAAACACCTGTTAGTTATAAAACTGTCAAACAAGCATACATTTGGGAAATGAAGGGATTCAAGCATTTATGCAAGGGAGAGAGAGATTCTTGGAAGACATGTCAGATATATTTGTCATCTCAGCAATTTGCCTGTCTGTGTTCCAGAAAAAACACAAGTAGTTTTGTGAGCACTGAAAGTAATCAAGCCTGATTTCCTACAGACTAATTAATGGAGTTACTAAAAGATGCAAGTTCGAATTGAAGCTTTTTTTGGTTCAGTCCAGAATCCAGTATGAATTCTCCACTAAGAATGATTGTAGAACTCCACCTGAGTCCTTCAGCAGATACAAGGATTTTTTGAGGTTTCCTCCTCTATCATCCCATTCAATTTCATCAACCTTCTGAAAAAATACCATTATTTTTTAGACTCCCTGAGGAGCTGACCCTTTTCTCACCTAGTCTACTCAGTGAAATTTCTCCATCCTTTTTATTTGATGGTAGAGTTGTGCCCATGATGGCTTGAGAACATATGAGGAAGGATCACTTCCACCCTCCAAACCTGTCTAATTTTTGTTATTCACAGGAGCCCTTTCAATTAATTAGTAATTAATTTGATGTTATTTCTGATCTAGAAATGAGATAAGATGGGAGAGGGCCTGGGACTTTCATTCCTTTCATTCTCATCTGGAGAAGTCCTATGTGG
Organism: Chiroxiphia lanceolata; assembly: GCF_009829145.1. Classification (NCBI taxonomy): domain Eukaryota; kingdom Metazoa; phylum Chordata; class Aves; order Passeriformes; family Pipridae; genus Chiroxiphia; species Chiroxiphia lanceolata. Next base: position 12,334,371 of record NC_045639.1, read on the forward strand.
GACCCTGAGCTTTTCTCCATGCTATTTTCTGTCTTACTGCTGATAGAAGCCACTGCCAGGCTGCTTGGTCATAAGAGCTCAAACCACCAATCCTGCCCTGTTTTATATATAGTTACATATTTTAATTAGTTTTCTATACAAGAATATTTATCAGCTAAAATCAAGAAGTAAATCTATTTTAAAATGAAGGTAGCTCCAATATTTACTGCAACTTGATGACAACTTTAGACAAGAATTTAATTACACCAAGTCAGCACACCATATATAATGTAGGGATGTACCATGGGACTTATTTTAAAGTGTAATTTAGAGTATACGTTTTAGATTGCTCCTCAATATGAACTTAAATCAAAATATTTCCACTGATGGAGCACATTCTTCAAAACTGATTACAAGAGTAGCCACAGTACTAATGGAGGCTTACTGTAATTTTATGTGTTATGGTATAAATGACTTGCAAGAACACTCTTGGGAAGTTGTACTGTAATTTAATATCTTCAAAGCTAAAAAATGCCAGGGAAATATTTTTTCAAAGGGACCTACTTTTTCCCCTTAGTGTTACCTAGAAATACATCTTTCTGCAGGACAGTTTTGTATCCCTTGCAATTCATGTACCACGTCCAGAAAACACTTTGAAACGTCATGCTGTGCTTTGCAGAACCAGCTTCCCCTGAGGAGTGGACAACTGATGAAGACTCATAAGACTGAGCTTTTCCTTGCTCCTGCTTATTGTTGGCTTTGTGCATGCTGATCTCAGGGAGGTTTACAGAGGCCAGTAATAGTTTCCTTGCTCACCGTTACCCTATTTTTTTGCTGGTAGCACTCATGGTGTTGAGGGGAGAGGAATGTGTTCTGAAATGTCTGTATTGCTGTGAAAATACCACACAACCTTTGCAGCACAGCTGCATCCCACCACAGGGAAATGTGAATTGCCTGTGTGAGCACACAGAAAGTAGCTGTGTTTAACAGTCTAGCCAGACAACTGAATTCTTATTTACACTGACCCTCTTTCACTGCAATGAGTAAGAACTGTTGCTCTGTGTCGGTACCTCAGGCCTCGCCTACTTCAGGCTGCTGTTCAACTGGCTGGCAATAAAAGAATGGATGACACCACTCCCTGACTAAACAATTTCTAGAAGGAAAAGTAGGAAAGTCAGCACAACACTGGGGTAGATGAGGATCTAGGTTTGCTCTGGGCTGTAACTGCTTAAAAACGCAGATATGAATGAAATGGGGTATGCCAAAACAAAAAGGGGTTTTTTTACTACCTAACTATCCTGTGTGGCAACTTTTTAGTGGACATTATTTGTAGGTCTTCATTTATGTAAAAATAGCTATATTTCAGATTGCTGTGGCACCATTCTATTGTAAGGTTATGCCAAGCATATTCTCAAGGATGCTCCTGCTTTAGAGACAGGCAGGCTATCTCCTAACTGCTCCGAAGTCATCTAAAGCAAGATTTACACTCACACAGTGCTGTAACAGCTCCACAGGAACTCTAACTAGCCATGAGTAAATAGGGTCCATAACCAAAAATGCTGAGCAGCACCTCAGCTAGTGTAAATTGTCACAGCTCCTCTGTGGAGCTGGGGACACTTTACACAACTGGAGGATTTGTTCCTCTGAATGTGCAGAAAGTCAACCTCCAATACGTAAAATGTCCTTGCACAGCAGGAACGTGCAAACTTTCTTTTGAGCTTTGTGAGAAACTTGTGATTTCTCACTCCAGCCCCACAGGTGTGCTTCACCTTTTATTGGTCAAGACAGATGTTTGCAATGGTCCCTTAGGTGACAGAGAGATGCCTTTTTAAGTTCCTTTCTAAGGTGTATTCCAAATGCCTGAAAAAATTTACTTGCAGCTGGATAACCCACACAGCACTGGGTAACTGGGTAACACAGATTTTCAGTGTCTTTAGATAAACATATACTACACAGCCATCCACTGCTGCACTGGAGGGGTTGTGAGGCTTCATTAGCCCTGATTGGCACAGGGGCCAGGAATTTGCAGTAATTAACTTGCACTTAAACCAAATCATACGAACATATCTAAAATCAATTTTGTGATTGAGAGGGCAGGACTATGCCCTGGCTGGCAAAGAACCGCCAGCTGGACCTGCTGTTCACACACAGACAGGTGTGGGAGAGGAGAAGACAGGATTTTGTTCCACAGAGCCCCCATGGAGGGACAGTGGTCACCTTCAGATTTCTTAGTCTGTGGAGAACTCTGAGTCAGATGTCAAAACTGGCTCAGAACTGCAGTGTTTCCAAAGGAAAACCTTTCCTAACACACTCTGTAAGAAAAATGGATCAGGACAATACATGGATTGCAAGACAAGAAAGTCACAATATGGAGGTCGTGCAGTGATTCCAAGCATTGAAATTAATCTGATTTCCTGTACTAGAGGGGTTTTGATTGCAGAGAGGCTGTGGCATGTGAATACAGGAAAGCAGGTTGGAGATTGAAATCTGGACTCTGCCATTAATTTTTGTGTAACTCACTGCTTAAAACCTTCAAATCTAGATCTTGTCCAAACTGTATTGTAGTCCTGACACAAAAAGAGAGTCATTTGCAGAACATTGAATATATTGGTCTGACCTGAAGTTCATAAGGTCAAGGGCAGCCCTGTACGAACTGGAAAATGACTCATTTGTCTGCAGCACATCTGGACTCTTGAGTCAAGGCCTGTACAGCCTCTAGATCATGACACTAAAGAATGAGACATTTTGCAGCACTGCGTGGCATCATATACTCTCCCTGTATCAGAGGGAATATTTCTGATATCTTAATAGTCCACACATAGCAGTATTTTGTTATTTCTGTCGTAGGGAGTTCAGTTGTCCCACTTCTCCAGCACTCGTTTTAGGTTGGCTGGGGGACCTTTGCAGAATAAAATGAAAACCAACGCAAAAAAATCATCCTGCTCTGTAAAACTGAGATAACCTCATTCTGACTCCTACATAGTCTTAGTCATAAAAACTCACCCAGTAACACTTGAAGTTCTGTGTAACAATGCTTTCCAAGTCACAGCAATCAATTGTGTGTACCAAGAACTCCAGTCCTAACTTTTAAAGGAAATCTTTCAGAACGGTAGCCAGTGTGCTTCAGTGCAAGATAACAGCACTTGCACAATTTGCAGCTTTCAGCTTTGCTCTAGGTTTCAAGATATGCACCATTTTCTATTTTTTTTTTTTTTTTGCTACATGACAAATGTATTTATTTGATTTCTCAGTATAGTGATTGTTTTACATTCTTAACAGCATCTTCTAGCACACTGAGCACCATCCATGTATTTCAAACATGAGTACCAGTCAGCGCTCTCTGCCAACTCCACAGGTTTCAGGTAACTTGGGGGATGTTACCTGACTTCACTGGGGCTGTGCCTGAGCATGAGGGAAGAGATTGCATTAATGGTGCTCTGACCAGTATCACAGCTTTTGTCTTCCAGTGCATTAAAGCCTCTGCTTGACTGAAAGGGACAGTTCAAAGTTTAGAGATGAGGTTTAACGAAATATTTCAGGAAGTAAAAATAAAAATTGCTCATGGATGACAAGAAAAAAAAAAATGCTTCCTTGTCTATGGAGCAGCACAGCAGAAAGTGCAGACAGAGGAAAAAGGGGACAGAGGAAACCTGTAAAAGAGAAGAATGGGAGAAGCAGTCGGCTAAATGGAATGGAAGATAAATGGCAGCAGAACCTCAAGCAATAGATTTCACAGGGTTTTTTAATGGCTTGCATTTCTTATAGCAGACAGTAGAAAATCAAGAAAGGTGCTGGCTGGTGGAGACAAGGCAGTATTGGCAAGCAGTATTTTAGATGGAAGGGAGGAAGTCAGGAGATCTTGCTGACATCATCCATCAAGAACAGAGATGATCATAATATTTTTAGCTTGTGTTGATGAAAAAAAATCATGATTGCCACCATGATAGGGAAGACAATCAATGGCAGAAGGGGAAACAAGATGAGAGAAAAGATGGTCTATGAGACAACCCAGAATACAGCAAGTGTAACAGAACTAATAGAGGAGATGAGGATCTGAAAATCAGGAGGAAGTGGTAAATAACTAACCTTAGGAGGCCAAGCTATTATAGAAGTGACAGCTGGATGCACAGAAGCAGATGATTATGAAAGTCTACATGAGCAGAGGAGAATGAGTGGCAGAGAAAGGCAAGTGCATCAAGGATTTTGATATGGATACCTCTGTGAGGCAATGGGGAGACCAAGTGGCAAAGGGAGACACAATAAAATAAAGGAGCTGTCAGTGAGGGTGTGTATCCACAGCAAATTAGAAATGAGAGATAATTACAGAAACCAAGGGTTGGGAGGGAGAGAGAGACCAGTAAAGAAAAGGACAAAGCCAAGCACAGGATGAAGCCAAGTACAGGAGCTGGAGAAGCCCAACTTCTCTTACCAGAGACTGAGAAGCTGCTTAGAACTGGGATAAAAGAGCAGCTTCTGAGGAAGTGGAGACAGACCTGAGGAAGTCAGTGGGTTGTTAAAAACATTAGTTAAAGGAATTTCATTTTTTCAAGAGCCAGAGTATGCTTGACAGTAGAGGGTCTAGAAAAACAGAGAGTCGTTAAAAATACACAAGAATGGAAGAAGAATCAAGAGGTAACAAAAGATGGTGAACTTGCACTGGGCCTGGAAACACACTGTGATCAAGTAGAGAAGGAAGGGAACTGAGGTTTGTGGAGGACAGTGAGAGAGGAAGCTGAAGGTCTTACCTTATTCACTCTCCCCTTTAAAAAGAGGATTAGATCCTCTTAGATCCTGGCAGAGGCAGCATGAAGGGTAGCAGAAATCCACATTTTATTAATCATGAGCAACCACAGAGGGTTTGAAGCTCCCAGCCCAGTATGAACATCTGTATGAGAGGCAGTTCAGCCTCTGGAAGAAGTCCTGACCCTATTAAAGTCAATGACAAAACTCCCGTTGCCTTCAACAGACCAAAATTTCACCTTGTGTCTATGGCCATTCTACTGAGACTTCCAACATGAATGCCAATTAGTGCCAGTTTCAAAGGTGACGTTTGTGACACGAGCACACACTCCACTGGGAGATGAGCTAAGATTATCAAACTGAATTTGGACAGGCCAGTAAAGGTAAGTGTGACATTCCCTAACAATTGATTGAAGCAAATAGATAAACACATATAGAAAAATCTGAGATTTTTAATACTTCCAAAGCTTCCAATACTTTACTTAAAAATGGTACTGTGATTGATTTAAAGAAAAAAAATAAATAAAAGTAATTAGTAACTCAACCTGTGTGTGGCAGGTCTAAACGAATAAATTAGTAAGTTAAAAGACTTGCATAAAATAATGTTTAATTAAAAAAAAAAGGGGGGGGAACCACTTAAAAGAGTAAATTGTCTTATATTTTATATTGAATTAATACTGAAAAAAATGACCTGAGGATAGTAGATTACTGCTGAGAGGCTTTCAAATGCTAAACTTACATGACAGCCACTATTAGCACATTCAGATTAATTGTTCAACAGTAATTGGAATATTAAACAGAACGTGACATTTTGATTTCAAAAAATGTGCATTTGAGTATTTTATTTAATACTGAGTTGATCTGAGACAAATGCAGGAGGGATACCACAGTACTCAAAAGTTACTTTTTTTAATGTGCATGTTACTTTTTTTAATGTGCATGTTGATCTTCTACATGTCTTTACCAAAACCTGTGCAGTCATTGTGTGGTTTAATACACAATATCAACTCTATCTCCTGATAGCAGTGAGCACTTCCCACTCTATAAGTCTTTGCAACACACTGATTTTACAAGTAACTCTGGTGAATCAGACCTGTGGCTTCCAATACTGTTTTCCCATTTGTGAGTATAAATCTGGACTAATCCAGTACAGATAGACTCACCATTCTGGTTTGCCCATTTTATATGGATCAGAATGTCCCCTAATGTGTCTGATTACAATTCTCCGCTCTGCTCTATTATTTTCATGTAAACATTTTAATCCACTCTGTTTATACCAGTATAATAATGGTTTAAAGGAGCAAGGAAAACCACAATATCATACAAACTACAGTAATATATGCTGGGTAACAGATAAGCCACATTTCAGCGCCTAAGAGAGTCCTGCTTCAGGGCAAATCTGTATCTCCTTCTAAGCCAGGTTCTGAATAAATATATGATATCAGGAATAAATACATAAATATAATAAATATATGATATCAGGAAGTCACCACATGGCTTATCAAATGTTCATGCCCAGACACAGGCATGGCCTCTGAGCAGCTGATGGTACACTCAGAGGAGACCAAGGCTGGCAAGGTAGAAGGGTTGCAAATCCAGCCTAAAAATGCACTGGCAAGTCTGCATGTGAAAGCTTGCACATCACCTGCTCACATTGTACCTAGCCCTAGGAAATGCACTAAGTCTTGTCATGTTATACATGCCAAATTCATCAACAGCTTTGAAAGAGGGAAAGAAAGACATAGATCAGTTTTTAACTGTTCCCATTATGTATGATAAAAGAAAAACTAAAGCAAATAACACAGCGTAAACTCACTGCTCTCCTGCCACTGTGTGGAACAAGACCTGCTCAACACCTCAGTACCTTTAACGTGTGAGACTATAAGATGAGCAATCCCAACTGAAACAAAATGAGCAATCCCCACTGAAACAAAATGAGCAATCAGGCTTTCTCAACCTGCATCACGCTGCCAGATTGGCTCTGCTTTTGCTCAGCGTGCAGCTCTCCCCTGAGAGCAGTCTTGTGCAAAGATCTCAGGTAGAACACAACCGCCTGGGTTGAAAGAGGAAGGGCACGACCCCAACATGCTGAAGGTGAGCTACCCTGGCGCCTGAAGTCAGATTCCGAATGACCAGATCAACGGTGGAGGGAGAAAGCTGAGAAAATTAGTAGTTTTTCATCCTAAAGCTGTGGACTAGACAGGTTTTTCTTGCAGAGACACCAACTTGCCCATTCCAGGGGAGAGGTGGGGCTGGGGGTGTGTGCTCTGTGTGTATGTGTCGAGTGAGGAGGAGACAGGTTTAATTAATCTTAAATGCCTTTGCAATTCAAAAATTGTAGCCCTGGATCAGTTCCTGTACTAACATGATTAGCAAATATTGACTTTTGAGTACAATAATAATGTGTCATCTGAAACCCCTGATAAGTAACTTAAGTACTTCCTTAGCTTGCATCTTATTAAATTAGATGAGGTATGGTAGAGACACATTACACAAAGCCATCAAAATGAGAAAATCAGACCTAAAGATTTTAGCATTGATTAAGGAAAGTCAAAAGTTGGAATAAAGATGAAACTCTGTGGCCCATATTCTGATCTCCATCTGCCACTGTGAGTATGGATTGCCTCACTCTAGGATTTATGCTGATGCTAGTGAGGTATTCAAAATTTGTTTCAGTATTTACTAATATGGATGTGTTTTCTTTGGAGTCCTTTAGCATGGGGTGAAGTCATTTTTTTTCCATTTTTGCAATACCATAATTGTCATAGTTATAACAGGGGTAAACATTTGCTCTTTGTGACTTTTTGGCATGCAATCCATCACTTGATTATGTATGATGACCATATAATGTCAGTTTTACGGGAGGTTAACTGGCATAGGTTTTGAGCTTTTGAAGTTAATGCAAGGGAGAAAAAGGAAGGAGTCACACTTGTGTGCCTGTGAATATAGCACGTACAACATACTCCAATCTGCTCATAAGGTTTAGTTTAAAAATGTGTACAGCAGCTCAACCAAGAAGGGAGTTAAAAGATGTGATACTCCTCAGATGCAACCTGACAAATCTTACTTTATTGATTAGTTTTCAAAGGCAGTACAGTGAGAGCACTACACTTACAATAGACTTTGGAATGAGTTGGGGGGGGGGCAGAAAAAAGCTCCAAATGTCATCAAAGCAAATGGTCTGTGAATGTTGCTTCAAAGCTAGTCATTAGTTGCCAGGGTATTTTGCCACAAAGCTTGTAAAGAGGTTTTCCTGGAGGGGAAGGTATGACAAAATGCACTTCTTGGCAAGATGACTTCTGCCTAAATAGCAGGACACATTAATTCTTGCTTGATACATAAAATTAATTAGAGGATTAACATCCTTTATGAAATTTTGCCAGAGATTTTTTCCTTTTTACCAGGAATAGACCCCAGGCCTTTTCTGTACTCTAATGAAATTGCAAATTGACTTGTGTTCAAATGATGCTTGACTAAAATGAATAATTAAAAATGTATTGCTAACAATGAGATGGGTCAGCTGATCTTTTCAAGGATTAATTAGTTTCGAGAACCATCTTTCTTATGTAACACAGCAAAGGCCAATGCCAGCCCTCCTTTTATTCATGCAGTAGTTCCCCTTGAAGTCAATGGACCCATTCTACTCCCAATTATCAGAGGTTTTATTCCAGATTCAATCTGTTTAGAGTGGGTTTTCCTCTACAGCAATTCAGAGAGGTGCGACGCCTGAAGGAATTGAGCTGTTATTCTATCTACAATTCAATAATACCAATTCCTCTCTTTATTAGTACCTGACTCGATGATCTTTGTAGGTCCCTTCCAACTCAGAATATTCTGTGAAACTCTGTGAAACTCTGTGATCCAAACCCAAGCTGAACTGGTGGGTGTCTCCTGTTTGTCTTCATTAGGCTTTGCCTTGTGATGAGCAATGTAACATCAGTGTAAGAACTTTGCGACTGCGAAAGAAATCGGGACTAAATTTTCCGTATGTCAACAGGAAGATAAGTGAAAAAAAGCTGAGACTAAAGGAAATAAGGAAGCCCATGTGTGATTGTGTGCATGCTTGTCCATAAAACATGTTGGGATCTGCTACTCTCCAACATGAAGAAGGAGGTTCAGGAACTAGGAAAAATGATTCAACATAAATTTTTTCAGAAGTAGGTCAGGAATTTAATTCTCTGATTTTTTCAGATGTTTAGAATATTTAATTTTTAAAAGCACCTATGCACAGTTACTTAGTTTCCATTTTTACAGAAGCCTTGAAAAATCCCACTGAATGCCTATCTGCTTCTCCACACCTCTTAGAAAATTGACTCCAAGTCCCTGTTTTCAACAGTGACTTGCATACTGTGGCATCTAAATCTGGCTGAATGCCATACAAAGCAAGATTTGGGGGTTAAGAGCAAAAAGCTGAAAAAACTGCCCTACTACTTCAATTCCATCCTTTTTTGTACTTGAGTTGGTTCATTTAGGGCTAATGTGGGTATTTCTGCAGGGTGCTGCCCTATGCCATGTAGAAATTTTCTCAGGTACTTTGAAAACTTAACCTTTAGCTTCATGTAAGGTGATATTTACAGAGGCATAAAGGTGCAAAGGGACATGGTGATTAGAGTCGAGGACCCAACTGGTAACTTGCTGCTGAAAATCTCTTTCATTGATCTTTCACTTTTAAAATATGAAATGTCTGAGTTACTTCCTCAGTGTGTGCAAATAAGAGTGTTTCACTTTTTAAATTCCTTAATCACCTTGTGTGTTTGTAAAAGGTCCCTTTCTACAATCAGAATTTTAAAAAAGGAAACCTGACATTCAATTTCACTGTTTTGTCTAAACACCTTCTAATTCTCTAAACGCTTATTTCTGCTTGCATGTTTCTGAGTTCCTGTCTCCAATGGATTTTTCAGATGTGTTTTATGTTGTGCTATGATGTTTCTAATTTGGGTGATGAAAGGTTAAAAGATACGCCTGTATGAAATTACTCAGTGGCTCTTGTGAACTAACATCAGAGCTTATTGAGTATGATCACTCTGTCATTTGCTTTGGCTACGGCAAAGCTTTCAGATACAGTAGGAATAAGTTGGGATCCCCAGAGCCTACTGCAGAATTTGAAGCGGGACAAAAAGACATAGTTTCCTTGCCTGAGACCTGCTAACCATCTCTAAAGAGATGATGCTCTGGAAAATGTTGTTTTTCTTTGGCTGCCCTTTAGTCAGATCTTCTCACTGCTGGCATTGTGCAGAGTCAGCTTAAAAGGTGTATTTAGCATTGAGGGATTTGGTAAATACTGCTTTATTGTGCTTCGTACTCCCTACAGGGCATTCTGAAGAGATGAATAATAAGTGTGAACAGGAAGAGCAAGTTTCCAGTCCTGTCAAATTAATTAGAGCAGAGTAGAATGAAGTGAGGTTTGCCTTTAGGTAGGTTTAAAACAGGCAAAGGGAATCACTCAGGCATATACAGAAATGCTACCCCATTTCTATTATTATTATTTTCTTTTGAATCAGATATAAAATGTAGCTATGTTTTGTTATCCATAACAAAACCTCTCTCAAATGCTGGGCGTATAAATAAAATAAGCTGGATACACAGAGCCCCTGCTGTGGCAAAAGCAAAAGTTGCCAAGCGATGACGCTGCCCTTAGAGCTGCTGCTCGGGAAGTGTTTGCTTACAGTTTTAAGGGAATTACCAACACCCAAGCTTAATGTCACTTAATTCCGTAAAGGCATTTTAGGGATTGACTCAGCTCCCAGCTGTAAAACAGTCCCTCTGATTTGCCAGCTGCCTGCTTCATCATTTTCTGCAACTTGCCTTTTTCCTTACAGCAGCCCAAAAAAGCCATTCTCAGTGTCATACTTGGGCTCTAGTTCGTGTCTTTTCCTAAGTCTTTTCGGACAGCCATCGACAGAGTAAGTTAGAAAGGGTCTGATCCAAAACCCGCTTCAGCCAGTGGAAAAGATTCCTGCTGAATGAAGTGAGGGCTGGATAAGATCGGTAGACCCTATTTTTTCATTCCCTTCCTAGACAGAAGTGATCTCTATTGTGCACTTCCAAGCTGTGGTATGAAATGACTCAAACTCTGAGGCTACTGCTTCTCTTGAAAACTATTCCCCAGACTAATCAGATTATCTGATAGGAAAATTATTTCCCCCTTTATCACAACCCACCTTCTTTCTTTCGTTCCCCTGGAAAGGCTTAATTTTTGTTCTCCCTCAATAGCGTTTCACATTTGAAATGATAATTAAGCACAAAACATACTCCTCCTGCACTTTGCATTTGTACACATTTAGGTGCTTTCAGACTTCTTTCTAACTAAGCCCTTCCTATTTTTGGAGCATTTTATTACTCTTTGGTGGTTTCAATGCATAAACCTTCTTTCTCTCTCTTGCCTGCATGTGATGATTAGAGATGTGAACTGCTTTTCCACAGCATTCTAACAGCAGCTATCCCCCCGGACAAGAATATTTGGGTGAGATTAGGTTGATCCTTGGTGTTGGTCACCCAACACTAATTTTTGGTGATGGGGTGGGGGGAAGACAGTTCCACAGTCTAATTTACATCATCTTAAAGCAGAGGTTTAAATCAGGTGAGACTGTGTCCTAAAGGTCCTATTTCTCTAATGGGAGACTTACAAGGGAGTCTGGAAGGACCATGGTAGCTGTGAATACATTTCCAATAGATGTATCCTATCCCATGAAGTGAGTCATGCCCTTGGAAATGTGCAACTGGAAATGTTATCCAGAATGGCTTTGAAAGGAAACAAATGCCATGTCTAACAAACTAAATCTGTTGTGAAAAACTTATTCCACTAACTTCTTATCCAGGGAGGCTAACAAAAATTAGGCATTTTTATAACCTTGGAAGCTCCTGCTTTGATGTTTATGGAATGGAAAGTTGTGGTTGTTGCTGCTGTTTGTGCTGAAAAGTGTTACAATGGAGAGGCAGCAGATTTCTAACACAAATTAACAAAAAATCATGCTGAAACATGAATTAAATGTTTCAATGTTCCCTGCATCCCATTGTTGGTTTAGACTTAGGTTTCTTTTTTCTAATTTTGGTTCATAGAAAATTTCGAACTTTTTATGTTCAGCCTGCTTCAGAACAAAATCACACATTAAATTTGGGATTTCCAGCTAAATTGACACACTGGAGTCAGTGCCTGCTCCATTTTGCTTTTCATACACAGCCTTCCTCAATTTTTACTTTTCTTTCTCTCTTTTAATCGAACACAGGAATATTCAATTCCAATTTTCCTCCACTTGTCCTCTTTTTCTGAAGCTGCAATTTAGATGTCACTGTTGGCCTCTGATAAGTACAGCTTGTTCTCCAGCTCTCGATGTACTATACTTGACCGCAAGGGTGTGGGAAGGAACACAGAAGGTCAGGGAGAAAAACTCATCCTTATACATTTTGGTCCAAAATTTATCTGATGTGAATCAGCACTGCTCAGCTGACTGTTGTTGTGTGCCTCTGAAGAGCTCAGATATCACCGTGGTAAGTGTCTGTGCCATAGAAAGCCAAGGAACAGACACATCGCTGAATGCTCTCCCCATTTTAGGGTGGGTACAGCGGCATGGGAGTCAAAAATGTCAGCTCACTGTAAGGAAACATGATGAAGAGTGCTTCAAAAACCGTGACATTCCTGCAAGCAGGCTTTTACCACTGATTTTCTCTCAGCTCCCTAAATTCAGTTTTTGGCAGCAGCTTTAGAGGAGCCAAGGAACTCCTGCTCTAGGATCTACAGAGGGAAGATCATCCACAAAGGGAATAGTTTTGGTGCTGGGGACAATAAGAGGTTTGGGGCCTGGGACTTAGAGGCAGACACTCCCTTCTCTTCTTGAAAGAATTTCAAAATCCTTTGGTTTTAATTCCAAATTGGAAAAAAAAAGAGACATTTTACAATTGCAAAACTCTCCATAAAACCGAACGGTCTTTCTCCCCACAGCTCCATCTGAAACAGATGGAAATTTCTTCAGTGAAGTGACCACTTAATTAAAAATATGTGATACCAAATTAATACTATTTCAGCAGGTACTGGAAAGACAGATGAAGACTGTCTAACCTTCTCCAGGTGTCTAAGACAACTATCTATTGTTGTTTTAAGGTGTCTGGCAGCTGGTAAGTAATTTAAATGATGCTTGTCGGCTCCCAAATAGAAGAAATAAATGAACACAAAAGAGCAAGATTTCAATTAAAGTTCATCATGTAAAACAGGCCTCATGCCTTCCCTGACCACAGAGATTAGCTTTTGTGTCTGGAATTGCATTTAATAAACCTCCTCCCTTGACATGGAACATCTGCTCCCTTTAGGACTATTGTTTTACACCCATAAATAAAACATAAAATTATATTTTTGTCACTCTTCAGGCCAGATCTTCAGCTGGCATAAATCAATGGCAAGCAGTCAACCTCAGCTCTGCTGACTTAAACCAAATGAAGATCTGGCCCTTGATGCTTTGGTGCTGAAGAAAATAATGGGTCTGGGCAGAGTGTGTGGGACACTGTTTATCAGAGAATGTGTGTGAAACTACGTGGAGCAAGTAACCACAAAGCATGATTGATCTCTCCAGCGTATTCTAACACTTTTTTTTTTTTTCAGTGTTTACTGAAACCTTTTAGGTAGTGCAGTCTTCTTAGATATTGTTTTATGTTTGAAAAGCTTTCTAATTCATAATGAAAAGTTACGTGTCGCTCCAATGAACCTCTAGCTTCAATTACTTGCTGTGCAAATGGCTGGCCTGCATTTTGACCAATGTTTATGGTACTTGGCAATTTTTCAGTAGCTACTTTACCCTGATGTGATTAATTTCTTGCATAATATGAGGTTTCGCATGTGTAGAGTTGAAATAATCCTACAAGGCAGAAGAGAAATAAAAGAGCTTGTGTGTTTCAGCTTTAAAAACACTTGAAACATAACATCACAATTTTAAGCGTGCCAATGATAATACAAGTTAGCCATGGATGAAGACGACCACAAGAGACATGAAGTTGCTGATGGGATTCAGCAGCATGAAAGTCATTACTTGGCTGGTAAGGTCAGCACAGTAGATCATAGCTGGGCAGCTCCAGGAGCAGGGAAGCAAGAGACAAACCTGGAGCTCATCTTATGTGAGTGCAGCAATAAAAGGAAGGCGACTGGTACTAATTTGCTTACTTGGATGTCAAATCCTTCTCTACATGCCAGTATCCCTTTGCACCAGAAACACTCACGGGTATTAACTACCCTGAAGTAAATGGATGTAAGGCTTGACCAAGCAAATCTTAATGTAGAACTATGTTTAGATTTAAGCACCTGAGCAATCTCACTTGTGCCAGGCTGGAAAGCTGGGTTTGTGCTTTGGCTGCTTGATCAGGATCAGACTTTACAGTAGATGACTAGATAGTGACATTTGAATCTACACAACCCTAAAAAGACAAATATTGGTGGCAGGGTTTTTTTGACCAGATTTGAGGGCAATGAGGTATTCACCCGCTGTTGCACTGTAAATCTATGGGCTCTGGCACAGAGTTCTCTTTGGGCTCTGTAAAGGGAGCAATATGAAGCGTTATCACTCAAGTTGTGATGTGCCTGCTTCTACCATACCAATGGATACATCTGCTCTGATTCAGTTCATCGTGTAGAGTGTTAATGCAAGCACATCCTCTTCAGTGATTTAAGCTAAAATGTTGTGCTGTGAAATCATGAGGCTCTTAGGTGGGCACGTGATGTCACGTTCTGATCCATGGGGAATGTCGTCTTCAGCAGAAGTTGAGAAGCAAATCTCTGGAAGTGGCAACCTCTTAAACCACCTTCAGAAGAAGCCCTCAGGTGCCTTCAAAATTCCACCCTTCATATTTTTGTTTAATACAATCACACACTTGTCACCTTAATAGAAAGTATGTCTACATTGCAAATTCCAGTACAGTGAAGAGGTACTCAAACAAGCTATAAATGAGCTAACCATAAATGAGCCTGCTTTCTGGTAGGATAAATTAACCCATATGGAGCTAACACTGCCAAAAAGCTGGGTAAATTAGTCCTCTTGGTGTTCTCTGCTGTCTCATCTTGACTGCGTCCAGTATCCACAATGGTTCATTTACAGCCAGCCTGGGCATTTCTGCGTTGTCATGTGGACACAGAGCAGCATTGACATTATTGCTTTAACATCTGCAAGAGAACAGGAACTGAAGAGAACAGGAACTGAGCCTAAAGGGAGATAGTTACCTTTTACCTTTGCCTTTTAGCTCAGTGTAGGGGGGGTGACTACGAGGTGATGACACTGCAGCATGACCTCAGTGATTTCTTCTTACAAGAGGGTATACAAAGAAGATGGTTGTCTTGGGTGATAGTGAATATTGAGTCATTCTGAACCCAGGAAAGTACTTTGTGGGCAAAAACATATGCTACAGAGAAGCACTTGATCCTGTCACTTGGGAGATTTTTGCTTTAAAACTTTTTAAAGTCAGCCCTTTTGAAAAACTTTCTTTTTTATTTATTTTAAAATTAACAGGTGGTATATGTGGGATTAGTTGACTTGCCCTGGGTAACTCAGCCAGTTTGGTCCTTCAGGTTCTAAAGAGACTGAATCAACAACCTTACTTAGGCCTTAACATTCTTATTTAGTATCTACAGACTATGTTTTCATGGATCTCAAACATTTTGAATGGTTTTGAATGAAAAAGAAATTAAAAACTTAAGAAATGTGTTAGAAAGTTACCTGAACTAACTCAAAATGAGTCCTGAAGCAATGTCTATTCCTGAAATCTGAAGTGATATGGAAATTCACAAGGCACCTACATGGAAAAAAGAAAAAGAAACTGAACAAACATCAATCTATACATAAAATTTCAGATACATTTATAGGTAAGAAACTGCTCAGTATAAATACATTTCCATTACCATGAAGTGCTTAAGGTGGGATGGTTTGTTTCATTTAGGTGAAGTAAAATAAGCTGTGCTGATAAAACTGCACTGGCATCTCCGCATCTGACAATTAACACACTGGCACAGCTATCAGGCAAAAAGTCACACCCAATTTAATACCCACACGCCAGGAAGACCTCTAACAACAATGTCAAATATATCATGTTAACAGAATTCTATAGGTTTCAGAAATTGATTTCTTTCAATAGTGCAGCGTTTTACAACCAGATGGTACGAAATGTGAGAATCCACTTCAAATTGCTGGATGACTTATGTGATCTTCCTCAGTACCACAAAGAGTGAAGAAGACAACTTTAAAATGCCCCAGTGCTATCCAGTTTCCCACTCAGTGTTCTGCCTTGTCTAGACTTTGCAGCAAAATGGGGTAGAGCAATCAGCATGTGATGAAATCTCCTCGAAAAAGTGAATGCAGCTCTTTCTTTTTCTGTATTTACTTACAGATCAGGGTACCCCTGAAGAACTATAAACAGCTGAGAGCAAAAAATAAAAGGGCCTCTTAAAAGTTTTATGTCCTCCAAACTATAAATGTCAGGTGGCAATACTAGGCAGTTTATTTTTTTCTGTAGAAATATATAAATTTTTTTCCATGAAAATATTTTCTCTAGGAAAAAAAAAAAACAACCTAGCTCGTCACTGGCAATTTTATGAAATAGATATAAATTTGCAGCAGTACTGATGAATGCTTTTGATAAGTTGAGTTGACAATTTATTTTTTTTCTCCTGCCCAAAAGAAAATAATGAGTATATTAAAAAGTGCTTGCATTTTTAGTTTTTGGTGGTTTGGATTTTTTCTTTTTCAGATAGTGGAGGGGTAATAAAAAGGACCAGTCAGAAGTAGTATACCCAGAGATCTGTATAAAAATCCAGATAAGGTAAAATTTTGCAATAGCAGCAAAGAACCACAATGGGCTGGGTAACTTCAGGAGCAGCGTTTGCCAAACCAAACATTACATTTTTACCAAGCTAAAGGCCAGTGTGTGATGTGAAATTCTGGAGTTGGGCACGTGTACGTGGCCAGGGAGTAAGGGGCACACACAACGTTTTCCGAAGCTGGGATTCCTCACTACTGTGCTTTCCCTCCCCAATTAAGGGTTGAAATGAGCCACTGGAATCTACTGTATATCCTGGGGAAATGAATGCCCTGGCTGCTTTCCAACTGGTATTTCTCTCTTTCTACAGCAAACAAACAATAGGCCAAGTAGGATGTTGTATGTCGCTCTGGGAAAAAAAAAAAAAGTGAAGTATTGATAAACTGAGATTAATTTTTACAAAAATGTTTATATCAAGTGCATATGCTTTGCCTCTTGGCCATTATGGAAATGTCAGGAGTTTAATTGGCAGCTGTGAATAGCAGCACCTGCAAACAGCTCAGGGCTTGTTCCTGTGGTCTGGCAACATTCTTACTTTATGCTTTAAATAAAGGCTTACTCACTGAGACAGAAATAACTGACAGTGGATGATTGATGATTGCCCATCACGCAATGGCTGACATCTACCATTCACTGAATCCATTTACAATTCCACTTCCAGATTTCATTAACAGGGCCGTGACATCTAGGAACGGGATTGATACAGATGGCAGCTCAGTTACAGAGTTCAGCTGATGCTGAGCGTATGTTAAGCATGGAAAACAGATTACTATGAGCTCCAATCTATCTCATGTGGTACATTTTGGAAACCCTATCTGTTTACTCCAGGTAACCTTTTATAGTTCTATTTATCCTGCCTAGTTTCAAACCAGATAGCAATTTTCCATAGCGGAGAATTTATGGTGCCATTTGCAACACGCGTTTATAAAAGACTTACCTCTGTGAAATATTAAGACAAGATTTTGGCATTCTAAAGGTTCCCTTTTTGCTTAAGAAGGAAACAAAAAAATGCGAGCACATAAAATCTGTGCTTTTCCTCATCACAAATATCCTCTTCTGAGCAAAACAAATGGCTCACTCCCCACTGCGCACCTGCGTAGGTCTCAAACCCCAGCGGCTGTGGAGCTCAGAGGCAAATAAAGAAGTTTCCAGCTAGAAGAGCTCATCCCACTCCGTTCAAAACTCCTGCTGACCTCTGTCTGAGCTGGGACACAGAGTTCTGCAAATCCTGGTTTTTATCTAAAGCCCATCAGGTTTGGCACAGACTGTTCTTCAGGAAGGCTGAGGCTCAAAATAAAATTTTCCATTTTCATTATGAAGCTCAGCCAAATATCAGATCTGAAGTTAAGTTTTCAAATATCAGAAAGCCTGGAGCTGGTCAGACACAGGATTTCAAGTCTGCTCACTGTTAGTGTGAGGAACACCTCTAAAACTAGAGTACCCTTCAGATGCTTTCGGGACACTTTAGGACACCTTTCCTTTGGCATTTGGGTGGAGCAGTAGAAAGTGGTGATACTCACCCAAACAGTTCTTGACTCTTAAAGAGTATTGTAAAATCTGAAGGGCCAGCCCTGCACTGAAATGACATCCCATAAAAGCAAACAGTCAAAGCCTAGAGAACACTCACAAAGGCCTATTCCATGCAAATAAACAATCTTAATCTAGCCTGAAGCAAAGAGAGTAAAAAATAAGCAGGGCAAAATCCAGGTATAATATCTCATCCAAGTAACTAAGGGTGTCACTTACTCTGTTGATGCAACTCTGTAGCAACAACTGGGGCTCTCAGGGCAGCTGCCAGAAGCTTCAAGGGGATAGTCTTAATTTTCACATCAGTCCACAACCTTAACTTTAATGTCAGCCTAGCTTTCAAAACCCTCTGAACATAGAGTAGACCCTTGGTCAACCGCTCTATCCTTTTTTTTTGTTCTTGAAATGATCATATCTTCACCCTCTTCTACTATGCCATCAGTAGAGTCTTCTGAAATCCAAATTTGTGCTGTTCTTATTCATACAACCAAAAGGTGGTGCAGTGGAAACTGGTGTTAATGTGGTTCTTCAGCAGGTGCAGAGATAGCCAATTTCCAGGCTGACACTTGTAACGGCTTTCCCAAAACAACTCTGTTTCATCTCAGACTCGCTGAGCCAAATCTATTCCCTCTGTATTTCAATGAACTTTGTACATTTAAACCACTACTTCAATCTCCCTGCATAATTACATGCAGTCTATCTTGTAAAATAAATCAGTGGTTCTTTTCTTTATTATGGTTATTTAAAACAATTAAAGATGATCACACACAAACTCAAGAATTAACATTGTGCAAATATTTACACAGAAGCTAGAGCTAAGACTTTTCCTTCCTTTCTAGGTGAAACATGGAAGACTTGTTCCAGAAAAAACAAATACATTGTCCAGTTTAACTAAACACAGCATGAAAATTCTTCTTTGCTATCTAATTTAAAAAAACTGTGATACTCCTTGTAACGAAGACACACTTCTTTCTCTTGTGGGGACCACCACTGATGGTAATAGATGACAGAACACAGGTTTTCCAAGAAATTCTCCTAAAGCTGCGAAAAGTACATTTCTGTAATATTGTTAAAACCAACGATGCAAAAAGGATTTTTAAAGCTTGTCAAAGATACAAGAAAAATGTAGCAACTGTAACAGAAACAGCTGTACCCTGCTTTGGAGAAGAGGACCTGAATGCACTGGTTTAAACAGGGCTTTAGAAAATAACTTCATGCACCCCATTTTTATTCCTCCTTCTGTGATTCTGGTTCAGCTGATTGATCTTCACTGCGTTTTTTGCTGTCTAGCACACAGCTGGATGTAGTGGAATATTTTTTTGCTATTCTTTGTAAACATCTGGTTGAAAGAACATTAAGAGGCTGCTTCAGCCTGGCACTCGGGTGGGTAGTCAATGCCTCATCCCCACAGCAAAGCCTGGAAGCAACACTTTAAAGTAAAACATGCTCTCTGGCTCTGTTGAGCAGGGGCCCAAAAATACAACAGATGCACCCCAAAGTCAAAAAGAGAAGTCCACTCCAATTTTAGATGTTCAAGTGCAGGCACCCAGCTCTGAGCTAGTCATTAGGGCCAGCTAGTCATCTCTCTAGCATGTGGACAGAAGTACTCCTAGGTTGTAAATCAGCTCCTGCCATGGTAGGCATCCAAAACAGGTCAGACCAGTCGTGCGTGACAAGTACCTGTTTCCCAGCACTCACTAGATAAAACACTCAAAGTGGCTTAGATGTGGGAATCTACTCCACCGGCATCTAAAATGACATGAGACACATTCCACCCATAACAAACCAAAATCTCTACAGAAACTTTACTCATGCCCCAGGAGTGGAGACATTACAAGTCTACAGGTCTCTCTTTTTTTTTTTTTTTTAACTATTGTATGATTCTGTTCCATGAGATTTCAGGCAGGAAAGAGATGAAATAGGAGAGTCAATACCTTAAACAGTATTGGGAGGATCTCTGCTCCTGTCTCGTAATTATATGTAGCCTGAGGGTGGGGCTTGTATGGTCAGAGAAAGGTATGTCCAGCAAGAAAGAGCTCAACTTGTAAGGGCAGTATTGTGCCAGAGTCTTGCCAATCAACAGAAAATGGAGTACCTCCTCTAGGGACTGGAGAACCTCCTCTGTGAAAACAGGCTGAGAAAGTTGGGGCTGTTTAGCCTACAGAAGAGAAGGTTGTGTGGAGACCTCATAACAACATTCCAGTATCTGAAGGACCCTACAGGGAAGCCAGAGTGGGACTCTTCATCGGGAACTGTAGTGATAAGGCAAGGGGGAATGTGTACATATGGAAAGGAGAAATCTAGGTTAGGTATCAGGAAGAAATTCTTTACTGTGAGGGTGATAAGATGCTGGAACAGGTTTCCCAGAGAGGCTGTGGATGCCCTAACCCTGGCAGTGTTCAAAGCCAGGTTAGACAAGGCCTTGAGGAATCTGCTCTGGTAGGAGGTGTCCCTGCCCATGGTAGTGGGTTTTTGGACTAGATGACCTCTAAGGTCCATTCCAACACCTTAACATTCTATGGTTCTATGATTCTATGACATGGGTTGCCTTCAATGTTGTTCAAAGCTTTGGGGCAGAGCAGCAATGAGAGCAGTCAGAGCTCACCTGCAGGCTCAGCACCAAGGCAGAGCAGGGAGCACTCACTGCTCTCTGTTGCTGATGGAGCTCCTGAGTGCAATAATCTCCAGGACATGAGTGATGAAGAACAGCTTGGGATAGTAATATTTGCAACTAGCCTAGCTAATTCCCTGAGTCTTAGCAGACTCTTGTGACTCTGTTGTATTCTTGTCCCCAAATGTCCCTTAGAACCCTAGGATAACGGGGGAGAGACAGATGCCTCCACCAGCACATGCCAAAGACTCCCCTTACACCCTTAATTATTGCCTACTTTGACTTGCTCTCCCATGACACCAACTTTCCTGTAGTGAATATATGCTAGCCAGAGGAGATTTTAGGGCTTTAAATTAAGTGCCTAAATCCATGCATGTGAGTTTGGGACAAACATACTCCCAGGACTACTTCTGAAGGTAAAACCTTCAACGAATTTGACACACTCAGATTCCGCAAAAAATGAGCACCATGGGTAAGGCTACTTTAAAAAAAAAAAAAAAAGGCAAAAAACCCAAGACTTATTTTACACTGAGATGTAATAAATTAAAGCTGTGCTCAATGACAAGCATGTGAAACAAACTACTTTTTTTGGCTTTTGGCTACATATCTTCCATCTGGTATTCTCTGTTACGTGGGGATGTTGTGTAAAAACAATATACAACTAGGTAAAAAAAGATCAAATCAAAATGTGGCCATGGAAGGGAGAAGTGTATCAGGCCTGCCACACTCACCACATCACTTCTTCATTTCTGAGCTCTTCATTTTGCAAGCAGGACATTCCTGCAGTGTCCTGGGGAATCTGGCACAAAGTCTCACACAATACAGTTCTTTATGATTGCCCAGCAAAATACAAATGCTGCATTCCCAGAGCCAAAGAGCACCTGTAATTCCCACTGCAGTCAGTAGAACCATACTTTGAAGCCCTGACAGTTGGCTGTTTTTAAATTTTCCATTTAATTAGCTTCAAAACTAGCTAAACTTGTTTCAGAGCTAGCTGAAAAAATATGAAATAATGTAAAATGAATGGCATTGTAAATTGTGCAAAAAAAAAAAATGTATGAATAGATATTGGCTAAGGTACTACTTTTCAAAGACTGTGTCAAGAGTTCCAACCGGCAATTCCAATTGTTTTCAGCTCTGTCCCTTATTTTCCTTTAAATAATGACGCGTCCTCGTATAACACAACAAAACACAACGTGATCGAAGGTAACCCTGTAGAAATAAAAATGTGCTTTGGATCAGATCCTTGTTATTATATGGATAGTGAACATTTGATCTGTATTTATTGCACTTGGACTAAGTGCGCAGATGAGTAAGTGTCCTCAGTTGGGCAGTTAGCAGATCTTTACTTATAATTTATAAATAAAGACTATGTTCCAATGAACAATGGCTCAGTGCAGCCTACTAACCGTCGCCCTTGTGTCACTCCACTCAAATAACCGCCTTTCCTTTTCTGCATGGCTGTAATTTAATTTTTTACAGGGTTACCCTGTCTCATATCTCAAAGGCACATGGTGTGGCACTCAATTGTTATTTTGAAACGAAGGAGAAAATTGTTTTCACAGACACCAGAAAATACCAGAGATATATCAACTGTGTTTGGGATGTCCCAGGGAAAAAAAACCTCAGCTCCCCAAAGAACAGAGAGGGATGGAAGGGGAGCGGAGAGAAAAGAGATGAGAAATTTGTATTTGCACGGTTTGGCCTTGTAAAATAAGGGCAGTCTTTCCCAATTCAGAACATGTAACCTCAGTTTGCTCCTAGGATAACATTTTTCTTGAAAGGAAAGGAAGACATTCTGCTTTCTCACGTCTCAGCTTCTGTTTACGTGGACTCGTTGTGCAGCTCATCTATGCTGTTGGTCCTCTTATGCTCTGAATCATGACATTTGCTTGGACCATTACAATTAAAACTCATTCATTTCTGGCAGATAAAAATCTCTGTTTTCCATACATGAGGGCAGACAACACAGTAATGAAAACACTAGTCCAAGATCAAAACACTCGTGAGTTCTTCAGAGCTATGCATTGAAAAGGTGGAAAAGTGTGTCGGAAGTGAAAAAAGGGGCCACAAAATGGGTATAAATAAAGTTCTGCTGCAAGGTCATCTTTCACTGCCAAGGTGTAAAGAGGCCTCAGCATTAATGAGAATCTCAAACTCTGAGGCAGAAAAGATGTTGGCTCATAGCCCACAAATTAATGGTAGACAAAAGAGTAGAGCCTATGATTTACCCCAACAGTGGAACTCAACTGATTTTAACCAAATGATGGACCCTAAGGATTTGATCCCAAGGGTATCAGCCCTTTATGCCACATGGACAAAGTGTAGGTGGAGAACAAATCCCCGAAGGACAACAGTATCTGGTGCAATCTCCTGCCAGCTCAACCTGGATAATCTACCAACCAATCCAATCAAAATCACCTTTGCAATAGGACCTTGATAATTTTCTCTGGCTATGAACAACATCCTGTGCTTGAGCTCCTCAGAAAAGTTTTGAGTTGACTTACCTATGCCTTTACTCAACTGTCTAAGAATCACCCTGTTGAATAAATTCATGTTGAGGAGAAATTAATGGTCCTTCAGGTGAACTGGAGGTAGCCTTGAATTCTGGAAAGATGGGCTGACCATAATTTTTTAAAATTACAGAAAATCCATCCTGTTCATTTGTATATGGTCACATGCAAGTGTTTCATATTTTTTTTTTATTAAGAAAGAAACAGCTAAAAGAGGTAACTAACAAATGTTACTGACTGAAAAGAGACAAAATTTATCGTCTCTCCCACCGAAGGCATTTAGAGAACCTTCCCTATGCAGAACATCAGCACGAGACCTCTCTGCACCATGTCTCTGGTTTAATTCTGAGTCTCAGCAATGGCACTGCAAACAACTATTTCTTTCCAGGGGTTCATAACTCAGCTTTAACAGATTGCTCTAGGCTGACACATGGTTTCAACCTGGGAGCAAACATTTCTTTTATAAACAGCTTTTTCTTCTCTTTTAAATGGTGATTTCTTTTTGGTTTTGCTTGTAATGTATGTAAAATGATTTGGGATGCTTTTTGCGCTTGTGTACAGTAACTCAAAAGCAGCTTTCATTGGAACAGTGGAATTTGGCAAGTGAACAGTCAATATTGCCCTCTAATTGCTTTTAGTGTCTTTGCAAAAATAAAAACGTCATTTAAAATGGCTGAGATATTTCAATTTGAAAAGTGGCTACTGATCAGGCACAATAATGGCATGGATTTTTACTTTGTGTATGTAATGCACATATTCAGCATAATGTGATCCCTAAAATATACATCTCCAGATTAGGCCTGTACTAATCATTGATTTTTTTTTTTTTTTTCACTTCAGCAGCTGAAATGGGAAAACAAAATCTGTTTCGGTTGATATAGAACATTTTTGTATCCTATTCTTCCTCCATGAAAACTCCAAAACATTTTCTGATAGGGGTAATACATGCATAATGTAACATCACCATTAGGAGGTCAAAAAAAAAAAAGAGGAAAAAATACATTAAAAAAATAGCTACATTGCACACTCTGTACAAAAAAAGATGAAGACATTAACATATTCTTCCCTTCATGTTTTCTTCCTGTGTCACACTCTGAGGACATGTACCCTTGCAGTTTAAGCCTCTCTTCCTTTAGAATCCTTAAACATATAATGATTTGGGAATGTCTTTAATATTAGGCTACCAGGTACTTTAGGAAGGTGTAGTCCATTCACAATCACTCTCATTGGTTTTCTGTGGACAGCAGGAGACCATTAGCTAGAGAAGTCTTTACTTAAAAATAGGGACTTTCGAGTTTGCTACTGAGATCTGAAGATAAACTGGAGTACGTACCCTTACTCCACTCTGTATTATGATCTTGTTGATCCTCTCTACAGGCCAATGAATATTTAACAAAGCCTTGCATCTCCACCAGCTTTGGCAACACAGACTTGTACCTGAGAGAATGAGTTTGCCTGCCCATGAGAGCAGCTATAGGACAGAAAACAGATGGGAGCACAGACATCCTCAGTAGAGGGAGGGTCTCACCTCCCAGGGAACTGCTCTAACAGAGGGAGAATAGGAAGGGAGAAGCGCTACCTCCTTTCTCTGCTGATGTTTTGGGTGGCCTAAAACAAGCCCAGGCTTTGCCAATGAGTGCTAGGGGAATGCCTGTTTTGTGAGATCTTCCAGGTTTTGTGGACATCTGCAGTCCTGCATTTTAACCAGAGCTTAAATACTTGCAGGTGACTGGGCCAGTTGATACTAAGATACCACAAGCTTCCCCACACAAAGATATGATGCTTTGAACCTTCACACCAGTCTCTTCTCTTCATCACAAGATGAGTTTTAAGACTGTGACATTGTTATAAATACGTGGTTTGTTTTCATTTGCCATGCATTGTTTTAAACATGCAAATTGGCAATGCACTTTTGTCCTTTTCTTCTACACTCGTGAAGATTAAAGTTCTATTTTATTGTTGGGATCGGATTTTTTTTTACAAGAAGCTTGGGATGAGTCTGTGTTCATGTGACTCCAGAGCCTGAGGCTTTAGAAATCATCACAGGAATCTCACTAAACATCATGTGTTGACAGCGGAGCAAATAGCGAACATTCACTTGTCTGGTGAGATTGTATATTAATTCAAGACCATCAGGAACCACGACCATATTTCTCTAAAAGGCAACAACAAGTCGGGACGGACTAGATGGGAGCAAGGGCTGAACAAACAGGCTTTGTTCAGACCTTTTCATCCCATTGAGGAATCCCCTCTCCCACTCACTCCCTTGTCTGAATGGATCCGCCACAGTCACTAAGAGGTTTTTAAAACGTGTCCCTAAGTTAACATATGCCATTCTAGGTCCTTTCCTGACAGGTAATCCTCAGCTCCAACTACCCAGATGGAGTTAATTTGGCTGAACTATGTTGACCTGGGTGAAGGATTTTCAAATATAAATGGTACAAATGCAACTTTCTCTGCCAACGAAGTCATCCTATGTTACGATTTCCACCATCTACCCCCCAAGCCTGCCTTATAAGGAGCACATTCCTTCTACTGGGATTCATTCTGTCATTAATCTATGTCTTCTTTCAAAAAAAAAAGAAATATGGAATGAGATTACCAGAATGAATGGCCTGGTGCAGACTAGAGAACACTTCTTTTTAATAGGGATTTAAATTTGACATCAGTTAAATGTCTTGTGCCATCATGTTTCAGCTCTGTTATGTGGATTCTGGACCACGCTACCTACTTGGATCTGAATGTACTGTGTTGATTTAAGGCTTCTCCCCTGGCTGTTCAGAGGTCTGAAATCCGATATCCTGCTCCAGGCTTGCTTGGCCAAGGCAGTGGCACAGGATAGTGGAAGCTCTTTCCAAGAGGGATGAGCAGACACTCTTCACAGTTCAGCTATGCTGTCTGCCCAAGTCAGCTGGGAAAGGAGGAATGACAGGCAGGAAAGGAAAAGGGTTAATTCCAGTACCTGGGCAAGCTTCTGCACAACAATCTCCCAGCCCTGGACTTGTTGTCTCCCTGATGCTCACAGGAAACAGGAATAATCACTAGAGTTACCCTGCTGTGAGAGGATAATAGGGTAAATGGAGAAAACATTTCTTACCCCCGAAGTGACTGTTCTAATTTTCCAGCACCTAGGTTTAATTAAAAGACTAATAATATGGCATACTCTGTGAATCCAACTGCAAGAGGAACAGCTTTCATCTAATAGTGTTCATGTAAAACATAAAGCTGCAAAGTGGAAAGCTCCTTCACCTCCTTATACTAAAATTGATATGAATTATTTTCTTTCAAAGACCTCAAAAAACTCTCAAAAACCCGAGGCAAGTTTCTGGGTACTGTGCCTATTTCTACTGACACTGAGATAGAACACATTATATTTTGGTTGCTGTGCTTATCTCCAAAGAAATCACTCTGGGTAGTGGGAAAATAAATGCAGATTTAAAAATAATAATCTCCTCCCTAGTGAGAAGCGTATGTGTTAATTTTCACTGCTAACTCTCTGCCTAATATTGTTGATCAAATCTTTGATTAAAATAACATTAGCAGCTGAGACTGTGTGACAGGGAAGGAACTAAGCAAGTTTGGTTCAGACTGTTATAATAATTTGGATTTCTTAAGTGCTTTGTGATAATACGGTACCCCGAAGAGCTAATATTTGTTCAGTAAGGGCATGCAACATGATTCTTTTATTTCCTGCCTCTCTCCCTCACATGCAGTGATTTCCAGATACTAGGACATGTTTTTATTGTTTCTCAATAATATTGAGGCAGTACCTAGAGTTTTCACATTTTCATTGTGTGCCTCATAAAAAAGGTAAGATTCTACTCTTATTTAGAGAAAGCTATCACTGAATAGACAAAGGGAAAAATAACCATGGAAAAAAAGGCTTGCAAGAAAAGAATACTGTGGTCTCAAAATTCCTAAATCATCTTACAGTTATTTATAATATGCATTGCAGTAATGTCTAGCAGCTATTACACTAGGTGATGTGTATTCACAGAATAGCAGATATTTCCTCTCCTGAAGAATTACAGTAAAAAAATAAGGTGGGAGACAAACAGAAAGAGGAAATTACCTGCTCAGCTTGGTGGCAGGACTGGGAATTCATGAGGTCACTTATGTGTTGATTCCCAGTCCAAGTTGCTGGACCATACAGTGGAATTCACTGGCAACCACAATACCTTGGTCTTGGTTTTCACACAGAAGAAGAGAAGATGTCTGCACAAGAAACATCTGCAGTTGATATGCAGAAACAAAGATGAATGACAGAAGGAAAGGAACATGAAGGATTTTCCATCTCTGATTATAATATTCACTGAAGACTGTGTTTTAGGAAAGGAGTCAGATGAGGAGCTTGAAAGGAAGGAGGGATAGGGCTTTGCTGACAAACCTGGAAAAGATAAACTAGATGTGAGAGCTAATGGCAAAATATCTTATCCTGTGGCCTGTATTTTCTCTCACAGAGAGCCACTGAGCCTTTCTTACACCACAGAATCCTTCACACTTACCCCAAATCAGAAAGGAGTCCTCTTGCAACATGTTTTTTTCTGCTTTAGTGATCCTCTTGTCTTTTCTGGCTCGGAAAGAAGAGTGGGAAAGTAAAGCTTTGTTCAAGAGAAGACCAAATAAAAGGACTCAAAGCCAGGTGTTACATAGTCAAAGACAAATGTTAAACCAAAACAAACGCAAATCAAAGACGGACAACTGAACTTTTCTGCCAGCTTTTGTAAGTTATTTATTCCCTCCTCCCCTCATACGCTGCTCTCAGGCCACATCCAGTTTAAACTCACAGCCACAAGAAGCTGCTGGAGCTGGGTTTCCACAAAATGCTTGTGCAGTTCTCTCAAAATAAGATCTCCCAAAGGTGCCTCAGACTGTGCATCCAAGTTCAAACACCTCAGATCTTTCATACTGGTTTGAGTGACTTCCCCAGTTTTCCATCCCACTTTCCCTCATTAGCACTGCTTTGCTTAAAAAGGAGAGCAATTCTCAGTGCAAAGATGGTCAAGAGGAAAATTACAGCCACACAAATATCATTGTGGAAAACTGACAACTTTGGTCCAATGTCCCTCAGCAGCTGCTAATCCTCACCCAAGAAACTTCCACTTTTTAATAAAGCTGCCTTGGTACCAGGGAATGCTTTAGATGTCTAAATATAACACATTGCAGGTCTGGGTGGAGTCACATGAAAAGATAGGGCCATGCCTAATGCTATAAGAAGAAACCAGCTCAGAAAAAAAATAATATTACAATTCTGGGAAAAAAAGAACAGCCTGAGGCTTTAACACAGCCCTGACTTGTATTAAATCTATAAACTAATATTATATACATACACAATACATGTAGTTAAATTCTTGCTGCTACTTTCCCAGTTCCGTAATTCAATGTTGTATTTTGGGATAATCCTGAGTTTCCGACGCTTGAAGACCCCAAGAACAGAGCGATGCCAGACCACAAACAGACAAGAGATAGAGATGATCTGTGTGCCTGTGGCAGTGGCCAACTGTCCAGACAGTCCAGCCAGACACTGCAGTAGCTGAGTGGGCTGCCAGATTCCTGACAGTCCCAGACATACAGAAAAAAAGGACAGTAAGACCACCGATAAATTGCAAAGGACGTGCTTTATCACTAAAAATGAGTTAGCAGGTATGAGATAATAACCCTTGAGTTCCTTGCTCTCAGTGGGCAATGGTTCTACAGAGGTAAAATCCACATGGTTTCAAAAAGGCTGTCTGAGGGAAAGCTGGAAATGCATCGGTGTTCCCAAGGAGCTGGAAACTCTGATCCCAATGACGTCAGTGGGTAAGGACTCATCAGAAAGAGCAACCGTCATTGGGCAACACCCTAAATCCATATCCAATTCAGTGGCAGCTCTGAAAGATGAAGTGATAATTAGAACTTGAAAATGAAACACAGGACGATGTTCACTGAAAATATTCGATCCACCTGCCTTCTCACTCACTTGCACTACTTACTCTTATTTACTCTAGTAGCTTGTCTCCTTGAGCTGTTAGAGAAACTGCTTGTCTGTTGAAATGTAATGGCATTCAAGAGACAACCAAGAGAAGAGAGCTGTATTTTGCAGGAGCATTTCACCTCCTGCTTTTGAAGTCCATGGTAATATTCCTACTATATGAAGTGTATGATTTTATTCTCCGTATCAATGGGTAAAAATGGTCTGCTAAATCCAGCCCCTTTTAATTGCTGAAGGCTGTAACAAATGCAACATGCCGTGGTCTAGCCCTGCATTTATAGTGAGTGTCTACACCCTTGGGCATTCAGAGGGATTTCTTCTGCAGATATAAATATATATATACTCAGACACACACTTTAAACACACACACACACATCTTCATAAATACAACCAGGCGTAGCACTGTATTTATGATATAAAACGATTGCTTCCCTTTAATACCCAGCTCATGAATAATTTGGAAAGACTGAAGTATTTTCTCCTGCATCACAAAACTTAATTGTTTGGCTTCCTCATTTATCTTTGGCTCTGATTTGCAATTTATGCCTTTGCACAGCTTTCAAATATCTAACATTTCTTTTGTCCCTTGCCCATAACATTTAATTTCTCTCCCACTGATTATTTATCTCTGTAATTTGAAGCTATATTATTTAATGCTACAAGCTATAAAGTGTTGGGGGATGCCATTTGTATGAAAGATGCTGCAAGAAATAGAACTGCATTGTCCTATGATTCCAAGTTCTTCATAAGTACAGTACATACCATTTCCACAACCGTAGCATGACCATCCATTCTGTATCAATCTATTGTTTATTTTTTCAGGATATCAAACTGTACATGCTTTGAAATATATAGAAACAGATGTACTTTTTTTTTTCTGCTGAAATATTTGATCTTTAGTGTCTTAAGCTAAAAGGAAGCAGAAAAAGCTTTTGCTCAAGTAGCAACAGTGACCTCTAGTGTGTTTTTCAAATTTCTTTCATTGAATTTACACCCATTGTTCCTTTAACCTTTAGGGCATTATTTAAGAACAATTTTCCGGGTAGTATTTGGACTAATTTTCTTATTGACTCTAGTCTATACCAGAACGTGATTCTTGGGCGATCTTCTTTTATCCTTGTAATCTATGGTAAAGTAACTGTGTCTTCATTAATGACTGTAATTATCATATATAAAGTTGTCATTTAAATGAGCAATCATCTCTCTCGCACACACATACGCACACACACAAATTGGGCTTTATTTGTAGCAGGAATTGAAATTTGGCTAAATATCCTATTTAGCTTCAAGCAGTAAACATCAGGAGCACAGATTGCATTGGTTGACAGAGTTTGTCAGCCAAGACCACAGTTGGGGTTTTCTCCCCCCACAATTCCTTTCTTTTTTTTTTTTCAACCATACTAGTCTATACCACGCACAGATTGTCTTTCAAATGAGGAATGTTGCAAGAACACTCCATAGTGCATACAACTGTTAAATTGGCACTGCTGTCACTAAGCCTATGTCAGCACTTCCAATCTAAGATGCTATTTTCAGGAGTTTAAAATTCAGTTACATGAGCTGTTATGTACTGGCACTTTATGCACGTGGCCCTTCAGGGAAGGAGGTTATTCTGAACTAGAGAAGCATGTGTTGGCGTGATGGGTGGATTTTTGTGCGTGCGGGTGTCTGGGTGTTAGCACGTTTTGGAAGCGCGCCGCGAATTTTCAGGTCTGACCACTGAGTCCTGTTGAACTTTTAGAAAAGCAAATAAAAGATCTACTTACGACAGCTACTTTCCCCCTCCTTCTACAGATGTCAAAGCCAGCCTACCCCTTCAATAAAATGTTTCTCTTATCCCTTCTGATTTTTAAAAATGCAAGTAAATTGTCGATGGAGCTGGTTAAGTCCAGTGGTTATTAGATGAAACTCCTTCCAGGTTAAAGAGAACAGTACTGGGGATACATTTTCAAAGCAAAGCATCTGCAGACTGTGTGTGTACTGGTGAACAAAACTACAGAAAAAAAGAGTTGCTGAGCCCACTTATGTGCTAACAGAAACCTACATTCTGCACCCTAAATTATTTTTGTCATATGGGTCATGGAGGCATCTTTCCTGTAATGCTGCTTCTGAGTCCCAGTCTAGCCAGCATTCATACTTAAGCTTAAGCAAGAGATCTCTGCAACTATTATGTGCCTAACAGAGAATGCATTCTCAACAGGTTTGCTGTATCTGCTATTTTACATCACCAGTGAAAGAGCATCTCCCACTTCTTTGTTTCAGAGACAGGGATCCTTGTGATCCCTCAAATCACTAAGGTGTATTTTTTAAGATGAGATGATGACAAACCAGGACTCCATCTTTCAGTCATGCTGCTGAACTTTCAATTTTCCTTCCCACAAATGTGTGAATTAGGGATGGTGATGGCCCTAATTTGATTCTTCTGGCTTCTCTGAAGTAGTGATAACACCCAATGTCATTTTTTATTTTAACATAAGATTGTCTAGATCCATTCAAGGCAAGGGAGAAAAATGCTTTGCTCACATATTTAGATGAACAAATGAGTTTAAGAAATCCAGGAAAAAAGTTGTAAAGGGATTACAATACGTATGTCTTCAATGTGATTATTGCAATGCTGTGGAGGAGGAAAGTCATATTTCTGCTTGGCTAATGGAAAGGAAAAAGAGAAAAAAGAAAAAAATGAACTTGCAGAGGTCCCAGATGGGATCAGCCCATACACCCCAAACCAGACATCATTACCACTCCCCACCCTATGTTAGTTTCCTGAGGACCCATATTGCTGAACTGAGCTCTACTTCAACAGAGAACATCCTGCTTTCAGCCTTGTCCTTCCTCTCCAACCAAACAAAATCCTGTATGAGGCTGAACAAAATTGATGAATGTTGGTTTCTCCTAATGGCAAAATGTAGCTCCTGGAGTTTTCAGAGCTTTTCTTCTTTTCCCCTTACCCAGCCTGTAAACAGCATAAATTAGTAATCAAAAAGATACAGCTCTCTGAATCTTTTATGATGGTGTGAGCGAGAGAGAAATTTGCAGACCAAAGGCTCTAATACGCACATATTTGTAAAGGTGGTCTTTGTTTAAGGAGAAGAGTAAAAAGGCTGGAGGCTTCTCCCTCCCCTCATCTGCTCTTTGTGAGCTAATTACAACCTGAAAGAGCTGCCTGTCTCAGGGTCTTCCTTCAGGGCACTTTCTTGCACAGTACCACAGATCTATGTCAAGTACCTCAGAAATCTCTTTTAATACTTAGTTTTAAAATATCCATTTGTAAAAAAGTTACACTGCAGCCCTAAAAAAACTTGAAATGCTGCTGGAGCACAGACTGAGCACATGATTCTTGGTTCTTCTTTCCTTTTGCTCATCTCCTGGAGTCAACGAATATACATGCATGTGTACATATTCTGTACATTTATCATGTATATTGGAGTAGACAGAACTATACAAAGTGTCTTGCAGCAGCAGAGAGGAGAGAACCCACACTACAGATTTAGTAACCATGTGTCTGGCCTTTATTCCCTCAATATGGATCTTCCAAAGTAAGTATTCCCCCATGTTTGGAACGACCACTGAGACTTTGCTGAGAGTAAAGGCTCTCTCCAGAACTATGCCAAATCCTGAAATATGACCTCCTGTTTTGGCCTCTGTGCAGATTGCAACCTCCCTCTCGGAGCAGAGACCTGTGGGTTTCACCTGGACAGAGTCAAGCTCCTAGTTTCAGGATATTTTCAGCAGGAAGGCTGTTCTGCTTCAACCTGAGGTACCTGGCATACCTCAGTAACAGAAATTCAGGGAAAAAATAAGGCGAGGGAAGCACAATTCTTTCCTGGTTACAGTGTCCTGTTCCCTAAAATCAATGGCTCCAGGATTTTCTGACCTGGAGCTTCCACCTACTTCATTAATAACCACCAATAGACCTCTTCTAATAAAGTTGCCTAATTCCATTATTTTATTTACTTTGAATCAGTTTGTTCTTCAGGTCTCCTCAGCATCCTGTGTCGACGGGTAGCACAATTTCATTATGCACTGTGTGAAAAAGCACTTCCTTGGACTTCCTTTCAGTCTTGTTTTTATAAACTCCATGCTTTGACCCTTTCCGAGCTCCTTCTTGGTTTTGCATTTATTTTTTTGTATGCTGAGCGAGCCACAGGGCTCCGTGGCACCTGCGAAGGCCACAGGCAGAGGCTGGAGAGGAGAATCCTCAGGTCTCCCCCAGCACAACCGACAGAGGTGGTGTTGTGAGAGAGATGTGCTAACCATTAAGCGCAGGTACTGCCATCCCTGCCAGCCTCCACAACTACAACAGAACTCTGACTTGTAAAAACTTTCTTCATATGGGCACCAGATCCTCGCAGCAGCTACCAGCACTGACCTTGCACTGACCTACCACGGCCCCAGTTACACAAAAACACAAGCTTTGTGGAAGGAGAGGGGAAAATGTAACAAGGAAGCAGAAAGAAAAACAAAAATAGTCTAATTTGCACCGATATTTGAGCTATGGTTCACAAAGAGTCAAAGAGGTGCTTACCTGGCTTAAAAGAATTAAGCCACCACTCCTAAGGTCAGGTCTACGAACACAAACACTAGGTTTATGGCAAAATACTGGCAAAAGTAGGTGCACATTACTGGCTTGGAGTTAAGTAACACTGCTCATGACAGTGCTGAACAAAATCCCTGTCTCAGATATATGTGTGCAGAGAAGAGAAACATCCTCCCTGCCAAGCACAAGCAAGTCCACTGCAGATGGAGTGATGATTTTCCCAAGAATCTCTGAGGGAAGGTCAGGAAATGATGACATTTGACCTGAGAAAACTTCCCCAAACATCAATATGTTTATACTTTTTAAAGGTGCAATGAAGTTTGCATCCTTTAGCTCATCTTTTGTTTGTTTGTTTGTTAAATTCTTTCTCCAAGAAAGAGAAAAGAGTTGGGGATGGGGTGGGGGAAGTTTGGTATTTCAATAGAAAGGGATTAATGGTAGAACAGAAATCTTCCTTATTATAAACTAAACAATGATGTACTGAAGACTAACTGTATTACTTTTTCTTGCTGTTTTCTGTTTTGGTTTTTTTTTCCCCAATAGATAATTTGCTCCCATCCAGCTGATTGCATTGCTTTGCTCAAGTTAAGTGTGATTTTTCAGAAACCCAGACTTTACTTTCCAAGTAAGAAGAAATCGTACTGGCTGCAAAGGTATCAATATTTCATCAGGTCTTTGTTCAGTACTGGTTTTAGCTTTTCTTAATGGTGCACTTTACCAGGCAGCTTTTTCATACATCATTAAACAGCAGCTATAGCACTTGTGCCCTGTTTCTGATTTACCGTAGATAGTAATGTTTAAGATCACATTAAACACCACACATGCTCTCAGCTATTTGAGCAACATCAGAGTAATGAACAGTCAATAGTCTTACTAAATTAGTACCCTTTGGAGCTCTCGTTACTGAATCAAATAAGTATCCTTAGTCCTCCGGTGAAGGCAATTCTAATGTGAAATAATGAATTTAGTGTCTAATCAAAACTTAGGGGTTCCTTTTCCCTTCTGACATTCAAGAGTAAATTATATAAATTATGTAGAATAGATCTAATACTTCCAACACCCAAGTCCTGCAAGACACTGCTGAATAATTACCATGAGTGACTGGGACAGCAAGGTCCAACCACATGCAAATAGTCTGTGAGGGAGATGAAAGTAGAAGAGCTGTTCTGGGGTTACAGACATTCCAACGAGAAAATAGGGTCTGAGGTAATTTTCCAGGTCTGCCAGAGGCTCTGGACAAAACACCATGTAATCTATTTGTACCTCCACCTCCTCTCTGCAATGGGAGAATATCACCACTTCCCATTCCTATCCTGCTTTTTATGGTGTCTGTGTAGCAGCACAGGAAAAATTTTTTACAGTAAGGCCTCAGCAACACCAGTATCTAAATACGTTGCTGCGATTAACTGCAAGAGTCCTCTTAACTAAAAGGAAATAGGAGGCAGGAATCAAGATAAATCACAACTGATCAGTAAATAACTTGCAGACTCTGGCCAAGATTTTCTAGATACAGAAGAGGCTGGGACTCACCTCCCTGAATCTAAACACGAAGCACATTTTCACAGTTGCTGATCCACTAGTGGGTTCCCAGTTACTGCTACCTAAGTATGCACGTAGATGCCCAACTTCACATTCCTTTTTTATTCTTTAACTCATAATCCCTACATAGGCATGAAGAGCTAAGTGTTTGCACCGATCTCCATAGAAACAATACAGGGTTCTGAAAGAACAAACCGTACCATATAATTTAGGAAGCAGATGCTTTAGGAGAACTGTGCCATTGGTCTATGGGACAATAACAGAAGTAATAGAATTTATGCTAAATTTCAAGGAAATTATGTTTTCTCTTCCTTGTCTTCCATTTGCAAAATGTATCACCTACCAATAACATCACTAGCCTTTTAAAGCGCTCTGCAATTCCTTGCTAAGAAAGTACTGTACCTTTTTTAATGAAAACTTATGTTTCAGAAGAACACCTCTGTGATTCAGCCTCAATATTCTTTACAAGTCATTGTTCTTATTCTTAATATTATGACTCTTTGAATCAGAGTGTTACATAAATAACAACAGGGTGTGAGGGTTGCATTTAAAAGCTGAGCCTGATTTAATGCCTGAAGAGCATTTGAATGTACAATAAAATACTTTTTCAATTTTTACAGGAAGCGTCTTCAGTTCTAGAGAAAAAATTTAAAATCTCTGATTTAGGTCCCCTACCCATCTTGAAAATCCCCTCATTTTCTTTCTACCTGATCCCAGAAGAGGACAAACAGGACAGGACTTCAACTGGGGCCTCTGTGCTTAGAGCTAATCTCTCAAATATTAGACCTCAAAATAGCATGAAGCAAGAGACAGTTTGTTCATACTTTGAGAGGATTCCCTACCATATCCTTCCATCAAAGGCCCTCACTGCTGAAGTTTTTCTTTTGTGTAATACTTCAATATATCCCAACCATCTTTATTTGTGCCATGCCATTAGGGACACAGATACAACCCTGCTTTAACCCTCATTATCACACTGCTCACTCAAATTTTCAAAGGGAATTTTCATTGAGGTTGGGCACCTAGCAAATCTGGACTTCTCTGGAAAATCCAGCCTAGATATTTGTTATGAGACATACAAGATGATTAATTTGCAGTGTAATAGCTTAAACACCCCACTTTTGTATTTCACCTAAACAATTAGGAGAAAGTTAAAAAATTTCATTCTTAGAAGCCTTGACAGCTGTTTTATTCTCTGCATAGGTGTAATGTCTGTCCCATCAGTTTTTGCTCCCTAAAAGTCATGTGTCTTCCAAACCTATGTAGCAACTTAAAAGAGATTTGTTCCATATGTACATACATAAAATCAGCCAGATGAACCACTGTGCAGAGTTCCCTGTCTCTGCTTCCAATAGGTAGAGGTACAGCAAAATACAGCAAGGAAATGCAGTTGAAATTTTTCCCCAAAAAGGTTTTCCTTTTGAAAAATGCTTCTATTTTTACCCACATTTTAGTCTCTCCGTCCTTTTTTAAGAGTCTCTTTTCCGTAGTAATTTAGAACTGCATCATTTCCATATGAAACTTAAAAACAAGTATCTACCAAAATTAATCACATTTTTCCTTGCCTTTTCTACAGTAGGATAAAAAAAAAAATGGCATGACCATTTGTGAGGACTTGTGCATGGTGGGGTGGGTGATAGGGAGGTTTTTAAAAAAGAAGAGAGGAAACAAATCACTTCCCAAACAACTTGGTTAGGTAAAACCACACTGTAATTCCATGCACTCACTTCTCTACAGTAACTTCCCCTTAAGCTGTAGTTTATTAAGAGGCTGGTGGTGGTGATGCTACCCAAGATGCCCTTCACTGTACATTTTTGCCTTTGAGCCAGAAGCTGTTCCAAGGGGAATGGTGCGAGATGTTTCTGCGGAATGGTGCAGCTTCAGCCAGCACTCCATGACCACGAGGCTCTGCCGGCCTCAGATCTGGGCTGGGATTATTGCAGGACACTGTGCACAGTATGAGGTCCAGGACTGCTGTACTAGAGCCCAGTGTATAATTCAGCCTTATTCAGACACTCATAGTTGAAAACAACCACGTGCAGCAACAGGCTTTCACCCAAAGTGCCCTGAAGTGAAGAGAAAGATATTATTGATTACAGATGGCTGTGGATGAAGCCAACGCATAGGAAACAGAACTGATACTTATCAAAAACAAGGAAGTTGTTTTTCTTTCCTGCCTTTGATTGATTTTGTCATTCACTTGTGATTCCTTACTACTTTCTCCTGCACAGGGCTTAGCTAGAGAACCTCAAAGACAGCAATTGATCAGGAATTGTGTTTGAACGAAGAGAATTATTTTTATGTTTTCCACTAGCCCTTGTTTCGTTTGTGCTCTTAAAATAACCACAATTCCAACCCCCTTCTCCTGCCCAAATCTTGCCATGACATGTACATTTAACTTTGCAGGCAATTGTTTGTCAGTTCTGGCTTCAATAGGCACAGAAAAGAGCTGTACAAGTCTCTGCACATCTGGGACCTTGAGGGCTCACTGTCCTATTAATAGCGATAATTAGCAGAGATTAATCCACAAAGAGAAATCAAGTTAGGGCTTCAGTTTAATTTCCTCAAACTGTAAAAACAAACAAACAAACAAACAAACAGAAGTCCCTAAAAATACCCTTTATCACCTGAAGGTTGTATTCTTTTTCAGGGGTCTCCCAGAACCACTTACACTCTCTTAAGGCTACGGTTCTTGGCATGCAGAGCATCAGTTTTGACTCCCCTTGGCTTATGCAGACATGCAATTCATGGCAGAAAATGCAAGAAGTTTCCTAACCCTCATTGGTGGGAAGGTTTCAGTTTCCTTCATTCTAACACGTAAATCTGTCTTTGCTCTTCATCTGACAAGCCTGTGAAGGGCTTATACATCCTAACAGGACTATCCAAGGTTCTACATAACCCTCATCCTGCTTTGCAATCCCAATTGTACACAACACTTAAAGTTTCAGATCCATCAAGCTGTCATCTCTGCTATCCGCATGTAGAGAGGTTTTGGCTCGAGTTGGAAGTTTATGAGCAAGATTAAATCAGTGCTAACATCAGGTTCACATTTAATTCTTTAGAATAGCTGTGTTCCTACAAGATTTTGACCTCTGCAAGACACGAACTCTGGGAGATGAGCTCCTCTCATGAAGTTTCTGAGGTCTGTAGTGGTGGAAATCTCCTAAGACACATCCTGATGATTTATCTCATTTTATAAATACATGACAGAGCACAGAGCATTCTGGCTGTCTCATTGAAAGCTGTAGGAATAGACGTTTACAATTCTAATACTTCTATCCCACAAAATGATGGGAAATACTCAGTTTGGGGGAGTTAGGCTCATTCCCAATTCTAAGGTACCAAAGTATTCCTGGAGAGCATGATATATTAGTAGGATACAGCACACTTTTTTTCATCAGCTATGAAAGATTGTATGAATTTAATATTCCTCTTTATTATTGGTTGTAAAGTGTTGTTCAAAACCTTAATAAAAAGTCAAACCTAAAAAAGGAAAAAGAAAAAGTGCTTCTGAGCCAAGTCCATCCAAAGTCTAAGACAGACATCTGGGAGGTTACTGTAAATACTTTACAGCAATATTCATTCATTCATTTCATCTTGGAAGGAATTGGATTCAATATGTTTTCACCTTTTCTGTGTTTTCTTCCTGTCAGTGTTCTAGTGAACAAGCTTGCTGGCAACAGTGTTTTTCAGAGGGGGTGACCCCAAACGAAGTACTAAAGAACTGGCTTACAAAGTGTTTTAAGTACATTTGCTATGAATATTCAAACTCCATGTCTGCTCCTAAGTGCTACATTTATCCAGTCAAAGAGAAGTGACACTTCATAGCCTGTTTGGCCAGTCAAAACTAAACAACAGACCTTGAACGTGTGGCACATGCAGGGAACAAGGAACAGATCACTCATCACTCAGGGAGCAAACGCACTTGGAACAGCCACAGGGGCAACTTTCGCCTGTCCCGGCCGTGCCACACTGACGCAAATGGGAATATCATTGCTGACGTCTGTGGAAATGGATCAGATCTTCAGGAGTAAGAAACAAAGAAGCAGAATAAATAAATGGTCTATGCCCAATATTTAGCAAAAACCAAGCTGAGGCACGTGTGGCAATATCTACAGGAGGTTGAGCCTCCTTCCAGACTTGTGCTGAATGCTGAGGTCTCTGAAAATTGTTCAGGCTGAGCAGCCAAAGGCAGCTGGATATACAAGCAGGAAACACTCCCATATGGATCTTTGGCTACAGAATATGGCCCACTAGCCCAGATTATAGCTAGCCTGGGGACTTCGATGCTGCAGTGAGTGTTTTGTTCTTATTGTAAAGGTGCATTCACTACAGAAATCCCTGCTCCTCCTTTACTTGACTCCAAGGAGGAGTCAGGCTCACGTAGCTGTGACGCACACAGCTGAGCAAGTATTCATGCAAACTTTATAGCCACATCTGTAACCTTTCAGGGCACTACAGTTTCTTGCCAGATTGCAAAGATAGAGGAAATAATGTACTGCACATGCTCAGGTCCCAACAGATGAATGTTCACACATAGGAGATGTCTGTACAAAGGGCCAGATTCTCCAGCTGCTGTCTATCAGCCCAATTCCATAATGGGGATCCCTAGTTTTCAATCTGACCCATGAGTGCTTACAGACAAGGTTCAGAATCATTTCCTCAGCTCAGACTGTTTACTCTCCTGATGGGAATAAGGGCTAGGTTGAATTATCCAAAGGAAAAGAAGACTTAAAAGTTCAATTAATTATATATGCCCCTATCTCACAGGTTCATGTACTTCAAAAGGCATTTTTCAATAATACTGTCCAAACCAGTATTTTCAATTCATGTGGCCTGGGTTAAAATATCTGCTTTGAAGAAAGCAAGAGAAAATATCTAGGAAGAAGTTATCTTGGTGGGATCCAGCCACTTTCCAGCACAGATTAGATCAACCTGAGAAGTTAGCTAGACCTCTACCAGGAGGCTCCCTGGAAATAATCTGAAAAAGTAAGAAAGAAACCTCTCTGTTCTCTAGTAATCCTCACGCAGGACTGTTTAGGAGTGAATGATTTTTAGAGAGGAATGGGTAAGAAGGAAGGACACTGGTATGATAACAGCTGTGTGCTATTTTAAGAATCTTTTATATTAAGCATACACTGCTACCATATCCATCACATTTAGGCTTTCAAAGCACCTAAACTAGGGTGTTTTTCTGATTACCCCTTTGGGCAAGCCTTCCTCTTTCTGCCCTTTGATTGTACAGGGCTCCTTTTGCACCAAAAGATGCATAAAAGCTGGCTAGTGTCCCGGAAAATATAATGTCACTTTAGTTAGGTCTGTATCTCTTCCATCAGCTGCACAGATCAAACAGATATGGCTGGACAACTGATTTCTGTTAGCAAAGACAGTTTAATGCAGGTTTGCATCCCTCCTCCTTTATCCTTAGATAAATGGCACGACAGGAAGGAAAATTACTTCCTGTCCTCCAAGAAAATCTAATGGGAGGAAAAGAATCGAATATGTTCATATCATTGCCAATAGCTGTATTAACTTCAGTTGCAGCAATATGTTCTGGAAGAAAGGGACAAGAGATAAAAGTAAGTGGAGATACTATCCCTCCATCTCGTACCAGGTGTGCAGATTCTTTCCTCAGTATGTTCTGCTGAAGGCACTGGGCATGTCTGTGGCCCAGTAGCACCACCTCAGTGAAAAGTGGGGGTTTGATCACCTTGCCCAGTCGCTGTGCCTCCAGCACAGATACTGACCTCTGAGCAAGCTGAAGAAACTTGCTTTACACTGACAGGGCACTTTGTCCTAAAGCAGACACCTAGACCAGGTTGGATCAATCCCAAAAGTTCCTGTATTACTTCCCTGGATGTGAAAGAAGTCAAGACACAACATCTCAATATAAACTCCTACAAAAAATGTGCCCAAAGATAGCTGGGGTGAATGCAATTTAGGTATGGAGTCAACATTCAAACGAGTAACCTGCAGATTTTGAGTACTGTCATTTGTCACAACTATATTGAAAGATGGAACACCTAAACAGTACCCCACATTTTTTATTCCTAAAATAGAAATAAAAATTAAAGTCTTCCCAGAGTTTGTTTTACTAGTTTTACTTCTGTTCTCTCTTACTTCCAGCTGAGCCAGAAATAATGTCCCTCTCCCCTCCCCTCCCCTCTTCTGTTCTGAAATTTCCTTTCCTTTTCTTTCCTGAAATTTCCTTTGCAATTTAACCTCTCCTATGATATTGCTGCTTTTGATGATGACAAGATGATGTCAAACAGTGAATGCTTGTGGCTCATAATATTCTGGTGTTCCATGCTCGATCCAGCAACAGCCAAGAAATACAAACAGATATAAAAAGTGTTTAAAAACGTAATTGTGACTATATTCTCAGACAACAGTTTTCTAGCTCATGGTTGAAATGTGTTGATATGCTACATTAGTATTTTCCAGCAGGGAAAAACCGGGGTCAAATAGTAGAGCTGTTAGGGCTCCCCCGCCCCTTAAATTCTAAATATTCCTATTTTGCATTTCTCAAGTCTATTTCCACTGCATCAGCCACCACCCTTGCAGACAGCAAATTTCACTTTCTTATTCCTAGAAGAAAAAAAAAAAACAAGCCTGTCCAATTTCATCCCAGTTTCATTTTCTCTAACAGTATAAAATTAAACCCGGGGGTGAATTGCGTGACTTCCTGCTAAAAATGCGGAGTGTTTTGCAAGCTTGGACAATGACTGCTAAAAGCAACAGGCCAGATTCACCTTGGCATTGCTCTATTTCTACACTGCCATAATAGCACTTTAATCAACAAGCAGAACTGGCATAAAGCACTGATGTATCAGGCCCATCATATAGAGTACACCCACTTAATCAGGTAATCAACTTAATCAGGACACTTCCCAAGGAACCAAATTAAGCCTAATGACACCAAGTGGCAAGGACTGCTGCTTAATTGGGATAGTAATTCTGCTTATGGTAATTGGGATGCCTGCAGGTGATTAAATGATACTGAGCTAAGAAGAGACAATCTCCGTGATGCTCAGAGACTCAATGATTTGTCTCTGCTCAAAAGCTTCTGTCAACAGTCGATCAGCAAAACAAAACTTCTATAATCCTCTCATTTTGGCACTGTTTGAACGGAGTATTTCGAGATGGAAATAAGAACATAGAAACAAAAAGGAAAAAACCCTACGGATTCCTTAGGTTAGACAGAATCCAACACTACGGATAGTACCAAAAGCTCACCAAACAACAATAAAAGAATCAAAACAAAATTAATACATACTGGCAGATTTTTGCCTGGGGGAGACAAAACTTTCACTCATTAAAATCTACTTTCTCCTTGCCTTTTCAAACATGCCTGTAGCTGATGTTTCACAGCACAACAAGAGTTCAGAAAAATGGAGGCACTCAGGGCAAGTGAAGGCTTCTTACAGATAAGAAGGCATGTGTGAGGAGCAAAGGAGGGGATCACACAGATGCTGCCCCTGATTTCCCATCCTATTTTAGAGCACAGAAATGAATGATTTGCAAACTACAAAGAAAGGGATCGCTGAGAACCACAATTTAAAAATATTTCTTGTTAAAATTATCTTTTTTTAAAAAAAACTCTAATTGCTATCCAGAATAGGCATGTTCTAAAGTTAAAACCTGTCCTTCCTTTGAAATAGCTGTTGAAAATCACAAAGTTCTTTTGGAACTAGGTCTCTGCTACAGCAGCTGCCTCCAGAGTCATCACACAAGGCATGAAGGAACAATGTTTTCAGAGACCAGGCTTAAATGACCATTTAAAAGTGCTTTTTACTTTCCAGGGGCCACTTTGGACCATGTAATTAGTCAAAATGCAGGGTGTCACAGGGCACTCTTTAAGAGAGCATAGAAAACGAAGTGCAAAGGTTTCTTTTACACGGCTTGTTTGTTTGCAAAAATGGAGAACATCTTGGTTGTTTTGCTTTTTTTTGTCATCTCCTGTAACGTTTGCTTACCCACCAAAACTGTACAGGTTTGTGGCATGGCTGCAACTCCTTACTTCACGGTTTTACATTGACATATGCCCCTGCAAGTTCTGCTCAGCCACTCAAAGCAGTAGACATTAATGCTTCCCAGCCCTGAGCTGCGTCCTCACAGCTATGCGGAGCACAGGACACTCCCTTAAGCCCTCTGCCCTCAGAGATTTGCCTAAGCAAAGAATAACATCTCATTTTTTTACTTGAATCATATTTGACAATTGCCTCGTTTCTGTGGCTTGACAGGTCCCTCCTATGCAACGCTCCACTTTTCTTTCAGAAAGGCAGATTTGTATTCTGCCACTTGGCTACTTTCCCCCCCACAGTGCTTTGCTATACCTTTCTTTCATCACACACTTCCTGAGTCAGTGTGCTCAGCAGACACCTGTATGTTTTCAGGTAGGCTGGTTTTTTTACATGACAGAACTGAACATTACAAAGCATAACTCAGTCTTATCTCCATAAGCATTTAATTTACTTGATCCTGATTTATTGCCCTGTCATGTTACTAGTTTTGTTGGAGAAACAAAACAAGTGTGTGTGCAGTGTAAGAGTAGAGTGTAAATTCAGATTCCTGTTTGCCTTTATCCATTTGCAGAAATTCCTAAAAAACGACTGTCAAAGGAAAATGTAAGAGAACGAAACCCTAAAAAGTAAGTTCTTAACTCTAAAGACCTTCAAATAACAGGTCTCTTCCCATGTATACTTCTCAGATTTGGTCAGCCCACACAAAGGTCCCCAGAGGAGCACCAACAGGGACCAGCTCCTACATACTTCCAAAGCTGTGGCATTATATTTCCTGCTTCCTTCTGAGCATGCCAGTAGGAATTTCCCCTTCATTCTCTACTGGTGCTACCAGGTTCCAAGAAGCAGCCAGCAATTGCAGAGGTTAATTGTTTCTAACTAAAATCCTCCAGTATGGTCAGAGGGGCTGAGAGAGCACTGTTGCAGTTGTGTTTGTCAGGAGATGCAACTTGCCATGTGAACTCATCGACTCTTGAGCTCCCACTCCCTCCCTCCCTCCGCTTTTGCCTGTTTTGCATCATGTCCAGTGAAGCCAAACTTGCACAGCAGTTGCTGGTGAACCTGGTGAGATGACCCCCTCCCCCATTAGCGCGTACAAAATACAATAAATAAATTCTAATAAATATATCTTCAAATCAAAACCATTTTGAGCTGCTTAACTGAGTGCATATCTAGTCCTTTGTACACATATTTGTACAAAGTGTTGCCTGTAATTTTAAAGATGCTTGCCTCAGGGAGGTTTCATTTTTCCATTGAAGTCCCCTTGATTTACTGTACGCAATATGTTACAGCTTCCTTATTTGCTCCTTTGGGACAGTTACTGACAGTAAATCTCTATTAAAATATTCTTCCATATGGTTGCATGAAAATTTTATTGCAGTGAGCCTGAGGCTGAAGGTCACAGCTGAGTAGCTGCAGTTAAGTATTGCAGTCTATGGACTCTGAGGTACATCTGTTCTGGGAGCTGGAGCAAAATTAGAATTTTACTGTCAATAGCAGTTCTCCAAAACTAGTTCCATTTGTTTACCGTTGCAGGCCCATAGCAAAGCAATACCCACCATATACGTGTTACAGGCCATTGTGGCTACATGATTTAGGTTTTTAGCTCTGATCTAAAAATTACAGAAGCTGGAGGTCACTGGAGAGAGTCCCTAATGTATATTTCATTTACAAGACATGAAAATTTAATTTTCTCTCACGTGATTTGAG
Organism: Chiroxiphia lanceolata; assembly: GCF_009829145.1. Taxonomy (NCBI): domain Eukaryota; kingdom Metazoa; phylum Chordata; class Aves; order Passeriformes; family Pipridae; genus Chiroxiphia; species Chiroxiphia lanceolata. Next base: position 12,379,306 of record NC_045639.1, read on the forward strand.
TCTATCACTTGCTTACATGCTTTTTGGCGTGGGTTTCCCTGTTCATTGAAAGCTTTTCTGGGCAGGATATCACACAAACTTCATAACAGATAAAAAACTATGATTTTTAATCTACTACTTTCAAGGAAACAGCCAGCTTACAGGAACACCTTGCTCACACAACCTGGTCAAAAAAAACTCCTATAAAATCATGTGGCCACATGGTTTTGATGCCACTGGATCTTCTGGTCAGCATGTTGAGCTCCTGTTGTAGAAATGCCCAAAATTTGTACAACTTGGAAAGCTGTTTCAAAAACAATGTTCCACTGTGGAGGACCACAGAATATCAGAGTGTTAGATTGCTCTAAACATTACATTTAGCAATTGCTGCCAGGGTCAGCCAAATGTTAATCTACTGCTTGTATTTGTTTGAAATAAAAAAGGAAACACTGAGGCATATTTCTAAGCCCATCTTGTTTAGCAATATGACATCTATCAGAATGGCTCCGAGCCAAACCAGGCCTTTCCAATATGCAGTGTAATTTGGAATTTCTAAAAGAGAAATCAAACCTAAAATGTATCTGTGATTTCAACCTACGTTAACAACATTTTTTAAAAGGTTACAGCACGCAGCTTGATGGCATTGTGGAAAACTGCCAGCTGAGAGGTCTGAGAAGGTCAGGAATGGAGTGAATTTTTGAGACACTAAAGCCTGTTAGAGAAATGCAGTAATTTGGAGAACAATCAGAAGAACTCCAGTCCCCCAGGGAATTGGACTGGAGATTCCATAGGAGGGGATCTCACCACCAGTAGCACTTGTTCTGACCTTCTGGGATAGAGGTAATTTTCTGAATGCAGTCAGTAGACAGAAGAGCTGGCAGAGGAGAAGGTGGGGAAAGTGTGATTTATACGGTGTATTCACAAATGGGAATCTCCAGTGAAACTTGGATCATTGTTTTGAAGCAGCTTCTTGAACAAGGAGATGTGATGAATCTTTAGTATCACCTTGATATTTGTCACACTAGCCTTTCCTGTATCAAAAGATGAACACCACTGCACACATCACATCAGCCTAAATTCATAATGTTATACTATATCTGGAAGCAAGGATAGCTCAGAAACCTACAGGATTTTTTAAACTCTTTTTTTTTAACAACAGCTATTTGTGGATTGGTGTCAGTGCAAGAATGCACTTCCACTGTAAGTACAGCATCTAAAACCAGGTATGGCATATACGACAAATGCTGAATAGCTAGAATTTCAATTTCCAACCTTTCTATTAGTTGCTCTCCTATAATCTTGTATTAGTTAACCAATTCTTAGGTCTCCACTGAAAATACAACACATTTTCACATCCAGAATACACGTATGGCATGCAGAGAAGTCATCTCCCTTTTTGGTGGCCAAGCTATAAGGTGTGAAGACTGGTTTGGTTTGATGACTCATCAAACTGCAGATGAACATACCTTTTGAACTGGTGGTTGGCTCTCTCATAGTAGGTGATAGTCTTATCATGCTGACAATAACATGCTTCAATCAAAAGCAAGTGGATGCTTTGAGCTGGGAAGGTGCCATCTTTAAACAACTGTCTGGCAACCAGTGACTGGTTCATCACGCATTTTAAATGATATAGAAATGTATCTTGCAGCGTAGACACCTATCGTGGTTTTACAGCTAAGAGTTAATACTAATTAGATGTTTTGGTACTCACAGGCTTAATTAGTTCACTTGAATCTTATTGTTTCAAAGTAGGACAGGCATAAACTTGCCACAATATTTTACCGAAATAGACATGTAATATGAGAAAGTGAAACAAATTCCCCACCGTTCTCTCCCACTCCCTGACAAGCCGATAAAAATGATATTAGGTGATTAAATGTAGAAATAAAGAAAGGAGGCAGACATAATGATAAACTGTAATGAAGTTAAACAGCTGGCAGACTCCTTGGTGAATGTGCCACCTGATGACTCGTACTAAGATGCAGGCAATGCCCCCAGCTCACTGAGGCAGCCCCTGGTGTATGCACTGAACATTGTCTCCCGTTCATTAATTGGCTTGATGGAAAATAGGTCTCTTTCTAAAAGGACAGAAACCATCCATTTCATATGTATGCATCTGAGGAGGAGAAAAAGAGTAAATAATGGAACAACTTACAGAGCTCTAAATAATCCACAGTAGTGCAAGACTGATGCTCTTCAATGAATTCTGGATAACTTGCAGATTGCGACTGCACTGGCAACACCAGTCTCATCTAAAAGACCTAAAGGTTTTGCTTCTGTTTAGCTTGAGAAGGATGCGTTTCAATTTTGGTTTTTAAAAGACAGGAATGGTTAGATTCTTTCTCACTGAGTTCCAGCTAAGGTAAGGAAAAAGAATCACAAAAAATACAAAACCATTGTGTTTCAAGGAAAGCAGGAGAATTTGTAGGTCAGCTGAGGTTGTCACAACCCAATCACCCACTGACAATTGCAATTGCATTTCCCTCTATTGCTTATAATAAATATTGGCAATTCCAAAGCCAGAACCATCCTTGCTCTGGTCACAGGCAGCAATCCCATGACTGAACATCACATCAGCACCACATGCAGAACTCACACAGCAGTCCTGACTCTGCAAAGCTGCCTGCACATATGCTGTGCAGAAGCACCTGCCTTGTCCCCAGGACTTCTCAAAGCAAAGTACATATTTAGAGGTTTAGAGGCTTAGATGTGGCTGATGTCTGTACCTCCCATGCTGCCTCCATCCATACACAGTAGGGCTTTGGGAGCTTGCAGGCCCCTGTGCAAGCATTTGCTCTGTGTAAAGTAATTGCAACACAACAGGATCCATAATGACTATTAACAGTGTTAGAGGGCAGACACACATCATCTTACAGCTCCCTCACTCACCCACCAGATACAGTTTTCTACTAACTTGAAATACAATATTTAGCATGAGCTTCAAGTAAATACTGCTCTTTGCGGGATTTTTAAAACTGGCTTAGTACAAAGGTCTGTGTTGTCACCTACATGTAATCCTGTTATCCCACATTTTTCTTACTTCATGCATACATTTCTATGCATAAGGCTGGCATAGGGTGCTAGCCTTGGGGAGGGGGAAAAGCCCTATCCTTTTTAAAAATGAACCGATTCATTAGAAACTATCTTTTACTATTTAAAGTCTGTTTTGATGAAGAGGGATGGCTACTCCTTTAGTGTTCATATTTGCCATAGTAGCAATCAACTTCTCACAGACCAGCAGAGTGAGGAGCTTTTTTGAGTACAAGCAAACACCTTCGTACCCTTCATTCACTCTTCAAGTTCACACTCTCCACAGAAATAATATTATTTTCAGAAACACATTTTTGCATTCTAAATTTTTTTTTCATTAAGACTAAGCCCTCATTCTTGGGATCTGAAACTGGGAGAAGAGCTTATCTCCAACCACCTTGCCCAGTCAAAGTAAAGTGTGCCCAACAAGTGGGACATCCTAACGCTGAAACAATTTTTGTTTTCATGGTTGAATTGGCTTCTTTTTTTCCCTGCTCTAAACTCTTAGTGAATTCTCCCCTTTTACATTACTTTTCTTCTCATCTTCTTGCCTGTTGCCTAAATATTATTTGTTTGCTAATGTTTTATTCGCATCACTGTTTATTTCTATTGAAAGTGCCTTTCCCCCCACATTGTCTTTCACAATTCCTCTGCTGCTCATTCCCAGGGCTCATCAGCTCTAACACCTTGTTCCTGACCCTTTCTCCAGCTCAGCTCTCTTATTCTTTCCCATTCTTCACTTTCCTTCTCTGCTTGTTCCCTTGGCCCCAGTTTCTCCTTGACTGCCCAGGTCGCCTACTCCTCCCCAAACTGAGGTGCACAGCAGGCACCCAGCAGGGTTGTCCCACTTCCCCCTCACCCAGACGTCTTTCCACGATCTCAAAATACATACAGCAGCGGAGGGGCCTTAGACATCTGTATCAAAAGCTTGATGCACATAAATAAAAGCAAGTTGGTGATTAATTTATTTTCTCAGTATCTATTAAACACAGCCCAAACTGCCCTGGACGTATTTAGGCTGGAAATTAGAAGAAGGTTTATAACCATGAGAAGAAAGGCAGCCTCTCAGTAGGAGTAGTGAAGGCAAGAAACCTAAATGGCTTCAAGATGGAACCAGATAAGTGTTTGAAAGGCATCATATGATGTGGTTGCCTTCAACAGCAGGGGACAGGACTTGATGACTTCTGAAGTTCCTTTCAATCTTAATTCTTATCTTCCTGTGTGGGCCAAATGTCACCCACAGCAGTGCGAGGAGGAGCTTTACAGAGAGGAGGCACAGGAAAGGCAGCCACAGGCCTCTACTGGCTGCAGTCGCTTTCCCAGCTCCAGCACGTGGCTGCTCTGCAAACTGGGACGCAAAAAGGGTTGTTGAGACTGGAGTACCATCATGAAGCTCTCTGAAGTACACTTCAAAAGGGTGACAAGGTGTCCAGGCTGCTCAGATGTAAACATCATGCCCTGTAATGCCCTCTTTGCTTTTCCTCCACACAGAACAGGATAGCAGCTAGGATCTTCCTTTGCGTTTCTGAAAAGCTGCCTGCCTTTGATTGGGAAAACTCGGGCTCTGGAGCAGTTAAGATGTATTTCCACCATGTATAAAGTTTCAGAAGAATTGACACACTGAATGACAAAGTAAAATTAAGTTAAAAAGCAAAATCCAACCCCATCCACTGGGGTCAACTGCACACTTACCTTTACAGTGGCTGCAGAATTAGGGGTCACAGCAACAGCCTGGGCATGAGCTCACAATTGACTGCAACCAACCCAGAAGAGCTCAGGGGGGTACCTCCTCTCAGCTTACCTGTCCCTGCCAGCAGTTCCCACTACAAGCTCAAACTGTTGGCTTAAGTCTTTACCAGAAGTTTGATTTTAGCATCTTCAGCACAAGAAATACAAGTGAATATATTTTACCTTGCAATAGAAGCAGCTACCAGTGCACACACAAGCACTTTCAAAAGCTCAGCTACAGGGAGGTCGCTTGTTAAGCTGTTTTATTTCACCTGCCCAAAATTGCTGCAAGTGTTAGCAGCTGGGGATGACATGGTCAGTGGTGATGCTGGGAGGGCAAGCTCACATTTGTGAATTGTCCAAGACCTCTATAACACAACCCACAAAGCCTTGTCAGACCAGATCTGCCTGTCATTTATTATTTGCTTCTTTGCCTGCAGCTCCTTTTGAAGCTTTAAAAGCTTTTGGTTTTGATAGTAAAAGGATATTTGTGCCTTGCCTGTGGAAATGTTAGGCCCTGTATTGTTCGGTCCACAATAAAATATGTGTTTCAGTTTGATTTACTGCTCTCAGTTTACTTTGTCTTAAGCTGGCAGCATTTCCTGGGTTGGATTTTGCTGATGGCCTTACAATTCCTTTTTCTGTATTAGAGAAGCCAGTTTTATGTTTGTTATTCCAACTCCAGGACTATATTCAAAATGACTAGGAGTTGTAGCGTTTGAAATCTGATTATTTACAGTGATGCCTCTACTTGTGAAGGTATTTTCAGTAGAAATCATCTGAAAGTGTACACATGGACTCAATTGAAGACATATTTTTAAAGTTACTTGTCAGAGGAATGAATCCTTCTGGACACTTTGGAGCTTTTAAGGGTTTGATTTTTATAGTCAAATTATATTTAGTCAAAAACCCAAAAAACCACAACACCAAGCAGGTTTCAAAATGCAGGCCTGTCTTGTGAGCCACAACAGCCAGGCCCAGGAATCCTCCCCGGGGTGGGAGGGCAGTGCAGGCAGACCTGTCCCCCCCACCAGCCACTGTCCTCTGTCTCCCTCTCCTGCCGCCTGAGCTGCATGAACAGGTCCATGAGCTCCCGATGTCCACGACTGGCATGTGTTAGAAACAAACCTGGCCAGCCCACTTCTCATCTGCCCTACCACATCTAAGTGTCTATCAGGTGCTTTCAAACCTCTCCAGAGTCCACCAGCACCCATGGATAGAGCACTGGGCTGGCTGGGTCCCTTTTGCCTGTGCAGTTTATTTTCCTTGCTGCAATGCAGGAGTGAAGGCACCAGGTTGCACACAAGCACCTTGGGATCTGCTGCCTGGCACTAACCTTTCCAAAGGATATGAAGAGCCCTAAATTCCACCTCAAAGCTCTCACATCTATTGCTGCATTACTGTTACCTTCATAAATACAAAAACCTAAATAAAATCGAGTTAAACAGAGCCAACGATATCCTCAGAAGAAAAAAAGGAATTCAATAGAACAGCTGGCTGGATATAAACTCCAATAAAAATGAGGCATATGCAAAGTTTCCAGGCCAGCACAGGAAGATTTTTCCTACCAAGACAATATGCAGAATTACACCTTTCTGAAAAACTGACGTCAAGTTCGTTGAAGAATGATTATTTGTTGTTTGTCTTTATGATCCTTGAACTGTTTGTTAAAGCTGTCCCTTCAAAGTACTATTCCCTCTGGCTCCTGCTGGAGTCAATGGGAGTCAATAGGGCTGGAGGTAGGGTCCCTGTATTGGAACCCAAATTTTGAAAGAGATTTTCATTAAAATAATCTTCATGCTGGTTGGCAAATTTCTGAAGTCATGGGACACACAGCCAGGAAAAGGCATAAATCCTTGGACACATAGATAGAGTGGCTGAAATTCAAATGGATACCAGAGCTGTCAAAATACTTCCAGCAGACTCGGGGCAGAGCCAAACCAGATCTCCAATCTTTTCACTCCCAGGGTGAATGGATGGCGCAAGGCCCCACAACAAAAGTTCCCAAACTCTCAGTGCACTCAAGTCCCAGTGAAAATGAACACCAGACCTACAGAGAACAAGATTCCCTTCCAACACGGTTAGTCTTTGGTAGCTACCTCTTTCTTTCCTGAACCAGCACACTTTTCTGTGGACCAAGAGAAAAAAAAGGAGAAGCATGATGGACGGTGTATCTGCTTCATTTTCCATCCCCTGATGGAAAACACTGATTTTCCATTGGTGACACAATAAACTAAGGAGAAAATGGATAAGAAATGGATTCAAACCATCCCCAAATATATTTCACATCCACTTAAAAGTATGAGACCATGCTGCTTCAGGTCACAGAAAGCTGGTTTAACCATGTTGGTAACTAAACCTGCCGTATCTAGACTGGCTTTAAAGCAATAGGTCTTGCTGCTTTCCTGGGGTTCTTTCAGGATAGAGTTGATCAACAGGCCATAGCAACTCCTTTGAGTTATTTCGTATACCACACACAGTAAATCACTGGGAGCCAACACATCACTGACACAATTGACCATGATAGCTCCTTTGGAACACTTACAGTTTATCACACCAATGGGGTTGTCACACATGCTTGTGAAGCCTGTGAGATAAACACCTGTGTTTAAAAAAATCCTTTACTGCACAAGTTCATGGCCATTTTGGAAATGCTGTAACTTCCTTTAACCTTATTAATTACCATCCTGTTAAGCATCTGCTCCATGACCTTCTAGCTGCACCATCCTGCCTGAAAAACTAAAATAGGATTAACTTTCTTTTTAACAGAGACTACTACCTTTAGAGGGAGGGGGAAGTGTTTTGCATTGTCAGGATTTATTATTTATTCTGTGGTCACATCTTAGGGTCATGAACGAGAGACTTCCTTCACTTGAAGTTGAAATCCTATCCTGAGGCATTAATATGCTGCTTTTTCACATTCCATGCTTACTGCTTAATTTGATTTCAAATGGTGTATGTTACTACGGTTCCACTGGAGAGAATGGAAAGAGTCCAATTTACATCATGCAAGAAGCTGGCTCCCTGCCAGCTGAAAAGTAGGCAAAATCAAACTTCTCAGAAAAATTTTATCACCACACTTAAGGCCTTCAAGATAATGCACCCAGTGACAAAACCATAACTGAGTTATTAGGAACTGTACAACATTCTTTGTGAAACCTGGACAACAGCAATTGAGAAAAGAGCATGGGTCAATGTTGTTGGTCTGCACCATTTGATGAGAGGTTGATGCTGATGTCTGGATTTCCTTCAGAAAGTAGCTTAACTGGCACAGCTCGTTAATACTTGCAAATTCTGCCCTGCACATTTCCACCAGCCCTACCTGTCATCTTTCCATGTCAGCCCATTTCAATCTGTCATCTCAAATGCAGATTTCAGTCTCTGACTGTGGGTGTCCACTGTGTAGAAGCTGGACATAATCTTGGATTTCATGGTTTGAAGCTTGAAACAAACGACTGACAAATGCAAACATGCCATAAATACCACAGGATAGATTGTAGTATCTATATATCATGCCTTCAACTTTTATCAAGGAAAAAAGATCCTAGTATACTCAATACTAAATTGATATGCATTTATATTAACATAGCAGGAAGCTGAAACTCCAGACCAAGTCATTGTCTGTCTTAAGTAAAAGCATCGCATCAGCAATTCTATTTACTCAATCCAAGGCTGCTTTCATTTCTTGCTTGTTTTGCTATATATTTCTATTGAGGGAACACTTTCTCAGCAGCTTTTAGTCACTTCTTAAATGCATTTTATGAGGAGACAAAGTCAAATCACTATTACTTAATTAACACAATTGTGAAGACTTCACTCCAGCTACACAATAGCTCTCCTAATCTTTCAGAAGGATGCATGACTTCATTATTGAGTATATTGTTTCCTATAAACATATAAAACTCCTACAATAACAATCCCATCAGCTGAAATGAAGTTATCTGAGAACAGAATTAAACTCTAAATGACCCTTTGCTCCACTCCATAGACCCCTATTAATAATTCTAATCTAATCAGTGTGGATAAATGTACTGTTGCAGCCTATGCCAGGCACTCTGCCAGGAGGTCCTACTGCAGTCCATCTGATTCATTCCAGCCCAGAGCTTCTCTGGAGAAGATGCATCTTGCACGGAGAGGCCACTGGCTGACTTCTTTTGTTATCTTTTAGTGACAAAGTCATGTCCTTGTAACTGATAGACACTTTTCTTTGTAAATAACCCTGGAGTGACTGATAGAGCTTTTGCCAGACAAAGCCTGTAAATAGCTAGGCATTATTCATGCCAGGCCTGAGAACACTGTGTCACAGCTGACAAATTTATGGTAGATATGAGCTCACCTCTTCCACAAATATATACTTTCCCAGCAAATTCATCACATCTTTTAATGGCCCCATACTGAATTTGTCAGCTGTCTGTCCCTGCACATTGTTTCCTTTGGATTCCTGTCAAGGATTGTTTGTTAAAATCATCTCCCTCTTCCATCCTTCAGCTGCTAGCCCCAGGAAAGATCAATGATGACATATCTATTGATAATATTTTATATTCAACTATTTGGATCATAAATCATTTTAACAATGCTGATATGTTTATTCAGTGTCTGCTGGCATTGCAATTATATAGAAAGTGATGTCACCCTAAATCTTGGCTTGTTGGATTGCTTTCTATTTCTTCCTTCCCACTCCCACCCCACTTCATAATTAAAATATGTCACTTTTTATTTTGACATTCCCGCTTTAGAAGCAGTGGGAACTTTGGCATTTTAGAGAAGGTGTGAAGTCCCAGGCCCTCTGTCTCCCATTAAAGCCAAATATGCAAAAGCATTTCCCACCAGTACATGAAGGCACTTCTTCAAATCTGCACAGATCCCTGGTGCAAAGCAGGGTGGAAAGAGGTAATAGCAGAAGGACACCACCTCTGCTCTTCCCCTGTCTCAGCAAATCAAGCAGAGGACCCTTCTCCAAGCCCTGTACAGCTGACTCTGTCACCAAAGCCAAAGGGACACCTCATGTGGTAGAGGAAGGGAGAGAAGATACTGAAACTCTCTATTCATCAATCCTGCAAGACTCAGACAGGTCAAACATCTCACCCCAAGCCCTGTTCTGCATACATGCAGAGCAGTATCTCCATTTCAGGCAAACTCCTCCATCTGCAGATCTTTATTTCAGATGATTACCGGGAAAAATCTGGAAGACCAAAAGAGTTGCTGCTTTTCCTGGTTGTGCAGGTTTTTCCTCCCTGCACAGCTGCAGCTCCAGGGACTCCCAGCCGTTGTCCCCATTGCACAATGGGAGCTGACTACCATTTAGTTCTGGACACTATTTTGCCTTTTAATTCATGACTATGTTACACAGTTACAACACTTCTAAAAAAAGATCTGGGGCTTTGCAATTCATTTAAGACTGTTTTCCTCCTTAGAGAGCTTCTGTTATATGTACCCAAGGAGAAGAAAGAGAAAGGAAGGGAGGGTTGGCCAGCAGGAAAAGTCACATTTGCTCCTTGAATGCAAAATGTCATCATTCATTAGAGAAGACTCAAAAATAGATTTTCTCCCAAAAGCAGAAAGCAGGCAGGATTTACTCTTTCGTCAACTTGTTAGATTTAGTGGCTGCCTTTATTCTCTTTATTTCTTTTTTTTTTTCTTTTCGGTGTTGTAAACATATAGAAGAAATCATCTTAGTAGGTGTGAAAGACTTTTGTAAATGCATAAACGTGAAGGTGAAAAAAGCCTAAAGCATTTTTCATTGGGATGCATATTTTCCTTTATGTACCAATACCCACAGAGCTGATTTTGTCATTACCAATGATGGGACACACCTCTTAAAATATGTCTCAAATATGCAGCCAACTACTTCTGAGGTGTCCCACTAATTTGAAAGTTTTATGATCTGCCTTCACAAGCCTATAAAAACTGGACAAGAGCTCTGATGAGAATTTCAGGCCCTATAGAAATTATATTGAGAATAACAGTTTTTCTTGTGATACAGTGGCACATCCACACGTAGATTTAACCTTTCTCATGGCTTTCCAGAATGCAACAGTTTTAAGGCCAGATTTAAATTTCATCTATACCAATATAATTTCACTGTGTCAAAAGATATTACTTCAGATCTAGACAGACTGAAGTATGCACACAGGCTAGTCCTGGATTTCAGCTAGTAGGTCCAGCAAAGAAGAGCAAATCTGTCAAACAGGGAGAAATTCAGAGCTGCAGTGAAATCTGGATTGTTATCTGGCTTCTGGGTTTGTGGGAGATGCAGATACCATTTACTATTTGGATTTCAGAACATCTCTGAAAGTCTTAGGGGTACAAGTACCACAGACAAGTAAAAAATTCTGGTAGACAATTGAACTTTTGCTTTTGCAAGTTGCCTTATTCACCCTGTAAATGTTTGAACGAATCTTGGCTGAGCCTCAATTTTTTTTAACAAACCCCCTAGATCAGACTACTTTTATATGTTCTCTGGCTTTTTGCAAACACTTTATGGTCTCATAACTCTGAAAGGTATTTTCCTGTTTCCAGTGCTTCCATTTTCCTTAGTGCTGATGGCTAAGATGCCTTATAGCCTCTTCATGTTTATCTTAATGGAAATTCTGGTAAAGACAAGAGAAGTCAATCCTTTCCCACCGGGAATGCAGAAATGCACTACTTACAGGGGGCTTCACCTAAATTTTACTGAAGTCAAAAAGAAACTCTTCTACTTTTCTGGCCTCCAAACAACTGTACATTCCACTATAATGACGACAGGCATAAATCAGCCCTGAGTCATGCTTGTCAGATAACCCACTAGATATCTACTTAGTCCCATTTGGTTTCAACAACCTAATTTATGTACATACTCTTCAGTACCCTGTGTACTGATAGATGACAAATCTTGATACATAAAATTATAATAATTGTGGTTTTCACTCTAAATCGTGTCTCTCACTGCCGTGTGCAAGCAGAGGCCAAACATTCCTATCTAAGGAAGGCTCTTAGATCTGATTGAATTGCCAGGCACTGTGAAGATGTGGTGGGAACCAGGCTGACCTGAGGTTCAAAATGCCTCAGAAAATGTCACAGGTCTGTCTAACTTTGGGCAGCTAACCACTTCTGCAGCCCAAATCATCTTAAACCACCCTTACAATCAATGAAGAGTCATGGATTTTTCTGTGTTGGTGATTTATTGTAGTTGGGACCCCCTTACAATTCTAACTATAGAGGTACCTGGTATTGAGGCACACCTTTTAAACGTAAAAAGTGTGATGAGCTGCATGTAGGTGATTGCCAAATGTAGATTATCAGGATATTGATGCCTAAATATGTGTAAGGGTTTGAGACAACTATTGTTTCATTAGGTCTCCTTTACAAATGTAGCCCTAAATATCTTCTAATCCATTTGCATCCAGGGTGTTGTTCTGCTCAGAAAGAGGGTGCTTCTTTTCCAAAGAGTTTTTAAAAAAAAATGGAAAAAATCATATGGATGCCAAAGTTTGGTTCAAACTCATATTCAGATACTGCCTTGGCTCCAGTCTCACTTACAGAGATCCTAATCAGGAGTTCATATGCTCATGCCCATTTAAAACCTGGCTGAGCTCTGGAACAAGCCCAGTACACTTATCTAACAAAATAAATTGAAAAGCATGAAGAAAAATGTTAACAATGATGGTACATCCTTGCAAGTATATTTGATACATTATTTGGCTAGCTTTATTATCAGGGGAACACAAATGTCTTGCTCACCACAAATTCCACAGTACTTCAAGCACGAATGGGTTACTGTGTTTGCTTTTTTTGTATTTTGGGGCAGTATCCTGTCTGTAGTCATAGCAAACCCAATTCTCCAAAAGTCTGTGAGAAACTTAATTTCCCAGCAATTGTTTATATCCATTTTAGCTTATTCTGCTAAAATTTTCTGTACCAGTTGAGATTTAGATATTGTTAATGCTTTTGTACTTTACAACATAGGAGGGACTGGGAGGAGGGGATTCATTCTCACATTCAGTTAGCAATAAACTAAGCATGTGTACTTGTATGAAACTTTTGCCAATTCCATTATTTTATATACAAAATGTCATTATGTTCCAAAGTATTATCATTTCCTTTTTTCCCAGACAGTGACTGTCTGTAACATGTTGTTCTGGAAGGGCTCCCTCCCAGATTCTGGGTATTCCTTCACTGTTTCTCACCACAGAGAAAAAGAAGAAGAAAAAAAAAAAGGTGGAGTATTGAAAATCCAGGCATATAAAATCCAAGGTCATAGGTCATCTATTAGCTTTAGCTTAATTACTGGTCTTCACTTGCACATTTTCCCAGGAACAAGGCTTTAGAGGAACTGGCTACCTTTACACGCTGGGTTATCTTATGGACCTCAAACAACTGCTTATGAATGGGCTTTTCCAACAGATGCAAGCTGTGTTTGATTTAACTTGATGTATATTTATGTGACAGAATCTAACCAAGATGGACTTTGTGCCATAACCATAATGTTTGCACAGTTACACCTGGGGAGGAAAGCTTTCCCACTAGAGTACTGACAGGATGCCAGTGACAAGAAAGTTTACATAATAAAATCATGGTTTAAAGGATTTATACATCTGTCAGTAGAACAGTGATGACATTCCTCCTTTACAAGCATGATACACAGCTTCTGCTGTGAGTAAAATATTAAGGATAAGGCCAAATAAGAGCCCCTGTAGACATATAGCAGTGTGTTTTATTCTATGCCCCATTTCCTCCTCCAATAAGGATCCTGAAGGGCACTTTGCTGAGAACCTGCTTTCTATGTGGCCTTCCAAATGTAGACATCACTGCAGCCTTCTTGTCATCCTGCATGGCCAGATGTGAGCTAGTTGACACAGAAACAGCAACTGCAGGGTGGTGTTTACCATGGCACTGGCACTGAAAAACAATCCTTAGTTCAGTCACTGGCTTCCATACAGATTTCAGCGTTCTGCTTCCTCCATTTGCTCTCTCCCTTCCTTGACGGCCAAGATTTGCAGCCCCAGGGAGCAAGAGGCAGGTGACAGAGCCACAGGAAGACACAACTTACCAAAAAAAGCTTTATTTTCAAAAAAGCATAGGCAAGAACAGCCCACACTGAACACAGGCCCAGGAGCAGCACTGAGGGCTCCTGGTTTTGAAACTCTTGGCTAGAGCTGATGCCTATTCCTTCATCAAGCTGCTAACAGACCCCTAAGGCCAGTGCAGGCATCAGCACAGAGAGTGTTGGGAAATCACTGTTTTTCTTCCCTCTGAGCTGCCAAAGAGAGTGCCAGAAACAAAGCTACTTGGAGGGGCAAAGGGTGGAGAGCAGGAGATACAAACAGAAGGAAGTCAAAGAAAAGACTGTTCAGTTTTCTCACTGAATGAAAGTGTCAGGCAATAAAAGAAGGTTGTAGGAAAGCTCCATGACTCCCTCGACTGGCCAAGATCCTCTGAATCACCAGCCTGGGGAGGTGAAAATTAGCACTGCAGGAGCTCAGGGAAAACCCACCTGGCAAACCAGCTCACTTTAAATGGTAAAGTGTCTGTTGCTTTCAAACCTTCATAGCCAAAGAAGGATGGGGAGGCAAGAGAGACTCCAGGAAGTCAGAGCAAGAGCGAGAGGGAAGAATGCCGAGATTATGCTGCAGACTTTCTTTCTTTAATGGATCCCTTCCTTGTTCACCCCAAGCAAGGCAGCTGGCACGTGGTATCTGGGAGTGCAGATGGATCAGCAATGTCAGACATGCAGCTGTGCATATTTAACACACAGGGATCTTATTATCTATTTGCTGGCTAGCCAGCAGTGGGCTGATTTTGGAGGTGATTGCTCACAGTTGTAGAGAGAGAAAAATAGAGAGTAGTCCACAGTCATTAATCTTACACAACAGGCTGTGCAGTGTTAGAGCCAGAACTGCTACTCTCCTGCATCTGTCCCTCCCACTAGCCCTAAATCACTGCTTCTCAACTCCTCTCCATTACTGAGAAGAAAATTGTCTGGGTTGGAATTAGATACCACAACAGCACAAGCAGCCCTGCTGCATGAAAACGCCTGCTACAATTTTTACCAGTTTCAGGTCTCTAACAAGACTTTGGTCTTACCATTGGCCAATCAGTGGGAAAAAGGACAGAAATCGATAGTCTGGATGCAGGTCATTGCAATTTTCAGGTTGGGAGTTAATTTTGGGCTCACCATAAGGCCATCTTTAGTGGAGCCCTTTTCCAGTACATATTGTTTGGCACCAGAGGCAGAGGTACACTGCACACACAATCATTCTCCCCTCACTAAGCAAAGTTATAAGCTCTTAGGTCTTCATTTCACAATGCCCCTAAAACACAGGCCTGCATTGATGCATGGGAAACTGTCCTACTTGTAGTTCATCTTAAAGTTCAGCCCATCTGTAAGAGCTTTGCTGAACCACAGCCTAAGCTCTTGGGTGAGTTTGAGACCATGATCACTCTCCAGTTTTTCCTTTCCTTTCATGTTAGAGTCAAAATGGGATATGCAAATAAATAAGCAACTAGTAGCAAAGTTCTCGAGGAGGGGAGATTCTACAAAGAGTCCAGAGTCTTTCCTTGTGTGTAATCCACAGAGTAAGAAGAAATGTGAGAGATCTATGGGGTTCCCTAAAAGAGTAACAGTCAGTGGAAATAAACTCGTGAACAGTGACTTCTTCTTCCCAATATCAAATAGCAAAATCAACTCGACCTAAGTTCAGTGAATTTCCAGTCAATCAAGCCTGTACACCTTGGGAAGTGTGTTTTAGAAGATAGAGCTTCTAAGTTACCTGCCTTTTGAGAAGAACATGTTTGTCTGAACAGTAACCACCACATCAGGTCTCAGTAAACTCCTACACATGCTCAGGTGGCACATTTTAAAATAAAAAGCACTGAATTGCAAGGTATTTAACTTCACTGTGTCAAGTGAAAGAGGTTTTCTGCTCCTAATATGTAACTGGATATAGGAAAAATATCTCTAGCAGGAAACAGCAGCAGCGAAGCAGAGACAAGTAGCTATTGGAAAATGGTCACAGTCCTGAACACATTCAGGATGTTTCCCAGAATCACAGAAAAGTAGAAACCAGCCATACCAAGGGAGACAAAAAAATATGAAATTTTTGGGGGGAATAGAGTACGGGGAAGAATTCAAGTCTTGCAGCCTAAAGTGAGATGCTTTCAGTGAAAACAGATCACTTTACAAGAAAAAGAGCAATTTCAAAACTAAAAATACGCGTAATAGTAGGTAAAGCTTGGAACCGTTTGCAGATATTTGCACTATCTCAGTGCTTTTATTTGCAAACTTGTTCCATTACACGCAATGTGAAAGCAACAACCTAATCTTCCAGCAAACACACAGTCCCAACTCTAAAATAAAAACTGTTACACAGAGAAATGCAGGAGACATTTTGTGCCTGTGAAGAGAGCCTTAAACCATGTTCATCCATGGAACAACAGAACTTTTGTGATTTCCCTCAACTGCCTGCAAAAAACCTGCCTTATCAAGACTGAAACCCAGCATCACCAGAAAGGCATCAGGAAGAGTGACAATGGCAGATGTAAGGAAGGCGCAACAAGGGGAAGCTTTACAGAACACAGAACAAGCTTGAAAACAGTAAAAAAATAAAACTTGGAAGGACTTTATATGGAGACTGAACCATGAAAAAAGAAGATGAGGATTTGGAGGGTTTGAAGCAGCCCCTGACAATGCCAGTCTTTTCCTGGACTGCAAGAAACTCTGTCCTCATTGAAAAGGCTGTGATTAAATAACTCAGACTTTAATGAAAGAGATTATGTTTCCCTAGGAAGGAATAGAGTCTCTGAAAGATGCCTTATCAGCCTATACTACACAATGAAGAAGAGGTCAGATTCAAGTGGTACATTAGTCAAATAATACCATCTGAACATTTACTTTGAGTTCACTCTTCTTGATGAAGGCCACAGCCAATAATTACTAATGGATAAGAAAGGTTTATTTGATGGGGACCTGACATTCATTACAGCAGACACTGGCATGGTTAATTATCAGAAGGACAGTAAGTGAAAGAGTTGCACTGAAAATAATGCTGTTAACAGAGTGATGTAAATGTGCTATTGTCAGCAACATTTCATAATTAGGTCACTTCAGAAGGCTTTGGGTCACTGATGGTGGAACAGCAGCCAAAACCACCAAATCTGCCTGCTGTGACAGATGCCCAAGTTACTGTTGGGCATAAACACTACAGGTGCTTGGGAAGAAACAAACCTTACAGCCTATAAATATTTTAGACATGGCAGATGAATAATAAATTGGTGAGAACAACAAAGTGACATGAACTCATGTGAAACTGTACCACACACTGTGAACAATATGGCCAACTGCATTAAAGCAGGACATTCTAAAAAGCAACCTTTAAGAGCTGGTCATCAGTCTTCTTGATCCTGTTTCACATGTACCTAATATCTGGCCTAGATACAAAAAATGAAACCAGCAAAATCAGAAATGCTGGCTCTCTGCATGAAGAAAGTAGACAAATCAACTTCTGTACTATTGTTTATCAGCTGCTAAACTTTCTATGAGTGAATATGGCAGCCCCATGCAGCACACTTGATACAAGTAAGGGAATAAAACTGCTGGAAGATGCACACCAGCAAGAATAACAGTATCCAAATACAAGCAGAAGCTACAAAGTCTCTATCACCTACATATTTTAAACTTCTTTGAAAGGGGATAAACTCAAAAATTTTAATTTGTACTTCAAAATTAATAAAATTTTAAGATGCCCAAGGACTGTCATCCTCAGACTTGGAACATGCAGAAAGAAGGGAACTTAAACCTGAACCAACTCAGTCTGGTTTTATGTTATGAACCAAATTACCACTAATGAAGTCTGGCAAAACAATCATCCTGATTTTCCTGTTAAAGAAAGTAATTTCAGAGCCCCAGGCCCTGGGTAAATAGATCTGAAATCCATATCACTCTTCTCATCTCAGTTTCTTCCAAAGACAAACCTGAGTGTCCCTATTCTTGCAATAGCCACCACAATGCCATCAGAAATAAAGAATATGCTGACTCTGAAATATAATGAGACTTAATCACACATTACGGGAAAAAAAAATAATCTGCTTCAATTGGAAAAAAAGTCCATTCTGCAAATGATCACCAATCCATCTTTTTTTTGGCTCGTGCCAAAAAAAAACCATACAGAAACTAGTCAGAGTTTTTCTGCTGCCTCTGCCTGGCTTTGGATTGAGCTTGTTCTGATCAAACCAAATTCACAAAAATGAGCTACAGGTAGATGACAAAGAGGTCAAGAGGATGAACATAATTATAGGGACTTTTTCAGAAATCACTAGTTGAGGCCAATACCTTTCCCCTGTGGCTCTCAGATTATACCTCACTGATTTACATTGGAATATTATTTAATTAGATCAGCACCAAATGACTCATGGTATTTTGTCATTTTAATGATTCTTTATATTTCTCCAGTTTGATGGGTTAATCATTGCCTATCACAGTTTATGGCCTCTATCTTCTTTATTGTGTTTTGCCTCCCATCAGCTATCCAAGGTGATGTGAACTTTGTGCTATTGACTTTCTCACTCCTCTGGGGAGGTTGTCATGGAGAATTAAGCTATTGACAAATCAACAGCCAACATGCTGACTCCTTCCTGCACGTCATCATTAGGATGTGGGAACCAGCCAACTTTCAGATTGTGCAGAACCAAGATGTTCTACCACATAAAAGAGATCCTGAAAACCTATGTACAGGAGTCTGCTCTCATTTAAAGCTCTGCAAATCTGAAGGAAAAGAAGGATTTCATTCTGTAGCTTAACAAAGACTTTCTAAAAAGTTCAGGCAGCAGAATTAAATGAATGAATTGCAGAGTTCCTCCAATAATTAATAATCTTCTCAATAGGTATAGTTTGTGCTTCCAGAGGCTGCTGTCTTCATTAGGTGTGACTGAGCAAATGAACTTGGCAGAGATAATTAACACAGTGCTAACTGCAAGAAGTGATGAATAACAATTATTTTTCAAATGCACTTAATAAATGTTAATTTGCTCCTTTTTCTTATTATTATCCCAAAGTGTGGGAACTATCCTTATCATCTAGATAATTAGTCCATCAAAAATATCTAACTAGTGAGGCAGTACAGTACACTCTTTAATACAGAACATCCTATTATTATATAAAAGATACAAATTGATATAAAAGATTTTGCAGGACTAGAAGGCAAAAAAACTGCAACTTATTTACTGAGATGCGACAGATGAAATAGAGATTGATTCTGGTTCATATTTCAAAGGCTGCCCTCTCCTCTCTGTTGGTCTGTTTTGCTAACAGCTTTTGTGGATATTCAATTGCAGGTTCAGTTTTAGATTGTTGCATTGTGTATTTGTCCAGGGGCAAATGTTATTCCCAAGCATGCCTCTGCTTAACTGAAAGTAAGTCTCTTAATGTACCATTAAATATACCTCCTTGTGCTCCCCCTCGAATGTTTCAGAAATTTTAATGAAAATGTAATTTCGGAAATGTTTTCTCCCCAAAGCTGTTCACTGCCAAATAGTAAAAATAAGTCCAGCTTCTTGTTAATGCTGTGGCTGTTGTTAGAGTGGATGATGAGCCAAGGAACTTGCACTATATGTTCTGTTTCCATTCCCCAGTGGAGAGGTTTAGATAAGCTCCTCCAACCAGGGTTATGGAGACAGTGCCAGAAATGTTGTGGAGCTGGAGGGAGTGCTGGACAGTCTAGAAAGCAAGGAAAAAGCTCCAAATTCAAAACTGAAGCTTGCAGATCCAAGTCAACTCCCTATTTTTTCAATGGCATAATGTACTGCTTAGCTTCAAGCTTGCATTATGAAAGTATTCAGTTCTCTATTTGCTTGCTGTAGTTCCAGTCATGCCAGAACTCACCCTTTTCCCTGCTTTAAGTCAGCTGCAATCTTACTCTGTCTTTTGTTTTACATCAATTGATAATCAGTCAAATTATCAGGTGACTTTTCCTTTTAGGAACCAAATTTACTTTTGACAGCTGTGCTCCATCCATCCTCTCTCTTGTAGATTGCAAATACATTTAAATTATTACTTTTACAATAATGAAAATCCAGGGGGAGTGAGACCCCTGAGAACCTTGCATCAGCCAACTCTATTAATTAATTAAGCTATGTGGTGCCATGCAGAAAAAACTTAAGGCTTGTCATGGTTGGTGACCACTGTGAAAAGAATATGAATTTTAGATGAAGTTTGACCAGAGACACTAAAAATTAGCTATCTAAAAATAAGGCAAGCCAAGCTAGTAATTTGCACTCCCAGGACCGTCTATGTAGACAGAAAGGCCCTTCCAGAGAAAAACTTGCATGTCCAAGATAAGCAGATGTCCCACCAGGTCTGGTATATCTCCAAGGGGATTATTATTACTACTGCAATAACTTTTATTTACTTTTTTAACTCAGCAGCTCCTCAGTAAGAGTCTCTAGACGAGTGGGTCAGCAGTATCTGGAAAACCCAGTGTCAGACACGGAAGCAATCAAGACAAAAGCGCGCAGGCAGGATAAACTTGGTGATGTCAACTTGTGATTTTTCCTTTTTTCATGAGACAAAACAGAGTCTCTTTTTAATAAGCAGCCCACCAACTTTTCCTAGTGTTCCTTTCCCTCCATTTTGTATTTATTTCTCTTTTCCCATTTCTTCCTACAATCCTCCACCTTCTTCCTTCCCTCCTCTGCTCACCATATCATAGATTCATTGAAGGGTTTAGGTTGAAAGGGACCTTAAAACTAATCTGGTTCCAGACCCCCTCCCATGGGCAGAACACCTTCCACTAGACCTGGTTCCTCAGACCATATTCTCTCTTCCCTTGCCAGTAATTATCTCCTGCCCAGATGTCATGTCTGAATTTATTTTGTCAAAACCAAAATAATCCAGATGCTCTGAAAAATGTTTGAAGAAATTCTTATATTAATAAAGTAAACTAATAAACAGAGACCCTGAGTAGGAAAACAAAATAAAATCAGTAAGCTACGTGACAAACATTGCCCTGACCTCTCCAAGTATATCTCTTTGCCCAGACTGATGTATGAGTAGTCCCATGCAATTACAATGGGAATGTTTTCATGGGACTTTCTGTATCAGTCCCTCATCCTGCCTCCATTGGTGTTATATCATATTCCCATCTCTCCAAGACAGTTCCCATGTGCTCCTAAACTTGCCCAAAACTGACAGCAAAATGGGACTCCAAATTTATAGAAGGCCTTTGGAAGCAAAGACTGCTGAAATCCCTGTGAGAAAGTCTGATGTTTTGACATTAGCTTTACTCTTGAACCAGGGTGAAAAAATCGGAGTATCTTCTTGGAGAAAACTTGGATTTCATTATATGAACAGAAGTCTCAAGACTCTCTGTGAAAATACAGCTGCGAAAAGAGACCCATACAGAATCCAGCGGGGTGCAATGCAGGAGAGAAGAGAAACGTGAATAACAGAAAGTAACAACTGCTGGGAAGTCATAACAACCAGCAGCCCCTTTTGACTTTGAAATCTCTCATCACGTGTAAGCATTCAAGCTAATCTGATCTGGAAAGAAATGTATCTCTGGACATGTACAAAATTAAAACAAAATCAGCCTTCCTTCAGATTCTTCACTGAAACTTTTCAACCTGAGAACACCATTTTCTGATGCATCAGCCCACTAGATAAAGATTCCACAACAGTGTCTGAAGTCACATCTCTAGTTTATGTACAATTTATAAACAGCTACCCTATATCTGAGGGTCTGGTGGAGGGCACGCTGCTGCAAAGATCCATGCAGGACCCAGGGGAAGGGGGATGGAGTGGACTCTGCCGTCCACTTTGGCTAACAGCTGTGGAAGTTTCCATGTTTATTAAAGCTCTCCTTCAAAGGAATGTGTAAGCCCTATCTCACATCCAAGTGACAGTCTTAGACTGACTTCTCTGGGAGTTGGTCAGCCCTGGATTGTGCGTATTAAATGAGCAATGCACACAAAGAAAGTATTCAACAGTTTTCTTTCATGTATGAAATAATACGAGGTAAAAGAACCACCATTACCATAAGGATTCATCTGTCCCTTTCACTTAGTAGTCAGGCAAAAATCTAAAGCCGTATCTTTACCCCTTTGACCTACTCTGTGGGTTTGTCTCTGTCTCATATTTGGAGAAGGGACCCCTGATAAAGAGATCTGTTGGGCCATCGGTCAACACAGAGCCAAGGGTCTCATTCCTCCTGCATTAATATCTCTCCAGTGTTAATTGCAGTTACGGGTGAATAGGCAATACAGGAGAACAGAGGATGTGAGTGCTTTGCCATTGCTGATTACCTCACATCACACATTCAAAACGAATTTGCTTGTCCCTGCAGTCCTTGGGGGGAGAAAGCCTGTTGTTACTGACAGCTGCTCTTCAAAGGTCAGGGATTACATAGTTGGAACACTGCAGGTCAAGGCTGATGTGAACCACGCAGAGAAACTCTTCTTGCCCTCCCCGGAGCTTGGCTGTAACAAATGTTATCTGTGTCTCTCTCTTTATAAGCTTTGAGTTCACATAAAAAGGGGGAGGAAAAAAAAAAAGGAAAAATAAAGCAAATAAAAAATATTTACAATGTAATATCTTCTCTGCACACACCTCTTCCAATCAGGCAGCTATGAAAGCTGTCCTCTTGGCAAGATAAACTATCATTTTTTAACAAGGTAGATGGATGCCTTCATACATTTTTAAGCTTGGGACAGGATATATTTTGTGGTTTATTTATAATGACATCAATTACACTTGCTCCTAGGTAATAATTCACTCCTTTATAATTATTTATGAGGTGATTTTTACTTTTTTGAAAGTTTTATATTTATTGATGTGTTTGGTTAACGAACACTTAAATGACATGGTCAGTTGCTTTGCAGGATGCTGGAGAACAGCAAAATCAATATGTTCTGCACCTGAGAACAATCTTCTTAGTTTTGTAGTAATGATTCCCTGAGCAAGGTCCCAGGAGCCTGCAAGATAATTGCAATTCCACATAGTCAACAGTCTGCTCAGATCTATATAATCACTGTCTTTAACTGCTTCATTTTGTTTGGTTTTGTTGTGTGTGATCTTTGCCATTAACATCTCTCTCTGTGATCTCAACTGGCTGTTTTTTGCCCCCCAACCCCTCCTCTAGCTTTCATTTTAGAGCCTCACCTCTGTTGGATTCAGACCCCTGCACCGAGCAGAAAAAGCAGTTAGTTAAGTAGCTGCTTTCTGCCACTCAATTTATCTTTGTTGATTGCTACCTTTGGAGAATGAAAGTTCACAACACTCTGGATAAACATTAAAAAAAAAAAAAAAAGAGAGACATAATAAGGCTTAGTATCCCCAGCTGAAGATAATTGATCTCCTCAGTTCCTTTAATATGCAGAGTACAGAACACAGACAAGTGTTAATGGAATAATATATTCTATGGCCCCTCTGTGCTGGGGAGGCAGACAGCACTCTGCACAGTGAGGGATGATAAGCAGGGTTAGCTCTTCCAGTCAAGAAGCTGGCAAAGAAATTTGTCTTCAGGTTGCAAGGTCTCTACAGATGCAAAGGAGAATATATGATGGTATTTCATCTCTAAAGTGGCTTGTGTTCTGGCTGTTGCACAGAATGTTTTTAGAAGGACAGGATCGATGGTTTAGGGCCTTTTGAAAGTGGTAATTGTATCTTTAGAATATTTGTGAAATGCCTCGCCCAGTAAATGCACTAAGGTAGTAATCAGATATAATATATAATTCCTAAATTAGATTTGCATGCAGAGCACATACACCAAGACAGAGCTTAAGAGAGTAAACCAGTCAGGAAAACATAACAAATGTAATCCATTACCTCTTACAGTGGGGACCTGGACCACTGGTGGTCCATAAGGCCTCCTCTCCCCTGCAGCAGGTCCATAAAGACATATCAGACAGCGAAGTGTACAGTGTTTTCACTTAAATGACAGTACCTGTCATTCCACAAGATCTCTGAGGATCCAGCATTGATCCGAAGTGGTTGGGAATCACTGTCTTTCTGGATCACCTCAAGTTAGAGAAAAATAAAAGCCTTAAATGGGGTGACACAACATTCAGAGTGAGGCTTCCTCCCCGTGATGTTCAAGTATGGTTTGTTTGTCAGCTCTTGCTGACAGTCATCTGCCACATTACCAGGATCAAGTGATTTGGAAACACAGCCTGGTCTAGTCTATTATCATCCATGTTAGCTCAAGGACTAATCCAAGATCTCAGCTACTGAGGTCTACTACCCTACTGTAGTACCCTCTCTGGCACAGCTTTCAAGTGCTGGAATATCTGAGGAGAGAAAAGCTTTGATAGAAAGGATAACTAATGGTCAGACTACTTCAATTTGAAGCTCAAGCAGAGACACTCAAAAGAGGGGAGGGTACTGAGCACCTGAGAGCTGAAAACCAGATGTCTCAGCTGGACACCTAAACTATCAGGTATTCTCAGCAGTCACTTTAGAAAACGCAGCTCTGGATCCTTCAGTTAATGCAAAACAGGCCAAACATCTTCCAAATGGACCAGAGAAACCCCCCAAAACATATTACTTGGAAAGTTATTAGCTGGTAGCTGACAAAACCAATTCTCCCCCTTCATTTAGGAAAATGAAAATTGGCATGATTCTTCTGGCTTTCAAAATAGACCAGTAGTAATGTTAACATGAATAAATCAACAGGGAAGATGTTTGTAAATCTTGATCAGCCAAAGAGATATAGTTACCTGCTATAAAGGAAGATAGCTGACTTTTCTTCTTCCATTAACTGTTGCCAAATCTCATAAATGTAAACAGAGAATAAATCCTTTCAGTCACTGAATATGAATATTCTCCCGGGAAAATCCAGCTGGCATCCAACTTGATTTATGTGCTTTAAAAAAAGCATTTGTTTTATAAGCTTAAGGTGAGCCTTAAAATATAAGTTCATGTGTAAAAAATATTATGGCTCAGGACCTATTTCAGGAAAAAAATAAAAATTGCATCCTCTTCTCAGCTGCCAACCATTCTCCACACCGAGAGCAAAGGTACGTGAACTCGGGGTCATGACATCGGTTCAGAGGAATCTGTTAAATTTCAGTACTGAAACAATGACCTCGACGATCACAGCCCCTTTCCAGGCTGCTACTGTGGCTCCTAATCTTTGCACCAGAATTAAAAGTCTGGAGTCTCAATATTGGTTGGATCTGAGCTTATGTGACTTTCTATACCCAGAAAAAAGAATCTAAAACCTTCCTGCACCACCCCATCTTTGCTGCTGCTCATTTGCATCACTTCAGGTGAAATGTTCTTTCCTGAGCCTGTACTTCATAGATGCTCCTAAGAGCCATCTTCTAATCCTACTCTAACATGTAACATCTTACCTGAATATTCCATATCTGTCTTTAATGAATAAACTTCAATTCTTAATAAACAGTAGCATTACTGGCAAATTTAGGCCAACTACAAAACCCACTGCTCTCCTAGTCAAAGACTATTTCCTAAGTGTGAGAGGGACAATATGTCTTACATCTATTCATTGTTCTTCAATGTCTATTCTCATTTTAGATGTCCTAACAAAATAATGATAGAAATGCACTTTTTTTTCGTAGCAAGTCCATATTATTAAGCAAAAAGTGATTACAAGGTCAGTAACAGGCCTGTTCTTTGGCTGGGGAGCTGGAGATCTGTGAACCCTTAGTGGGAGTGAGGTCATGCTAAGAAAGGTTTGAGAGAAACAGTGGCTAATAAACTGATTAGTTCCCTGTGCTTTGTGTTTATGTCTGATCACTTGGTCAAGTAACTTGCTCCCAGACTTGAAGATTTTCTTTATGCATACATACAAACACACACATATGAAATACACCCTTGCTCACTCCATAGGAATGTCCCATGCCATTTTATTTTCAGACTTGGGGAAATTGAGAGAACATTGCCAAGCTTGTTCTCAGTTCTACTCTGTAGAGGCCCAAACTAAAATTACGACTGAAAAGCAAATGCGGTGACCTTTAAAGGAATCGAGAAGAAGCTATTTCCAGTACATTACTAAATGCTATATTTTAAAGGTTCTAACCTTATTTGCTACAAGTGTATAATATCAGGAAAACCTTGTGAGTGAAGGTTCTGCATTCATCACATAGCCCAAGTCACTTACAGAAGAAATGGGGAAAGTTATTACTTTCTCTCTTGCAGACAATAAAGTTCAACCCCCTTTCCTGTAGTGTTTTGGCAGCATTAAATAAGGGTCAGGGATCACTTTAAGAATTACAGGCTTCTCAACTTAAAAAAAAATATAGGTTCTTGCAAACAGTCATAGATGCGTCATCAAACAGGGAGAGCAATTTATGAGATATGCATGTCCTACATGGCTCAAACAAGCTAAGGGGAACCAGGTACTGCTATCTGATACTGTCACAGCATAAAGTTTATTGAACAAAATACTCTTTTATGAGAATTATAAGAGAAATTGACTTACAAGATAGAGTTTAAAAGTAAAAGATAAGACAACAAAAGACATGTCAAAGCCTTGTGAGGCCACCCTTAAGCCTGGAGTTTAATTGCATCAAGTAACAAGAGGTGTGTGATGGTGTGGTTTTGTAGGGCTTTATATAATGTCTGACAGCCAACAGAGACTTTGTGTTTTGATGCTTAGAAAATCATAAACTGAAACGTTACTTTGCTTTATGTCTTACTATTATTATTGATTGATTTATATTGTACTTTCATATTCATAATGGTACTCTACAACAAATAAATCAGGGAGTGTAAAACCTTCATCAGAGCAAATAAAGAATGAAAACAGGCAGAATCAGAAATGTCAGTAAAAATGCAAAAGTGGTTGGTAACAAGTGTGGGGTTTATCTGATTTTATAATTTTGTGTGGTATTCGCTGTATGGGATACTGTGGTGTCAAATATCTCACCAGATAAGTTTATGATAAGAACATACAATACATCAGGTAACAGATGAGGTGGGAAATGTAAATACTACCCTCAGTTACAATGCAGTTTGAAAATGGAATATAATTTGGTCAGGAAAAAACTCTAAGAAAATGTGCAAGATCTGAAATTCCTTAAAAAGCATCGTAGCATTTATAATCAAGAAATACCTAATACAAAGACAATCTGCTACCATTCAGACCTCGTTCCTGCAATCCAAGTCCCTGGCCCTGTAAGCTGTAGAACAGGCTTTGCATGAGCTTACAATTAAACACATAGTTTATAGAATCACTGCTAGATATTACATGTGAAAATGAGAAAACTATGAAGAAAAAGCTCCAAAAACAATGCATGAATTATTTTTTTTACAATTCATTTTTGGCCATCCAGAACCACCTCCATTTGTTTCAGCATAACAGGACTGTGACCTTAAAGAGCTTAAAGAGTTACAGGCCCTGGCTGTGCTTTAAAGCAGTACAGGAAATCGCAGGCACAGATATGGTACTTGACCTTTAGTGGTGCAATGAAACCACTAAAATATATGTTAGGCTGCAAAATGCTGAGATCTTCTACCGTGAAACAAAACAGATATTGATTTTTTCCTATACACCTTTTAGTACAACAGTAAGTCAAATATAGTTGGTGCCAGATGATTCTGGTTGGTTGAGATATCATGCAATGTGTTCAGTAAAAGTCAGAGTAGTGAGATTTTACTGCTTTTGCAGCTTGGTTTTCTGATTAAATTAACCAAAACTGAGGGTTAAATGGATGTGTCAGCAATGTCTCCTTATAACTTACACAAAGCAAAGGTCTGTAGAAACCCAGGTTCAATAGGTGAGGGGATGAAATTTTGCTGCATGGGTGAAAGACAATGTTTGGATGAACGTGGTTGGATTTCTGAGTTAACCACTAGGAAGGAACAAAAGGAAGACTTTCAAAGATCCCTGTTAACGGAGGAGTCCATCCCTCATCAAAAAAAATAATTGTAAATTTTAGGCACATATGAGTCTAGAAAAACTGAAAGATTGGCCATTGATAGGTTTTAAACTTATTTAAATTAGCTAATAGTTTTTAAAGTTATTTAAATTAGCTAACCCTGAAATGGAAGTAAAACAACATATTTTTGACTCTTTAAGAACAAATGCTTCTCAAAAAGCTTTTAGAAGCTAAGTCACACCTGATGGCAACAAACTCTAATGAGAAACAGTTTCGTACAACACATATGTTTCTGCATTTCTGCACCCCACAACATAGTGTGGTTTTTACAGACAGATGCATGAGCAAGGACAGATTAGTTTTTGTGACTTTGGATATTAGACTGCAAAGCTGCTTCTCCCATCCCAAGGCAGGCCTGAGGCTGAAGGCACACAGTATTCTCTAGCATATCCTTTATGCTCTGCTGCTGCATGATCCTACTTTAAATACAAAAATCTCAGTGACTTTACTACTGGTTGCTGTGGAAATGCCTGTGAGATCACAGAGGTCTCAATGAAAACAGCAGGAACTGTCAGATTAAAACCAGTTTTCAATCTATCCACGGAGCTCTATACATTTAACATTTGTAATGAAAATCCACAGACAATAGGCTAGCTATTCTTAGTGACCTTTCACAGGTCGCTACAAGGTCTGAGGGTACTTGTATACTCAGTGCAGAAGTCTGGGACCAGTCAGTGTTTCTATGCACATTTCAGTACGAGTAAGAGGTGATCTGTTCCACAAAGGTGTATCAATCCAGCTCCAAACTGAGCTATCCACACTGCCTACTTCAAATGACTGAGCACCAGACAGAGGGAAGATCCTTAACTGAGATATTCCAGGCTGTTTTGTAAAGGCACCTACAACCCCTCTTGCCTATCAAGGTCCTTGAGTTGTTTGCTTCTGCACTCCAAGCTCGAGGACTAGCAAGTCTGTGCTATCAGACAGCTAGGGGGCTCCTGTTCTCCAAATAAGGAGAACAACATCAGCATTGATGACCCAAACTTACCATCCTTGCATACTCAAAATCCAGTCCAGTGCTATGTGAGAGTGCCAATCTGCACACTCGCAGGAACACAGGTCTTCAGCTGACTCCAACAGGAATTCGTGCACAGCAAGCACAGAGAGTCAGCACTGCTGAACATTATTAGCAACTGCAGCTGGGTTCCTCTCAGCTAAATCTGCCTCGTCTACAAATGACCACCAGAACATGAAAAAACCAGAGGAATTGCCATACCCCAAGTGAAAAAATATGATTGAATAAATCCCGAGCATAAGACTTTGTGCCTAATTAGTTAAATCCCCTTAAGACATTAAGAAAAAAAAAAATTTGCTAAAAGGGCTCTCAGTAATTTGTAATAAGACGCTTAGATAATGTACTCACTATCAAGGGAAGTTTCCAGTTTCACTGTACTCCCATTTTTTAACATCTTGGCAAAGACCTTTCTCTCCCTCTCATGCTAAAGACCTCCCATTGACACTGTAACGTTAGCCTGGGAGCAGCTGGTGACTATTTCTGATGAATGGCAGGTGAGAGAGTTTTTCATGCCAAACAACACGCATGCAAAACTGAATTCGCCATCCTAGTTTCCTTCATTTAGCAGTTTTAAGGGAGCCTGAGACAAGGCAGTTTGGGAAAGTTAAGTGTTCACCTCACACAAGCAGACTTTACTATGGGGCAAAAGCAAGGAGGGGAAAAAGCTCTGGGAAGGAGCTGTCTGGCCTTTGGCTTGGCGTTGGTACGCTCTTGCCCTGCTCTAGCAGGGCTGACATAGGCCACGTTGGTACCTGAGCGTGATAGCCCACAAACAGATGTAAAGAAATCTCTTTTGGAGCTGACCCAGAATGAAACGCACTTTCTTCCTAACATAAAACACCAAAATCAGTTGAAAAGACTATTTAAAACATTAGAATTTCTCTCCATGTCTGGTTTTTTTTTGAGGGATTTTCTTGTTTTGAGTCTATTTTTGCCTTTTTAATGTTTAGTAGGCTACATTTAGATGTATTTTGGACTTGAGACTTTATTTTAGACTAAGACATTAAAAAGACTCTGGGTTTTCACAGCAAATTTTTAAACAGTTTTATTTCTTCTCAAATGTTTCAGCTGTAGCCCACTCCCTATCTACCAACACAAAACACATTAGAGAACTTGTGTTAAACTTTATATCCAAACCTTCCATCAAAGGGTTAAACCATATGGAAGTTTAAAGTGCAGCTGGACAATACTGTAAAGATGCTAACCAAAGAGGCCTCTGATTATGGTGTGATCCTGGCCTTTTATCACTCTGATTAGAATTTGCTCTGCAGAATGGACAGTTTTGCTGGGCTGGATGAGGACTGACTACTCAGTCTCAGTCTACCATTTAGGTATGCCAGTGTTCCTCCTGATTTCTGCCCATGAAGAATGCAAACACCTAAAATGCCAAATAGCCTCAGTTGATGCAGATGTTACAGAAATCAAGGGCATTCAGAAACAACCAGGACTGCCCTCCCTCCCCCTGCCTTTTTTTAAGTTCATCAAAATACATTTTTACATTGCTTCAGCTTTTCTTCTTGTGCCAAGTCTCGGCAATGAACCTGCTTTATTAAACTGACATTTTGCAAGTAGTTAGTCCTGAAAATTGACTAAGCCCTTTTGGTATTAGAAAAATCATTCTAGAGGCAGCTGAAATATTAAATGAAACAAAAAAGAAAAAAAGCTAATGGAACAGCAGGAAATCTGATTAATTTTTCTTTCAGAGAGCAATGCTGATGAAGCAAGATAGCCATTTTATTCAGCAATGAGGTAATTTATTTGGCAAAAATAGAAACTACCTGAATCTGGGCTGAAAATCTAAACCGCGCTTTAGCTGAAGTTCGGAAATATTATTTCAGTTCATTTGAATTGTGTTTTCATGTCCCACTCTAATAATGACAGATTGGCACCCACACCAAATTAGGAGCGGCCAAGAGGTGGACGGGAAACTTGAAGAACAGTAAAGTTCTGCCTGGAGCAAAGAGGGTGATTCATTTGGAAGGAGATGTTTTCTGAGAAATCCACATTCCAACTTAGTTACCTGGCAGTTTGGGGCAATTAGATTGGATATTTGAAACTGCAGTGAGTTACCAGCCGCGTGAATTAATTTCATTATTCTCTCTTTAGTTAGCTAAGCTCACCCTGAGAATCAAACTTTCTAAGGAAATTTGGGAGTGGGGTTTAAAAAGAGCTTTTTGAAGCAAATAC
Source organism: Chiroxiphia lanceolata (assembly GCF_009829145.1). Lineage (NCBI taxonomy): Eukaryota > Metazoa > Chordata > Aves > Passeriformes > Pipridae > Chiroxiphia > Chiroxiphia lanceolata. The sequence continues at coordinate 12,410,114 of NC_045639.1, forward strand.
CAGGTATGCATAGTATAAAGATATACCACATTTTAACATTTGTAGGAAGGCTGGGAACATAATGCATGCAGATTCACTTAACCAACATGAAGATTTTAATTCCCTGTCCATTCTTCAATTTTATGAAAAAAGAAAAGTGTGTAGTTGCACACTCAAAGCAGAATCAGGTACTCCACATACCCTGCAGGTACTGCCATGCACTTTTTTAGCTAAACACACCATGCTGAACTGTGTGCACTTCACAGTGCCTAAATCAGATGGGCAGTTCCAAAGAACAATTCAATGCACCCAAAAGTCAAGCTTCCTCCCTCTGTTTATCTCTACTGAGCCTAGAGAGAGGCTATAGGAATGAAAATATTACTTGAAACCTTGTTTAAGCATTTGTATTTTCAAAGGATGAAAGCAGGCTTCACATGCATAATATTTTTTTGATTTAAATGCAAATCTGTTTTGGCAAAAACGCTTATCACCATGAATTTTGTTAATTCTAAGGTTAACAATTTCAGAATATTAGTTCATCTGATAATGTATAAATTCATGCCACAAGGCTTCTTTCTTGTTTCTATAGCAAAGTAGGTAAACTTTTCATTATTTTTCTTTCCAACGTGCTTGAAGGAGAAGTGACAACCATTATTGCTGCCTAATAAATCTAAGCCCCTGTGTTACACTGCTCTGAGCAAAAAATACATCAGGCAGGGACTAGCTTGCATTTCATTCTCAGGACAGAAAGTACATGATGGTTGTGAACGGAAAATGAGATTATACCAAATGAAACTAGATGGGGGAGCAAAACCAACCAATTCAGAGCATCGCTGCAAGGTTGCTATTGTTACAGATGACTGTTTCACCTTACAAACCATGTTTTCATTATGTTTCTGGTAAAGGTACATTTGGAAAAGAACTATTTCCTTGCTCTGCTTTGAGAGGATTTTGTTTACCAATTAGGTTGTGTAGCATTCTCACACAAATTTCACCAATGAGCAGATCTAATAAAGAAAGCTGCAGGACAGTACACTGAAGTCACGTATGTGCCTTCTGCTCCTTATATCATAGTAACTAAAACAAACAAAACAAACCAATATCTAACACTCTCCCCTCTGCAGGTTGACACATCTCCAAATCCTTAATCTCTCCAAGTGGCTAGCTTAGTCTAGTTTCTATAATACCATCATACATTGTAGTCCCTGTCCACATCCAAGAACATACAGTGATCTGGGAACTCTTGATTTAATACATGTTGCCACACTGCCCTTGACCTCAGAAGGACTTTGAAGTTTTCTGGCTGGAGATGAAAGTTACAGTGTGTGTGGCAGGGCTGGGCTGTAGAGTAAGAAAGAATTGCTAACTCAACAACTTGTTAAAACACACATTTCCAGGACTTTTTTTTGTTATTTATTTTTTTCTAAACTAATAAACACACTATTCCAGGATTTCAGTCCTCTTGTTCAGATTGATTAGATGAGAGATGAATTTGAATAGACAGATAGATTAAATCAAAAGTTATGGGTAAATTATTTCCAGTCCTCCAAATCTGGCCTGATGGTATCCATTTCCTAGTTCTCCTTAAGGATTTCTGCTGGAGTGTGGCCTATAAAGCTTCGACCCCCATGTGCATCATCAGCTTGTGAGTGGCAATTAGATGCAATCTGAAGATGCCTTCCTAGAGGGCTTTATTCTTTGGAAGTCACAAGAAGAGACCAGATTCAGAACCTACTTGTTGGCAGTGTTACTTTCCAAAAGAATAAAGAACTCACACGAGGGTTTGATGTAGTGACCAAATCTGTGTGAAAAGCGAGAGGGATGAAACTCCTTGAGATTATTGTTTGCCTCCCTGTCATGTGTTCATGCTGTTTGGACTCAAAGCAGACATCTGTTGGACAGCTTAGTCATGCTGTAAAAAGGCCAGATGTAATTAAAGTACGTACTCATTTCTTGCCAATCAAAAGGAACTGAAAAAAAGAGCCCCAAGTCAGAACACCAGATCAGAGTTTTCTCTTTCTCATAAAGGGTTGCATTTTCATGAGCAGAAGCCTCGTGCTTCAAACTCATAGCAGGAAAAAATCCTTGCCAGAGCTGTCCTTGGACCTCTAGAAAGCTAGTGCATTCTTTTACCATTGAAAAGCATGATCAGTTCTTGGTATCTTTCTGTGCCTGGAGGATACTAAATTTACAAAGACAGGAGACAGGAAGTCTTTTATTACATGAGAGCCATGGATGAATGAGGTTCAACATCTTTGACACTGAGTATCTAATAGTCAATTAATAGAATGATGAAATGGTTTGAATTGAAAGGGACACTAAAATTCATCTAGTTCCAATACCCCTGCTGTGGGCAGGAACACCTTCCACTAGACCATGTTGCTCCAAGCCCCATCCAACCTGGCCTTGGACACTTCCAGGGATGGGGTATCCACAGCTTCTCTGGGTAACCTGTTCCAGTGTCTCACCACTCTCACAGTCAAGAATTTCTTCCTAATATCTAATCCAAATCTACCCTCTTACAGTTTAAAACCATTCCCCCTTGTCATATCAATCATGTCATGTCCTTGTCAAAAGTCCCTCTCCAGCTCTTTTGTAGCCACTTGAGGTACTGGAAGGAGCTCTAAGGTCTCCCTGGAGCCTTCTCCAAGCTGGAAAATCCTGACTCTTTCAGTCTACCTTCATAGGAGAGGTGCTCTGACTTTGGACAAAGAGAAGTCAAGTAGTCATGAGCAGAAAAAGGAATTAAGACCATCTTGTGAATCAAAGGACTTGTAGGAAAAAAAAAAAAAAAAAGAAAAAAAAAGCATAATCTGTTTTTTTATATCCAAGTTGGATAAGCTACAAGCTATAGGCATAAACCAACATCTGAGAGATTCAGGTCAGACACTAACAACAAATTTTTTGATCCTTAGAGTGTAGAATTGAATTAGATTGTCTGAGAAGAACAGTACATGATGTTTTCAGCACTAGGGATTTGTAAGAACAAGTTCAACAAGCATCTACTCAGAGAGATGAAATCAGCCCTATTCTGGGTAGAGGACTAGATTAGTTGATTTAGTCATTTGGGTGACTTTTATTCCAAAGATCCTAAAGTCCATGTTGAATCAAAGCACTTGCTTTGCCTGCATCTCCTGTTTCTGTAACAATTGTAAACTCTTTACCAGAAAACTAGTATCTTAGAATCAGAAAAACAGGAGTTTAGCATTACCAGAAGATTTGAATACCCTTCAAGGAACAAAACACTGTTAAAATGCCAAGCAAGAGAAATAGAATATCATCCTAAAGACTCCCCTAGCAAGAGAAAAGCTCAGCAAGCAAAATCACTTGGCTATCTTGCTGAAATGTATTATGATTTCTGGTATTTAGACACAGAAACACCAGGGAAAGAAACAGTACATCACCTATCCCCCACCCCCAGTCAGTGAATTGTTTTTTCAATTACAATTATTTGTTGTAATGATGTCTTGGAAATACTTCACCAAAACAGACCCACAATGTCATAGGTTTAAAAAGTGTTTGCAAAACAAATTTTCAGCACCTGAAGTACTGGTAAACATATGATCTATTTGTAGGATTCTCCACATTGTGATGCTGGTGTCACTCCTTTGAATCAAGTATCTGGACTAAACCCATCTTTTGGAGGCATCCAAGAAAGTACTGAGTGCAGGTTAACACCTCCAGTACCTTTCATTTTTTTTTCACAATTTATTTCTGAAACACTATTCTCAACATGTTCCTGGTCAGAACTGCTCCTTATTGCCAGAAATCTCTTCTAATTCACTATTTTACCTCCTGTTTCCTATTAATTAGCTCCAGGCAGCTCCCTGTTTAAGACCTTACATATATCTGAGTTGTTTTTCTGCACTGATCAGATAAAGGAGACACAGTCAGAACTCAGGCCACCTGCATATGGCTGTTTTCTGCTGGGTTACTCACATTCATGTAATTAGGGAGCCAAAAGCCCTTTCTCAGACACACATGCATTCAGTCACTACTAAGAGAAGTCCTACCCATGTAAGCAGATTGAATGATATGCTTTAAATTATGAGCAGGACCAACTACTGATGGCTTCCTTTCACTGTTCCTGCTAAAGGGCTCTGTTCACCATACAGGTGCTGACAGATTGTTTGATGAAATTTTCAAGTTCAAGGGATGAACAAAAGCAAATATTAAACCAAGAGAGAAGGAACTGTTTTCATCCTGTTCTTCAACAAAGTGGTACTTCTGTTTCGCTCTTCCCACTTGCTCTATCACGGTTATTACAACTTAGGTCATTCAGAGGTGGTTAAACAACCTTGAAGTGCTAGTGAACTGATCCAAAAAGTAATTTTTCACACCTAATTAATATGAACACTTAAGAAGGGGAGAGTTTTGTTTTTTTTTTTTTTACTTTGGATTATTAAAAGCAGATGTGTTGAATCAGAGATGGGCTTAGAGTCACTGCAGGCGGACACACAGCATCCACATGAGCCATCAAAAACTTCGGTATGTTAGGCCTAAGCTATTTATAAAAACTGTCTATATCCCAGAGAGGGATAACTATCTTCAAGGTATGACAGAGCCCATCCTAAAATAACTGTCAAGGACAATACAGATTCATCATTCTGTGGAAGTGAGCATTTCTCTCCTGCCAGCTACAGACAGAGTATATAGCATCATGTTAAAGACAATGAATTCCCAGGTGTTTAATTTATGTTAGATGAGGAAAATCTCCCCAGAAATTCAAAAGTCAACCCCAAATTGAAGCTAATCCTTTGAACCAGATCTCCTCTTTTTTCTTTTGGGGTCAAGGCTGACAGACTAATTTTGCATTAATATTTTTTCTGTAAGGCCTTCTAATATTACAGATCCAGAAACTGAACACACTACCAAAATATTTTTGTCATTTTCTTTAGCTCTTCAAAAAAAGTTGCAGGACTTCCCTGACAAATTTTCTTCTTGATTTTTTTCTAGTTTTAGAAAAGGAGAGATGAGCCACATCCATATCCACAAATTTATCTCATCTCAATTCCTGAATTGTTTTAGGCTTGGCCACCAATTTAGCTGTGGGAAAGTTTGAAAACTCTATGGCTGATTAAGCTTTAGCGCCACTCCCAAGTCATATTGTGACACTAAACATTCTTCTGTCTATTTACATATCCTGGCTTTCCCCCATTATAAAGTGATTTGTTGTTGGGTTTTTTTTTTTCCACCCGGAGGTGCTATTGAATTGATTAGGTTTTGGTGTGTTCCAGTCTATCTCGTTTGGTCATACAGCATATTCAGTACAGTGTTTTGACATCACTAAATTTCTCACTGACCAAACTTATTATGTTTGTGCTTTCTAGTCACAAATGTGGTGCATTTCTATCATCTGGTTTAGGCCAAGAACTGTCACCCAGATGGCCATCATTCTGAATTCAGAATTCCATGTGAACTCCAGGAAGAAACAACAGATCTAATGGGGTAGTTATGGTTAAATGGCAAATTTCATACTTTGTCATAGACTAATGGAAGATGAAAACAAATAAAAAGTCATCTTCATTGCTCTAAGTGGCCTTTTTGCCGCCATCTAACAAATGTTAACAGTGCACCACAAGGCATTTCACTAAGGGCTGCAATTTCAAGCTTTAAAACTCATTGTGACATTTTAGAGATTTGGGCTTTGAAAATTGATTTTCACATTTTATTTACCTGGATGCATGGTGATGAAAGATCTGATAATATCTCCATGACCTCAGTCTACCACATTTCACAGCAAAATGCATCAGCACTGCATTTTCATGCTAGACAAAGAACCACAAGTTTTTATGGGCTTTATGACACCATGATAGAAGTGTAGACTTGGGTATATGATTTAAGATCTTTTATAGCTTATAAATAAACTTACACTACTGCTTTATAAGACTAAAATTTTTAGTCAATCTTCATATTCTTTTAAACTTAGTTTCATCACACAGCACTTTTCATTCTGTCCTTTCTCAGATATGACTGCAAATTCTGGGAATGATGGTAACCTATACTAAATACAGCACAGTATGAGGTCTTAATAAAAGAACTAACCAATCCATCACCCTCTCCTTAACTTTATTCTGCATTCAGGCTCTTAATCCTGGCATTCCTGTGGCTTCCCTAAATGCTTCTCCAAAACATCAGAACATTTCCAAGAATAAGTCTCCATCCTTCCCCCACTCTGGCAGAGTTCAGCAGCCCCATTCCTCTCTACTGTACGTGGGACAATCTGGTAAGTTAGTTTCTAAATCAGCTATATCAGCCATAAAATATGCTAGTTTCTCAGCTACAAACTGGATACAAATTATTTTACTGATATGTGTTATATAGACAAATATTCCAAATCAGCTATCAAAGGCTCGGCTACTTGTCTTATGAAAACAAATCTTGTCATTCCTATTTCTCAAGTGTAGTTCAATCCAAAAATAGCATAGCAGTCAGTAATCTTTCCTGAATTCCATTACAGAAGACCATTATGATTTACACATTATCATAATTATTTATGCTGAAGGAAAAATAAAATATAGACAAGCAATTAGCACTCAGACAAACAACATCAGAGTAAGGAAAAGATCTCAGCCCTGTTTAGTCCACAGTCTAATCTTTAACTAATTGGTTGCACTCCCTCAGTTAAATCTCATAGAAAAGCCTTAAACACTGAGGTAGACAATCTCATTTTAATAGGTATAAAAATCTTCTGAACTTTGTGGTTCATTTATTCCCAGCTTACAACATTTTGGGATTTGCATACGTACAAAATCTTTGGTCACTTGGTTCTCCTGTAACCACGTGAAAGTCAGAATTGTGTCTAATCTCATCCTCTAAACTCTTTCTGTGATGCAGAGCGCTTTCTAGGGATGGTTCATCCCATCCTGTAACAGCTGTCAGAGGAGGAATAAACCTTCTGGTAGTTCCTGTTTTTCTCCATTAGCTGAAGGGTGAACAGGCCCTTCCACAGGGCAGACTTGGACACACAGTTTTAAAGGGCTCAAGTCCAGTAAAATGAGCCTGTGCAAATCAAGGAGAACAAGCCTACGTTCTCAAGGAATGGTGTCACTCACCCAGTTGAATATAAATCCTTCATATAATTCTACAGAGAAAAAGAAATCATGATATCAGATTCTGGGGTCACATTTCAAGGACATTGAGGAATTTCTGGAAATGTTAGAGAAAGCTCTGTGTGTGTGATTTAGTGGCTTAAATTCACTTCCACTTTGAAAAATGCCTCATCTATCTTCTTGCCTGTCACATTAAAAACCCCTTACTCCACAAACCTTGAAACAGGTAGGTTGCTCAGGCTTGCTACTATCATTTTCTAGGGTAGGAAGGAGAAAAGATTGTTTGATTCCATACTGATAAATATATTAAAAGGAAAGATGACAGCAGAGAACTTTATTGTTGGCTTCCCAAATGGTCCCTGCTACTTTACAAAAAGAAAAAAGGAAAGACTTATACATGTGATAAGGCCCTCTCTTTCACAAACACTGTGCAGAGTGTCTGTGCTAAGATTCATATCTGATGGACAGGCAGTTTCATGGAATCACAGAATGGATTGAGATGGAAGAGACTTTAAGCTCAACTAGTTACAACTCCACTGCCATGGGCAGGGACCTGGTTGCTCAGAGATGCATCCAGCTTGGCTTTGAACACTTCCAGGAATGGGGCATCCACAGTTTCTCTGTTCTAGTGCCTCACCACCCTCACAGTAAATAATTTCTTCTGAATATCTAATCTAAACCTACTCCCACACTTAAGCTACCTTCTGGAGGTTACGGACTTGTAGTAGAGTTAAGCGTTAAACCTGAATTTAGGAGTACCCAGAGCTACATTTTATCCACCAAAAAATCACCTCCTATAAGTAATTTTGGTTCTCCACACTGAGTTGTGCCAGTTACAAAATCTCGTCTCCATCTTTACAGAGAGCCTTGAAAGCCACAGTCAGGCATGGTTACCAGTATGCTTTGTTTGCAGGCTGCCTAGAGGCATGGAATGAACTTGCTTCTAGCCTACTAAAAGTAGCTTCATGCAGAATTTAAGATTATGAGGAACACAAATCATAGTATAAATGAATCTATGCATACCTAGGTCTGTTTCTGCTGTGTGACAAATGCACATCACTCAGATTCACTACTAGGAATGTAAATATATCTTTCCATTACAATAAGGAAATCTTAACACAAATTTTTTTTGCACTGCCCTAAAAGAAGTACTAATCTTTGACTAGTTATGTAAAAATAAAAATGAAAATAAACTACTCTATCAATAATTTATATTGATCAATTCCAAATATATGCTCCCATGCAAGACCTATAATCTCTAGTATCTCAATAGAGAGAAAGGACCTAAACAGATGTTATGGTCTACCTATTACACAGAGTACAAAGGAAAGTAATTTCTTTAGAGTGCAAAAATCCTCCAACCGAGAACATTCCTCATCAGATGGCCTCCTTGGAAATTTAGTATTTAAAAACCAGAAGTACCATATGGAAAAAAAAATACAATAAAATAACCCATCCAAGGGTCAGCTCAGTTTCTGCTCAGTAATGAAGAACATTTTCAGTATTGCTACCTGAGATTAATGGGTTTTTTTCTATTAGGCATACAGTCTACAGAGAATTAGGCAGTCTTAACTATCCTTTCTCCAACTCTTAGGCCCATGCAGTCCATGAAACTTTCTCTAAGTCAGTCAATTCCAATCACACAGAAATCTCAATTTCTTTTTTTTAAATTCCCTTTTTCCTTTTATTCCCAAAGAACTACCTCAGTGGTGACCCCCTGATTTCTACAGTGAGGTTATGTTTTTCCTAGCCCCTGTGATACCTTTCCCCTGTGTGCTCAGAGATTCCTTCATGAGAGCACCATGAAGAGAAAGGCCCAGAACAAAACATTTCATATCCACATGGTAGATATAATCCATATCTAGCAACTTTCAATCTGCCTTTTCCTTTCTTCCACCTATACAGTTACTCTCACCTGTGAATTCTGACCCCATACACCGCTGACCTACTCTGTGGCCCTGTCTGCCTGCTCCACTGCCTTTGCAGCACACACCAAATTGTAGGATTTAGCCCGAACTTGACTAGTTCGAGGCACAGGAACAAAGGCAAAACCAATCTTTCTTTTTTTTGTTCCTTAAATCTGCATTCAATTCCATCCTAAGCACCTACCACAGAGGACTAGCTGGTGCTAGCTGGTGCAGGAAGACAATGCAGCCCGGAACCACCACTTCAGATCTCCTGCCCACATGCAGTCCTGGACTAGGAGGTAATTGTCCATCTTTTATCCAACAGCCAGTCCTGGCTCTGCTGAATTTGGCTGTGAAGTTCCCACTGCCTTCACCAGGGCCAGGATTCCTGCTGTGACACTGTAGTTCCTTGCCAAGGTTACATTACACACACGTGTGTATGAACACGTGAAACACAGGTGCTCTGCAAAGCTTAAAACATTCTGTATAAACCACTAGAAGAGCTCTGCCCATCTCCCCATCTAAAACCATTCTCTGCCCATTTCAGCCACAGGTTGCTGCTGGGGGTTTTTTTCAATGAATTAACTCCAAGCATTTAAAGAAAGAACATTTCAATATGTTTTTCTGACAGGTAAGAAATTAACTGCATATCAGGAGCTATTGAATTCAGCTTTAATAGTATCAATAAACATTTCTGATTAAATTATGAAATTGATTTTATAATTTCGACCATTTTGTTTTTACATCAATATCATCATATGACAGCAAATGTAGTTACCGCTTCCTTATTGATCTTGGACATGGCACTCCAAAGTACTCATTTGACTATATTACAAAATCAAACTTGATTTCCTGTAGTACTGTAGTAACTTTTGGTCACAACTTGATATGAAGAATCAAATGGATTTTCAAGTTATTAAAAGATATGCTTTGCTCTCAGCAGCCCAGGCACAGTCCTGCTGCATGGCTGTAGCAGTTTCAGGGCAAGTTTCAGGACTTAGTGATGTTGTTCTTCTTTTATATCTAATAATAATCCCTCCTGTTTCTCTTGATGATCCATCTATCAGGTTTCTTGTGAGCAATCTAAACACTATTTATTAACGAGAAGGAACAAAGTGCTATTTATAATGCTCATTCAAGCAATCCAACAAAAACTCAGAGTTTCTGTAGCTTGGGAGCATTACTCTTGATCTCACCCTCCCCTCTGTCAGGATAATAGCTATGTGTTGGGCTACTCCATCTCCCCATAAGGTTTAATGTTCTGTTAAGAGAATGCATAATTCAAAAGGACCACTGTTGCTCTGATACATGCATAATAGTAAATCAAAGGTGTAATGTGCTGGATATTTATGTCTTGGGGTTAGAACAAGTCTGATCAGATTAAAGAAATTTCAGTCCTGGGCTTTTAGGCTGCTGTAAATTTCCACAGGCCCTTCCATGTCTGAATCTTTCTGAACTAAAGGACTATGGGGCATCTTCATTGATATAAACTACCTTCATGGAAGAGGAGCAGCAAGTTGAGACCTTAAACTGTTTTGTCAGGCTGCACTTCTGTAATGGATCTGTTGGTCTGCTGATATGCTACCCAAAAGTGTCTTTTTCAAACAGTCAGTTATGTTTCTTCCTCCCTAATTATAGGGGCATCTGTTTCAAAATCCCTCCAGGTTTTGTGGGCTGAGGAAAGGGGTGGGAGGGGTCAGCTGGAACTTGTGCTCTTATACCTCTTGCAAGAATATTCCCTAATATGCATGATTCCCTGATATTCATTAAGGTATTTAGGCCACTGACAAGTATTTGCCTTGACAGGCCCATGCAGAACGGGATACACTTTTGCCTGTCTCAAGACAAACCATTCCCTGAAACAAGACATCAGCAGAGCATGGGAAGTTGTTTCACCCTTTGATTAAAAAAAAAAAAAAAAAAAGAAAAAAATTGATAAACTGCTTAAAAAATATTGGTATTTTAATACCTATGGGAACAAGTGATTTATGTAGTGCTGCTTAAATCAGTCACAGCACAGACAGGCAACGCATAGACTCCACAGAATGACTCTGGGCTGTAGCAAAGTCAGAATATACCATACAGTACCCTATGATATGGTCTGCTGGTGCAACGGGGATATCAGTATTTTGTTCATTTGGTTTATGCTGATGTTCATTTTATTTTCTACCCTATCCTGTACAAGGTCTCTTAATGTATTTAAGCAGAAACTACCTCAACAGGTCATCCATCAGAACTGGGGTACGACAAACCAGGGATTTTGGCACAGTGGGGTTTGCTGCCCCTCATGACAGATTTGTGTACGACCCTTCAGCTCTGAGCCTTTTCACCAGAACTTCCTCAAATATTTAAAACACACAGCCCAGGTCTCTCACTTGTCTGACATTGTCTCAGAAATTCCTTATTTGCTTTCCATCACTGACCACCCTTCCAAAACTACATCTTTACCTTGCAACAGCTCTGACACTTCACTCAGGATGTTCTGTTTGGAAGTGTAAAAGTACCATATATCCACTAGACACTTTGGACTGGAAAAAAGGCAATAGCTCTGCTGGAGTCAATAAAGCTTGTTGATTCATCACCAGCTTGGGATGTAACCTCAGTTGCAGGTCCATGTGTCTTCTCTGAGCCACCTGCATCCTGCACTGGAGCTCTTAGGTCGACACTCTGATACCTGAAATCTCCTTGAGTACTCCTGATCTTATATAAGGCAGTGAGAAGCCTAAATTTATCAACACAGCATGGCAAAAGGGGGTAAGGAAGGATCTGTGGTGGCTTTTCAGCCTTCTTTAGGCAATATGAAAAATAAAGTGAGTGTTTCCACTAACTCCTGAAACATTTTCCTTATGTGGGCTCTTTGAAAGGTGCTCCTTTTCAAATTTAATATATTTATTCTTACAAGTAGTTACACTGATGAAACAAGGAAGGGTGGGTGTCCTTGCTGTACAGAAGTAATCAGCTGGGGTGCCATGAGTAAAGACATGAGTCATCTCACCTCGTCCTCGCTAACTAAAAGCTCAGCATCTCAGGTAGTTATATGTGCTGCAACTGTTAGAGAAATGTCTTCAGAACATAAATCATCCCACACTCAAGGGAGTACAATAACAGGATGAATCACTGAAGAAAGAAGGAATTTCAGTGACTGACTTAAACTGAAAACTGAACTCTGGACAGCTAAAATCAGGTGAAATAATAATTTGCCCAATCTCACAAAGAAGAAAAGTTTGTGGCAGAATAGAAGGGAAGAATTTTTTCTCTCCAATCTGACATTGATACCTGAACCATCAGGACATTTCTTCCTTGATGCTGAGCCACTCTGCCTTGGCAGCTACTCAGCATTTATCACCAAGGAAATGATTCCAAGGGTTCACTGGGCAAAATGATAAAATTGGCAATTTCAACTCAGATCTGGGTTCTGAGCTCTGACCATTATTCATCACTCCATTTTCAAACAAATTTTTCCTCAAGAAGTGCCAAAAGGCCTCACTACCTCCATAAACTGGGGTTCTTGGTACCTTACAAACCTCTGTTCTTAGGCCAGAAGCAGCTCATGTTGCCACTAGCCACAGTTTATCAAATCACAGATGAAATATTTCCATCTTCAGGCCCCATTTCCCTCACTTCGTCAGTCTTCCCAAGCACACAACTAAGTAATCACATAACTAAGGAATATAAAATAGATTTTGGGACAGACTGGGCACAAGCTCTGAATACTTCTATTTCCAGGACCTACAAACAGAAGCTTCATTATTGTGCTTTCACCACTATGCTGCTGATGCTCAAGTAAGGAAAAAAAAGTCTAAAGTTCTCTTCCCGGGTTAGCTGAGGTTAAACAGGTGTTTTTGGTAAGGATTGCAGTTACATTTTGATTACACTAGCCCACATTCTTACATCACATAATGCAATATGATATACCCAAACGGGATCCTTCAGTGCCAAACTGGGGGCCCCAGCTTGATGTTGTTCTAATTGTGTTTTTCATTAATCCCTGTGACCTCTGTAAAGCATCATCAACCAAATACAGGCTCTCAGAGCTGAGTGCTGGGTTTTCTTTTAGGGGTATTTTTTTATCTCCTTTTTACTTCTTGATGGAGAAAAGTAAAAGTAAAAAGGAATTTTCAAATTCAGCTGTGAGCATTAAGTCTGAGATTTGTCTGAACAAAAATACATCTAAGGAACAAGTTTATTGCAGTTGGATGGTGTGTCTTGTCTAGTAACCTGATCTAGCCTCCAAAAGGAAAACTCTAAATGTCTTTAGATGGCTTTGGACCCAGCCTCTGCTACAGAAATGCAAGCGTGAGGCAATGTATGCTGCTTTATAAAGAACTAATATTGAATGGGAGGCTGGGGGTAGAGGCCAATTCTTGATCTCATCCTGGAGTCACTCCACACACTTCAAATATGGCCAAATTCTGTCTCCAACCACACCCTGGCAACCTCATTTCCTTTATTAGGGTTGCAATGGCTCTATCTGGGGGGAGAATTTGACCCAGGGGACCTCATTCTTTCCTGGCAGGAGGCCATCACTCCAGGAACTGGGGCTCTCCAGGGCCTTGGACTCAAGGGGAGCCAGAGATTTCTGTGGAATTACATCAGGGACACTAGTGGTCACTGCTTTGTGCAGTGAAATAACACATTTGACTAGAAAATACAGGTCTGAAGTAGAGTGTGAACTGGAGAGGTTTCAACTTGGAGAAGCTTCCACTGGCAACACAGGGAGCAGCACAGCTACCACACCACTCACCTGCTTTGTAGCTCTGTAGGTGGATTTTCACACACTCTGGAAAGCATTTGACAGATGTTCATTATTATGCATAGCAATAACTGGTGTATATTAAAATGAGCTGCTCGAGAGGGGAGGAGAGAAACGATGCACCTGTTTATGCACCTTCCCATCTACCTCTGCTTCTTTGCTGAAAAACAACCATTAATTTATGCTCATCTACATAAAAGGAAAAGACTTTGAAGAAGATTTCTGTGGGAGCAAGGACAGCTGTAGTCCGTTTCAGGCACTCAGCCTATCTTCCAGGTACAAGATTTTAAATTCATCTCTGACTTATTCTGCAATGAGTTGGGGGTAACCCACCAGTGGTCGAGGCAAATCGCATGCATCTTCTGCAGCCTGTCCACTCCTGTCCTATCACTTGCTAAGTCACAGCAGAGCTTTTCTAGTATGTCCTTCGTAATGTCCTATTTTTCCCTGACAAATAGCTATTACATATAGTAGCCTTTTCCTTCCTCAGTCTTTTTCAGATTCCCATCTTCTCTCACTCATTTCAGATCATTTTTTTGCTTCTACACTTGTTCAGAGTCACCCTTTTCATCACTCTCTGTCTTTCTCATTTCAGAATGCAATATCTGAGGTCAAGCCCAAGCTACTGTGAAACCAGTGGGAATTTACTATTAATTTCTATGCTCTCAAGATTTCTCTTTTGCCACAGATATTTTTGAGGAGGTAGCAAAAGGAGGAAGTTGTCTCCCAAATCTGACATCTGCGATAGAAGATAATGAGTTACCTCTGGGAGAGCTCCAGGCTTCTGTGCAGACCCATCTGTGCAGTACAAATGCACTGCAGGAGACCCCATCGATGTGACTGGGGAAGGAGTAGTAGCTGCATTGCTGTCTCTTGAACCCTGGGAGCTGCTCTAGCCAAGGCCATGGAAGAAACCCACACTATTGCCAGATGATGATGGTTTGCAACTTTCCTGCCTTCCAGCCTCTGCCAGAAGATTTCCCAGTGCTCAGAAAGGTGACTAGACCCATGGAAAAATGAATCAAGAGAGAAACCAGGTGATACATCAGGTCATCAGGATGGGAAACCAGTCAGCAGCCTCAGACAAACTAACCATTTTAGGACGATTTAAGAGCCAAGGACAGCTGTAGCAAACAAATTTGCTGCAGTAAAAGCAAAGCACAAACAGGCTTCCCTTCCTAACCCTACTGCAACAGGATACTGTGCATCCCTCAGTCATCACAGGCATTGTCCTGTGCCCTGCTGTCTGGACAACTCACTGCCCAGCACATTGGCACATGTGCTGGTAATGTAGATTAGCAGAGAGAATTCAAAACCTGACCCATCAGTAAGGTACACAACCCCGAAACACAGTATAAAAACGATTTGTGTATAGGCTTTTCATGTTTCCTTAATCTTTCTTTTCTCTGCCATATGAACCAGGGATGGGCAAGGAAGGAAATCCCACATCAGCAGCTTGAGTGCAAGCCCCTAATATTAGGAAGACTATTTAAGGATTAAGGCTCAGGAAGGGTGTCAGAATAAGACTCAATCTGGATTTATTATTTCATACTGTTACCAGAGTGTTACTTTTCTATTTCATCCACAACAGATTATTCCTGACACTTTTAGAGGGCCCCTGGCCCATTTGCTTATTGGTCTGATCTTTACTAACAATGAAACTAGAAGTCTTTGCTTACTCAACTTCTGGAGAGTTAAGAGGATACCCTTTTATAATATTCACTGAAATTGCTTCTTGGCTAAAATGTTCTCCTCTCAGTGTTTTTCATGTGTTCCGCAACATCTGCAGGATGTGGAAAGAACAGAAACAAACCAGATGTTGCAAAAGGTAGTGACACTGAGAAACATAATTATTACAATATCTTGTTCATTTTTTTTTGGTCCGTCTTATGCCTTCATACATCAATAACTTTTACTGCTGAAACAGAGACTGACTCATCTAAGTTCTCTCTAAACAGATTTACAATCATTTGTAAAAATTGACATATACCTCCCATTAAAGCCAAATTTCCTTTAGCAATTTCAGAGGAAAATAGATTAAGGGAATGTGGATATTTATCTCAGCCATCAACATTTATTCATTTAGGTAATTATCACTTCATTATGCTGTCGAAGAGGGCGGGCTGGGAAATTCACCACTGATGAACCAAACACCACGGAAGTCCTCCACCTCTCGTGTGAGTTTGGGGTGCCAGCTCATGCCCTCCCCAAGCATTTGTCACAGTGATATGACAAGGGCCGCAAGTCCGAAGAGGGTACCAGCGGGAGTCTGCTGTGCCGTGCGGGTGAACAAGCTCAGCCTGATCCAACAGCGCCCCCAAAAGCAAACCCACGGGCAGCCGGACACCCCAACACCCTCCCAGCCTGCAGCCCTGGTCTGCATCTCCTCTACAAACTTGCTATATTATTTTGAAAGCTGTTTACTCAATTATAAAAAGGGAAAAATAAAAAAAAATAATAATAATAAAGCAGAAAAATCACTACAGCCTTATGAATGCTTGCTACAGTGCAAAAATCAGGAGAGTCTCTGTCAGATTGGGAAAATTTTCCAGTTATTTTAACTCAGACTTCAGGAATTTCGTAGAGGGATCAAAAGACCTGCAAGCTCTGCCAAATTCTGAGGGAACAAAGTATAACTAGATTAATATATAAATCTTATTAACTAAAATGTAACTGAATACAGTCATTTGTTATCAAAGTCTTTAGATTGTTTAACAAATTGCAACATTTTGGTCTCACGGGCTCCCTGCCAAGTTGAGGCCTAATTAAGGTGGTTGGAAATGAATAGTGTTCTAATTAGTTTAATTACAATATGATGAATTATCAAACTAATTTTTAAAAACAAGGCGCAATTAGCCTTTTAGCATTCAACCCCCATTTTCCAAAACAGGAAATGAAGCGGAACATACTTGTTTTTATCGGGAGTCTTGAGGCTGAACCACCCCAATACAGGAATGCCCAAAGATGCAGCTAGACTTTTCACTCCCCTCCTTTCACCCACTTTGTGCTTTGGACATTGATTCCAATGCCTTTGGTCACGTCTGTGGAAAGCAGGTAGTTCAGTCCAAGGTTGGACCAACACTCCTTTTCAGATTCTAGACCCAGAGTTTTCCCTGTTCCTTCCCTTAATCTTTCCCTTCACTGAGGTTGTACAGAAAATCTCACCCTACTGGCTTGGTGAGATTTTTTTATTCTTATATTTCTAAGCAGTGAACAAGCAAACTCCTTTGCCCACAAACTATAAATCCATACAACCTCCTACCTAAAGCACACAGAGGAGCATTAAGGCAGTAACCATCTAGTCTGTGCTGCATAATACCAGCTGCACAAAACCCATTTTCCATGAGTATGTTTCTCTTACATTTGTCCCCCAAAGGCTATTTTCTGCCTCTGGCTACCAATCCCACTGCGTCACTCCCCCAGGCAGGAAACCTTTCCAGAAATACACTTGCACCTGCATAACCTCAGTAATGTTGCACCCTTGGAAGTGAAAGCACCATCTGGTCCTACTGTAGAGAGGTTCATTACTGAAGGAGTGGCCAAAGGTCACCACCTTTCATTAGCACTACCAGGTATATAAGTAGAGGTTGGCTCCATTACAGCATAGCTCATTGCTAAGCAATAGAAGTGGATGTATTAAAATATAGGCACCCATTGAATGGAAGGAAGGAGCAAAGAAGTTCACTTTAATGACACGAATCCTTTAACAAATAATCAGGTTAAAAATGATCCACTTGGTATTTTGATGAAAATGGATTTTCTCATCCTGTGAACCAGAAAGAAAATGTGGCAGTAAAATAGCTTTCGGCATGACTTAATTATCCCCAGAAAGACTTAGGAGCCTGCTCCAGCAAAGCACTTAAATGCATGCCGAAGTTTAAGCACATGGGCATTCTCAAGGGACTATTCATATATCCAGAGATAAGCATATGCTTAAGTACTTTGGCAAGACACAGATCAAATTGAAGTCTCTCACCAAGGCCTGAAGTCACAGCTAACACATCTGGCAAGCACGACAAGCCTTTGAGATGTCCTGTCCACCTGGGTGCTTATAAAGTCCCTGTTGTCCACACTATCTAAGTGTTTCCCAATAAATGAAAATAATCAATCACCGTTTCCTTGCTTCCTGACTGGCATCTCATAGAAAGAGAATTTAAATAGGTGCACGTATCTGTAGATTCAATCAGTTTACTGGAGGGAACCAAAACGAGGAGATGAAGTTGCCATATGTTTCTGCTTGTGCTGAAGCTAGTGGTCATGCTTGTTTTTTCTGGAAATTTGTTCCACAAGCTTAGTCTGGATATTGCCAGAGCCTTCATTTATTTGTCAGCAGTGGCAAGGATCCAGCAGATGAGGCTCTTGTAAGAAAAAAGGAGTGCAGAGAACACTGTCCTCTCAAGTCACTATGGTCAAACCTACCGAAGGCTTGAACACTCAGGGAAAAGTGCCCGGCTGAAAGCCACACGCTAAGGTGACACTCCAGGCTGTGTAATGGCATATTGCCTCAAGGACTTGGTGATGCTTTTTGGCAGAACACATGGCTAAGGTCCTAGACAAAGTCTAGGCATGGTTTCTCAAACAACAGGCTGCTGGGTCTTGCTGCTGCCCCCCACGACTGTCTCTTAGCCAGTCACAGCCACAGGCATCCAGCATCTTGAGGATGCCCAGAAAAGCTGGAGGTTGTTGATCAGTCCCAAGGCCCATGCCTTCAATACAGAGGGTAAAGAAAAAACAGTTTTCTGAAGAATTCCTCTCCTCTTTTATGTGATTCTTAAGGGAAATAGAAAGCTGGTTCTGTTCTTTCCCATCAGTTTCCCAGGTGATTTCTACAAGACTACAGCTGTAGGGAGGGCTGCTTCTTATGGGACCCTAAAAGCAGCCCTCTGGCTTGAGGAGGATGGGGAGGCTGGAGCCAGGCTGGGTCTGTCTGTTCAGTACCAGTGATGCATTCAGTGAGGTGTTTGAAACAGGTGCATTGTCAGCCATGCAATCTTGTGAAAACTAAAAAAAAAAACCACTAACAGAAAAAAAAATCACTTCTGGCAAGAAAGAGGTTAATACAAACAGTAGGTATAAAGATAACTTGAACCCATCATTAAAGAAATTCAGTTATTTAGTCAATTTTACTTATTTACAGGCTAGAAGATTAATGAGCTCAAATAGAAACTGAGACAGTAATTAGGTTTCAAAAACATACTATAACACAATCAATCATTGCTTGGGAGTATAATGACATTAGGGTAGAGCCCTCTTTCAGCTGAGGTTATTAGCATGTGATTGGTGAAGACTGGACTTGAAGAGAGAGTCTACCCCAGGGTCCTGTAATAAAATGAAAGAGGAATCTTAAATAAGGAGAAACTATGTCTTTGACCCTTTGTCCTTTGCCTGTAGATGTAGAGATACTGTATTCAGGATTTAGGGCTCTGTAACAGGACTTTGGGGAATGATGGCATTTCAAAAGACAGTTGGTATTTTACTTTAAACAAGACTTTACTTGAGACCTAATACTACACAGGTGGTATGTGTATGTCCTCTAATCTGGTCTTTGAGGCTATTAGCAGCTCCTTCTGAGGTATTTCAGATCTCTTCTCAAAGTCTTTGCAAACACATCAACTTAGAGTTGGAATTCAAAGTGTTACAGAACACAAGTGGGAGAAAGGGTGAAAAATAATGTAAAGAAAGAAAAATCAGAACCTGTACAAAAAAAAAACCTCTCAACTATTTTTGCTAAAGCATTTTTTTGCTGAGGAACTGCATAAATGGCTTTTATATATTCCCTTTGCAAGGAATTTAGGTAAATGTTTCTTAAATCCAGCGTCAATTCTGTTCAAAAAGAAAGAAAGGATATGATTTTTAAAATTTAAACCAAATTTTGAAGTCAGATTTTGTACACTTAGCAGCTTAATCCAGCTTCCACAGAAATCAGTGGTAATTTCCCCACTGATTTGAATAAGAGAATAGTTACAACAGTGTGTATAAATTTTCCCAATTCCACCTAAGTGGCTAAAAACAGACACTTAAAGCAAAGGTTTTCAAAAGAGGCTATGGCCTTTTCTCACATTCTCTAAAATGCCTTTGGAAGTCATATTCCAAAACAACATATTGGAGCAGCTAAATAGAAGTAGCCTAATTTTCAGACATACTGCGTATTCCCAGACTTCAATAATTTCAGTATTCATCAGCTCTTGAAATCATACTACATCCTTTGACGTACCTATATACGGGATTACATACCTAATTCTAAGTGCCCCAGTGTGAAAAATGTCTACCTTAACCCCCCCAAACGCACTTCTCATGCATATCCATGTAAATACACACTTCCACAAATAACTTATGCATCACCACCACGTCTAAAATGAAATCTTCATAATTCCCTTCACCTCAATGGCTCAGTGGCACAGCCCCTGCGTTTTGCTGGTCGCATCAGTCTCTACAGACATCTAGTTGCCATTATTTATTCACTGTGGTATTCTCAGCTATCCCAATTCCCTAATGAACAATTGAAATGGATTGCAATAAGGACGTGACACACAGGAATAAGAAGCTGAAATGTGTTTCCCAGCTTCAACCTTCTAACCTAAGGGAAGGTTATGATGGTTGACATGACTGGGGTCAACAGCAATCGGTTCTGGTGGTTACTGTCACGTAGATACCAGGAATATTTTTGACGGCATTTCAGAGCAATTCCAGTGGCTGATAAATCAAATGCAGAAGAACCTTAACTCAAAATGTACTGTAAATAATCTCAAAGTACAGGGGGGGAAAATACCCAATACAAAAGCAAAACTATATTTCAAAGTAAGAGTGTGAAAACATAACAACATGCGACTCAAGTCAATACGATCAATCCTGGTAACAAGAGCAGTCAATGTAATTACATTTTATAAAATCAAGTATCCTCCTACTACGAAAACCACGAAAGGAAGGAAATGAACAAACATCCCACTCTCTATTAGCATGTGACAATTACAGTTTCACCAAACACAGCTAAACAAGGAGCAGAATAAGTGTAAGATCCTGAAGCCTTGCCAAAGGCCAGCACCACGTAAAAATCTTCAGTCCAACGGACAGGATTTTACCTGACTGCTCCTCTGACCCTTTACAAGTAAACTCATTTTCACCCACTGATAGAAAAATGTAATCTTTCCAGTAACATTTTTCTAAATTTAAGATGCTGAACCTCTTTTTTTTCTTCCCCCCATGATAGAAATACAAACGTGATGTATGATGTTAAATCAAGCTGCGTGATTACGACTGCCCAGGTAACAGAACTTGTGAACTATTTTTTACCTTTCCATTGAATTTAGGGCTTAAAAGAGGCTAGATGGAAAAACTGGCTGTGTTATTTGCTCATCTGAAAATTCTTTTCTCTTTATCAAAAGTGAATTTAAGGCATTTGAAAATTCCAATAATTCCTCCGCGTATTTGTGGTAAGAACTGATAACATATTCACCCTCCCATCTTTTTCCTTTCCTGGGAAAAACTCCCACAGAAGTCAGCCCATACCCTGCCCATGGAAAGCCTGAAGCATAAGGATCTCAACACAGCAAATTCCCAGGTGGGAATTTTAGATTCCACATTAATTAGGCTCCATGCGCTGAGTGAAATCATGCCTTTCTTATGAAAACACTACTGCTGACCTCAGCCCTGTGAAAGAGACTGAATGCAGAGAGACAAGATGCAAGCAGGCAAAAGTAGTCTTTCTGATGGCCCTCCTTAATTTAGAAGCTAGTTTTAGTGTGGAGAGTATTTGATGGTCTTGTGATAAACGTTTAGAACTGGACTACAACCAGGAATGTGTAGTGGTCACAGAGCGTGAGCTTAGAGAACTCCACCACCTAACAGCTGGTGTCTAACTACGGGGCATTCAGCCCTTCACCTCTCTCCAGGGAAGCCAGAAACAATACAAGAACTTTGGCTGCTGGACAGAGTACCTGAGGTAGGTGCACGCACCAACAGCATGCACAACTGACCCTCCAAGGATATTTTGTAATGTGTGTGCATGTCCGATTGAAGGGGAAAACCCTCTTTTTAGCGGGTCATGGGTAATATTTCCTACCATCAGGCTTTGCACACACTTATCCCTATCACCTTCTCCTCAGCATCTGTTTGGACATCTGTCCAAAATGGAGATGTCATTAATTTCATGCAGGGTTGCAAATTGGTTTTATCCATAGCATTCCTGTGCAAGAGGTGGTTGATCATTGCCTGTAAATGATGAAAGAGAGCATCAGACTGACAAAACTAAACCAGGGATGACCACTTTGGTTGGTATTATCCTAAGCAAGAATACTGCAAACATACTTCCAGCAAACCATCTATTTTTCCATTTAACTAGTACAAAATAACTGTGGATACAAACAATTATTGCTATTACATTCTGTGTTTGCATGTGAGAGAGAGAAAATACATAGTTTTACTGCATTTTTCTTTTTACTCTTACGGAAAACATTTAGTCTTTACACCCCTCTTGGAAGAGAAAGCTGAACTTATTATTTCCTGATATTTCCAGCTTAGCAACTACTCATCTGTCATTTTTTCATCCCTATTGTTTTACATGTGTGCGTCCAGCCTCAAGCAGTCTCACGATGACAAAAGTATTTGTGGATTCCTGATTTGTTAGCTGCCTGCTTTTCTTGTAGTGTTTCCTCGCCAGTTTTCAAGTGGCTCAGGAAGTCTCCATAGGATTCCATGGATCACATAACATGAAAGGGTCTGTAAACCTGACACAGGTTGAATTGTGGACTACTATGTCCAAAATAGTAATCCCTAGACATCTTCTGGATCATTCTTAAAGCTGCATACTCAGTCCTGAAGACAGTTATGGTATGATCTAACTTAAATTATTGAGAAAGAAATGAAAGAAAGCAATTATGAAGGTGAGAGAAGGGAACACAGAGTAAACCTTGCCAATCTGTTATTTAATACTTTTCAAAACAATACTGAGGATTTAGTAAAGCTCCTCCTTTGAGAGGTTCTATCTTCGACTTCAGCATGTTTTAATGGCTTTCAAAATTAAGAATACTACTCACCAATTAGGAACAAAGGAGATATTGCTAAGTAAGAACTTGTAAGTTGTTCTTAGGCTTGGTAAGTGATGTTTGAGGAAACTTTCAGGAAATCTGATGAGAAAGCTGAGCAGCAAAGCCCCATCTGTAGAGCCCTTGTCACAAGATGAGAAACCAGTTAGCACACTGAACTGCTCTAGGACACCATCACTGCTGCTATGGGGTGATGCAGTGTATTCCTGTCACTGCTGTACAGGACTCTGACCCTGAAGAGAACTGGAATCAGTATGGATCTTCCCATCAGAACTGAGGAGATCCTGGAAAAACACTAATACATGCATTCAGTTAGAGAGAGAATTCCTCTTGGTCATCACAGATGTCTATGAAAGATTAAATTAACTATTTCTTACTACACAACCCAGCTGACTAGACCACGAATTAATCCAGCTGTGCCAAAAGAAGCTGAATGTACTCATCTCCAAGCAGGTGATAAACAGAGTCATATAAGATTTGGGCCATGGTCTATATCACAGCCGCTGTCTGCCTCTGAACCTCCCTGGCTTTGCAAAAACAGATCCTAAACCAAACAGTCACATGGACACACCTAATAGCCAGGTCTTCCAAGACCAGCTTGTATGAGCTGAAGTCCCAGTGACTTTTGGCAACTCAAAACTATCGTGATTGCTACAGCTGGGTTCAGCTTCATGGTCTCGGCAAGACCTTCAAAAATAATGAGGGTTTGAGATAGAGCCAAGCTTCTTGTCAGCGCTTCATACTTCAAGGCATTTGTATTTATAATTCCTGTTACTTAACACAACAGATTCTAGCATGACAAATCCTAGAAAACTTATGCTGGGGTCTTTGTTTCCAGGATTTGCACCAGAGCTTAACTAAATTTGAAAGTATTTGTATGGCATCTCTGTTTGAGCTGCTGGCTGATGTTTTATGTTTTAATGTTTTAAGTAAAGTTTATTATGACAAGTTAGTGAAAGTGCTTTTAGTGGGTCAATAAATCATGGACCTATCATATCACTGGGTGACAGCTATGCAAAGCATAGAAGGAAATTTGATATTATTCCAACAAAATAGCAACTACAGCTACTTCCAGCTTAGCTGCAAAGTCACATCAGCCTGTTGACTGTGAATTGAAGAGGTAAATAATTGTAAGCTGTGGAAGGAAGACAAGGTCTTCGTAGATTTTTATCTGTCTAATATTTTTAAAACTCTCTTGGGGGTGGAAATTATTATTTATTTAATCTAAAATGGTCCTCTGGATGCCCACCATGGAGTCTGTTCTATAATTACCTAATGCCTTTTGTGGAGAAATGGGGAAGGGGCTGGGGGAAAACACAAAGCAGATGAAAAAAAAGAGGATAAAAAAGATTTCTGAGAGATTGAATTCAGTTTTGGCATCTCTCCAACCATATGGAAATTGCAGGGATGCTAAAAGAGTTCTAAGACAGCATGCACAGGACAAGGGTGGGAAGTTTCCCTCACTATTACTGTCAGGAGACTAAAACCAAAAAAAAACCCACCAAACAACCAACTTTTTATACACGAGACAGGAACACTCCTGTCAGATCAGGGTGTGTGCCTAAACTTCAGAGAGAAAGCAACAATGACCCAACTGCTCTCTGAAATTTTTTACACCTGATTAGGCCCATACGAGAAGTCTCTCTTCAGCAACGAGGCAGAGATGGAAGAAAAATGTGTAAGGAAAAACTATTCTTGGCCTCTTCTCCCCCACGATGCTTCCAGCTGCCTGGTATAGCTTTTGACAGCAATAGCAGCTGCTTGTTGCCTGGTGTAGCATCGCTCCGTGTCTCGCCTTGGGTCTGGACTCCATGGCTGCAGCATAAGAGAAGTTGCATCACAGAAGGACTCATGGCTGGAAGACATCAGGGGAGGCTCATGTTGAAACCAATTGTCTGGCTAAAATTAGTCTAGGGAATCTTCTGTCATGTTTTCTTCAAATGTAAAGGGCAAAAACATGTGTGCTCATTCTGGATGCCATTTCTCTTCTGACTATAAATTAAGGGATTTAACATGCATAAATCTTTTTGTAAGAAGACTGTCACACTTAAAACCTGATAAAATATCTATGGATTCCCCTGCCATCAGGGCTAACCAGTTAATCTGTTATGCACCACAATGGTATTTCACAAGCAATTTGTAAAATTTGAGAAAACTTGGGAGAAGCAATTTAATGTGCTTTTGCCTTATTTCAGGATCTGAGGCTCTCAATCCTTTGCAGTTTGTGTCCTCTTCTAAGGATTAGAAACACACCTCAGTTTTGAAAGTGAAACAGAGAGTAGAAGGCACAATGAGTTTGTGAAGCAAGGCAAAACATAGCTACATGTCAAATCTAGGTCTTTAGAGACACCCGTAGTTTATTACTGCAACACTCTCTGGAAAGTCTGGGAAGAAGGTCCATTTGAAGTCATAGAAGCTAGCATGTGAACCTGTTTACCTGCTGCAGCAAGACCTCCTTGGGCAATGCTCAAAATCAAAATGATATCTGTAAAAGTGTGTCATCAGGAACTCACATAGAAAAACTCTTCTTGTAAAGGCTCGGTGGGCAGGTGACAATCGGCTGTGGGAAATATTACTTGTGGGGCATGTGCAAACACAAACCATCTAGGTACACTTGTGAAAGATAGCCAGAAATGCTTGCTTAGCATACAGGGAGAAGTGGCAGGCTTAATTGATGAGAGAATTGGAAAACTGGCTGCAGAAACTGTTCCTTTACTGCCCCAAAGGGGCAGTCGAAAGGCCGGGTCACTGAACTGTCTGAACTTCACAGACTTACATTATAGTGCTGGATCTGAGCAGCTCTGGGCAGATCACTTTTTCCTGTCCCTCTCTGCTCCCTCGGACAACTCTGCCCTTTTAAAGTATAAGAACCTAAGAGTGAATTCAATTTTAAAGCTATTGACTGTCTTATGTGGAGGATAAGACATTATCCCTGATAAGTCTTTTCTCTCCAGTTTATCTTCAGTTTTTCCTGTGGGGTCAGAGTCCTACTCTTCCAGGTACTACATACAGAAAAAGAGGGACATTTCTAGTCTTAAAAAGACTTTCTCAGTATCTGAGGCATGGAAGAAGGTAATCTATTATCACACACTCTCATTTGCACATTAAAGTACCATTCAAATGACTTGAAGATTGAGGTATGAATGGAAAGACTGCTAAGTAACAGTATCTGTAATGCAATGAGGTCTACAATTAAGGGCTAAGCAGAAAAATTAAGCCTGAAAACATCTAAGAAAGTAATAAATAGATGTTCTTAATTTTGTTTTAGTAAGTACAGGGGGAAAAAGGCATAATAGTAAATACGAAAACATAAATGTATGCTGTTAATCTGAAATAAGAATAGTGTTGGAAAAGGTGCTTACAGTGAACCCCATGATTGGGATTAATTATAATTAAGAAAATAACATAATTCTCTAAAAAATATGGGGTCTAGCAGTGGAGTGTAAAGATCAGAGGGCAAAGATGGTGTAAAAAATTATAAGAAAGGAAAAGATGGAGAATTGAACAGACCAAGATCACAGCAGGGGTTAAGATAAATAAGACATTTTTAAAGTGCATACAGAAGGAGAGGGCAGTGAAGGAGACAGAAGGGCCTCTTAAAAGTGGCATGGGTAATTTATTGACACAAGTAGTAAAGGCATTGTTTAAGGGGGAAAAAAATGAAATTAATTCTTCGCCTGAGTGTGCAGAGAGGAGAGGGGACAGATGCTAGAAAGAGACATAAATTTCTGAGAGGAGAAAGAGAAATGCTTAAGGAAATCAAGATCATAACCAGTGCTGGTGATCAAGGAAGTGGAATGTCAGAAAAGTAAAAAAAAAAGATAAAAAATGCAGGAACAAACGTGATGTATCCCAAAATCTAAGGGATAGGGGAAGAAATATTGCAGGGATGCTCAGAACCTGGAAAGCACTTGGTGGGAAGCTGTATGTGCTGGGAGAAATCTGACACTGTGCTACCATATGGTTAAAGCTAAATTCAGGTTGTGGATGCCACCCAGAAAGTTGGTATTTTTGCTTCAAAGACCTTTCAGCAGTAAAGGAAATTTTACTTGCAATAAAAAAGGCCAGTCTTCTTTGCTTCCTTCTTACTTGCCCGGTTCCCTTTCCACCACCTTCCTTTAGCAAAGTCAGCCTGTGATGGAAAGGGTGCCTGTGAGGGAAAGTTCCTGAGGAGCTGTGTATCCACCGTGCTTTCTCACAACACATCCCAAACCTCCTGTTGCAGCTGCAGTACTTGGTGTCACTCCCAATGTGCATTTCTACTTTCAATATTAAGTTTTTAAACAGTTCTAGAAAACAGAAGCCTTACCAAAGACACAGAGAATCCACATTAAGTTGGAAAATCAGTGACCTCAGTCCATAAGAGCTACAGATCCTAAAGGACTTGGCCCCACACACACCAAATTAAGTTTTATTCCATTGACTCCAGTGGAATTGCACACGAACACCCATCTGAGCACATGTCTTTCTGCTCCAGTGAAGAAGCAGTAATTAAACTGGGCCTACAGCATGTATATCATGCAAGTGGAAATAGCAAACAGACCAACAGAAGGACTAATGTTGGAAGGAGATGGTGTCAATGACATGCACTTAAGCAAAGAAAGTCAGGCCCTAAAAGAATTTGTGGGGAATTTGGCTACACTAAGAATAGACGGTACTTGGAGCAGCAATGGGGCAGCTGCTATTCGTAGAAGTTTAGAATGGCTATTCTAAACTTAGTGAGCAAGTATTCAAAGGTGGTAAATACTGAAGGATATGCACAGATGCTACCAGGAAAAAAAAAATTGCTGATTGAAGAGCATGATCAGGCAAGGTGCTGAGTGCCAGTTCCTCAAAGGAGATACACCGATCTATACCAGTTGAAATCCAGCCCCTACATGCTGAAATCTCCAGCAATGAGATTTCAGAGCTCTGAATCAGGCAGGAACATTTTTTCACTATGCAGGATTATACTGCCAGGGCCTAACCCCACTGACATCAAGGGCAGACCTTTGAACAGCTCCAAGGGTTGGTATGGACTTTCAGTGAGCATGTCTAGTCTCATCATCTACGGCACTTCCCAAATTACCACTGAGTAACTGTCTTTACTTGCCTAGG
The DNA here is from genome assembly GCF_009829145.1 of Chiroxiphia lanceolata. Taxonomy (NCBI): domain Eukaryota; kingdom Metazoa; phylum Chordata; class Aves; order Passeriformes; family Pipridae; genus Chiroxiphia; species Chiroxiphia lanceolata. The sequence continues at coordinate 12,437,943 of NC_045639.1, forward strand.
GATGGCTTTGATAACACTCCCGATCAGAGCATAAACTAAGGCCATGAAAGAGTTGATACCAAGTGCAACTGTTTGCATCAAATATACACAGTGCAGGTGCAGGGAGCACAACAGGCAGGATTCAGACACAGGGTGTGAAACTTCAGTGATCAGTGGCCAGGGGCTGTGCTCTGTACTCCTCGGGTGAAACTCTGCCCAGCAATCACTCAGCGACCTTTGCAGACGATAATGATATGCCTAAAATAAATAGAAGTGCAACTGAGAAATTTAGGACAAGACAGAAATAAGAGCAGAAGCTGTAACTCTTTGGAAGATTTATAATTTATGACCATTCCATGGCATGAGTTCAACTGTGACCTCTCAGCTGGCAGCTGTCTTTATGCTGCTTTCTCCTTCCACCTGCCTAGTGAGAAAACAGCCACCGTCTCTGAGAGCATGGATAAATCTGTCACGCTGACTTACACAATGAACTCTCTGGAGGAGGGAGACTGAAGTAGTCCAGAGAATAAATCTCACCATCAGAAACAGCAGCAAGGTTGTCCAAGTTTACAGCATCTCCTTTTAACCCCTTTGGTGTGGACTTTAGTGGTTGTAATTATAACCGGCACGATCTGACATGCTGAAGCCGGGAATCCTCTGCAACATGATGGATGTCTCGCTCAGGACAAGTCAAGAGTGGGACACAAAAAGCAGCCGGGACAGGTCAAGGTTGCAATACACAGCTCTCATCTGGCGTGGTAGCCCTAGGCTTTAAAGCCTTACCCAAGGACATCCAGGTAGGAAGAAATGATTTTACAAGAGAAAAATGTCTTTGCAGAGGTGTTCAGATCACAAGGACAAAGCACTGAATTAGATCATTAGATTTTAAGGTAAAAAAAGCACAATAAGTTTAGATGGATTAGCGGAGTCCGTCCACTCCTCCTACCCTTCTGATAGGAATATGGCAGATATTAAATTGATGCTGAATATAAACCATGCTAGAAAGACATCATCCTATAATAAAAACTTCTAAGGCAAAGCACCTTGGTATGTTCCAGCAAAGTGTTTTAACCAAACCAAATGGCTGCTGTGAGTGGGGTCTACAGTTTGTAAAAGAAATTAATGTTATTTTTAAATGAACAGTTTTAAAAAAACAAATATCAGATACTACTTTTTGCTCATGACTAGTATTAAGAATTTATATCTAAGCAACTTATAAGGGCTTTGCACTGTGATTCATCTGTATTGTAATAGGTGATAAATTCATTTTAATAGGCAGTCAAAGAATGGCCCATCACTGTAGCTTACCTTGAACACCTCATGCAGATGTGCTTGAATACCTTTCAAATAGATTTACAGCACCTATGACATCTGTTGAGCCACACAGAAATAGGACCTTAGTACAAAGGCAAGGAAACTACAGTATCACACAACATTATGGCCAGGACCAATGCCAACACCACAAAATCCCCTCCAGGCAAGCCCATTATTCTCACCAGACCTTAGTTTTATTCACACAATTTCTTTCTCCTGTAGCCCTAGTTTGCATCTGAGCTTTATACTCTCTCATGAACAAGGAAAGTCAATCTAGGATATCTACAAAGCCACATTCAACTTCAGCATACCATGGCTTTGTTCTGGAGACAGCAGTAAATGGTAGAACAAGCGGTCGAAGAGAAGCTCCTGCACCCACCTTCTCTACTGGAAAGGCTGCTTTGTAGCAAGAATTATCTGAATTTTTCTTCCAGGCCCTGAAGAATGCACTGCAACTGGTCTACTTTATTCTTACCACTCTATCATTCTCTTCCTTATGCCTGTTTTTTGTAAGATTTACAGAGTCAAAGCCCTCTGCAATTTTGTCTCCTGTGTTCTTCAAACCTTATCGCACACACCAGACACAACTTTCTTCTGTTGTGCTTAAGTTATTTCCACCTTTTTTCCTGCAGTGCTTAGGTTTCAGAGGTCCACGACATTTGTCATTCCTTACTAAGAGAGAGGAAACTATTGCACAAAAGGAATATTTTTTGTCTGGAACTTCTGAGGCTTTCTATTCTGTTACGGCAGTAACACAAACCTTCTGGTCTCTAGATCTCTGTCATTAGTAATAGCAAGATCTTTCCCTCAGTCCTTACCCATCTTCTTGCTTTGTACCCAAAACCTTCAAAGAATTTGGGGGTCTCTGATGGGATGCAAAAGAGCACTGACGGAAGAAGAGCTCAGTTTTCCATAAGGGTTTCATGCTGATTGAATGCCAAACCCAATAACTAGAGGCACTTGGTAGGAGTCACCCTTTAACTGCCTTGAGAAGCTCTTTTGGCATTGAGGCAGACTGGAAACAAGGAATTGGTCTGTGAACCTTCAGTGTGCTTTTCTAAGAGGGAAAAAAATCCCCTAAAACTGTCAAGAACTTCTGTACCAGTGTCCCTGTCCAAGTACCACAGTAAAGTTATGAACAACTGTGTGAAGAAATCCTGCAATGTGCTGATCAAGCCAGATGTTCAAAGGTGTCGAGTACCCTCAACTTCCCACGACCTGAAGGGAGCAAGGAGTACTTAGACACCTTTACTACCTTGCAGAACTGAACACTGAGCAAACCACCTTCCACATACTTTCTTCTTTATTGCATTTCTCTCACATGCATTTCCACGTTGTCTAATTAGCTGATTCTGAAAGCCTTTTGTAAGAAGCTGCACAAGGCACATTCCAGTAACAGAGAAGGAAAGCAGTTTCCAAGACCTAGTTCATAAAAGCACTGTGGCAATCTTAATATCCCAGATATTGTTGACAGTGCAGCAGTGCAATGTAGCATAACTGTGTGCTGGCTGAGGTAATGATCGTGTGGCATGTGACAGAAAGAGGGAGAGAGGGAGAACAAGATACTGACTGGGAGAGGAAAATTGCTGTACCTCGTTGCTCTCCTAGCAGAGATTTTGTTCTCAGACTTTCACTCCTACATTTCAGGTCTTATCCTTCCCTTTTCTTGTCTTCTTTCCCACAATATGACTTGTATCTTCACAGGGCCTCACAGCTTGGTTAAGAGTTTATTCCCTCCATGGCATTAGATACTGTTACATGGCAGAAAACTGATGTCACTGTCTAAGAGATCTAAGGTGACAAGATCTCTGCAAGCATACATTTTGACCCTCCTAGGTGATGTTCCTTCTCAGACTGCAAAAGCTCCTTTCTAAGCAAACCTATCTTCAGGAATATGATTTTCCATTCTCCCTATCTTTTGCATAGAGTAAGAGGAAGCCTCTGCCTTCTCTGAACCAAAAAACCTCTAAATATGACAGAGGATGTGATGAAAAGAGGTAAATCAACACACACAATATCTTCACCAAAACAGTGAGACAAATTGTCAAAGTGGATCTTAGCATGTAAGTCCCTCAAGTTCTGAGCAAGTCCCTCAAACTATATCTAACCAAGCACAAAAGGAATGCCTTCAAGAAATTATTCCAATGAGCATGAATTTTCACAGGTTAATTTTTTTTTAAAAAAAAGTCATTTGTCAGAGGCTAGATTCTAACCTGAACCACAATGATTTATACTCATGATCTCCACTGCTGACCTTCTCCACATATTGTATGACAGTGCACAACTTGCTTGGATTACCAGTAAGGTTCCCTTCAGTACACTGGTCGCTGTCCAGCCACTATGGTGGTGTCTGAAGTGATGGATTGAGAGAGCTCAGAAAGTCACAGCACATGGCGCTATGACTGTAGCAAGCTGTTTTATTCTTACTTGCCATTTATGTCTGAAAAAGGGATATTATTACTGGGCCTGGATGTGGAAACTCAAAAAAAAAAAAAATTCTGGGGAATGGCAGTAAGGAATGTTGCTTGCTCAGCAAGATTTGGGAAGAAAGGAAATGATCTATTTTGTGAATTGAAATTATCCCCTTAATGAATTTGGCTCACTATTTCTAGCAAAAAAAGCCCAACCCCTCATGCTTTATTTTTGTAAAAAAAAAAGTGTCAGCTGTCCAAAAATACTGAACAGCTGTCCTGAAATAGCAGATTTTCCTATGTGTTTTTTTTATGATTCAGTCCATTCCATAATTTTGCAATGAGAATTGCAGACAGTTCTATTTTGCTTTCAAGAAATATGCACAATATGGCATGTCCCTCATAATCTTCTGTGATTAATGTATAAAAACACTCAGAACATATTTATACGATGGCTTGTAGAATTATAGAGATTGATCTTGGTTTCACTCACAGCCAATGGCTAAGGAGCACTTTAATCTGCTACAGGTGAAAAGGTAATGCAAACATTCTCGTGTTTATTTAGGACAGCTATTGGGAATATTTCATGCCATATTTCAAATACAAATACTCTTTGGCTGTCTCCAAGTCAAGGAAATATAAAGTCATTAGTATATGGTTTTCTACAATCTATTGTAAATATTAAAATTACACAGGTCATTTGACCCAAATTGAGATTTCTGCCTAGTTTCTTCACAGTCTTGGCTTCCAGGGGACTGCAAGAGGAAGCAGTCTCCACCATGGTATCACAGTGCTGCAAAGTCCACTCCATAATGTAGTGGGAATGGTATTTCAGGACATTCTTGGCAAAGGCTTCAAACCCCTTAAAGACTGAGAGAGACTGTTGCCTCTGAGTCAATGGAGAAGCCCCTTTTGCCCTAAAAGACTAAAAAGTGCTTTTTAAAAAATGTTTTATGCAAATAGTCTGGAATCTTTTTAATTTTTCCCCCCCTGGTGTACAGGTTGAGGTCCTCACCTTGTGTCAGCTGGATTTCCACTTTGGCATTCACCCTCACTAAGAAGTCTCCAAGGAAGAGTTTATACATACCAGCCATACTTAGTGTTCAGCAGGTGAGTTGAGAAGATTATTTTGTGCAGGCTTGGACTCATTTGCATAGCAACAAAGGAAATATCCCACAAGGATCTAAGAGGTGAGTTGTCCCATGTAAACCCACTCATTCCATAGAGCACCCATTCTGTAGGGTCACAATTTACTCCACCTATTACTTCTCAAGAGGTTTGTATTTCTTCTGCAAGCTGAACTTCCAAGTCTAAAACTACCTAGCGTGCTTCGTGTGGAAAGGAATTCATCTTCATCCCAAGCCCTTCATGCAATATTGTCTTAGTTTTATTCATATGCTTAGACAAAACACTAAGTCAAGGAACACTTAAACAGTGAATGACAGGCTAAAACTCCAGCAGCAGCAAAGTGCACATGCATTAAGTAGCATTCAGATCCTAGACACTGTCTCCTACTACTTCTTTCCCACCCTAACCACACCATCTTTCCGAAATTCCCATCTGCTTAATCTCTTTCTTTGCTGAGTACCTGGAAGGCCTCAGGTTTAGTAGCTTCTTACAGTTCTGAAAAACCATAGAGAGAGACTGGGAAAAAAAAAATTCAAAATATATCAGAAGAAATGAAAACAATCCCAAACATGTTCTGGATCATACCAACATCTGATACAGAGGCTACATCTTATGAAGTCAGTCAGTTTTTTGCTGCCTCATCTTCAAGGTGAGTTTGGATCATGATGCAGCCTGACATAACTTATTGCCTGAAGCTCAGAGTAAAGCTCAGAGTACCTTAGCTCAGCCTTACAGTGATGAGGAAACTGAGGACAACTGTTGAGTTACTTTTCATTACTTTAAATATACAAGTGACCCAAGCAGTCAGTCAGTCATGAACAGCAATATATGAAGCCTTGGGCATCTTTAGTCAAACAGACTGTAAATATTGGACAGAAACAACCTCCAGTAACGCAGGATTACTCTGAAAAATGAACTCCAGTTATTTGTTCAGATGACAACTCACTTCAGTCTAAGGGTAGTTATAAAAGAGCAGCCAGATGCTAATGCACTGGGGCTTGGGAGACTTGGCTGCAGTATCTGGTTATAATAAGGACTTTGTGTGCAATTTACACTCATAGGAGTTACTATCAATTTCAAGCACCTGAGTTAGGAGCTGAGGATCTGCACATATTCAACAAAGACAGATAAGACTCCTAAAGTCGTCAGACTTTAGCAAAAAACTGCTTTTCAACCTCAATTGCAGAAGTAATTTTATTCATTCCTGGGTGATAAATACACCCTGCTGGTGCGCAGCTCTTTCTCTTGACCTCCTCACAGCTCCTTGGAACATGAGGAGTTGCCAACCATGTTTATTTGCATCATCTGACACATGGGGGACTTGCATCTTGATGGAGTATATGAGCAGTGAGAGGCATGTCACTACAGAAAGCTTTACTGGGGGTGGATTAAATGCACAACTGTGGCACATGGTTGTACGAGCGCTGAGACCAATCCACTCTACATTATCAGTGACTTAAAAGGTACGCTGACTGGGTAATCTTAAGGAGCTCCTTCTGAGCAGGTAAAGACAAAGATAGATAACACCAACTGGAATGCCTTCACTTCATACCGCTCGTGACTTTGTCTGTGCAGAGGGAGCAAATATATGGATATCCTTGAGACTCTTGTCAGAGTTCAAGAAGCATTTGGATGATACTATAAGGCACATGGTGTGACTCTTGGGGATAGTCCTGTGCAGGCCTAATGGTGGGAATCAGTGATCTTTATGGGTCCCTTCCAACTCAGCATACTCTGTGATTCCTGGAGAGGTATTCCTGCCGCAAGTAACGGGTGGGCTGGACAGACAGAACATGCTGAGAAGCTGATGAAGTCACAGCTTCCAAAATAAAATTCATTCACCGCCTTTCACCAACTCTAAATCCTTATGTTAAAAATAAATAATAATAGTAATAATAATAATAATAATAATAATAATAGTAATAATAATAATTTTTAGAAGTACTATTTAACAGTGTTTCACATGGGACTCCTCACACAAGTTTCCACAGCACCACCCGACTTTGTCCCAGAACAGCACGCTTCTAGCATTCAAACACAGTGTTAGTATGCAGAGGGGTTAGAGAGAACAAAGATCAAAATATCATTTCATCCCTTGGGTCCACGAGATATTGGCTGTGAATGTAAAGGAATTATCACATACAAGCTTACTTCTGCAGGCGGTCTGGCAGGAATGCACTCCCCTTCAGTTAAAGATCTTTCACAGGGAGCAATAGAAATGTTCTGTTCCTTTAATATCTTTTCATTTCTTTTCAAGCATTTATACAAGTATTCAGGGGCTTAACCAGAAATGAAAGTAATTCATTTTAGGTTATGTGTATTAAGAGGCTCTGGGACTCCTCTACCTGTCTGACTGTGCTAAAGATTTTGTTAGCTGACTCCTTTTTTTAACTCTGGTAACTACCAGTAAATCCCAGGACTGGATTATTCTGTCTACCTGAAACTAATTCTGTTTTCACACTGAGAAGCATTCAAAGGATTTGAAAATGTATGGGATTCATTCAGCATATTTACTAAAGAATTTAGTTGCAATCACTTATAAACATCTGTTACATTTTAGCTCAATAAGTGTAAATAACAGAAATGTAATGGCATGTGCACACTGGATGCCATCTCTTGAAAAAAGAAGAAAAAAAGTTACATTTCTCTTACCCAGCACTTGATTGCCAAAAATAAAAAAGGAGAAAAGAAAAAAGGTACAACACAGTGCTTGGGGAAGCAGAGTTGATTAATGGACTAGCCTGTTAAACCATCTGCTCTTGAGGACCCAGCTCTGAATCCCAGTGCCCCTCGCTGGGTCAGCACTTTTTCTGGTGCTCAGAAGCGACATTAACTCTGCTGGTCTTTGCTTTTAGGAAGGAAGAAGCTGCTCATGGAATTTCATTTGCCTTGGAAAAACATAAATATCTTCCCAGATTCTAAGCATCAACGTTAGCAGAGTTTGGTAAAAAGGAAGCATTGGATCAGCACTGCCTTTAAAAAAAAAAAAATCAGGTAATGCTAAAACTCAAGAGGACCAAGTTCAAAATGTGTCTCTGTGGGCAGAGAATAATCTGATCATCCTTGGAGTGGAATGTCATAAAATTAAAAGGAATAAAAAGGGAACCTGGGGCTTCTCTGTGGCACGTTGAATAAACGCGCTTCCTGACATTGTCTTTGATAGGGTCCCTATCAGTTTGTCACTCGGGCAAAAGGTAATGCTGGCCCAGCAATAAATGTTGTAATAATGTTCTGAACCCTTTGAACTAGATATCACAAAAGCTGGGGGCAGTCAAAATGCCATATAAAGTTAACTAAGCACAAGAGTGGAGGCCAGAGACAGATGCTGTGAGCTGAATGTCAGATCAAGGGATGAGATCAACAAGGTGCTTTAAGAGGTATTTCCTGGTTAACTCAGGAATCTCCAGCAATCTTTGTAGTCTTTCATCCAAGCCTTATTAAAAGAACAGAGCATGGGTTTTATAAGGGACACAGAGATGCAAATACACGGTCTCATTTTAACTGATCAGATCTCACTGGAACTGTTTTGGGTAGCTTCCCTCCCCAGTGCAATGTTTTAATTAAAATTGTCAGAAATTATAATGAATAAATGATACAATGAAATGAGAGATTTCTGCTCCAAAAAAGTGACATAACATTTGGTTTTTTGTCTCCAGTGCCAAGTGCACTGGATAGATATTATTAGTAACTCCTTTTTTTTTTCCACCCCTATAAAACTTATTAACTATTTTTTTTCATATCTAGTAACAATTAATTAGTAGTTTACTGCTATTTTGAGTGTGAGAAGTATGTGGAAAATGTTAAAAAATACTGTTCAGTCCAATACAGACATTAGCTTCACTTAAATGCCTGCATAAAACTGCAACAATTCAAATTTAGGAGCAACAAAAAACCAGCAACTATAAGCAAGGATAGAACAAGTGTCCAGGATATGTTGCACCTTAGGCATCATCACAAGATGAGAAAGACTTGAGAAACTCTGCCAGTAGTACTGCTAGTCCCAAAATCCTTGACTAGGGAGGAAATCTTCCTTTGGCTTCCAGTGCCAATGCATTACTGCAGCATTTCCTCTAGCAGCCACCTAGGAACAGGATTGCAAGGTACCAGTGATGTCCCAGCAATTTTAAATACACTTGTTTTTCAATTCCAGTTTCAACTTGATGACTCTGAGCTGTGTTTAGTCTCTTACTGTAGATACCCTCCCTGCACCATCGCTATTTTTTTAATTTGCAGGCTGTGGAGGGAGCCAGGAATCTCGAAGATCAGGAAACCTGAATGGCTTTCTCCTTTCGTGGACCTAAGTATATGCATATTTGTATGTAAATACATTATGATTTGTCATAGTTGCTGCTGACATGCTACCATACTGTACAATAGAGAAGGTGGGATGTAGATACATACACATGCTGATACATGTACGTGTTTGTGTTAACATGGTGCATATGCCAGACAGATAATACGATGACTTGGTGGCAAATAAGGCAATATTGTCCCAGATGGGAAACACCGAAAGTGGCAATTTTTTCAACTTTAATGCAGTCTTCAAGTACTCTTGCTATGCCTTTCACAACACAGACAGAATCATGATCCAGTGTTTTCAGACTTCAATGATTAGCCATATGTGTTTCACTGAACGTGCCGAGCCAGATACCACTGCCGGTGCCCACTGAAGTCCCTACAATTGCATGTGAACAACACAAGAGAAAATCTCCGTCTTATTACTGAAAAGTATGCTGCATTTTTCTCTCAGTTGCCAGATTGTGCTGCTGGTAGTATAACATCTAACACTGGTTTATGGAACATCTCTCCCCTAGCTCCTTTACTCTTGAAGACATTACAGGAGAGAAGTAACAAAACCATGCTGTTCTCACCTCCCATCTTTCACGTGCCCATGTGGTGCTGCTTCTTCCAACACACATTGCTCACTGTTCCCACAGCAGCCCATGTATTAGCATTGTTAGGTGAGTTATAAGTGAAATCCGAGCCCTGCTGTGCTGTGCTCTGTAGAAATACGCTTCAAGAGACAGTCTCAAGTACCTACCAATTCTAACAGACGAGATAAAACTGTTTGGAAGGAGAAACAAAGTAGAGGTGAGACCAAATGACATGCAAGAGTTAGAGGAAAGGAGTCTGATTCATCCTGCCCAGTCTATTAATCTGAGGGCTCTGAGCATACCTCCATTTGTCTTTCAAAACCAGGGCAGAAGACAAGCTTGAGCTGCAAGTTTTTTCACATTGACTGGACAGGAAATGTTAGAAAGAAGCAGTAATGGGTGGCTTCTGACTGAACCAGTCTTGACATAGTGAACATTGTAGGTCATTAGAGCAACATCAATATTTATTGTACAGGTATGTGTATTGATTGCGCAGTAGAATGATCCAAAGTATATATGCCATGATAATAATTGAACTCCATTGAGAAAAACAGCACTGACATGCATAGAAAGAAAAAAAAATCGCAAAATACTGCATCCATTTATTAAATTAGTTCATGTGGGCATCCAATTACTGAGCAAATAGGAATGACTACTACAAAGCACTAGACATCTTGCATGAGCAAAGCAAAAAAGAAACAAAGGTCACATTTCTAAAATACGCCATTTACAGCTTGTTGGGGTTTGCCAGTTCAGAGCAGCTGACAAATTGGCTGTGGCACTGCACAGCTCAAAGTCTGTAAGGTGCCCTGTATCCTCTCTTACTCTTTTGCCTTTTCTTGTGAATGGTAAATGAGTTTCTACATTCAGCATTACCACACGACACATCAATGCAAACACTGTGCTGTGCTTTGGCCATGAGGGTATTACCATTTACAGGGTAGGAACTGCTAATTCAGAAAAGATTTGGATAAAATAAGAAAGACTGCACTTACTTCCAAATTCAAACAGATGTGAAACCTCTTTATTCCCTCCCCCAAACCCTTCCTCTTTCTTCAAGTGCGGGTTAAGGAAAAAAGTAGCCTGCTTTAGGATTTTCTTTGCTTTTACTATCTCTGGTGCAATTGGATTTGTTTAACTAAACTGGCTGTATATTTAAGTCTCTGAGTTCACAAATTGTCCACACAGTCTTCCCAGGCTCCATTTTGCCTGATTGCTGGTAACAATTCCAGCCATAGGACTGCTTATACAGCATATTTTCCACTCCTTCACCAGATGACTGGTTGTTTTTTTTTTTTTTTGCTTTTGCTTTTAACAGGGTAATGATGATGTTCAGTATTGAATTAGTAATGATATTCTAGTCAAAGACCATGAAACTGTTTGAATTTGCAAATATTTTTAGCAGTATCCAGCTACAGAGCACATAGTGTTGGACAAACCACTGACTTGATGAGACAAACTTGCCTCAGAAGCCTGCAAGCATTCAAATAGATTCAACTAATATTTAATTCTGTCCATACACCTATGTCCAAAGACCACACCTCTTTGCAACAAGCCCACAACAATGGTATGGAAGTACCCAATTTATTCTTTCAGTTTTCAGTACTGGTTAGAGGCACATCAAAAGATGACCATTTAAAGCAATGCTGAGCTTAAATACCTTTCTTTTCTGTACTCTACACATCTCATTTTTTGCCTGAATGGCATCATCAAAACCAAAATCTGGCCTGGGCGAGACAGATGCAATCTACTTCAACAAAATTAACAAGATTAATTTCAACCTGTTAACTCAAGTTGCTTCTACCAGGTGGTACAAACCACAAGCAAAAAAATTATTAATACTTTTATGATTTGTTCAAATAGCTACATTGAGAACTGGGGGATTTCCTTGTGACGCTGCTGGGCTTTCTATGCCCCAGAGATATGGTTTCAGCACTTCCCCTGACACTGGCTAAACCGCGGACATCTATAATGGCAACTGAAAGTACCCATTTCAGTGGCCTTCCTTATGGTTCTTTCTTCTCTCGTTTTTTTGCACTTTTTAAATTTTAATTTCTGTTGTTTTTCTCTTTGATTTAAGAGCACCTTAACTGGGCTTGATAAGGCTGCTTTAAACCACACTTTAGAAAATGCGATGTTAAACAGCCTAAAGCAGATCAAAATTGGACCACAGCTGGTCTGTGACTTCATGTAGCGTGAGGCTGTAGGTAAAAGTCAGCATCAAGCAGAAAAATAGTTCCCCTGACTTCATTGTTTTTCTTTGTCTTTGCGTGTTTTTCTTGCCCTGTCCTCAAGGCAGAGGGGAATAAGGCTCAGACAGCAGCAGCAATAACATCTCCAACACAACCCTCCTGTCTCTGGAAAGAACAACTTATCACTGTTATCTCTCCATCAGGGAAAAACCTCAGTCTCCACCACTAAAAGGAAAGGGATGAGAGGCTGATAAAATGAAAACGTTACTAAATAATTGACTTTTGTCTGCCTTATTCCATTTTCTAGTATGCTAAAAAGATATAGCCAATAATTTATTTTTTTTTTGTTTGAAATCTAGAGCAGACTGTGGTCTTCATGTTAAAAATGTTTGGTTTTATTCTACATTTTATTACACACTGGCAGCATCAAATTAGGTTTGAACTTCTTTTCCTTGACTGTTTTTCCCAGCAAGAGTAAGAAAGCAACTCCTAAATCTCATTAGAAAGCATCTACTGGTGAAGCCAACGTAATTCTAAAGTTCCTGTTCACTTTAATGCTCTCATATCAGAAAAATTTCCATTTCCAGGAAATTTTTACCTGCTCCAGCAGTCAGTATAACACAATGCTACCAGCATACATTCTTAAGGTTAGTTTGCTCAAGCGCTTTCACGTGGCAAGAGCCCAAGGCCATGCCGTGCAGGTATGGGGGAGGAAGGTCTCAGTTACCCTCAGCTTCAAGCTGGGTGCTAAGAGAAGATGTACCATGCTGTCACTCCAGACCCCAGTGGATTTTGTGATGAGGTCTAGAGACAACTCAGTATTCAAGATTTCAGTCACTGTACAAAAAAATAGAAAAATTAAAAAGAGAGGGAGTGGGAGGAAAGTAGAATCCAGATGGAGAAAGGGAACACAGTCTGGTTTGGTTTTGTTTTGAAAGGGCTTTTTTTTCTTCCCTGAACTGAAACCGGTTGCATTTAGCTTGCAGCCCTGTTTGTATGGTGCAGATACACTAATGATTAATGATGTGCCAAGTGGTTCAGAGAAATTCAATTCAGACCCACAGATACTTGTCAGTCCCCAAGGAGCAAGAGCATTTTTTAAAACTGAACCCACTAATTACCCATAAAAAGATTCAGGTAGCGGAGCACACTTGACCTTATTCTCAATGGCAGCAGCAGGTCTGATTCCAGGGAGTTTCTTTTACTTCTTTAGTTTTCCTTCTTCAAAACTTGAAAGGCCACAGTCAGCTTCCGCTCCTTGGTAGTTTCCTAAATTTTCCAGCTGATATTTTGTACAATGATGTGTCATTTCATGTTGTATCAATCACATTTTAGTATGTCACTTAATATAGCATAAGGCAATATGATTGACACAATCTGAGATGACTTGTCACAACACAACATGTCAACTGGGACATTTATATGTTTTGGGTTTATGTACACACACACTGAACCTTCAGAGGGTGGGGGGGTGGAGGGAGGACACTCTCCCTCCTTTAAAAGTTTTCATAACACTTTCCATTTTGGCAATTGATAAGCACCGGTTAAATACACTGAAATTTCTTCTGTTCTCTTTCTAGGCTATCTCTAATAATAAACTACATGAGATTGAGTTTATTCCAACCTCTATTTATAATGGACACCTTTTTCCTGACATATATATATAATATGCCTTGTTCCCAAGAACAGCCTTATTGTTAGGGAGTGGCATAACACAAAAACTCATTACAATTAACCACTTGTCCCTTGGTGGCATCTGACGCTAATTCAGCTCCCAAACAATTAATTTGGAGTAACCTCACAAAGCGATCCCTAAGCAGCAGTAATTGGCTAATTCCCCTCTACTTATGGTTATGCTCATTATATTACAGACAACTTTAAATCAGGCTGTCATCACTAGTTCTTGCTGTCACCGAGGCAATTCAGAAGGATGAGTTACTACAACCATGATCACTTGTAGCCCGTCTGCAGAAGGAAAGGTCCATCCAGGAGCACCAGAAAGGTGGGAAATGCTCAGCCATATTCTGCAGAGGGTTTGAGGGCATGACAAGACTGCAATGAAAGCTACAGAAACTACAGGACTAATCCCTGGTGAAGAAGCACAGCTTCTTAAGAAAATTTTAAGGAAAGTAGGTTTGCCGTACTATCTTCACACAGTAGAGTCAGGCAGAGGAACCCTGACTGGGCACAGGGACTTGAGTCATGATATTGTATTCTCTCTGTCCTTAGAGCTTTGCTATATGGCAAAGCACAGACACCAGCTAACCAGGATCACAAACAAAGGGAGTTCAGACGTGTCTGTGCCTACTTGCAGATTTCATGTTGTTCTGCCCCATGCCTTGATTCTCCATTTAGCAAACAGCTTGTACTTCACAGGAGTGTTTTTGAAGCCACAGCTCGAAAACGGCTGAAAGATGCGCTGTGACTGTTGAAAAGTAGAGTACAGAAGGATTTCATGAGCCTGTTAAAGTAAGCTGGATCTTTCTTGGACTGCTGCCACTTTTTGCATCTGGGGAAATAACTTGGAGTGGCAACTGCACAGCCAGATGTTGCAAATCTATTACTTTAAGGGGAAGTTTTTGGTGGCACAGTGTGGTGCTACATAGAGATATTGGAACATACTCTAAATATGTCAACTCAGGTACCAGGGACAGTACATTCTGTCCAAGACAGCTCTGCCATCAGTCAAAAGTTGTAGCAAGAACTATGTGATTGACTTAGCATCTCCAGCACAAAGATGAGAATTCTGCCACAGCATATGGTGTATCCTGACCTGACAAGCAGCTGTAGGGAAGTCAGAAGTGCAGGTATCTGCAGATATGCCATCTCAGATCACATCTGAATAGTGGTGCCTGGCCAGAAATGCAATATCCCATATTTGCCCTGAGATTGTAGAACTACAGAGGGTGAACAAGGAAAATATTAATTACAATAGATTCAGATTAAAATTGTGTTCCCCCCCCCCCCAAAAAAAAGAATCTTTAAAGACCAAATGCTTCTATTTTCACCAATATGTTCACCAGAGTTTTCTGCAACATGGCAGTTCAACTTATAGTGTCCATATGGTGAGCTGTTTCTTTTAAATTCAACATGCAAAGATATTCAAAATCAATCAGTAATTTGTAAGGAACTGTGAATCAAGAAATGTACTGTTCTGTCATCAGTATTTCTTCCGAGTACCACAGTTCTTCCTGCTTCTTAACCTGCATTTAGAGATGGGATGGAATCTCAGTGAGAGTGAATAGGCATCACTTTTAATTTGTAGTATTCCTAATCTGGGGAATAAGGGACCTCAAAAGCACAGACTGTAAAACAGGAGAAGAGACCACATCCGTGGGCAATATATTGCCACAGCTCTCATAATGACCAGCTCAGCATATTTAGTATATCACAAATGCCAGCTACAAAAAAATAAAAAGAAAATCCAAACAAAACATATGGAGCAGAAAGACATTTTTTTTCCTAGCTGAAGGATAATCAAAAGTTCAAAGGCAGAGAGACTGGTTCTGAGAATTCCCTTGACTTCTCCCAAAAAACCACAACCCTAATTATCAATCCTTTCTGTGAGGCAGCGCTCATCACTGCTGGTTTTGTCCCATCCCACACTGCCTGATCCTTGGATCAAGGAGGCACTTTGCCCCCCTGAGAAAACCATTTGAGCAAGGAAAAGATTTAGCATGCAAGTCAATCGCAGCACAGAGACTTGACTCTGAGATGGACTTTGCTTCTAGAAGGAAATGTTTATCTCCTTCCTTCTGCAGAGCCAAAGCTCTGTTTTACACAATCCCTGGGCATTACTTATTGCTGGACTACTTTGTTTTAGGGAGAGAAGATTCATTTTCAGTAGTTTATCTGAATTGCAAAAAAACACAAGATGGAAGGAAACAAAAGAGAAAACAATTGTTGACTGAGAATTCTACCCCAAGAAGGGCACAGGAATAGCTGTACAAAGGGCACAGCACAGCTGGAGCCTCCTCATCTCCAAGATATGGCAGGTATAAGAAGTCCAGTGTCCTTTATGTTATAGATTCATAAGAAATTCTCTAGTTTATCAAATTATGTTTTTAAAGGCTGAGTCAGTTTCCTGAGACAATTCAGGACAAAGCACTGGTTGGTGGAGAGTGACAACAGAGAGCAGAGACAGACTGGCAGGTTTGGGAACACCTTGACTACCTGAAACAGCTGTATCTCTGAATACACAACCATTCCATTTGCTTAGGTGCACACTGCACATTGCATTTCTTTTGGTTGTTGAAGCAGTGCCCAGACATTCAGTGATCTTTTGCAGCAGCACTTGTCTGAGATAACTGCTTTCCACACGGCTGTTACAGAGCTGGCCAGATAATTCAGCAGGTTAAAAATAACCATGCAAATAAAAACAACAGTATTTGGGCTAAATATAATCCAAACTTTTATCACTGCCAGGAAAATACTGCGTAGAGTCGCTTACAGGGACAACACCTGAGCCAAATTTCCTCTGGAACTCCTACTGAATATGATCCAAAGGTCTCATCATGAAAACATCACCTTCCCCTCAGATTGTGTAAATTGAGAAGGCTTAATCTCCACAGGGTATGTCTATGGTATAAAACAATACTGGTTCTTATTATTGCATATAATCTGCATATAAACTTTGGCCAAATATGATAACATACACAAGAGAACCCAACTCCAACTTTTTTTTTTTTTAATGTTGTCAGTACCGTAGTTCCCACTTATTTCAGTTGAGAATGTGGTTGGGGTTGGCCTTTTCAAATACATCACCTAGCTGACTATTAGCTCACTATTAGCTGAGCACAAAGCCCACTGGTTGCCAAGTTTCTGCAAAATCCCCCAAAATCAGTTAATGCAGTGCATTAACCCAGTGCTGGAACAATTTTGCTTGGCGGATTGTTCCAAGTCTTCTCCCAGGCAAAGTTTCAGCTCACTGGGCTGAACAGCCAATTACTTATTAAGGGACATTAGGGTTCCTGATTTGAAAAACCCTGGAGCCAAAAAGCCTGTGGCAGAGCCAGTTCCAGATTCAACACAATGGTCATGGGAAACTTGCTTTTAACTCAGTGTGAATGCCTTCTTCCACATCCACAGACATTTGCAACCTTTGAGTTTCTACTTTGCATTTCTCAACAGAACAAGCCCCAGCTCTCCAAGCAATCTTTGGTCAGCATAGTCAAGTTTTGCACCAGTTTCTCATTAAAATGTCACACAGAACTTCTAATTTGGTGCGACTTCATGGTTATTTGAAACTGATCCCATGAACATAAAAAGTGGGTCAAAGATCCTTCAGCAGAGCATTTAGAAAAGCAGGAGTAACTCCACAGTCTCTGCTTAAGCACGGAATCATTTTTTTCAGTTGTTAATATCCTCTTTGCAAGTGCTTTCAGGTTTGATTGCCAGCATCTCTCTCGGTTTTAGCTGAGTTTAAGTGTGGTTCATTATTATATGTGTAAGTGCAGCTAATATCACACATGGTCACAAGCTCTGCAGTGACCTCAGTAAAATTACAAATCGAGATTCAGCCTTCCATGAATATTTCTACTTGTCTGTATTAAAATGCTAACATCACTTCAAGGTCCTTTGTATAGTTTAATTACAGGCCTTCAGTCTGGCATAGATAATGAGTAAACGTATTGCTATTGATGAGCTAGAATTATCACCACTGTTTCATTTATATAATTTGATGGAATAAGGGAATAGGAAATTCTTCCCCTGGTAAGTGTAACAAGGGACAGCTCTCGATGTTGCTCTGAAGGAAGGAAAAAGCTGCAGGAGCAGAGCCTTCATCACAGGCAGTTTGCTGCCATGGAAAACTGACTTGAGTTAAAACAGTTAAGTCATTCAAGAGGGGAACTGCCTGGAACAGTTCTTAGCAAAATATTTTTTTTGATCAAAATATGCTGCTTTTGTGGGAACATTTCACAGCAATATCTATTTCAGAGAAGTTTTCAAAAGGAAGATCTCTGAGGCCTGGTCTGGACTGCTCTGTCGTTGGGAAGGAAAGAAATCATAAACCTGACTTCTTTCATAAAATTCCCTCCTGTGAAATGCTCAAGAGCCCTTGCCTCTGTTTTAATGAAGAAGAAAAACAAATACTTTAAAACCTCAAAAGTTGTTGCAAATACTGTCATTCCATGGCTAGTCCCACACTGAAAAGCTATTGCTGACTCTGCCTGTTTGCTCCAGGTATTACAAAACTTGTACCATGCAAGTCAAGACCACCCAATGATGCGAAAGCTGTATCTATAACACAAATATCAGTGAGACCTTCTAGATCGTGTTATGCACAAAGGGAGGGGGATAGATATAACATTTTCTTCTATAAAATGTAAAATATTGCTATTCATTTCCTTTCTAATAGCTGCCCAACACAAGCAAATCAAACAGGTGTGGTAGAAAGAACTTAACAGTGAAACAGTCGCAGAAGGTGGCTCTACTGGTGCAGTAAGATCAACCATGAGGAGGTAAAGATATGTAAAAAAAGCCAAAAAGCAAAATCTAGCACGTATTGCGTCTTTTAATTTACTTTGTACTGGTACTTTATGCACTTTTTTTGAAGTGTACAAGAGCTGACATAAAGGATCTTGAAGCACCCACTTCTTACCTGCTCTCACTGCCACTGCTTTAATTTCTTATCATGCCTTTCTCAGCCTCTAGCACCTCACCGAGGAGTTCATCAATCCTCCGGCACTCTCCACTGACCTTTCCAGTATTGCCCCAGCTGTCTCTGGAGCTCAGTTCTCAGGCTTCACTGCTCCACGTTTCCCAAGCTACAGCATGAGCAGTCACAGGGCATGATCTCATCTGCCATGTTTCATTGCAAAACAACAAGTATTAACACTAGAGCTTTTATGCATTTTGCTTTTGCAAAATCACACACCACGACTGTGGGGCACTCCACAGCAACAAGGTAAAACCCAGAAAATACCAGAGACGATGATGTACACCACCAGAGAACAGAGCTCCTGGATCCTTCTGCAGAAAAAAAAGCCAAGGAAATTTCAAAATGTTAATTCAAATTGTTTGCCTCATATTGCATTCTGTAAACCTGGACTTTTTCAGGCTGCTGGAGACACATGTTTCAGAGGTACACACTCTGGTAGTGACAAAGCCATGTTGTTGACTGCAGAAAGAATAATCACAGGAACCCAACAGGTCATAACTCCCATGATAGAGCATGAAGTGGGGGTGGGAGGGAGAAGCAATTTTCTCAGCTAACCTTGTCCTGAGCCTTTAAGGGCTTAATAAGATCATAACCAACACCTTGAATTATATCCTGAAATAAACAGGTAGCCAGAACAGAGCACAAAGCTCAAGATTTATGGGCTAATAGTAGGTGACCTTCAAGAGAAAGGTTGCTGCGGGCTGTACTCACTGAAGTCCTTTGCGAGAGCAGCCCCAAGCACTGAGTGCTAACCCCGAGGTGATGAAGGCGTGGAGCACATGCATCACTGGAAAACCATCTCCGCTTCCAGAACAACCATAAACGAAAGAAATAGTGCCATGAGGATTGAAACTAATGAAGTCTGGTTTCTTTTTTATTTGGTTCTTGTGGTTGATTGACTTCTGTGTCTAAGACGGTACAAGAGTCTGAAGGTTTTCCGGCAGCAGAGCATTATGAGATTCCTTCCTGTGTGGATTCTCTGGTGTTAAATGACTTGTGAACACACACTGAAACCATGCATCCAATAAATGTTCTGTTAGTGTGACTCTTCCCTATCCAGTTTCTTATTTTCCCCAACACTGGGGGAACTTAGTTACCTTTGAACTTAAAACTCTTATTTCACAAAGGATTAAGAATGGACAACACTACACTGCTATATGAAGTAGGGGGGCACATGGATAGATATATACAGAATGCAAATAGTCTTGATTTTCCTTCAAAGCTGAACTGAGATGACATTTAGTTATGTGGGGAAGTTTTATTCTCAGTGAATGTGAGGGGAGTCAATGATGATGTTTTCTGAAGAGAGCAACAAGTTCATCTTTTGACCTCTAATGAACAGTCAAGGGACATCACAGTCTCAAATGATAGTTTGTGGAAATATCATGAGTCAAAGGCAATGCATAAGAATTTGTTACTGACCAAGCGGGGAGTTCTGCTGCCCATAAAGAACTAAAGGACCTGTCTCAGGCCACTCTCTTCAGATCCAGCAAGCAGATGCTTAAGTTTCATTACTGCAGCAACAACCCATCTCAGCAAACAGGTTCAAACAAGGACCATAAAGTGACTTCCCAATCCCTTTAAGACCAAAATCTCCTCTACATTGGGGCAGGCGGGGTGGGAATGGGTACATGAGAAGTGGCAGGGCAGAGTAAAGAACTTGTGACTTTCTGTTCTGTGACAGAATATGCTGCTAACTTCCAGTCCCACCAGTATGACAGATTTAACAAATAGTCTTTGCAAGGAGGGAAAGAAAAAAAAAATAAGACGAGGTACAGATTAGAAAACTCTGGGCCAGAGAGATTCCCTCAGTATAAATCAGTGGTGGCACCCAATTCAGCAGTGCTGGTTTCCTGTGCTGAACCACAAACCTCTTGGTCCAGTTCTGCTTACAGATTTTATGTGGAGCTGGAATATATTACTCAGTCCCACTCTCCCTCCACACCAAGTCAACTGTAGATATATTGGTCCCAAAGGTCACTGCTTGAAATTTCCATTAACTTTCCTGAAAAATAAAAAAGCTCAGTAACCAGTACCATCTTTTAAGAAACTATGAGCAAAACCAGGGATTCAGCAACAAAAGCTACAGACATTTGTTAGGCAGGTGGCTGAGTTTTATTTAATCCCAAGCCTGTGCTATAAGGAAAGATGAAACATAGCCCATTCTGAGCCTGTGATTAATCCCAAAGGTTAATTTTGTTGCGGGCACATTGTAAACAAAGGGGATATTTATTTCAGAGTCCAAGTACATCGCAACAGAGGGAAGGCAAAGGGAAGGGCAGTTTGCACCGTGGATTAAGAGAAGGCTGCAAGACCTGGCGAAGCCAGTGCTGACAGATTCCCTTATTAAAAAGTGTAGCTTTGAGGAAGGCCTGCCATTGACGGCTCTGACGCTGCCCAACTTCAGAAAACCAGGCACAATTGGAAGACTGTGCTGTGGCAGGGACAGTGGGGCTAAGGGGCACTTCTAATTTGTCAAAGTTGTATCTAATTCCACTGAACAAAGTTTGCAAAGAGAGATGAGCAGAATCCACAAATGATTGCTCATTCACCAAACTCTGATGGAAAGATAGGCCAGCACACAGCTTGGGCTTTGTAGAGTAACCTGAGCTCCTCCAATCAACTTTGGATAATTCTGCCTTGTGGGCATAACAGTTTTCCTTGTTTCTTCTTTAATAGGATTATTCCTTATAATATTAAAAAGATAACATCAGTGTCTTTCAATGTCCCATAAACTATTTCTGGGTATATGAATGGATGCTTCAGGTGGTTTTGTTGCTATTTCTGTTATAGACTTATGAGAAGTGAAGATCTAAGAGAAGAATTTGATTCAAGTCTGACATTTGTTCTATAAATAAATAAAAATCTCAGACTTTCTTTTAAAAGAGAGATACTCAAAACTGACACAGTTAGAGGAAAAAAGAAGGAAATTACCATGTTTATCATGACTGTGAGCCAACCTCTAGAGTCACTCCATTGATGGGAAAATCTTGTCAAAAACAGGCAAACAACAATTCAGTATTTACAGTTGGATGAAGCTTTTCATTTACAGCATTAGATGTTGGATCAGGTCCTCAAGTAGCTAATTCTTAGGCAAGAAAGATAATTAATGCATGTAAAAAAATTACTTCTCCAAATTAAAATAGAAGCCATAATATATTCTGTTGCAGTTTCATGGTATTTTCAGGAGACAAGAAGAAATAAGACAAACACCTTCACCATTCCTTTCCTCTTCAAGGAAAAAGAGAATTCATTATAAAAAAAGTATCAGCATATCATATTATATTTCCACCTAGGGATGAGCTCATTTCTGTCCTTGTACACTATTTTACATGCAGCAGCCCTCACTGAGACTGTATGAAGGTAAGACTGAACAGAGCATGGATATCTTAATGCAGAAAATTAGGCAAACAAAATCCACTTTGAAACCATCAAAAACTGAATGATTTTCAGCTACTCAACACTTTCCCGAAATTATGTGCTAGAAAATTAAAGAACTTGCCCTAAAAACTTCTCTCAGCAGTGTTTTCAATTTCTGAGGTACCTCATTTGGATGAACCCAAGCATTGCCCTTCACTTCGTTTCATTTCAAACCAAGCCACAGAGAGATACCCATTTAACACTGAATTTGTCTACACCTGGATCTCATACACACTGCTCTAACACAAGTCTGGTGATTGAAAATTGCTGCTTACCGGGAGGCAGAACAAGTTTTGTCTAGAAATATGTTTTAGATCCCCATGCTTTTTATGGGTTTTCAGCAGCCTCAGCGGACCCTGTACTCTCCCTACATCAAACAGACCACGGACTGGATTCCTGGGATTTTGTCCCGATGAGAATGACATAAAAGCATCTGCCTGATGCTACGATTCTGCTTAAAGGTGGTGCCCACATTTTTAAGTGTAGCTAGTAAATTCAGGTGTCTGTTTACTGGCTACGCAGGTCAGAATTTCATTTCATATTACATAACCAATCTCATTTAAGGAGAACCAATTAAACAACCTACAGTTTGAAGTAGCCAAAATTACCACAAATTGATGTATATATATACATTTACATATCTATATAAAATAAATACATATTTTTTATATTTTTTTTAATTTTCTACATTGCTGAAAAGCCACTGTTGAAGTAATAGAGACCATTCCACCTCTGAAACAGACACCCTAAAAACCACTCAGCAATAATCTTCTTTATTTATTAATCAGACTTCTAATAAAGGCTCCATCTTCAGACAGGTCTTTGCACAGACTCACAAAATCCTTCTGTCTGAGAGGCAAGGACAACCCCGCTTTTTCCTGTGCCAAGAGAGAATATACATGCCATGGTGCAGGCTTGCATTCTCTTCCCTAAAATGCTAGGGAAGATGAGGCTGTAAATCTGTTTGCATTTTGTTTATTTTTAATAAATCCATGAATTTTGAGGCCAGGCGGGACCATTTATCTTTTAGATAATCATTTGACCTTCTCTCTAATCTAGAGCAAAGAATCCACCTCAGGGATTTCTTCCACTCAGAAAGTCTTCATTTAAATATTCATTCTGTCACATCTCTTGGGAAATACTTCCACTGATGATTTATGTTTACTACTAAACATATGCATCTTTTCTGTAGCCTAGATTTGTCTATTTTAGATATCCAACTAGTGGACCTTGCCATACTGTGTTCTCCTGAATTAATGACTTTTGTTCTGGAAAAGAAAACCCAAATGTCTAAGAAGTTTTCTCCTGTGCAGGTGTGTGTAAACTCCTAAACTCTCCCTTGATGTACCGGAGATCTTGCATTCTACCTGACACATTACAAACCAATGGACAAACTGCTGAATTGCTTTTCCAAGGAACAAATAAAAACATTTATATTGCGTAAGGAAAGGTCATGCGGGCAAAATAAAAAGGCAGAACCCAAAATACTCAGGACAGTATCACAGTACAGCACAAAACCTCTTTACCCTCCCACCAAAACCACGACAGAACTTTTTACAGGTTTGAGTAAAAAAAAGTCCTCTTAACTGTAAATATAATCTAACCTTCACTCTGACACATTACTCTTTGTGCTCTTTGACCTGTCCCTGTGAGATGGTATCCTGAAATAAGCAGAATTCTCTGTTGCAATTCAGCACCATTCTGACGAAGCTGATGGCACTTGGAGGCTCATGCCAGCTCTGCAGTTCTGAGCACACTTCAGGTATTGCCAGAATGTGATTTGGACAAGCTGGTACAAAGTAGCAAATACCAGACTTTTCAATATACAAGTGCAAAGAAAAGAAGAATACCAAATATTCAAGACTATCCCTCTAGCCACAACCTGGATGTAAAAATCCAGATTTTGCTGCTGTATGTAGGCAGTGGGAGCTGCTGGAGTATTGGGTTTCTCTCACAGGGGGCTGCCAATATCTCTTTGCCACTTACAGAGGCAGACAGGTGGCAGATGCATTGGGTTACACACGAAAACCCTTCTGGTAGAACCACTCTTGGGGCTTCCAAAGACAAGGAGAAAACTTGTCAGGTAGTGGCTGTGTTGTTCCAAGCAGTTTTCAGGAAAGCTTTTGCAGGCTGCTCAGAGTTTAGCAGCAAGGAAAGCTGGGTGCAGTCTATGGACCAGCCCCTTAAATAAAAGGGAAAAATGAGAGGTTAGAAAGTTGATGTCTTTACGTTGGGTTGAATTGAGTCTCAAGTGGTACTTAGGAGCTTAACCACAATCTGTTCTTATATAAATAAGATATATTTTCATTTCTTCTGAAGGTCTTTCTGCAGCTCCCAGGATCTTTAAGATAGTCTTTTATGTCCTGATCTGATGCCTCCAGATAAACACCAAGCCTTCTATGGGACAGGCTGAATCTCGAATCCACACCACATTTTTTTGGTGCAGAGAAGCTGCTGATTAAGATACTGCTGAAAATGTTCTCATCTTTCTAACACCTTCCATCATTAAAACAAAAAACACTAAAAGATCTGAATAAAACTACATAATAGTTTTGTTGTCATTACTCGCCCTGTCCTTACCCCCATTAGGCTGTATAATAAAGAAAGTTGTCATTCATTTTCCATTTATACATACATTTTTGGCAAACTCATTTCCAGGTTTTTAACATAATTTTTTTCTGCAGCAGAACTAAGGTTTGCTTCAGTTTTATTTTCTGATATTGCTTGTTACTTGTTTACAATGCCAACTTTTCATTAAATGTTATAATGCCTTTGCATTTTTTTCAAAAGTCTTGCTTACTTTACAGCTGCTTGAAAACCTGACTGTTCTTTTAATTTTATGAAGGTAAACTGCCTTGACAAATAACCTTGATCCTATTTTCGATGTCAGCAAATGTTTCTGATCATAATCACAAGCACTCTAATAATGTTTAAGGAATTTTCCTGTATTATAGTAATATATCTGACATGCAGGGTCATGCTGTAGTGATCTCAGATACTTAGAACCCATGGGATATGGGTATCAGGAGAGAAACCTTCAATCTGATTCTGGATTCCACGCAGCAAGAAAAAAAAGCACAGGGACAACAGGTAAACTCAACGTACAAGGGTGAAAAGACAGGATGCTGTGCTATTCCAGTTTAGGTAGGGGTTTTAGCTTTGGTGTTTGGGTTTCTTTGTTGTCTTAAGATGCAAGAAACTTTATGTGCCTGTCTCTCCACATCTAATTCTTCACACAAGCCACGAAAATTAAAATACTTTCTACATTCTCATTTCAAAATGACGTTTTCTCGCAAAAATGAATCTATTATTGCTCTCTGTTAAAAACTAGTTTTTAATGTGAAAAATACTTCAGATACTTTTAAAGCCCTTTTCTAAAATCATACTTTTCCTGCTACAAATGGTGATACTTAAACGAAGACAAAAATAAACAAGTCTCAACAGCAGTAGGAACAAGTGAGGGGTTTGTTTCCACTGCAAGAAGGGGGGCTGTCTCTTCTGATCTAAGAAATCTTTGTATCTGGGCAGAAACATCACCGATGGCAGGATGTCTTCACCTAGGGAGGAAGAGCAGGGCCAGCTGCCCACATGGCTGCCAAGTGCACGACGGCATCCAGCCCGTGTAGAGTTACCGGAGCTCCTCGCTTGCAGCTCAGAGGCAGCAGGGCCACGCTTCTGTGGCACCTGGCCAGAGCTGGGCCATGTGTCTCAGCAAAATAACCAGCATATCCACAGTCCTTCTCAGCAATGCTGCTTTTGCCTTGGAGGGATCTGCTAGCTGAGGAGTCCGAGCTGCTTTCCATTACCCTGTACGGACACACCCAGCGGGAAAATAACTCCTCAAGGCAAGGAAGATGCCTTCTACAGGTTCTGAAAAGCACCAGGTGCTTCCTTGGGCTCTGTAAAACCAATCAAGTATAATAATGAATGAATCATATAAAAGGGTTTGGAAATGGTACTCTGAAAGACAAATCTCTCCTCTCTCTCTTTGCACCCACTCAGACTCAGTCTGGACTTTAGCTCAAATGCAGACATCGTTTTTCTTTTAAGTACCATCCAGTTTAAAAAGGAGAGTGATAGATTCTGCTATTTCTTGAAGACTCAGCAGCAATAGTCAAAAGGGATAGTGATACAGAGAGACATTTATAGAAGTCACTGGGACAATCATAATTTCATGGACAGGCTTGAAAAGCTCTTTTTGGGCAGACATAAAGAGCCCACTGAGTCCTTTTAAAGGTTTTACACAAAGAAACTCATCAGTTTTCTAGCATTGTAGTGGAATTAGAGTCCATATTGCTTCTGCTGAAATTTCTTTATAAACAGAATCTGTCCATTTATTTATTGGGCTTTTGCAATTGACTTGGGAAATAGAAGTCATCCAGAGATTTCCCAATGAGGTAGAAGTGTCACATGGCAGGTATGGTAGTTTTCACATGATATGCAATATCTTCTTGATTTGGAAAGAATTCTGGCTTTATGAGGACTAACCTTGGTTTTCCTCACAATGAATAATGTAATTTCAGTGGGGAAATTTCTTTTTTATGATTCTCCACTACTTAATATGCATTAAACAGCAGCGCTCCATGGTTTCTGATGAAAGAGGAGTCAGGTATCATCTTAATACTTCACAGCCAATATTGCTGCCATTGGAACAGAGCCCAATCCTCTCACTTTTACTCTCCCAAATAAACCTTACTTCATACATTAGACATTAGGGAGGAATAAAGTCTCCTCGAGGTCACCAGTATTACTCAGCAGAAAGAGGATTACTTGAAGAAAATCTGCACCATGGAAGCATCAATTCATAACTAACACTGGAGTCAGTTACCAACAGAACTGGCTTTAAGAGATATTTAGTCCATGCACAATGCAGGATTCATCAGGTGAAGGTGAGCACCACAGCCTGGTGAAAACTCAGTAAGCAGGTATCTTTCTGCACAGTAGCTGAGATGTGAGACCTAAAAAATCTTAGCTTTCACTTCAAATAAAATAAAGGGGTTTGTTCCCTCAATTGCAAAAAGAAATAAGTAGCTTAAGAACATCCATGACTAACTTTACAGCAAGGATCGACCCCCGGGAGAGATGTAGAGTCCACCGGGAGCTGCAGGAGAGGTGCGAATTCATTTTGCTGGTGCATTAGCTCTGAAACCTAACTGTGCCCATTTAAATGTCATTGTCAACTCTCCTTGCTTATTGAGTCCCACAAGGAAGAAAAGATGAAGATTTGCACAACCTGCCATAGCAGGCAGATTGTTAGAGCACTGAGAGAGAATAAAACTTTGCAGAATTCAGCTGCCACCCTGGATTTCAGCAAGCTAATATCTGCATGAGAATGTGAAAGCAACTAACCCCCTTGGTCTCAGTTAGGGTATCTACACATTCTGCTAATAGAAATTATAAATGAAAATACTATGTTGTAACCTGTAGTTTGGTTGTTTTCTTTTTTAGTATGTAGTATGAAGATGAAGAATGAGGCTTATATTTTACAGGATAAATACATATATGAATTTACCATTTCATCACACATCTCTATTGTAACTATTAAACACAGCTGCTGTGAACATTTCCTACTGCCTTGCAGTATTTTGCAGTAAATCAAAGTAATCTGCATTACAGTACCAGGTTTCACTGCAATCTCAAGGAATTTTTCAATTGCCTCTCTTACATTTCAGCTGAGATCATTTAGCTGAAATTATGAAACACGCATTAGCGATTAATGCTTCCAAGATTCCGCATTACTGTCAAATCACTAATACATTACCTTTCATAATCTAATTTGTTCACACACTAAAATACACAGAACATGCAGAGCTTAGCAAATGGCCTTCTAAAATGTCACAGGTTTTTTTTTAATTATCCCTTAAAGGGAAAAGAAACACCCTGCAAGCCTTCTTTCTGCCTTTCACGCATCAGCTTCAGGACCCAACAAGGGACTCAGCTGTGTACACATTTTGCTACTGGTGCGACACTGAGCCTTCGCCGAGACATGAAGCTCTTGCTGTGCCAAGACCGTGTCCTGTGGTGAAGCATGAAGAAATCTTAATGGACAGAACTGATCCACCAGCTAGAAAAGGTGTATCAGATCTGCCATATATTTTTATTTTTTTTCTGAGGAAGGTAGAAAAATAATCAAATGCTTGCTTTTTGCTTACACACCAGTCAGCATTTCCAGTTTTAACTACAATACTTTAGAGTCTGGGTTACTGAGCACTTGGGCAGAGGAAGCACCGGGGAAGGAAACAGGATTTTTAAAAAGCACAAGACAAAATTCTTACAGAGTGAGTATCTGGTAACTATTGAGACATTTCTCCCTCTTTTCTTCCGAAGAAGAACAGATCATAAACACATTTTTTGAAAGTGCACAACAGCACCACACAGTACAAAGGAAGTGAGAGAGTAGAGGTTAAATTCAGCAAGGATTTAACCTTCAGCAGGATCAGGACTTCCCTTCTGAATGCTGCAAATCAGCTGATATTTCTTCATTGACTGGCCAATGAATAAAATCAGCTAATAAAGTTGGGTCTAGAGGGAGGCTGAGAGGAAGGAGTGACTGATCAGTGATTTCAGACATCCTCCTCCTCTCAGCTTTTCAGCTGCACGGAGCCAGGTGTGTCCTGGGTAGTTCCTGGGAGCAAAGAGGAGGGACATCTGTTAGATGCATCACGTTTGTCAGAACAAGTGAGATTCAGAGAAATGAGAAAGGTGTTGACACCTGTGTAAGGGACATGAGGAATAGGCAGAAGACAGAAATATGGTCAGATGAAGAACACACAAGAGGAAAAAGTATACACTTCAATGATGAATGGAATAGGGAGAAAAAGCAAAAAGGGTTTTTTCTTACCCCATGACTAATCCTGGAGGAGAGGGAAAGCTGAGGGCCTTGCTATTCAGAACCAGATTGATGTAACACAATGTTGGCAAAAGAGGATATGGAAGATGAAATTAAGGAGAGAGCTCGGGGACTGGAGGTTAACATGGTCTCACGGCTAACACACAGAAAATAGCACAGACAAAGCATTTTCTCTTGTTCAGCACACATTTCAGCAGACTCTTACACTTCCCCAGATAAGCTACAATATGCAGTTCTTCTACTCATTTTTTAAAAATAAATAAATAAATACATTAAAGGCACGTTTGTGTAAAAGCTTTGACACCATTTGATGAAAGATCAAACCCTCTGCTTGAAGTAATCTAAAGGTTTCCTGAATCTCAGCCTCCTCAAGACCTTTCCCCCCCATTTCCCTGCAGGACAGCCACATGAGCAGTGCCTCTTCTTTTC
Organism: Chiroxiphia lanceolata; assembly: GCF_009829145.1. Lineage (NCBI taxonomy): Eukaryota > Metazoa > Chordata > Aves > Passeriformes > Pipridae > Chiroxiphia > Chiroxiphia lanceolata. The sequence continues at coordinate 12,467,201 of NC_045639.1, forward strand.
CTGGTCTCTGGGAGCACAGTCCTGTCTGTCTTTAATACATGGGGAGCACCTTTCAGTTCTTGCTCAGATGGTGGCAGTAAAAGTTGACCCCTGGCATTTCAGCAATCCCAGCTGTGTTGGCTTTGGAAAACTGGGGGGGGGAGGGATATCTGGAAACATCTGACTGGCTGACATACAGGGCCAACATACTCCAGTGAGGAACTCTTTGTGCATGACTATGGCTGACCTATATTTTATTTTTTTTTTCAAAGAGGAGATAAGTTCTTGGTTCCAAAGCCCACCAATTTTTACAGACTCTTTGCACACCTTGAATGCACCTTGTGTGCAAATCTTGAAGTGACTTAAGTGACATTTCTGAATTAAAATGTGGAAAAGAGAGATATGCCAAGCTATGCACAGCTCACTGTACATGGCACTCAATACAAAATCTTGTGCAGGAAGCTTGTTTTCAGTATAAAACATCACAACAAACTAAAACCAAACAAAACCAACCAACCAACCTCAAAAAACTTGGCTATGTTCCTGGCCCTGCCACAGTCTGTTTTGACCCTACCTCTCACAACCCACACGTAAAATAAGGTTTAGTTGCTCTGGTGAATATAACTATCGTTGCTGGGGCTGGATTTTGGCATTTCAGTGCTATGATGCAGTGGGGTTTGGTTGTTTTTTTTTTACTGACTAGTGAAGTTGTATGTTTATATGCCATGTTTCACCCCAGTGTAGCTGCCTCATCTCTATTACCAGCTCAGACTGATCAAAGTGATGTCTGTGCTCAACTGCTCCCTCAGCCCTGGCACACTGAAGTGTCCTCTCTTCCTGTATATCATCCAGAGTGCTCTTACTGACAGGATTTATCACTTCAGTTGGTTAAAGTAACAAATATAAAACGAAGGCCCTAACACCCCTCATCTTTGTGCCCATTCTCCCTCATCCTGTAATCAAACACCAGGGCTGTAAATGACTACACAAAAAAGGAGGAGCTGACAACACACACTGTAGAAAGAGACTGGCCCCGGCTGGTACAGATTAGCACACACTGAGCCAGGTCTCTATGCAGGATTGGGTCCTCAAACCTCCACTTAACAACTTCACCCAGTGTCTGACCTCAGAAGTACTGAGCACAAACAAAACCTGCGCTAGACGGTGAAATACTGTGCCAAACTGCCATCGCTGCAGGACAGAGAGGTACATGACAGCAAGGGATAACACAAGGCAGCCTGTGGGAAATAAGCAACTGTCAGCACTCACATTTGAGTGTTGAAGATATATATTTTTAAGTGTGTATTTACACAATCTCAGATATCAGAAGTTGGAGCTAGCCACATCACGCTGGCTTCACAGTCACTGCGTGGGGGAAAAGAAAGCAAAATGCTCTTTCCTATGGAGAGAAGGCAGCAGTGTAAAAACACACACAGCCTTTTATTAGCTGAATCATCCTTGCTGTAGCTGGCCATCCCCTGACCTAGGGGTTTTTAGTACCTAATGTTTTCAGGGAGATAATTTTCACAGCATACCTCAGCTTCTTAGAATGCTCTCAGAGAGCAAAGTCAATCCTAGGTCACTCTTCCAGTGTAGTTTCCTTTGTACTAAATCCTACTTTCAAGAAAATTCTTGCCATGGTTCAATGGTATTTAACCTATCATATAATATCCAGGTTTACTGTGTTAGAAGAAGCAGAACAGTATTAAGCTTTTCCCACAAGCCTGTGATTGCATTTGACCCAGTAACCTGTATTAGATTAACATTTATTCTACAACTCCACAGCAAGCCTTGGACCTGGCTGAGCAGCAGTTTATAGAGGACACTAACCATTTTTACAAGTGGAGCAGGAAAAGGGAATTGAATCTGAGGGAGTAATTCCAAACAAGTATGTTGCTGCAGCAGTTAAATTGTTTATATGAGGAGTTGGGGAATTACATCTGACTGACCTCTCTTTTTATCTGCTTAAAAGACAAAGTGCAGGTCTCCATGGCGAGTGCTAACTCCTGGGGAATGCAGTATAAAAATGCATCATGGCAATACAACCTCAATTCCCATCAAGGAGGGAGACCTTCAAAGGAATGTAAGCAAGTTAAAATCACTAGGATTAGTAAGATTTTCACGTTAGCCAGCCTACAAACAGGTTCATAAGCATTCCTACTCACAAATGAGCCACTTTCCTACACTTGCCAAACAAGTTGGGGGGCAGGGAGGAGAAGGTGGGGATGGCGTTGCTTTTTATTTATTAATGTAGTTTTGCATTAACCTTAACCTCATGCTAATTTAGGCAGAATAAGATTGTTATTATCAACATTTAGAAGAGAGGGGGCTAAATCCTGTGCTCCATTGATTGATTAAATCCTCTGAGGACTTCAGTTCATAGAGTTGAAACAGCTTCTAAATACTATTGAAAACAGGTTCCATCTTAAAAAAGAAAAGGCTTTAAAATCTGTCAGGAAAAGCACTAGGAAGGCTAGTAGGGTTAGGCTGCAGCAGGAAATAGCCAGGTCTCTTCCATTTGTAAACTTATAGGGTCAAAAGCTGAGCAAGACACATGAAATTTCATGTGACGTTTCCAACATATCTAAATTTATTCTGCTTATTATCATCTTATCTACCTCTTCTCCCACCAGTATTGCACAACTAGTAGATGAGTAAAGGCTATATCAACAAAACAAACAAACAAACAAACAAAAATAAACCACATTAGAAAAGGAATTAAGTGAACTTCTAATTCCCACTCATTTCTTCAAGTCAAAAAGCCACTCAGTTTCTTGACAAATGCAAGTATGCTCCCTGAAAACAATGATGTAGCTGAAGTAATAGAAACTCAATCTAGGATTTTCAAAGTTCAGCATTCAGAAATGAGAGAAGGGAGGGAAGAGAAAAAGTTCATTGTCAGCATAATTTGGATTCATTCAGTTGCTCTAAGAACCTCTTCTGAATGCAATGGGAGGAATTTATAAACTGAACTCCAATCTTCACAAGTGTTGAAGAGCTGGACAAGAACAGACCACTTAAAGAAAGTGAGGGTTTTCCCCTCACACACAAATCTACAGCTTGTGCAGCACACTCCAATTGTGTTGCTGCTTTTCAGAGAGCAGAAATCCTGTCAAGGAAGATCCCATAAGCAGAAGAATCCAGTGAGGAGCTTGTCTGGGGTCAAACTTACTAGGATGGCACACAGAAATCTACTGGTTTAGTGTGGTTTTGTAGGGACACAGATTGGCACTCTTTGAAGTACATGATTTGTGTTGGGTCTGGCCAAGATGGAGTTAATTTTCCCCATAGCAGCCCTGATAGTGCAGAGTTTTGTACTGGTAATTAGAAAGGTGGTGATAAAGCAGCAGAGTTTTGGTTACTGATACTGGATACTGTTTCTACTCCCACAGAACCAAGGCAGTCCCTCCAACACTCCTCACCACTAGGCTGGGGGTGGACAAGAACTCAGGAGGGGACAGAGCCAGGACAGCTGACCCAAAAGTGACCGAAGGGATATTTCATGCCGTATGACACTCAGAGAGAAGGGGAGGGAGCATTCATTATTAGGATATTTGTCTTTTGGAGAAACCACTCCTTTCTGGGAAGTGGCTGGATGTTGCCTGCTGATGGGAAGTAGACGATAAATCTTTTGTTTTCCTTTGCTTCCACACATGGCCTCAGCTTTCGTTTTTCTAAACTGCCTTTATCTTGACCCACAAGGTTTGTTTTCCACCTTATTTTCTCTCTCCCCATCCTGCTGAGGGAGGAGGGCTCGGTGGGCACCTGGCATCCAGCCAGTGTCAGCCCACCACAATTGTCATAATTCAAAATAAATGAAATACCACTTAAAAGCAGGGGAAGGTATGTGTGCTGGAATCATGCACCAACCTTGCATATTTTTTTGCTCCTCTAATCCAGAGCCCAAGATTTCCAGGAAGGCCATAAATCCCAAATCACAAGGAATTCAAAAAGGATATAAATTGTTTATGAGACATTTACCTCTACTTGGTAAGGCTGTTTAGACTCAGAAGCACAACCCTCTTTGACCCCATTCTGTTTAGGAATCGGTCAAATTAAAGGCTGATGAAACACTCTCCTACACAACAATAAATAGGTGCAATTCTTCAGCCATCAGTGGTATGTGGTTACATGGCACTGGAGCAACTGTCCCTCCTGTGAGGGCAGGTGGAACCTGGAGGTTAATCCTGTAAAGCTGTTCCTCCTCACTCAAAAGAAATTGAGGATTTGGCCTGGGCTTTTCAAACTGCTTTATTCAGAACAACAGAAGAGGGGATTGGGAAGGAAAGCAATGCCTAAGTGCACCTGGGAGATGTTTTGAAGACAGTAATGGAATAGGCCTCGGTCTTGGATGAGAGTGGAATCTGCCCTCCGGATGCCACCTACAAACAGGCCTGAGCACATTGATGAAACTGTTCAGCTGAAGTGATTCCTGTCAATACAATGAGCACTGGGTGGAAAGAACAGTGTTTACAAATGCCCTACTTTAAAGCCTCTGTGCAAGAGAGAGAAAACAAAATATTTTTAAACAACAGAACAACACTGTGAGTGTAAGCCCTATGCAGTCCCTCTCTTTGCTTCAAAATAATCTCATCTTCCTCTTTCTTTTCCCACGGCAGACACTAAGCACAGTTCAACTTCCAGGAGCAGATGTGAATGGAGGGAGCTGGTTATAGCTGGATGTGTGGGGTTTTTGCATCTTTATTCTCTGCCTGGGCACAAGGATGGCTAATGGGCCACCTCAACCTTCATCTGCTTTTCATTTTTCACAGTGCTGGCCACTGAGCAGCAATATTTGCCTGGACCTTGTAGAAAAGCGACTTTCCTAAAAAAATAAATTTAAAAAATTGCAAGAGGAAGATGACAATAGAGAAAAGTCTCACCAAGAGGGAGCTGGTTTTTTTCCACAGCATTTCCTGCTGTGGAAATACTGCTTAAATGGAAAAATGTGATTCTTCTCTCACTACATGCATTCAAGGACTGATTCTGCCCCTTGTGAAGCTGATGCCAAACTTGCCATTGCACCACTGGGCCCTGAATGATGGATGTATTGTGGTGGTGATGGATGCAAATCACCATCCTGGAAACAAGTGGAAGAAATTGGTTCTGATTTAGCCTGTTCAGCATTAGTGGGAGTCGTAAAGCATCAGGAGAGTTCTCCTGTTTACAGTGTGGGGGATTTAAAGTTCCTGTTAGAGAAAATGTGCTCAGGTAGAGCCATTTAGCAGTAGTCAGTAGCATTAATTACCTGTGTAAGACACAATATGGCATCAATGCAGCCTTTGGATTCTGTACCCCTCATTAACTGTTTCCCCATTAACCTTGACTGGAATCACATTCAAAGCCTAAGTAGTAAGATTTTTCTTTTTATTTGTGAGCATCCCCATTTCATCCTTGAAGGTTCTCAGATTCTTATTCATTGTAAATGGTCCTGCTTGTAATAAAGTGCTAGTGGAAGTATTTACTGTTTGCTGCTTAATTTTGTCCTCATGGAAGTCGACGGATGCCAGCTCCAACAGTAGTTAATATACCTTTGAGCACATGCTGTGACCTTTCTCCAACTCATGCCTGACTTCATTCTCAGATCTCATTAAACAGGAGAAATTATCCTCTGAAAGAGCAAAACCAGAAATGTGCAGATTTGCCGCAGAGCTACAGAGGACAGCTTGATTTAAAAGGCACCATGGTAAAGGGGAGGGAAAGCAGTGGGGGGAAAGCAAGTTCCTTCTCATATTCACACTAACAGTCATATGAAAATGAAGCTGCATGAGAAAGAAGCAGCTTAGAGAGCCACTGTGTTGGAGTTCTTTTAGTCTTGGAAGTTTTTGGTGTTTGCTCTCGCTAATGCAAGCAATCTGAATGAGGAGCTTGGCTGCCAGGATGCCAGGAATTTTATACTTGGGCTCTGGCTCAAACACTGCACTGTTTGGAGATGCCTATTGCATGTTTAGCACCGCAGGGCCTAAGTTCACATGTGGGCACAATACACTACTCATATAACTCCCCTCTTCTCCTATTGTCTGCCCTGGAAGCAAACACCCAAGCAATCCTGTTTGCCTAAAACCCAGGCAGGCAACTCTCCAACATTTTCCCCTTTCAGTGAGTACGTAGTGGTAGCAAGACACTATTTATGCATTGTCTCCCTAAAGCCTTCTAAACCAAAATTATGGTTTAGTTGCTGAAAGTCTAGTGTGCCTTGGCTGAGAGACAAGTATGGGCATTCCAGCACTAGGGGGAAAAAAAAAAGCTATTCCGCAACACACCAGCCTGAGAGAGCCCACAGGAGGGCATCAAGAGCAACCAGAGATCCAGAAAACACAGTCTTTGACAGGGGGAGCAGACCAGGGGGATGGAGGAGACTTAAAAAGACTTGGAATGCATAGGCCACAGGGGGCCATGGGGAAAGGCAATGGCTGTCCTGCAATATGTCAAAGCATTTTACAAAGAGGAAAATAAACTCTTTTCTATCTCCTGTAAGGATAAGGCAAGAAATCAATGGGTTAAGTCATAGTAAGAGAGATCTAGGCTTGTCTTTAGGAAAGGTTTTCTAGCAGTAAGAAGAGTTCTGCCTTGGCAAAGATTGCCTGAGGAAGGGTGTCAAATTTCTGTTATGGGAGGTTTTTAAGAGCAGGTTTGCTGCATATCTGTCAAGGAGGGTTAGATCTAGTTGATCCTGCCTTGGGGAAAGAGACCAGGCTAAATAACTTATTGTCCTTTCTAGCCCCATTTGCTAAGGTTCAGTGATACACCCTGCTGTACTAATACCTGTAAGCTAGGTAGAATTAGGAAGCAAAGCTTCAGTGTCTACATGGGCAGCCTTGTAAATTCTTTACAGGTAGAAAAACTTAGAGGCATAGAAGCAAGAAATTTATTCCACAGATCCTAACCTGGAAGTCCAAATGAGTCTTGATCCTGTGGTAGGCAGGAGGCAAGATTCACACTGGGCTGTGACAGTTTCCCAAGTTCAGATTTCAGGATGCAGAAAGCCTGAAGTCAGACAATCAGAAAAACGGTGCTGCCCTTGGAAGATTTCCTTCACAAGACAAGAGTATTTGTCCCTACCTGCAAATTCAACTATAAATATAACACAGGGCAGAAGAAAAAATTATAAAACCTGGAGAGCTCGAACCTACCTGACAGCACCTACCAGTGTGTGGAAAGAAAAATTCTAGCAGCTCTGGCCAAACCCACAAATCAGCACAAGCTCCAAGGTGATGTGACCATACGCAAACTAAACAAATCATATGTACCCACTGTAATGCTGAGTCACTGTTTCTGCCTATTTGCTGAATAAGATGGGTTGGGTTGTGGTTGGCTTTTTCTGTAGTTTGAGGGCTGTTTTTAATCATTTTTGCTTCCTACCAAATAAGTGGAAAGCTCTGAAGTATTTGCAAACTACTAGTACAGGTAAGTATACAGATCCGAACACTTCCAGTCTACAACTTTTGAAACTTGACTTGTGGTTTTATGAACAACAGTGCCAAGGGAATAATCTAGTAACTTTAGCTGGCTCAGAAATGCACGTTTTGTGTTTTTAAATACAAATGAGGAATTTCATATTAGGCCCTTAGGGACCTTAAAAACCATCTAGTTTCAATCCCTGTGCCATTGGAAGGGACACCTTCCAGGGACAGGGTTGCTCCAAGCCCTGTCCAACCTGGCCTTGAACACTTCCAAGCATAGGACACTCACAACTTGTCTGGTAACCTCTCCCAGTGCTTCACTACCCTCACAGTAAAGAATTTATAACCTAATGTCTAATCTAAACCTGCCTCCCTTCAGCTTAAGGCCATTTCCCTTGACCTTGTAAAAAGTTCATCTGTAACTTACATACTCTCCCAAGTTACATTTGAAATATTGTACTCATTTTCAACCCTGGAGAACAGAAGAAGCTTTCGATTATAAACAGCTAAATAAAGGCTGTATTATCTAACCTGGCTTGGCATTTTTGTCACACAGAAAGGGCCAAGTGTATTTTCATTTCTGGATCTCATTGCCTGCATTTGATGAACTTCTTCTTCTATAACGTTGAGATTTTATAGACGAAGAGTTTGGACCATCACCATTTTTACTCAAGAGGTGAGTGCAGTTATGAGCAGATAACTATTGCATTCTTAGAGTATTCTTGGTAGTCTCATGTCCTCTCTATTGATGATTAGCAGGAGAACACCCACGAAGAAAAGGAATAGCTATAAAACATACTCATATTCTAGGGAGCACTGGGGGTGGAAGAGCAGAACATATAAAAAGTATACACAGAAAGAAAGACAAGGGAAAGAAAAAGAGATCAGTGTCAGAAATGGTAAGTAAAATGCAACCTCTGTCATGTCATCTCAAAAGAGGCAGAAAGGTGTCTACTTGACCATATTTCTGTGAAGCGACAGCTACATCCAGTGGTCACTGGAGCTCACTGACACAGGGTCCTTGCTGAAATCTGAAGAGATCAGGAGTTGTGGGGGAAGGGCAAAGGTGGTGTGTATTTTGGTTTTTAATGCCACAGCCACTGCTTCTCTTCTCAGGCCTGTCCTGTCCCCATACAGTTAAGGTTTAACTACAGAAGACAGGCCTAACTACTGTGAGCTGTGACAATAATGTGTTCTGTTTCTAATCACTCTTTCACAGGAGAAAATCAATTCTGATTTTAACAGCCTTTCAGCATGCCTTAAAACAAGTTCTTTGCCTTTCTTACATATACCAGTTCAGAGAAAATTTGTTGTTGTTTATTGACAGTTTCCTGCTCTGCTATATCCATTCAACTCTGCTACCAAGACACCTCCCAAAAGCATTTCCAACACCCCAAAGAAAATAACAAGACAAGCTCCTTTCAGCACAGCAGGGGCAGCCTCACTTGTGCAGGAGTCCTTACATCATAGTATTTCCCAGCATGACATACAGAGATGCTTCTTAGAGTCAGCCTACAGTGCCCATCAGAAAAACAGGATGTGTTTTAAGACAGTTATATGCACTTTTGCTTAATAATTCAAGTAGCCAGCCCAGGGCACAGGGATTACTTTTTTTTTTTTTTCCAGCTTCCATGTGGGAAAATCCTATGGGATTTAATTGAAGAGAAGGTCCTTTGTACAGAACTAGTTAATTATATTCATTCTTCGTCAAAAATTGTGCAGAAGAGTTATAGATTAGAGGAAGGCTATTCTCTTAATCATTAGACTACTTTAATTTCAATTAATTCAAATTTAACTTGTGTAGAGGTTTTAACCTCTTTGCACACTGCAAAACACTCTCATAAGGAATGGAGCAAGTCTCATGACAGCATAAAACACTGCCTATCAACCTATCGGGTGAAGAAAAAGTTGCATCCTGCCACATTTCTTGGACACCGTTTTTTCTCATACATGCTTTGATGCGCTGGGAAAGGCAAACAGGCCTCAAGGTTGCAAGATAGTTAAGTCACTCTTTGAGCATCAACATCAGCAGAGCTTTCTACAGTTTTGCTGAAATGCTATGAAGTCCAGAGGTGGTAGAGGGATAGAGAGAAGGGAGAACCACAGTGTCACAGGAGGAATTTCATGCATCGGCTTCATTCAAGTACACACTGGTAAGCAAAGTCTGCTACAGGATGAGGTAGGAACACACAGGGTTCTGAATTCTTCAGCTATACAGCTGGAGGGGTGAATGCTCAGGTTTTGGAGACTAACTGCATTCATTCAGTCCCCTCTCACACAGTCATTTGGATGAGAGGCCTCTGTGGTTTAGCCCAAGGACAGCACATCACATTTGGTGTGGGGGGAATGGCCGAGGGTAGGAACGAGAGCACATGAGGACAGAGCAGGTAAAACCCAACCTACCTCAGGTTAGGTAGCCCAAGACAACATCATTGCTTCTTTCTGACTACTCCTGCAGGAGCTTAGGCATTTAGTATGACTCACTGCATTAACAAGAAATCAAAGGAAGATTTTTATGTGGTAAATACAAATCCTTAAAATGGACTCAGAAGTATTTGTGGCTATTTCTGCCCAGTAGTTCCGTGGAAGATCACTTTTATGACATAAGATATTAAAAAAAATCCTTGCTATGCAAAGCTGTTACCTCTCCTCAGCTGAAGCAGCAGTCACACGTGATTTTCCAGTACCAAACAAGCAGGTATAACACGCTGAAAACATTTTGCCACAGACTGCTGCATCCACATGCTCCCAGAATTCCTTCACATACCTCTCCCTCCCTCCAGCAAGAAACACCAAAAAACCCTAAACCAAACCAAACAAACAAATCAATGATAAAGCAGGAGACAGATTTTTTTGAGATACCAATCCAAACAGCACATAACAAAGTGACAGAGGAAAAGCACTGAGCTTCCTGAGGGAGACCTAGAAGCCAGCTTTCAGACTCATAACTGATCACCAAAGCACAGGAATCAGCATTTATGCACAGGCTCCAAATTTCACAGCTGCACTACCCCTTCCACCAACACAAACTGCACCAAGGCAGGCATACGAAGCATCGTCTTTCTTGCTCCATCCTCCCCCAATGAGATGAAGAACATGGTCCCCATCTACCAGTTATTATTACTCCTTTTTGTGTTTGTTTCCCCCTTGGGGACACTTACAAGCCTGAAGAACAAAGCAAAGATGGCACTGGCTTCCTAGTCCCTGTGTGTTTCTGTGTCTGCCTGCCTGGTGCTGTTAGGAATTGAAAATGCTTCAAAAGTTTCAAAATACCCATGATACCATCAAGCCAAGGCATTTAAGGAATCTAAATAAACCTCTAAGGTTCCCAAAATCAGCTTTGTAGTCCTGCCAGCCACAGGCTTCCAGCAAAGCCAGTCTTCATCAAAATCAGAAGAGCTGGAATCAACATTTGCTGTGGGGGGGAGAGGAATTAAACCCAGTGTTAGCTGTTAATGGATCTGCCTTTAATAAATAATGTCAAAAGGATGCAGCTGAGTAGTTCTAGGAAAAAAAGAAAAGTTGTTGTTTTGCCTATTACAGAGTACTCAAAACCACAACACAAAGAAATTTTTCTACAAGCAAACATGTTTCATAGTAACTGGAAAGCAGAGAGACTTGAGAGCCAAGATGGTGTAACCGGAGAGAGATGAACTTACAGAACTTGAGAATCTACCTCAATGCCACCTTTTCAGAGCAGGTGGGAATGAGGAACAGAAATTAATCTTGGGGCTTAACTATACTTTGACTACCTAAATGAGACCCCTTTTCTTCTTCAAAAAAAGGAGAATATTGCTCTAGAAGACATCAAGTGCCAGCAGAGTATGGTTACAGTATTGGAAGCAGTGGAGACTACTAAAGTTGGCCAAATTAACTGGACAGACAAGAAAGTGGCTATGCCATCCTGAAACGCTCATGTCTCTATCACTGTATCCCTTCCTGACAGAAGGCAAATGCCCTGACATCAGTTTTACCTGGATGCATTTATTTGAGAAAACAAGCAGGTCATGATTAGTTTGGTTTTTAATATTTGATTTAGTCAAACATGGGGCTACAAAGAAAATGTGGGACTTAAAGACTGAAATCTCTGCATTTATGTGGCATCAAACTGCAAAGGTCACTCAGCTGTCAAGATTTTGCCGTTCCTGATTTTAGAGGACACTCTCCCTAGGAAAAGATTGGTTTTCAGGCAAACTAAGGTAATGTTAGATCATTCCTCTTAACAGAAGAGGCGCTTTTTGTCAAAGCATGAAATTTCATCAGGTAGAAACTGCCCTGGGCAGTATTTGGGGGCAGGGAGGGGGGGAAGAAAACCTGGATTGGTAGGGTTGCCAGTTAATAGTACTGTTATCAGGAAGGAAATTTTCAATACTTGGCATTTTTCCTGAAGCTTTAAATCACCAAAATGAGGTGGTTACTTTATAACTTCACCCACCATTTTAGAAGATGCTTTTGCAGCTGACAGCACCACAGGGATGAGTCTAAACACCAAAAGCAACTGTGTTCTGAAAGTACAATCCAGTCTTCAAAAAGAACATGAACTACCTGTTCCACTTGTATTTTCAAGCAGTCCAACTCTGAGTTTTGGTTGTATGAAGCTGATTAAAAGCAGCTACATTTGATTGAAAAATACTGCAGTTTCAACATTTTCAGTTACTCCCAAGAACCAACCAAAATAAAAAAATCCAGTATTATACTTGGGAGCAGTTTTGAACCAAACTGTTAATTTGGTTTTCTCTCATGGAGATGTCTGGCTTCCAGCATTACGATGCAAAATTTATTGAAAATCAAAGCCCCCACTGATAATTGCATCACATCAAAAAGAAAGATGTGAGAAATTGTTTCCTATGCAAAGTGAATTTTATTCTCCCAATTAAGACACGGTTGAGGTCCAAAGGTGGTAAGTTTGTTTTTTGTTTGTTGGTGGTTTTTTGTCTGATCCAGATGAGCTCTCTGATCTTTTAGCTCTCAGTTCAGAACCTGTGAACACCACAGCCTCACACCTCCCCTAGCAGAACAACACTGCAATAAGGATGAGCCTCAACAGAAGGCAGGTCAGTGCTTCAAACACTCTCTTTTCCCTGACCAGTCTTAACAGGATCCATCTTTTCTGGAGCAACAGCTTTCAAGTCGAAGAATTGCCAAAAAAATTTGGTTGTGTAGAAGAGAGGCTGAGGCACTCAGGTTTTGAAAGGTCTGATCCTTTTCCAGAGGATGAAACAGAGACCTTCAGAAAATTCAACACCAAGAGAGAGCAACATTCAAATGAGGATATTTGGCACTAAAGACAGACATCTCTTTCCGTAACATTAAGGTCAATCACATTCTCTCATCATAGCACAGTTAAGTGGTTCGTTCTGATTCAAGTTTCTGATGATCTTGGACTATTTAAACTGAAAAATGAAGGTTACAGCACACAGTCATGTCAGGACAAGAAAACATGCCATTTCTTTCTTTCCTTGCTACTGAAGTGGCCAAGAATTTTTTTTTTTTCATAATGGACTCTGGTAAAAGTAAATATGCAAATGATTTTCATTCCTAGAATTTCTTGACCTTTGCAGGTGTAAAGTGGATCTGATCCCATCTGTGCAAATGTCACATATACACCATTCCTAAGCTAGACTGGGCTACCAGCACTTGCTGCAAAATCCCTCAAAAACTGAGGGAGCATATTCATGGCCATTGTAACAAATATGTTGAAATAATCATTCCTCAGGCTATAACATCTTCTTCTTCACCTTTTCCTGATTCTTTTTCACTCCTCCAGTTTTATCTCAGTCTCAATTTTTCCACTGTGAAAGACCACAATCAGCCTAGAGCTGGACATCCCCTCCTTATTAGTAAGGTATGCATCCATATAACTTAACTTCCAATTTTCCATCTTTTTTGCCTAAACTTCAGTAGTTGAACAACATAAGAGATTGTGAGTCACATTTCTTCTCAGGAAGGAAAAAAACAAACAAACAAAAAGCCATCATCTTTTACCAAAATGGAATTCATAAACCTACAATAAACTTTTGTCAGCAGCTTGAAAGGGAATATATACTAGAGCATGTATTTGTTCCAAATGTACACACAGTCATCAATAGACAAGATAATAAAAGAGACAAGCAGCTTGCATTGAAGTAGTTGCATAGTTGATTTAAAGGATTATTCTCCCTCTCCTTTTCTTACCAAAACAGGATATGTTCTAGACTTTGCTTGATGCCCCTTCTAAATGTGTCTTTTGTCAATTATATCAATGGCTTTGTTTTTCTGTGTTTCACAGAATCACAAAATCCTCACAGTTGGAGGAAACCTTCAAGATCATCTAGCCCAACCCAGCACCACCATAATCACCCCTTAACCATATCGCAAGTGCCACATCCAGATGCCTCTTGAACACTTCCAGAGACAGTGACTCCACCATCTCCCTGGGCAACTTATTCCAAAGTCCAACCACTCTTTCAGTGAAAAAAATTGTTCTAATATCTACTCTTCACCTCCCCTGGCACAACTTAAGACCATTTCCTCTCATCTTTTCACTTGAGACACGGCAGAAGAGACTGACCCCACCTCACTACAACCTCCTTTCAGGGAGCTGAAGAGAGCAATGAGGTCCTCTTTGAGCCTCCTCTTCTCCAGAGTAAACAACCCCAGCTCCCTCATCTGTAACTCATAGGACTTGTTCTCTAGACCCTTCATCAGCTTCATTGCCCTTCTCTGGACACACTCCAACATGTCAATGTAGTTTTTGACGTGAGGGGCCCAAAGCTGAACACAGGACTCTGGTGTGGCCTCACCAGTGCCAAATACAGTGGGATAATCATTTACCTTAAACTGCTGAAATTAGTATTTTAGCCCTGCAATACTCAAAGCAAATTCAGACCTTACAGATAAAAGCCTCACTGCTGGTTTCAGCATAGATAGCTGCAGAGATGCAAATTCTCTTTCAGCTTTTGTGTCTTGCCTTAGGACCGAGCTGCTGGTGTCCAGAGCTCATGTGAATGAGGCATTACTTCTTGCACTAACACACTCAGAGCCTGGAACAAATACATTCTTTGTGAAATTAGTAAAATATGGGACATATATTTCATACTTACTGTTGGTTTACATGCACTCTGCACCCTAAGGCAGTTTGTTGTTTGTATTTGCAAAGGCTTGTTTTACAGACCTGGCTCAGCTATCTGTTGCAATCAGACACCCACTTGCACTGCCAATTCTGGGCTTTGGATTCTCCATGCCTGGTCAGGCCTCTGAACTCAAGCCACGTTCAGACACTGTCAGCTTGACCTCCCTGGGACAGACATTTATTGTTCAAGATCCTTATTTTGAGATGCTGGACCTACAGCCTCCCTATTATAATCAAGAAGCTGCCAAAAACTCAGTAGGATAGACATGTGCTCCAGTGAGCAATATTCTCATCATAGACCTCAGTTCAGGTTTTAACTCTTCTGGAGCTTGCTGAAAAGAAATATCTTAGCAATACACTTTGCTCAGAAACAAAGCAGTAGAGTCTCGAACCTGAGCAAGAAATACCAGATGCTGACCTGTCACCTCCGGTGTCTATAGTACACACAGGCTTTTGGGTTGCATGCAGTGTCCTCCAAGTACCTTTCAACACCCTGCTTCATTTCCTAAGTCAGACATGAGCCTCTCTCTGGCCAAACAGCTTGGCCTGCTGTCCCCACCAGGCAGCCTCCTAAGCAAGACATCCGGCATAGTGAACAGTCAAAATAACTATGGCAAAATCCATTGGAGCTGGCAGACTGAAGTAGGCAGTACAGATACATATTAATTTATCACAGCTAGTAACACAAAACAGTAAAAACCCTGAGCTCCAAGATGTGGCCTATATGCTCCCCTTGTGCATGCAAGTCTCATTAAAGTTAATGGGAGCTGTGTGCCCGTCATATGGGGAGTATAAACTCTGAACAGTGAAATGCACCATATGTTTCCCTATCAGAAAAAACAGCAACACAAAAAACAATTGATACTAGCTTTCATCCTTCTGGGAAGCCATACCTGACAGGACACTGATGGCTGGACACAGGGCCTGAACTCCTTTTTATACAGTGAGAACTCCACCCTATGCAGATGGCTTGTATTTCCTGATAAAACTCCAGGAGTTTGTTATAGCTATAGAAAAAGGAAAGATGGGGAAACCTTTGATGTTTGACCTCCTTTCCCCCCATTTTTATGTCCCACACAAGGATCCCAAATCCTCCAATCTTCGTATCAAACCCAGAAAGTGTTGCATCTGAAGTAATTTTCACCTGGGTAAGAAAAATTAAAAATAAAAGTGACAAATCATGGGAAGTGTGAAGTGTGGAGTTCTACCTCTGCTACTGACACAACTGTGTTGACAAAAGTAAAAGCTCAGCCTTCGGAACCAGCAGAACCTCAAATTTTAGGTACTCATAAAATGAGGAGGTTACAACAGACAGTGATGAACCACTTTCTTGTGATTTGGGGGGGGGGGTGTGTGTAAACCCATTTAAGCAACAGCATCACTGAATCAAGGATGCTGATTCAGCATTAGCCACATGACTTACAGCCAGATCTCAGGCAGAAAGCCTGCTGGGAAAACTTCTGCTGATTACTTCCAAAACGAGAGGTTCAAACTACGAGATGAATCTTTGGCCTCCCAAAAGGTCACTAGGTATTTGCAACACACAGTAGCTCTGTCTGCCCCCTCCTTAGCTTTCTGTTTCTTTATGGCATACAGACTCCAATGGAATACAAAATATTCCCATTGTGTCACAACCTCTTGGAGAGCATTTTCTGCAGTGAATATGGCCAAATGGTATCAAATAAGCGTGAGAGAAGCTGGAAAGATGTCAGACATGATGGAGAAACAAGTTCATTGCAGAGTTTAAGAAATAATTCTGACAATTGCTGCTTAGCAGAACATTGGGTATTTAGGCAGCCTTTGATTATTATTTTCATGTTTGCCAGTCATACTGCTCAGCACTCTGCTGACTTGTAAAATGGGTGAAAAATTAGGTAAGTGGCCAAAAAGCAACCTCAGGTAAGGATTAAGCCTTCTCTTTCTTTCAAAATAATAATGAAGAAATGGTTTGATCAGGTCTTAGGTCTGCTTTTAACACTGATAAATAGCTGTCTCATCCTCAGCCTGTCAACTAGACTTATTGATCTCAAACCAATCTAGTAGGGCAACTCATTGAACTAATAACAACTTTCAGAGCATGTAAAATAAATTTTCTCTTGCATAGAGCACTGAGAAGGAACCAGTACTTTATCTCTGGGCACATTCATCAAATGAATATAATATTTTGAGTTTATCCTATAGAAAATATGGGAAGCTCCATACTTCTGTGCTACATGTATAACATATAAAGTCTTCTGTACATTCTGAGGTCTGTACCAGGCATCTAGAATTGGTATGGACCTCATTAAACAAGATACAGGCAGTCAAGGTTTGCTGTAGTCTCACATCAGTAGTACAGAATAGTGGCACAGAAGTAGTCTGCAAAATTATCTCCTTTTTCCCTCCTTATAGGCAATCATGAACAGGTCCACACAAATCAGTGGCATCAGTTGTAGAAGCCAAAGGAAGGGGATCTGTTAAGTGTTTTATCCTTGAACTTATGATAATCAATTCCTTGTTTTTAGGAGGTAAAAGCAGGCAAGTTTTCCCCCCTCTACTACCTGTTCCCTTACCAAAGAGTTTTCCTTGCTCTTCTCTACAGGCTGAGCTTGTAACAATTTACCTGGAAATCGGGAATGAACATGATGATCCTTTGCTGGATCAAATCTTCAATATCCTGTTAGAGTAGCTGGCCTGTATATGCACCTTCTTCACCTCAAGCAGCACCGTCTCAGATGCATCCAGTGAACCAAAAGAGTGTGCCATACATGAACCAGCAGTGTGTCCAGGTGGCCAAGAAGGCCAACGGCATCCTGGCCTGTATCAGGAATAGCGTGGCCACACCTTGAGTGTCCAACTCTGGGCCCCTCAATTTAGGAAGGATATTGAGGTTCAATGAAGGGCAACAAGGCTGGTGAAGGGACTGGAGCACAAGTCCTATGAGGAGAGGCTGAGGGAGTTGGGGGGTGTTCAGCCTGGAGAAGACAAGGCTCAGGAGAGACCTTATCACCCTCTACAACTCCCTGAAAAGAGGTTGTAGCCAGGCAGAGGTCAGTAACACAGTCAATCAGCAGCAGGACAAGAAGACGCAGTCTTAAGTCACAACAGGGGAGGTTTAGGTTAGATATTGGGAAGAGTGCCATGGTCGAATAGACAAGGGGGTGTTGGGTCAGAGATTGGACCTGATGATCTCAGAGGCCTTTTCCAACCTAGTCAATTCTGTGATTCCGTGTGTACTGAGTGGAGCAGGTGATGATCACAGTTCTGGGGCTTTAACACAGGCATAACCTCTTTCAGCAGTGCCTACAGACGTTGCCAGAGCTGATGGGAAGCCTGTGCCATTATAAGCAGGCAGGTCAAACCCACAAACCAAGCTGGTGATTTTTCATTTCATCTCAATCTTACCATGCTTTGATTTATTATGATCTATTTTTATCCCTTCTTCAGCTGGAGGCAGAATCGGTCACCCCAGCCACAGTGATCACCCGCTAGAGGGGCAGGAGGGCAGACGTTGTCTCCAGGGAATGGAACCGAGACCAGCCCACTTAGGTCTGGGGAAAAAAACAGTTTCATAAATTTAAAACAACATATACAAAGTAGGAGTGTGACCACACTTTTTCCATGCAAATAATGTCTTACTTGTGAGGAGGGGGCCTTCAGTGATATTTCATGAATAGGCTCATTATGTTGCACCTGACCTACAGACATTTCAATTGCCTTTTTGTTTTATTATTTTTCTTATTTATTTTTGCTCGATGAGTTGTACATAATCAAATGCCTTATGATGCTGTATCCTGTTAAGACATTGCACTTTGCAGAGGCATAATGTCAGTAAGTTAATCAATCTATAATTTTGGCATAGAAAGATGCTGGCATTTAATCATCAAGTGATGCTCCAAGGAGGAAAGAAGGACTCTATCCACAGACATTTTCAGAGCTACACAGTCAGTCTTCAGGATAACCTAAGATTTGCTTTTATTATCATCATCATCTTTTTACCAAATCGAAAGTAAGAACTGCATTAGCAGGAGTGGGCCTGACTCCAGATAGAGGCCCTGTGGAGGAATTTGCACAGAGTCTAGGTTAGCTCAGATTTGTATCAGCCTCCAAGAAAAACATTCAGGAGAAACGTTAAATCCTCTGATGGCAAATATTAACAGATAGTCATGAATGGAAACTGATTATTAATTATTTCTCTCTCTCTTTCTCTCCATTTTATATTTTTAGTTTAAAATGTCATGTAAAGCCTGACATTGATAAAAATGGCAGGAAATGTTCCCTGCTCAATTAAATTACCACGAAGACCAGCTTAACATCTGCTTGGCAAACCCTTCATAACTGCACGGCATTAATATTTAATAAAAATATCTATAGCTTTGGTTGGTACTGGAGACATTTCACACTTTGCTCACACATGGTGTTTCATATAATTATTCTCTAAAGACTGTCACTTTAGCCCTTTAGCAAAATAAAAGTTCCAGGGATGATTAAATATAGAAAGCATATCTTCTAGGACATAGTCTTCCTCCAGGAGACCATTTCTACTGACTCTTACATTATGAGGGAGAAACACAGAAAGGAGAAAGTGGTACAAACTAGAGGAGAATAAAAAACACTTCAATGCTGTTGTCAGTACAGTTTGAGTAAATCAGAGTTGGTAGGTTCAAACAATACTCTACAAAGAGAAGAGCTCATTCAGAGCAGAAAAGTGAAAGCAGTTCCTTAACACTGTTTGGTCAAAATATAAGACTCATTTGCATGGAGTTACACCTAAAACCTGATCGTTTAATCTACTCCATGTACTTGATTTATTCTCACACCAATTCTCACAAAGCCACTGCCCAGCTACTACAGCAACTCAGAGATACCCAGATCCTTCATTTCCACCACCTGAAGTCTGCTAAACTGCCTAATCCCAAAGACTACCCTATGGCAAGGTCAAACTGAAGTCTAATTAATGCTTGAAGTATGTGAGGAAAATGGTAGTGTCACCTGTACATCCCAGTCCCAGCTGGGACTGAGTGCAGACCCCTGCCCCACCTCGGGAGCCAGCAGCAGGCCCTTAGGAGTGCCAGGGCTGGAGACATCCATGCAAAGCTAACTGGCATCAAAGGTTGGCACAGGAGGGAAGAGGTGACGCTGGCCAGGATGGCATGTCCTGTTTGCAATGCTAATTGGCCTTAGAAATCTGCTTTCAGGACAGGGATCCTGCCCAAGAAATTCAAGAAGACAATACCATTTGCCTGCCTAACAGCCATCCATAACTAAATCCTACTCCGTTGTTGCCCAAACCCATTATTGCTTTCCCAAAGAAGTTCTCCACATAGGCATTGTTACCCCTAAATGTTGGAAGGAGGTAAGTAATAGAGACTGTTCAAATCTTTGATTTGAAGCCGCTATTGGAACACATCACAAAAAAGATCACACTCAGCACTACTACACAGACCTAAACCTTCTGAATCGTGCTCTGAAAGGTAAATTGCACATTTCCATTCCTTTCCAGATACTGATATCAGTCTAATGAATGAAGAATAAAAGCTTGCTTTGAATGAGACAGACATCAGTATTGTATTGAAAGTTGTTTGTACGCATAAAAATTCTAAAAACTTCTTGAGGGAAAAAAGAAAAAAAAAAACAAAAAACAGAAAGAACACCAAAACCAAGAAACCAACCAAACAAAAAACACCAAATCCAAACCAAAAAAACCAAAACCAAAACCACATAGCCTATCAAGCTTTCCCTCATCCCCCATGATCTCAGATGTATGGAACATTCACTAAAGACTCCACAGTATGATCCAGTGCTTGTAATGATCAGTAGAAAGATTATTTATGTGTTTGTGTGAAGCACCTCCAGCTGTTAACGCTTCCGAACTCTTGCTAGAAAGAGTGGGGAAGAAAGAAATTTCCCTAGACACTGGAAATGGAGAAGCTTCATCTTGAGTCAAGCCTTGGATTCTTCCTTCCAAAGAAGAAAGGGTTTTTCTTGTGAATAGGAAAGATTTTGTATCAGCTGGCTCATGGAAGTATGACTAACTAGAAGTGATCGAATGAAACTGAGGTACAAGGCAGGGGAAGAGATGTCTATCTGGAAACATTCAGTAAAAGTGGTATATTAGGCTGTGGAATAGTCTCTCAAGGGAAATGGCTGAGCCACTGAGTCTTTCTGAAACTACCCCAGACAAAGGATGGGAAAAAAATTACAGGATGGTACAGTCCTCCATCTACAAGGAGCAGAAAAATTGGTTTTCAGTAAGCCTCTTCCACCACTAATTTTGATGGCCCCCTATTTTGCTGAGCTCTTTGCTAATGGAAAATGAACCCTATTTGACAGTTTGTGGCTGGGGGGTAGGGGGTACCCCACGGACCCCACAATGAAATGACCTGGCAGTCTGGAAGACAAACTCTCTTCATCACATTGCTGCAGATGGGGGTAGAGACCCGCGAGGCAACAAATAGGTTTCACTGAACTCACGCCAATCATTGCTATGAGTAAAGGGTCAAGAAGTTGAGACAGAGTTCAAAGAACAATATGAAAGAATAATGTAGTTAGGAGTGGTTTTGTCCCCCTTTGAGTGACTCAGTTGTTTATTAGGAAGTATGGACTTTACTGCTCCATGAAAAGGCACAGTGGAATACAGAGTTCAAAACCAATTAAAAAGGCTTATCAGATGGGAGCTTACCCCAAGGATCTGTGTAATATGAAACATTGCCATTAAAAATCCACCAAGGAGTAACAGAAAACTTAGATAAGCTTTAAAGACATAAAAGTTACAGGCTACATCCTGACCCAAACAGATCAACATGGGTTCTCCAGTCAGTGAAACCACTAAGATTTATATCACTAAAAAACTGTCCCCAGTTCTGGAGCTGGCTCTGGCAGTACAGTGGCCTTGTGATCCCAACAATACAGAGCTGCCCTGAGCATATATCTAGTATTTCTCTTTGACAATAAATTAATTTTTTTTTAAAAGTAGATACCAACTCAAACTGAAGTTGTGAATTCTATGAAGTCTGAACTGACTTGAGTTTGTTTCTTATATTCCTTCATAGTTACCAGCCCATGTCTGGCAGTGAATGCACAGTTACACAATCCTTAGGGTCTGGCTTAGTATGATCATTCTTTTCTTAGCTATGATCACTTTGTGGCACTGAACAATCCAATCTTTAGTTAGTATTTCATGTAGATTTGCAATGAAGGAATGAGGCTGACAAACGCCAGAGAACAGTAATGAAAATGCACCTTAAATCCACTTTGCTTCCTCTAAAGAAGGTAAAGTACAAAAAAAAAGGTTTTTTTTCATGAAAATAGTTATGATCATGAACTTGTAGGAATGTAGCACAATGGGTACACTAATTTTTGTTTTTTTTTTTTTTTTTTTTTTTTTTTTAGATTTTAATTAAATTTTTCTGGAGACCCTTCAACAGGTAGAAAACCTACAACAGTTACTGTTGTACATTTAAAAAGTATTTTATAAAGCTAAGAGCCTAGCTCAGGCTTACAGCTATTTTTCACTCACCCTTTCTGTTTCCCCAACTGCATTTTCAATATTTTGCATATGGCTACATCAAAGCTAAGCATAAATAAAAAGTTAACATCCAAAGAGCTATTACATCCTATAACAGCGTGCTTGTAAAGTGCACATAAATAAAATTGACCTTTTGTTTAAAGCTTATGACTTCAGCTCCGAGCTTAAGAGAAATTAAAAAAAAAAAAATTCTCAATAAGTTGTGTTAAAACAGAAAATGGTAAGAAAATGTTCACAACCAGAGCTGCAACTTCTCATTTTTGTGCTTTAAGTGATCACTTCTCCTTGCAAGTTGCCTTAAATCTGTTGTGTTCCACAAGAATGCTGTATGGAGATAGTTTTCCAAAGACAATTAGTTTGAGCAAAGCAAATGGTGACAGATCCCCCAATCCAATGTTTTGCAACTCAGCTCATTCTTTCAATGTTTATCTGTCCACACCAATCATTCAAACTTTGGTCTTACCTGCTCCGAGCTGATCTAAATCACTCAAGATTATTCTTAAGTGCTGTCTGGCACCAACTGACAAAATTACTAGAAAGCTTTTCTCAGCTCCAGGGAAGGTAAAACCCACAGTATTTGTACGTTAACTTTGCTTTGTATTTAGTCCATCTGAGAATTTGAATCGGTCCCTCCCCACATCACTGTCAAAACACTGTGTACCATTAGTAACTTCAACCATGTTCTCACCATTATCAGATATTTATCAGAGTCTAGGAAAACTATACACAACATGCTCTATTGGACAACCTCCCCGCAGATACATTTTTTCCTCCCCTCAAAGTTCTTCTGCCCTCCTGAAAATAGCAATATTCTATTCATGTCATCATTTTCTCACCTTCCCTTTTCAGTTGTTTTGAAATACACACCCTAAATGAGAGAAGCACACAGCATTCTTATTCAGGTAAAGGAATAATTCCTGCTGCAAAGAGGAAAAACAAAATATCCCTTTCAAAACCTCAAGCATCACACACTTGTGAACAGGTTGCAGTAAAACTGCAGCAGAGCAACCAGACACCACTGATGCAACTGCTGCTTTTCCTACATCCCTCACTGCAGAATCTGACATGGAGAAAAGAACAGACACAGTGGCAACACGAAATGTCCAGAGGGCACAGAGACCTGTGCACCTGGGAGAGGGGCTGTATAAAATGTGCTAACATGTCACAGCAGAGCACATTGAAACAGCAAAGATGGGACTGTCTGGGGCATCGTGCGTCTGTTTCCTAATGGTTATGGATTCTGTGGAAATGCTAATGTTTGCACTAAAGGCCCTCTCAGCAATATTTCGCAGCCTGAATAACTCTTTATTTTGAACTGTTTAATTAGTTAATGAGGTTGGGGAGAAGTCCATCTTAGGGATCATTAGTTAAGGCTCTAAAACATGGAGACTGAAGAAAATTACTGTCTGAGGAAGTAGCAAAACTTCCCCGCTTGTCAGCCAAAAACATAAAAACACCAAGTGCAAGAGCTGCACCAGCATTTCTTGGTCTTGGTATCCAGTCCTGGGCCGGGCAGGGTACAGGTACGTAACCTGAGGAAAGTACTTGTGACTTAGGAGACCCCCACACAGCCCAAATCCATAAGGCAGTGACAACACAGAGTGGAACAGCACACCTCAGCAAGCAGAGCATGTTTATTCGTTTAATGGCCACAAAGAGTCAATCTCCTCACAGGTGTTTAACCATGGCAATGTGTAGGACACACCCAAGATTCAAGCATGTTTTTAACCATAGGAAATCTTATGTCGCATTAACAGAGAGATACAAAAATTGGGTAAGAAAGTCCAGATTGGTTAACCACAGAGTTTAATTTTGCTTAATGATACTACTAACAGAAGCAATAAATAAATAATTTTTAAGAAAAATACATGTTTTCCATTTCTGTTCTCCACCTAGACCAATTTTTCTCTTATGGCACTATAAAAATGTGCCAGTTTTGTGAAGAAGGGTGGAAGGTAGAGACAGGCAGGGGAGCAACTCCAAAATACAAAGGTAAGCTATCCAAGTGTGAGGCGTATCTAAATAAACAGTTACTTAATCCCTAGAGGCCTGTGTAGAGTCTACGCTTCAAGCCAAGCTGTTTATACCCGTAGCACTTCTTGATTATTAACTTTTTTAAAACTGTTTACAAGTGTAACTTTATATTAAAGTGCAGATCTAAACCTCATTACAAGAACAAATGTACTGTTCCAGGAGATCAGTTATTGCAGGAGTTTAATATAAAATGAATCTGCAGTTTTTCTAAAGCAGCTAGTTTTAATCAGGTCTGTACTTAATACACATAAACACACACAGCCTCTTTGCTCAGCTAAAACCAGCCACTT
The DNA here is from genome assembly GCF_009829145.1 of Chiroxiphia lanceolata. Lineage (NCBI taxonomy): Eukaryota > Metazoa > Chordata > Aves > Passeriformes > Pipridae > Chiroxiphia > Chiroxiphia lanceolata. The sequence goes on from NC_045639.1 coordinate 12,491,525, forward strand.
GACTGTGTACTGAATTATCACACCTTGCTTGTATGAACAGACAAACACACAGGTAGGTCTCTAAAAAGGATATACAGAATGGCCACCTGTACCACAGATAACAGAAGAAGCAGGAGTTAACTAAACTCTGCTACTGTGAGGGCTGGGTAAGAAGAAGTGATACTTGGCCAAAAACTCCCATGAAAACACAATGAAGCTTAGCTGGAAACAGACCCAAGAAAAAGAAGAAAGTGTTTGGGGAAGAAAAATACTCACAGAGCAGCTTGAAAAGAGCACTGCTAACATCAGGGTTCTTGCACAACAGAACTGCAATAAGACTCAACACTGGGATTTCATTCAATGTCTTGTTTTCCCAAAACTGAGCTGATGGGGGAATTAGCCTTTTGTCTATGCCAGAATGCTAAACTATTGCAGTGGAGGTCAGAGAAGGAGCTAACAACTGCCTGTCACCTCTGTTTTGCTAAGTCAGCTTACTTCAAGCTGAAGTTGATGTATAAAACCTATTCCCTCTTGTTTGGAAGTCTCATCCTTATTTGGCTATCTAACTGAGCTCTCTTCAGAGATTCAGAAAAGCCTGACCCCAGAATACCATTTTTCCACTCCAACTAAGACACATTTCACACAGAATCAAGAAAGCTTTAAAATTCATGTGGAAAGCTGTGTTTCTGCAAATAATGTTCACATTAGGACTGCTTTTTGTCTCTTCTCTCTCAATTCTACTTTGAGCAGCTTAGAGAAGCACAAACTTATTCCAGCTTTCATATCTTCTTACCTCCAGCTATAGCCCCCGGTGTCTCTACTCCAAGTCTTAAATTTCCTTTCTGGTCCATTATGTCATTTCTTACGCTAGCAGTTCTTCCCAGAAAGCTGCTTCCTTAATAAAGTGACTAAGGGCAACACCTTTACAGTGCTGAAACAGATCAGGAAGCACAGTTGCCCAGTTTTGGTTTTTCCTCTCTCCAGGTTTCAGTAACTTTTCATGAAAATACCTCCTTGCAGGTCATTAGAAGAGGAAACAGAGCTAAGTAGTAAAATGCCAGTTCATTATACTTGTGGGGTTGAAGAGATGTAATGACTGCTGCATTGCAAATAATTTTCTTAACAGTTATAATAAGTCAGGAGAAACAAAGGTATTTCTTGAATTTTCAACATCATCAGAAAAATCTCCCTATGGAACTTACCTTAAGTTTTGGGGCACTATAGAAAAATTGAGTTAACTGCATGCTAGTTGGATGCAAGATTAACTGGCCTCATTCACACCAGAGTATTTTTTGGTTACAGCCCTACTGAAATAAGCCTGTTAGCAAAAGGAATTCTTACTCAAAATTAAAACTGGAAGTAAATTTAACCCTGAAAGTATTTTTGTTTTCCATATGTACCTTTCCCTGTAGCTGCTTCATGCTCTTGTTTTTGTTCTCTGGATCAAAATACAATAATTAGAAAGATCAGCTGGCTTAGACAGACTTCCACTTTGGCAACTACCCTCAATAAGAGGAAAGCTTTTTCCTGCACTTTTGCTGCTGGACATAGTCCTCTTAGAGTTTTAACTACAATAGTTGTATTCAATGTTAACAACTATGGTTTTAAACAAACAGAAAGCCAAACCAAAACCTAAAAAGCCTTGCTCTGTCCCCACAACTTACTTCTGATAAGTAGAACGCATTTGATTTCCTATCACAGTAAAGCACAGTACTTCAAGTAGAAACTGAATTATCCATTTAGTTGAAAAGTTCCAGGTAGTTTATAACACAGAAACAGAAAAAGGTTGTTTACATTTTAACAACATCATTATGCTTTCAATGGCATTTGTGTCTGGGCATTTTGATCAGCACAGGGAGCTCATTAGGTAATGCAAGTAGCTGTATATACAGAGAAAATGTTACAGGATTTAGGATAAAACCTGTTAAATTACCGCAATCCTTCTACAATTTTCATTCAATTCTGAATGAAGCATTTTGTCTTCCACAGAGCAAACCACAGATCTTTTACAAAACAAGCCTCTACATTTTTCAGAACACTATTTCTCCAACAGACTGTCAGGTAGCACTGTGTGAATAATTTCCTTTCAATTTGGCAACTGAATTAAAACTAAGGAAAAAAAAGAAAAAAACCCTCTAGTTCATGCTGAACTGAATTTGAATGGGTTTCATTTTTATCTCATTGAGCCAACAAAACCCAGACTTCAAAAGAGCCCACACCATTTCACTTGACACAGATATTTCCATTGATAAAATGAAAGTCAAATATAATGAAGATTGAGACTTAATGCTTTTTTTTTTACAGCCCAGAGAGAACATCTGGAGGGGAGGTAGAGAGTCTCAGTCCCACTTTCTCCCATGGTGAATGCAGTCCACATCTCACTTCTCCACACGTACAAGGTATCACGGCAAAACATCTACAAATGGAAATACTGTTCTCACTTTGTTCAAATTATACTATTTAATGACAAAATTATAACATCAAAATTTAAATATTGCCTGGAGCAGGGCCAAGAAACAAGATTTACTAAATGCTACCTTCAGTGCTCTTTTGTCACTTTAGTGACAAAAGTTATTCCCTTCAGAGACACAGGTCTCTCTTTTAATAAAAATGAAACTCTCCCAAGAAGAAAGTGAGATCAAGGAAAAGCCACATCCTGCTGTTAGGCTCCTGAGGGCACTAATGAGCCCTAATTGCCCTGATGGGCCTCAGCTGGGACTCCAAATCACCTTGCTCTTGCCCCTAATGGATGGACTGACTGCACCTGCAAGAAAGCATGGGCCATGAAGGAGGAGAAAAGAGTGGTTGGCACCATCATGGAAAATTAAGTTACAATAACTAATGCCAGAATATTGTAAAAACAAAATAAAAAAAAAAGCTTCCACTCTACAGAGATTATATTCAGCAAGTTGCCTCTCTTCAATTTGATTAGGAAGTTTAAAAGGTCACAACAGACCATGGCATATTTGCAACCTGGAAATGAGTCAGCTGTCAGAGTACGGGGTTGAAACATCTTGCTGAAGCAGCCTGTTCTTCTTGCACCTAAGACATTGAAACTGTAGGCTGACACATGGAGTTTTATGTCTGCAAAGCATTTTCTGAGCTAGCATAATTATATTTGAAGTTGTAGCATGATATAAACTGCTTTTAAGCCCCATAAAAAGCTTGTGGTGGTCTGCACAACAAACCTCTCTAGTGCTATAAGCCAGGTTTTAGTCAAGAAAAAATGTCTAGTTCTAACCTTTTCCATCAAATACTCAGAAATTTAATCAAAATCACCCACTTTTTTTCCATATGCATTTTTAATGTCGAGGACACGTCACAAGTCATGGGAAAAAATTCACTGCCACAAATTTCAGCTAGCTCTGGTAAAGAGCTATTTCTCTAGGAACAAGGGCCCCAACAGTGCTGAAAAAACCTACCCCTAAATATAGCACGTGCAATAGTGAAATTTGCTCCTATTACTTCAGACTCCTGGGATCAAGACACCAAGTTAGTCATAAATGCTCTGTGACATTAAGTTTTCCAAAGACACCAAAGCTTTGACTAGTAAACCATAAATTTATGAATGCCAGAAAACCCCAGTAGGCAAAACTGAATCTCTAACTTAGCAGAGGCAATTCCAGTGATATAATTTTATTAGCCCCTTGCTGCTTCACAGTTCAGAAAGCAACAAGCAGCCAAACTAAAGCAGTATCTCCACATCAGGTAGAATTTTGTAAGGAACTATGAGCCATACAAGAAAAAGGAACATATACTACTCAAAGCTCAGTGTGATAAACTGAACCATTCTTATCTTTTTTGCAACCATACAGTCTTGCTGCCAATGGCAGGGCAAAATGCCAGGATGCATTCTAGGAGGGAAAGACCTCTGTTCATCCCAACCAGACAAGCCAAACCTGTACTTGTAAAGAGCCCCTGGGGTTTTCTGCATGAGACCCCCAACACCCCAAAATAGGTTGTCCTGCTTCATTTGGGGGGAAAAAACCCTCCTGTGGGCAAACTCTGGTGGGAGCTCACAGCCAGCAGCATGGTTTTCACATGCATGGATAACGATGCTCTGGAGGAACTGGGTATAAGGAAAGGAGATTCTTATAATGGAGATTATCTGTCCAAGGTCCCACTCCGTACCTGCCACTGTTCCAAGGAAGCACCTCATCCCACAGCTTCCCAGGATCTACTCCATGTCTTCGAAAGACATCAAATAAAGATACTGTCTGACCAGCAGTTAACAACCGGCTTGTTAGTTAATAGCCTGAGGGAATCTGAGGGTGTTTTATGCTCTAATACTCTCTTCATTAACTGTTGTAACAACCAATTTCAAGGTGATTATTGCTATTATAAGCTATGATCAATTTTTTAAACATGTTTCCATTTTTATCCAGCTTAAATCTGGTGCAGTAGAGCAAGGGGAGCAGCTGTGTTGAGAATTAGACTTTTCCCCAGATTAATATCTGATTTTCCATCAAAGAGAATACAGGACACATTCTGTTAGGTTTCTAATTGTTTCTACCATAAACCTCCACCACACTGAAATATGATCTGTAATAATTTTCAGTCTGAACTTCCTATACATAATCCATCTGACTAGATGGTCCTCAGCAAAAGCCGTTAAAGCAATTTGTTTCACTTACGTAGAGGAATAAATCAGCGCTTAATTATCTGTGGTTTATTATTAACAGCACTGGTGAGCTGACCATATGCCATGACTTCATCTTTTCACACAGAAAAATGAGAATATACTGATTGTTTTTATTATGTCTTTCAACACTCAGCCAGGGTTCCAGTGAAATGAAGACGGAGAGTTTTGCAATGTTACCCAGTGATAAATAATAATATCCTACAACTCTTTGCCCTGGCTTTTAGGATTCACCTTCATATGCTCTTTTACTGGAAGCACTTACAAACATCTCTCACGGCAGAAGAAGATATAAATATACCTTAGATTGTTTCAAGGAGATACGTGATATGTAGCACAGTGTATTTCTTTGTGGGCCTTCAAATATACTGGCTTCAAAACATGGCATATGTTCAACTCCAGAATACTTGAGAAACAGTGTGCATTTAATGTAAAGACCAGAAAGACACACCTTCCTGATTTTTTAGACTTAATTGAGTCCATGCTGCAAACCCTTATGAAGTCAGCGCAGTACCAAATAACACAGGGTTTGATCCTCTGCCAGGACAGCCTTAAACTCTTGAGTAGACACAGCGGCAAAATAAAACTTTCTTGAAAACATTACGGATTGATGAACTGCTTTGGAACAGGTCCAGCTGCCCAGACTTTCTCCACTCCAGATAGACCCAAAATGAACCAAAGCTTCTTTGAGATGCAGATCGATGAACCAAGGTGACAGACACAAGTACAACCCCAATTCAGCTAACAGCAGGTGGTTTAGATTTGTCAAAACAGGAGTGAAGATACTAGAAATTCAAAGGCAGCTGGGAAGTTGTTACCTCTTGGAATAAGGAAAAGACTCTCCTGTATCTAACATATTTCTGCAGAGAGGTTTGTCACCCTGAGAGCCAACGGGTCCATTCTTGGATATCTTTAACCAAAGATCTGGCTGGATGGTTGTACTCAAAAAGTTGCGGTCAATGGCTTAATGTCCAAGTGGAAAACAGTGACGAAATGTTGGTATTGTCAGTGACACAGACAGCGGGATCCAGTGCATCCTCAGCAAACTGATGGCACCAAACCGTGTGGTGCAGTCACATGCTGGAGGGAAGGGATAGCGTCCAGAGGGACCTGGACTGGCTTGAAGGTTGGCCCATGTAAACCTCATGGAGTTCAACAAGGTCAAGAACAAAGTCCACACCTGGGCCAGGGCAATCCCAAGCACAGATACAGACTGGGCAGGGAATGGATTGATTGCAGCCCTGAGGAGGAAGATTTGGGGGTGGTGGCACAATGTGCACTTGCAGCCCAGAAGGCCAACTGAGTCTAGGGCTGCATCCAAAGCAGTGTGGGGAGCAGGTCAAGGGAGGTAAATCTGCTCTGCTCTGGTGAGATCCCACCTGCAGTGCTGCATTCAGACCTGGGGTCCCAACATAAAAAAGATGTGGACCTGCTGAGGCAAGTCCAGAGGAGGCCACCAAGATAATGAAAGTTAGGGAGCACTTCTCCTATGAAGACAGATTGAGGGAATTGGAGCTGTTCAGCCAGAAGAAGAGAAGGGTCTGGGGAGACCTAATAGCAGCCTTTCCAATATCTAAAGAGGCTACAGGAGAGCTGGAGAGGGACTTTTTATGAGGGCATGAATTGACAGAACAAGGTGGAATAGCTTTATACTGAAAGAGGGTAGAGTTACATTAGACGTTAGGAAGAAATTCTTTGCAGTGAGAGTGGTGAGGCTCTGGCATAGATTGCCCAGAAGAGCTGTGGATGTCCCATCCTTGGAAGTCTTCAAGGCCAGGTTGGATTGTGCTCTGAGCAACCTGACCTGGTGGAAGTTTCCCTGCCCATGGAAGTGGGGCTGGAACTAGACGACTTCCAACCCAAACCGTTCTATGATCCAAAGCCACATGCAGACTTCAAGTGGAAATCTCAGACATGCTCAGGCCATGCAATGTGCCCATCAACTAAAAGGGTAAAGGAAATTAGGGGGTGCTAACTCCAATGCAAGAGCCAACATCAAGAGGAATGGGAATCACAGGCTCCTCCACTAACACCTTCAGGCTTCTTATCCCACAGCACAGAGAAAATGGTATGCTGGCAGAAACTACAGCACTGCTACTAGGTCATTCACTCTTGTGTCACCCAACAGAGTTCCTTAATCTCCCTCTCCTGATATGTGTTTCATGACTAAATCTCCCACACACTTGGAACTGCTCTGAGACCATCTGCTCTTTTCTCACAAGTGGAGAGTAATGATTTTGCTCAGTCTGACTCAGCACCCAAAGGAGTTGCTCTCCTTGTTAATACAGGTGTGTGGTGTGTGGGGGAAACTAGGTCAAAAATTAGGACTGTTTTTACAGCTAAGACTCTTGTTTCTCCAGGGAATTGCTGATTTCCCCCTTTTCCCTCCTCCCCCTTGCAAGACCAGGCACTTGCTGACTGTCAGCGGACAGCCTTCTCAGAGGAGGTACCACCGACACTTCTTGGTTGTTTCCAAATCTGAAGCAACAGCATTCCCTCCCCAGACAGGATCCTCTGAATGAAAAAATTCTCTGAGCATGAGTGAATGTACTGAATTTCCTCTTGCTTTCTCAGGACTCTTAAACCCTCAGCTTGCAGGACTGTACTTTTAGTCTACATGTGGTCACAGGCTGGTTTTAGGCACAAAGAACTGCAAAGGTGAGTGGCAAAGGGCTGCTCCAGCAATATGATGGAGACAGGAGATGAACAAGGGTTTAAAAGCTGGTGATATTCTCCTGCCCATTTTTTTTTTCCATTCCTACATTGTCGCAGTCAGATCAGGGACATCTTAGTTCTTCTCATCCTTGGGACAATAGAAGCCAAGTCAGCCCATGCAACCAAGAAGCCTTGAACCAGACCTATTAAATCAGCATCGTAATCAGGATGTAGATGAACAGCCATGTGCAGCAACATCCATAAGCTCTGTTACTTCCAGCCTGTTTACTGGCACAAGTCATTGATTTAAAGCTTCTGTGGAGACTCCAAGAACCATTTACAACTTGCTTTGTTGCTTTTTTCGCCTTCTTAATTAGCTCTGGAAAAACTCCCTGCTGTGGAAGCAACTCCAGTTTTGTGACAAGAGGAGGAATAAGTTAGTCTTGTCTCTGGGCCTGGTTTTGTTTTCAGCAAGGAAGGGAAGAAGCCACACGAACTCATCGCCTGAGTAGCCACAGGTCTGAACTTGAAGGAGACTAGTCATCCATCAATCCTTTCATTTTGCTGAAAAGATTTCACTTGAAAGAATCCAACACTTGTAAAAAGTCATTTGAACAGTGCTGTTCCTCCATGGACCTCCAAGGGCAAAGTGAATGGAACTGACACACAGCACATCAAGACATGATCCCAACAGGAAGCACCATAAGCATGGTTAGACTAAACAATAAACTGAGATTAGACCATCCTGTGCCTTCCCTCAAGTCACTGCAGCTCCAGAAAGTGTCCAGTACCCTGGTCCAGCAAAGCACTTGAGCACATGTGCAACTTGAAACGCAAGCTACAGGAACAGTATAAGTGAGCTAACATCGGTTTAAATAGGAGAAGATCTTGTAGGAGAAGATCTTCATTTTCCTAAGTGGCCTGGATCAAGGCCTTAAATGCCTTTGTACTTGTTCTAATTACATTTCTTCTCACTTTAGGCATTATGAATGAGATCCAGACATTGGTTTTGTTCAGGAAAGGGGGAAAGGATCTATACTTGGCACAAAGAATCGTTATCCAGTGTCAGGTGCATGTATCTTTTTATCTTTTTTTTTTAATATCAACTGAATGGAAAGGAGAAGGGTTTTGCTTCCAAAAACTGTCCACTACCAATTACTATCAAATACTTGCTGATCTTGTAATCATCACATTCATCAGCTCCTGGGTGTCATCTTGCATTTTCCATGGTTCTTGGCACCTCTGTGTGGTACTACCAATGGCAGCAGCATGTTGATCTCCAGCTGCCAAGTGCTGCTGGCCAGCATCCTAAATTTTTGGGTGGTTCTTCACTCTGACAGAAAGGACTGTTTCGGGTTCAATCAGGTCATCCATGAGCAAAGGAAAAAGAGAAATGGAGATTGTTAACACATAAATCTATAGGAGTGATATATCAGCAGAGAAAAAATGCCTGGGCCAGTTCCTCAGCTGTTGCAAATCACTCGATCATCAGAGGAGACCACAAGGCTAGGAGATTCATGGCAGACTCAGACCTGGTCTTAATTTTCCTCAGGCCCGCTTCTATGATTTACACTTTTGCTGAGCAAGTGACACAGGGTGTCAAATGCTATCAAGCTGATTGATACTGTAAACAAGGACTAAATGTGCACAAAGTACAAAGGCAGGGAAGAATCAGGCCCTGTGTATTCATTAACAGCCTCCTGTTCCCCATGGGGTAAAGTTGATACATTGCTCCTCACTTCCAAGCGATGGAAAGCTCTGTGTCAACTCTGCTCCTGCTGATAGTGCCAAGGGAGTTTGAGTTTGTTCCTCCTCCTCTTACCCCACAAATTTCTTTCTCACACCCTTGCCCACAGAAAAATATTTTACAAAGGTACCTTTCAAATCACCCCCTGAATGCAACAGACTGTCCCCAGTTAAGCCTTTGCCAGTGTCTGTAGCCAGATTTCACCTGCCTCTGTACAGACAACACAGGGACATGAAGGTGGTCTGTGGCATATCTTAGCAAAGTGTGCCTTTTGGCTTGTGAGAGCAGCTGCCACCAAAAGGTGGTTTTAGGCTAAAAATGCCTCACCTGGTGTAATTCAGTGTGCCTACACTGAAGATGGAGCCATTTCCTCCAGAGGTTTATCTGGTCCACAACATACAGATTCAGTCCTCAGCAGTCGTGTATCCAATAATTCAGCTTGCTTGGGGCTTTTTAACTCGTATAGTGAAGCTTGCTGAAAGTGCCTCTGTTCCAGGGCACTCTTTTGAAATATGTCTTAGCTTCCAAGGGTAATGAACTCTTTTATAATAAACGCCTAGCTATAATGTGAACAATACTTGGCTTCCAGGAACTGCCTTATAATTACACGGCTCAGTATTGCATGTCAGAGGTTTGCTTCATCTTTAATATTTTATGAAGAAATTCAGATTCTGACAGTAAAAGTATTTAACCCAGAGGACCTAGAACCCCGACTATTATTTTGCAAAGTAGCCATCCAGCTACACTTTGGTGCACCGGCATTATCCCTGGTGCATATTCACACTCTTTGATACTCTCTAAGTAGACACAACCACATGCTGTCCAGATGGAAACCTGGCTGCATCATTACATTATATTGAAATAACCCAATACCACCTGTTTCTGCTGGGGTTCCTGCCAACATTTTCCCATAAAACATTTATTTTGCTAATATTTTAGTTGGTCACCACAGAAGGACACTTGAAGTTAAAGATTTACCATGTGTGCAGCCACAGGGAAAACCCTTAAAAAGAAAAGCAGCAAAACTCAAGAATAGCTAATGCCTATTGTTTAAAAGGTGGATGTTCACCTAGGCACTAGGTATTAACACTCTGCAGGGACCCAAAACCAAACACAGGTTTTTGGCAGTGTACATCAAGTGAATTATCTTAACTGTCTTGGTACTCACCTCTCATATAATTAAAGAAAAACTTTCATGTGTGAAGTGGGACTAATATACAATAACACTAATGAAAACTTTTTTTTTATTATTATTAATCTGCAATGCTATAAAACTCCCAGTTTCCTTCCTCTCCCCCTCTGCAGATAAAACAGCTTATCCTCAGTGAGTCTGTATAAATGAGAACGACTTTACAACTCCCAGCCTATTTGAGATGTTTGAAGTATTTATTAGATACCTTCTACAGCAGCAATAGGATTTTTTATTTAGAAATTATATTTTTAGTGACATTTTACTTCAAAAAAAAAAAAAGCAATAACCACTGCACTTATCAAAAGCATTTGATAAAAATTTTCCCAGCATGTGGTTACTCAGATATACCTTATACTTTTTAGTGTTGATCTCTGTATAAAAGTCCAAATGGTAGCTGGACACAAAGGCCTTTTTCTCAAATATATATATATTCTATTTGAAGAACATCAAAGTTTATAAAAAATCCACTACTCCCAGTGTATTTGCTGGGCATCAATTATTACTATTCAATTTTAAAAGTTGCTGTCTTCCAAAGGGAGGAGTAACGATGTCATGTAAAGTGACCAACAGAATCCCACAAAGCCCCAGCAGTGTTTCTTCAAATGCAGTAGATCAAACACACATGAATTATTTGGCAAATATAGGCACATCAGTAGAAAAAATGGATGTGATCCAAAAACAAAATCCAGAAACAGAACAAACATGTACAAACTAAGGCAGTAATCCCTAATTACAAGTGAGAATTTCTTCAGCTGTAAGAAAACTACCTTACAAGAGGGGAAAAAGAGTTGGGAAAAAATAAAAATGTGATGTTTTTCTGGAAATTTTGATTGAATAAATTTAAGATACCTCCAATTCTATTACACTGCAAAATTAACCAATAAAAATCCACCAGAAAAAAATAACAGTAATTTAAAAAAAAGAAGAATGTATAAAACCAGCTACATGTTCACTTGCTCAGATACGTTCTAAATATAGCCCCAGCCATTTTTATCATGTCTGAGAAACAGAATACTTTCATAGGTTGTAAAGGAACAATACGAGAATTGAAAGAGAAAGGGAGCAGTCATGAGTTTGGCCCCATTTTGTTCCTTTCTCCTTTTCATCTTCATTCCACATTCCATTCCCAATAAAATCCCCCATTTATAACCAAATCCCTGGCTGCTGGCACGAAAGTAATTTAAATTTTTGCCTATTTTTAAAAAGCCAACTTATAACCTGCAATCATTACAGTAATTGATTAAATATCACAAGCAAAGCAAAGTACCTATTTGACAGCTTCTATTCATGGCCGCATACCTTCCCTGCAGACAGGTAGTTAGATAATTAAGCAATCCATTTCACTGCATATATGCTATACACAAAAGAAACTGACACACAATGAATCTTGCTAAGCTTTTGTTCAACATATGAAATACTGGATAATCACCTTTTTTATGAAAGCACTTGACCTTTAAATTGATATTCCCCCCAAAAAGATGGTAATCGCTACTCAAAGAGATATTGAATGTGCTGCGGCTAATCCAGGAGATCATTGCCCATTAGTCATTATTAGATTTTTTGAATCTAAAGGTGAGCGTTTGATTATAACAAAGAGAAAAAGAAAACACTATTTAGGTTGCTGTGAATGCCTATACTTTTCTCTTTGCAAATCACAGTGACAATCAGAGTTATAGACGGCCTGTAACATGAATATCATTTACCCATTTGATCCCTACTCAGAGAGCAGCTTTAAAAGCTTTGAATGACAGAAAGCAAGATTATCAGTGACAGCGATTTTAAATATTACACATGTTGCCTGTATTACAAGTGTTTTTCTTTAGCAGCTGATGACTATTACATTCTTTTGTATAATACATTGGAAATACATTTCTTTCCTCTGTTCAGAAAAAAAGGTAACAAAAATGTTTAAATGCAAAGGGGAAACTGCACAGCCTTCCGGGGAAAAAAAAAAAAAAAAGGACACAAAAAACTTACTCTTTCCTTTAATTACATTTTAATTGTTGTCCTGTTCATCTTTTACATGACATCACTAATCATATGCTGCATCCCAGAAATTACATTTCAGCTACAAGGACAACATATAGTACAACACCGGTTGGATGATCATGCTCAGAAGGAAGCGGATATAGGGTCATACTCTACCCAGAAGCCATTGACAACTGGGTGGAACCACAGTCCAACCTGTGCTGGTTCACATCCTTATCAGTGACCAGGAGGAGATGATGGAGAGCTCTCTCAGCAAGTTTGCAACAACAACAAATTGGGGATCTACTGATATACCCTCAGATTGGGGATGCTATCAAAAGGGGTATCGATGAGCCAGAGGGACTCTGTGAAATTCAGCAAGGACAAACACAAAGTCCTAAACCACGAAAGAAGTCCCTGGACACAGCACAGGCTTGGGATAGGCTGGCTTTGTAGAGAAGAGGGTCAGTACATGTTTCCCACAATATATTTATAATCAAGAGCAGATCAGAAACTGCATTCTTACAGTAAAAAGCTTCTGTGAGCACAAAATTGAAAAATCTTTTTGAAGAAAAAAACCCACAGTATGTTTTTACACTTGTTTATTTTAAGCCTTTTAAACTTCATGGCTATTTCACCAAGGTATGTGTGACAGATTGCATATTGGTTTTTTGCATTAGAGGTTATATTTAACACTCTTGGGCTTGAAGCAAAAATATTTAGGGAATTCTTTTCATGTAAGAAGACAACCTAGATGACCTTAAAGGTCTGACCTTCAGATCTGGTAATCTGACATTTTCAAACAGTTCCTTTCCAGTCAAATGCTCCTGATATTCTTCATGACTGTTTTACCAACGTGAGTGCCGAAACACACGTCTGCCAGTCCAACACAATTCAGACCCTTTCCCACATTTACATGTGAAACCTGATACCTGCCTTATTGGTGTCTGCAAATCATAATGCAGGACACAACACATTCAACTTTAACTCGATTTTCCTTTGGGATATGTTTTGTTCCACCCCTTCCATAAGCTGATTTTAGGATGTATTGAGATGTTCCCCGACAGCATTTTCCTCTTCGTTGGCTACAGCGAGCACTTGCATAACCAACCTCAACCAGAGACAAATTCCTTGGTAGGTGTTGGGGCAGTGGATCCCACCTTCCACCCTGCAATGCCTGAGCACCTTCTCCAATGAGCAGGAATAAAAAACCGCGACCAGGGTTTTTTAATGCTAACCCAGAATTTTACTCCCCACCTTTCACAAGAACTGACAATCATCACATGCACAAGTTTTCTAAAAGAAGTCAATGCACTATTACTGTGTAAGAGCAAAATCCAGTAAATGATTTAGGTAGAAACTGAATGCCTAAAGACAAAATTGTGACTCCTAATCATACTAGATATCTTCCCAATACAACTTAAAGTTTCCTCTCATATCTAAAGCTCTGCATCTGGGTGTCTGTAAGGCCTCCCCCAGTTGGAACAGCTCAGAAACTCTCTGGAAGCCTTACAAAATAAACCCAGCAGACATATTTTTCCAGACTTGTAATGATAATTTGCTGCATGAAAGATAATCAATATCTGCAGATTCAAAGAGCACCTGGCATCATCGAGCCACAGCTGTTAAGAGTTCACCTTCAGGATAAAACCTAAGGTGAAAGACCTCACCATCACTCCAAAATGATAAATATTTGTTGCATCGCCGCTCCGCAGAACTAATCATTATGCCTACAATAATTTCTCTGCTTTTGTCTCTCTCACTCCCTCCTGAGCAACAGGGTTTTTTCCAGCCTTGTCCAGGCTTCTAATCTCGTAGGGCTTCTTGCCTACCTCCTGCTTTCCAGTTACTGTCCATAATTTCTTTTGTGATGTTTCCATGGAAAATTGCTGCCATATAGACCCAGGAACAGCTGATGAAGTGGTTTCTGTGAAACATCAGTAAATAAATCACTACTCTGATTTCATTTGTGACCCCATTGTACCAAGATCTCCATGATTAAAAAATTTGCTTTAGCAAATAATATCATCATTTATTTTTATTGAGGACATAACCCAAAATGGGTAAGGTTTTCCTTCTTTCATACAAACAAAATATTAGTATCATTGTTATTTATTGCTTGCTATAGCCTGTGCTTCACAGTGCTAAACTTTACAAACATCAGGGCTGTTTTTTCCCAGAACGGGAGCAGAAGTTCTCATCTGTGGTACAACAACTGGAGAGATAGTAGAGATGTTTTCAAAATTACCTTGTGAAAGAAAGGAGAAGAAGAATCTTAAACAATATTTTAATTATGAAGCCCTACGACAGATGATTCTGTATTTCATCATTTTATCCATAATATTGAATTTTAACTCTACTTATTTCTTTCACTCGCAGGCTGTCCTTGCCTACATCCCACCTGAACTTCCTGCAGTCAGACACCTTCCAACCTATATCTACAAACATAAATGGAGTTATGCACAATGGAAACAAGAAATGCAGGCATGTAAATAATCACAGTAAGAATCCCTCATTAAATTCTTCTGAGAGAGCAACTCTGATGTTAAATGCACTTGCAACATGGGGGTTTTTTTCTATTTAAGAAAATCAGCAGTATTGAAAGATAATAATGATGTTTTAAATGAGAACTATATATATCTAGGCATACATCTGGGATGTTTGGGGTTTTTTTAACTGTTCCTCTATCCACTGAAATATAAAACTACATTTCTGTTGTAGGAGTGATATGAAATGTAGTCATTTCCTCTTCAAAATCCTGAAAGAGTTCCTTTGCATTTAAAACTGAAATGAAATTGCCCTATCATGTTAAGTTTTTATTTACACAGGTTATTCAGATGTCTCTTTGTAGGGAAAAAATATTAAATATAGCTATATTTTGATATCAAAACACTTGTAAAACTTGATTGAGATTACATGGAAGGAATCAGATTGAATAAAACCTTTGTATAAATTCTGATATCATAATTGCTTTGATTTAAAATCAGATCTTCTGTGGCAAACATTTTCCCCTGTCTGCAGAAGGATTCATGGTGATGTTTAGTGGAGGTTTGCCAAAATTAAGGAACAAAGTTTTGCCCTCCAGATGTGTAAAGTACTTTCATTTTCTTCCCCTGTCTAATTCACTATTCAATAAAAAAAAAATGTGTTCCATAAAAACTGCTCCCAAAACCTTCAAATCCTAGATACATATCTTTGAACGGGATGAATTCTTTTTTTGGAGATACCTCTTCTCTTTGCACTGACTAGAGAGATTCAAAGCAAACTGCTTAGGCAGCTTTTAAATAGCTAAAGCTGGAGCAACAAATCCCACCCAGAATCGAGGAAAGGTCAAACCCAACTAGCAACCAAAGACAGCAGCAACACTACTACAAATAAATACAATTTTAAAAAGTAGATACAAACAGGCAATGTCACTGTGCACTCTGCTTATATAGCCCCCAGGTTACCCTTTCAGCATTTAAACCCAAAACGAATCGCTGCAGGAAATCTTAGTTTTGCACTTCAACAACAGAGGAAAAGAGCAAGGAGATATTTTCAAAGGCAAAACCAGGAGTTAAATGTTTTTTTTTCCCACTGACTTCCAAGAAGAGCAGAGCTTCTCACTGGGACTGAGAGAGGCTTGACTGGAGACACCCAACAGAGTGACTGCAGGGCCCAGTCCCACACAACACACACACAAAAAGCAGCAGAGATCAAGGGCATCCTTGTCCTCCTCTGGACAATAATGAGCAAGTCATTCTTTTTAAATCCCTCTCAAAGGAGTCTGACAAAGGAAGTGTCTGAGACAGAGCTAGAAAATAAACTAGTCCTCCCCAGCCCAGCCACAAGGCCTTGTTTACCAGATCATCACCCTTCATCCTCCTCCACATCCTCCTTACTGGGTTACTTTTCTCATAATTATACTGGGAATTTTAATTCCAAACCATGGGAACGCTGAAGGTGTGTCTGTGTGCATATGTGCAACGCTTATACTTCCAGTTCTGTATCCAAAACTCAGCCAACGCCATGTCAGGATTAAGAGTTATCAAAAGGTACAGCTGCATCAATGGTAAACAATGCTGACATCCTCAATCCTACTTCAGTAGCTCTACTGATAAATATCATTACCCTGGCTCCGGTGATCCAGTCTATAATTCCTATCAGGACAGCAGTAGCTGAGAAAAAAAAGTGAAAAACATAGAAGACTCTAAAAACACTTTTAGAGGACTGAAGGAAACAGAAGTGGCAATCTTATGGGCCTTCTCATCACCAGTTTAATGAAATTTGGTAAAAAGTTCCAGCTACAGAAATATGACTTTTACGTCATGCTTTTGGGATATAAATCTTCTCAGAGAATAAGCTGAATGAAATACAGAACAGCGATTTATTACTTTTATTTTGGTTATTATGATGATTTTATACTGCCTGTAAGAAACAGCAGCTGAGCTGACTATGCCATTGTCAAAGTCAGTGCCATTCACAGAATGTGGGGTAGGCACAATGGGAGGTAGGATTCACTACTCTAGGCAGAACAGATGATGCTCAGGGTCACTGAGGAAAGGTTAATGCAATAAATAGCAGGCAAAGGACAGCTGAGGGTAGAGAATTTCTGTAGGAAGTAGAGCAGGAAGCAGAGCAGTTACAGGAAATGTTCTGGATACAATATGAAATATTTATTTTTCTGGTTCTTCTCATGTGTCCATATAGCTTCAGTAACCTAGACCAGCACACTTGGGTTTAGATGCTATTTAGAGCACAGTGATGAAAGCAGCTGGTGTAAACTCCACTGCAGCCTTGAAACACAGTTATCACATGTAAGCAGCTAAAAAATGTGGCACTTTGAAAAGAGGCACAGTAGGACAGTTAAAGGCACAGTATAACTAGCCCTGGTTTGAAAACTACTTCACGTTTGTGATCTCACTGGAGATATTAATACAGTAATATTAATAATAGAGCCATTAGGAATTGCCAAGTGGAAATGCACAGCCATGTGTTCTCCTGCTTCTGTCAGGGCAATCTCAGCTGAAGAAGGTCCTTTCCTGCTGCATGTACAGGCTCTGGCTGTAGATGGGAAAGCAGCCACACAGGACCTACTTCATGTGATCCTTTTTTGAAGTATTTTACTGATTCTACATTTTCCAGAGCCTGATCTAGCCCCTGAATGCCAATAGACAGTAGGTAATAGATGTAACATTACCAAAAGATATTGGGAAAGAGAGGCTCTTAGATGTGTTTATAAATGTGTGCTCAAAAATGAAACTATATTTTTAAAGTCTTGGTCCTTTAGCTTTGAATGAAAAGGCAAGGATTCTCCACACTTCAACATGTTCATATGTGTAGAATTTGGACTGACCTTACTACATACATACGAATGCACATCCTTAAGAGAGTCCCATTTATGACTCCATTATTTCCTTTACAACACAGGGACAAATTCTTCCCTGGTGTATTCAGTGTTGTAATACTGCAGTGCCTCGATCTGCTACAGAGGCCGTGTACTGTTGTCATTATCAGTACAATGCAGGGAAAATATACAGTGAAATGTAGGAGAATTTATTAACTTATTTATTGATGTGCTACCTACGGGGCCAAGAACATCATGACTGCTTGTAGGGAGTCAACACCTTTCCATAACAGCTTGGTGAATGAGGGAATTCCTGCTTGCTAAACAGTCTACATCTGCAATACCAGACTAAAACACTCTCAAATAAATGTATTCCTTGATCTAAAAAGGCACATTTCACATCCCATGAATCAATTGTCTTCACTCTCCAAACACAAACGACTGTGTCCTACACTCATTTACAGTAGCGTTAATCCAAAATAACGCCACCAAGTCGGTTGAGGTACTCCAGATTTACACTAGTGTGAGTGAGAGAATTTGGCACCCAGTACCTATGGTTGTAGATCCTCAGCTGGTGGAGATCATCACAGTTCTTTCAAGTCAATGCCTCTGAAACTAATGTAGTTATGCTGATTTACACCAGGTGAGGATCTGCCTTGTGGTTTCTGGCTTTAAATTCTCTTCCTGTCAGCTGTCTCATTCCAAAATGGTTTCAATAGACAACTTCTAGCCAGAATTTCCTCTGCTATTTATAGGATTATCTCAAGAGTTTCTACGATAATCCCCATATTTCCATCTTTGTACCAGAGCCTATTCCAGGATTGTATTACAGCCAAACTATTCACATATCCAGATGACACTATTCCTTCCTCCTATTTTCCCTTCCCTATTTGGGGTGATTATACAGAGGGGAAATGTCTCTCATGGCCAGATCCTCAGCTGGCATAAATCAGCATAAAATTGACATTAGTGATTTACATCATTTACCAATATAGAAGAAAAGACAAAAAAAAGAAAAAAAAAAGTTTTTACCAATGCAGTTTAAAATTAGTAACAGGTCTTTAAAATAATATTGAAAGAATATTAAAATGTAACCCATATGTACACCTTTGATGTGTGTTTTACTGCCTCAGCTAGGCATCATTTCCAGCTTGGAATGACAAAGCTTCTTGCTGTTTTGCTTCATAAAATCCTCAGCGATTCTTCCCCTAAGTAGTCCATACTTATTCAACATACTTCATCTCAAGTAGTACTTAAAACACAACACCAAGGGCTTTCACAAACAAAATCTATTCTGCCAATTTCACACTTTCTTTTCATCCAGCAAAATGTTAAATCCAACCTGTTGAAATAGGTCAGGTTGAACAGAATTTAAGCTTGCTATACAAAAGTGCCACAGGGGATCTATAGACCTCAACTGTCATTCACACTCCAGAAATCTTACAGTAAATAATTTACCATACAATTTGCCATTTTGATCCATACAGAATTCTCTTATCTGTAATTTCCTAGTGCCAGTGTTCACTGACAAACATTTTTATTCCTCTTCTCTAGAGCTAGGTTTTCTCTACACTGAGTCCTTGTAAACAAGCAGATACCTGATCACCTGTGATACTCTACACAAAGATCTTAATTAATAAAACAATCCCGATCAGAAGAGAGCTGCACACACAGCAGAGAGAGTTGAAAAGGAGAATTCCCTGCAGAGACGGACTCAGAGCCTGTGAATCCCTTCCGAGAATCAAAGCAATCTGCATCATAAGCACATTTTCCCCGTACAGAAGTGCTTGCAGGAACTGGCAGTTTCTACAAGGATATAAGTAAAAACAAAAGAGGTAAAGCTGACTATTGCGATTTCCACTTGTTATACTTGATGTCTTGACACAGTCTTCTGGGGAAGATCTCATAGCCAGTGGCAGAGACTACATATGTAGGAGAAGCCGTGTGTTACCAAGGGCAATATTGAATACAGGCTCTTCAATCCAGCTCTCACAGGTCGACAAATGAAAGCCTTTCCCCCCTCCATCACCACACACACCCTTCTTTTCCCCAGGGCCAAAAAGGCTGGAGTAACGCTGAGCACTCCTGGCCTGGAAATTAGTTGTTATATGTTTGTGGGGGTGAGGGGTTGGCAGAAGGGCAGATCTTATTTCAAATAAATATGTTTCCTCCTTTCATTTCCCTTCACCTTTCACATGAGATAGCAAACCAGGATATCAGTATTCAAAGTCCAAGTCAAAGATTTAATTTTGTACAGTTTATACTACTTGAAATCAGGTTATTGCTTTATCTTTATGGAGATGAATTTAAATTGAAAACAGAGAAATCGGAGGAACCATGAGGATACCACACTCGCAGCAGCAGGCATTTAAGTGAGAATGGTGTGTTTTCACACTCTTAGGTTCTTATTCAGCCTTAGGAGTGGCAAGTCAATGCATACAGAAGTCCAGTGAGGCCCATGAGCAATGGCTGCTAAACTCCTGCAGAAAAGGTAACCATGTTCCATCTTTCTGCTGCTCCATCACAGGGGTAAATTCGCTTCACTTACTGGGATAAAAGTCACTCATTCTGTTGACCTGATTGGAGTTAGACCAGGAATAATTTGGCTATAAAGAAGGAATGATACACAGAAGGATTATTTCAGGGTGTAACTTCTGGCTATGGTTATTTTCTAAAAAATCTGTAAGACTAGTCAATAACAAGACTGCGAAATTCAATCTCATTTCAGATAAAGTAATGACACACAACACTGTATAAGATGTACATACTTTGTTTACAAGCTGCCACTCCTTAGATACTGTTATGTAGTTAGATCACTAATTTAGCTAATGGGATATTAAGGATCAAAGGTTTGGAATCAATAAAACTAATCCGATAAGGAAGATGGACAAGACGGAGAGTAACATCACTATACTGCTATCTGAAGTGTTTGAATCAAAACAGCTTGCCAGGAAAGAGATCCCCAGGAATCCCTGTGAATTACAACAAATGTAGCTTGGTAAGAGTCTAGGCTGGAATTTGTGAAGTGGGTGTAATTTTGATGTAACTTCTTATCTCTGAAAACACTGTGGGTAAAATCTTGATCCCACTTAAGTTAAACAGACACTGACATCAGTGGAGTGAAGGATTCATCTCATGATAAAGGCCAGAGGTAGACCAATGAGCTATGCTGTTAAAATCCCATTCATCAAGTTCAAGAATCAAGTAAAAAGCTTTATTGTCTCTGAATCTAGAGCTATTCCTTCCACACATTCAAGTGGCTATGACTAGGTAGACTAAGAATTCATTTTCTAGTGCTGAGCGCATAATTCCTAACAAATATTAAGTCTAAGTTTTAAGCTGGTTGTTTCTGCCTACTGGTGATGAAAAGCTGTCTGCAAGTGTTCAGTTCCTGACACTTATTCTGGCAGAAGGCAACTGCAGATGAAAAGTACATGGCATTCTTCCTGCTGTCTGACTGAATTAGCAGGTAAGAAACTTAACACAAAGCTTAAATCTAAATTAGGTCACTGGAACTGCCCTCTCCATTCATTAAAAGCAGAGCCTAGGGGAACTGACCTTCTGCTTTTGGTACTCCAGGATTTCTGCATGAGCTTAAGAAAAATTTTCTCCTGCTAATGTCTGCTGGACAGAAAAAGGGTTGTGGACAAAACAACAGCTGAAGTGAATTGCGACATTTATGCTCCAAATTTTTAAACTCCATGCCCAAATGCATTTTAAGTAGAGTCAACTTATTTCTCCACAGATGCACACAAAGGTAGCACTGAAGGAGAGTTAGATACATTTTAACAGATACCACACTTAAAACATTTAGAAGAACATTTGCACCATTTATTACAAGTGCACAGCAGAAATCACAGTCACCACGGACAAACACAATCCTGTGTGACCAGATTGATCTTCCCTATTATCATCAAAAACATCAGTCGCTGCATCACAGGTGTACCAGAATTCAGCAAGATGCAGCAAAATTTTCCTTTTTCCTCAACTTTTCACGCTTGTAGATTTAGCAGCAATGAGCCCTCAAAACATCTGTTACCTAATTGGGGTTCTTTTGTCTCAGATTATTGGCTTGGATTACTGAGAGACTAACAGGTTGCACCCAAGCTAAGGAAACGAGTCCATTAGCTCTGCAATGAATACTTACATGTGTCTGTCTGTAGACAGGATCCTCATTAGGCAGGCTTTGAGATAAGCACTGAAATTACTTCTTCTGGCTTCAAATTTAGCCAAGAACACGCCATCATATGCAACTCCTCAGCCTACTCAGTTGCCTGTCCTAGTGACCAGACAATAACTGTGATCAAATGTGCCCATAATAGTTTCCCTCAAACTTTCAAATCACCTATTTTACAGAGCAATTCATAGAAAGTTTGCTAATTATGTAAATCCAAACTTTCTTACCTTTATAAATGTTAATGCTCTGTCAGACAAGGACACAATAACCCCACAATAACCACTGAAATATCCACAGAAAATTATACTGAAGAAAAATGCATTTCCATTCTGGCAAAAGATGAAGAATTTCAGATTAAAAGATTGAAATATCTGTAAATGTTGATGATCTGAAGAAGCAAAAGGGAAATTAGAAAGAATTCCTATTATTTTACACTGGTATAGATATAACACCAGAGGCATGCAGACACTAAGAAAAGATACTCCAAATAGCCGGGTGTGATAAAAATGTATTACAGTTAAAGCTTCTGGAAATTTGAAGTAAAGGGTATTCCTGTATTGATATGCAAAATGCTACAAAAAACCAAAATAAATACAACACCTGGCAAAACCAGATTATCTCCACAAAATGCCCAGAGAGATGTAAACACAAGGACAGTAATTCTGGCCCAACTACTTCGTAATTGAAAAGGTTGAGGGTCTCTAATGCCACAGGTAGCAAAACCTGAGGGAGTGAAACAGTAGCTCTAAAGTGGCCCAAGGAGCAGGCTGGCTCAAACACCACCAATTTCTGCAGACTATGTGTTAATCCTAATTACACTTGGATTTCCCTTGTGAATTTCTTCTAACAAAGGGATCTTTGTGAACATCCAGTATTTGAACTTAATGTCCAGGGTGTATCAGCCAGTGCCACCGCTGACATGACATCATTGCTAGAACCTGCATAAAAACTGCATTACAAAGCCAACAGCTATTCAAGTATTCCTGCAAAGGAGGAATGGCACTGGCATGCTAAGAAAAAGAATTTCCAAGTAGGAGCGGTCAGGAAATATTTTTTGTTCCAGTGCACTTTTTCTTTTTTTTTTTTTCCTTTTTAATTTTCCATGGAAAAGTAACAACCCACATGTTGAATTATTTTTCATTTGGGTTTTTGTTTTTCACCACTGATTTGATGAAAAGCCTTTTTCATTGAAGAAGACATGCGAGCTTTCTTGAAAAAAAAATGACAAATTCAACTTGGAAGACTGTATTTTTTAACATAATGCTATCTTGTGATCATCATAATATCTGATTACAAGGCTTAAATAATCAAACTACCATGGCCTACATCTCAAACAATACAAGTGAACACACGAAGTATTTTGTTTTTCTTAAATATTCCTACAAATAGTACTCAATCATTCAAATGAGGGTGCAATGCGAGCAGAAAAAGGCAGATTTTTGGCTGCTATCAATCAGCACAACTCCAGTGAATTCTATAGAGTTACACACATTTAGATTAGATTAAAATCTGCCCTCAAGATTGAATCATATATGAACACAGGCAAATCAAAATATACGCTTTTTTAATTCGGTTACCCCAAAGAGAAAAAGTATTTCCTCTCTTTGATCATGTTAAATAAATGTGGTCCAACAGAACAGAATATGACGTTTTTCAGCAGAAAGTTTCACTGATTTAATAGCTCTGGAGTCAGAGCTGAAACTCTCATTGACTTTGCAACTCCAAAGTGGACATTTTTAACCTTTCAGAGTAGCTGTGGAGTTGCCACATCAATATGCCCTTGTTACCCCTGCAGAATGCAACTAAAAGAGAAGAAAATAAAATAAACAGAGCACAGGCTGAAACAAAGGGCAAGTTAAACACTCACTCTTTAGCTCTTGGTGTTACTGGGCTGGTCAGGAAATGAAACCATTGCTGTAGGAATTTGAAGGGGTGACTATACAGGGAAGGGGGTCAAGGTTTGGGGTGGCTTCCTCTCCCTTGGCACTGGGAGCCAGAGAAATCTTGTATCACTGACCCAGCTCCGGATGCTGGGTAAGTGGCTGGTAATGGATGGAAACATTAGAGAAAATAGCATTTCCTAATGAACAACTAGAGAAAATACCACAAGAACATTGCTTCTTTTGGTGATCCACAGCTGTATTTCGTAGAAGGAAAACTACTTCCTTATATTCAATTTTTTTAAGTTCTTGCAATCAACCACAAGATTGGGAAGCTTCTGGGAAGGTTGATGTTTTAAGTCAACCACAGAAAATTCACATATTCACACGCATACAACTCTAACCAAAACACACTTAATGCCATAAAAAGATGAAAAAAATATATCCTTATCTAGGGTAAAATTATTCCCATAAATCTTTGGAAACTAAGTCACATCATAATGAAAATGACTGGAGGAAATATGAAATACATTTATGCTGTATCACACACACCTGCTGAGCAGAGGCCCAGATATACAAGCTCACTTATTTTATCATTTCCTTGGCCCCAATCCCACAGTGGGACTGAGAAGGACAGACAGGTGCCAGCAGGTAAATGAGAGCTACACAACCCAGCATGACACAGCCTCCACGATTCCCTCCTGCTCAAGCAGACAAAGCTTCTTCCTATCAGTTGCCTTAACAGGTTCCCTGACAAAATCTAGCCACATCCTAACTTCTGGAGCCTGCATCATTTTCCACTCTGTTCTCAGTGTTGGCTTTGCAGGACCCTTTTATTGAGGCGCTTGGAGCAGGTCTGGAATCCCAAGTGGGTCGGTGGTACACAGTGTGCAACACGGGGCTGTGGGAGCTGCAGAAGGCAAAACCAACCACCTCATGCAGGCTGCCAGATTGCTATTGGACACCCCAGTGCCATTCCCCTTGAGCCTTCCAGGATGCTCAGAATAACTTCCAATCTGGACTTCCTTCTTTTACTTTGAATTCATCCTGGGTTCATTCATCACTGGGAGGCATGCAAGGGGAAGAAGAGAAACACCAGCTTTTCCTTTTCCTCTCTTTTCATGCACTCTATTTCCGTTCTCTCCCTCGGGAAGGCCAGGAGCTAGTCCTCCTTCCTCTCCACCCCATCAGGTTTATGTAGCACATCCAAAAGTTGGGAGATGATGTTTTCCACACCTGTCTAACACAGGAGCTTCGCAGAGCTGCCCACCAGCCACCCACTGTACAAGCAGCAAAACTTGCACAGCTTGATCAGGTCCCTTTCATATACTGAAATAACGCCCAAGAGGATACTTGGGGATGCAATATCGAATAAGAAAACTCTGTATTTATTAACACAAACCCGCACATCCCATCTTTAGAAATTGGCCGTTCCTTTAGTAGTGGTATCCCACTAACCCTTCTCCTTGTTTCTGTTGAACAGCAGCAAATACATATACAGAAAACAATAACGGAAAAGCACTTATTGGACATCATAGATTCCCATGGAAGGATCGACAGCAAGAGAACGATTTAGCATTAAGTCATATGTGGTTAGAGAGAGGGTTAGTTTTGAAAGAAGAAAAAAAGCAATTTTGGACAGGACTCATTAGTATAGATGGTTCAAATCCTTGTACTGTTACAGTTGACCAAAACACGTTTCAGAAAAGTAATTTAATCGCCCCCCATCTCAGTCACCCTGCTGTTACATGGAGATAACAAACCCTACTTGATCTTGATGGAGACTTATAAATGCTGTTATAATAAAGTTCAGACAATCCTTTCTGAGCGTCTTGACTCATGTCCATACAGTAACCTATTTTCCCCTATGAGAAGTCTTGGCATTCTGGCAGACCTTGCCTTCAAAATATGAACCCAAAAAGTTCATCTAGATACTGAACTTCCAAGCTGCAACAGCTATCGTTTATTTAAAAGGGCCCTTATTGTACCTTCCTGGGAAAAGGATGTATATTCCCAAACAAGCTTCACTGAAAATCCCCATGGCTAGCAGCAATATGGAATTCTGTTACATGAAGGTTTACTAGCTATAAAGATTTGGCAGAATAAACGCAGACATCTCTATAATCAGGGACTTTTTTTTTTCTTCCCTGCTTGCTCTGGTTTTCTGTGAAAAATCAATTACAAAATAGAAGTCTTAGTGATGATTTTGACTGATCAGCTGGAGAAATTTAGATAAATTTGGCTTTTCGTGGACTGCAGCTGTTGTTCTTTTTCAGTGCCTTAAAGCAATTAATCATTCCAATGTGTTGGCTTAGGAATGCTACTCCAGTTTTCCTCTACCTCCTATCATTAATCCTAACAGTATGAATCCAATTGCAAACGTTTGTTTCTTTTGTAGCATCCCACTTTTCTCCCCTTTGGTGGCTGCAGTGGTCGGGAGTTCCGGTGTGGAATCAGCTGCCATCTCTCTGCAGCCTTCACATGCTTTCTGCAACAAATGGAAGATTTTTCACAATCTCTGCCAAAAGTTTTCTGGGATGATCAGTGCCAAGGCAGGGCATCCAACTCATGGCAAACACATTGGCTACGTTTTATGAATGACCCACAACATAAGGGAAAGAGAGCAAATCCAAACCTGGCAACAAGAATCATCCCTCCTCCCACCTGCCTTAAAAAATCAGCAAACACTCAAGCGAATCAACAACAGTAACATTTTAGGGCTCAATTAGAAAAAAAAGCGGGCTGGGAGTCAAAAACTAACAAACAAAATAGAATATTAACGGAGTTGTTCATAATTGAGGGTTTTAAGGAGGAAAAATACCTGGCTAAATCACACTGTCTGGTCTAAATTCAGCAATAATTCATAATTAAAGATGATATCTAATGACCATCTAGACAAAGCTATAAAGAATAAAGGCAAAAGCCCAACTCCTCCAAAAGAGTTTCTGTTACTATTTGATTTCCTGTTATGCGATTCATTACGTGGGTCACTCTGGGTCATTGCTTGGTTTCATATCCATTTTAGAACTTCAGTTATCATTCTCATTACTGCATTTATCTTGCTCTGGAGGAAATAGGCTTTATTTTCTTTTCTGTGTAACTTGATAGTTACAACCGGTTGCTTACAAAACTTTCGCAGATCTGTTGTGTAATCACAAGCCAAATATTTGTGGCTTTTCTAAAACACTAGTTTAATATCCTCCAACCTATAATCCCCATATATTATCTAGAATTTTTACCTTTTTCAAGCAAAACTTGGGTCTAGATTGAGCACAGGAATACCTTGAAGAATGGGTAAGTTTTGCCTCCAAGACCCTTCCAAATTTCCCCATTAGACAGGGAGAAAGCCTTAAACGGTTTTTCAAGTTTTCAAATTCAAGTAAAGATTTGGACTTGGAAAGAATTTCATGTGGATTTAAAAATAACTTAGTAAATTTTTTTACTCGTTATCTTAAGTTAATGAACTCCCACACTTATTCCCGAGAAGCAGGAATATAGACGCATTTAAGAAAGGCTGTTCTTGAGGTGTTACTGAACCAGGCAGGTGCAGGATGAAAAGGAAATTTCATTAGAAAGTCTGAGTTTTTCTGAGCAGTTGTAAAAGCAGAAGTTCAGCTACTTTGGATAAGATTCAGGTAAAAATTAATTAGGTGAGCTGTGGCACAGGAAAGAAAGCTCTCTTAGCATAAGCTGAATTAAGGGAGTGCTGTGAAGGAAACTGCTCCCCAGCTTTAACAGAGCCTGGAATGGGAAGTCCACCTTCCTATCTATTCATCCCAGCTGAAGCTGAGCACCAGGTGTGTGAAATTCTGAGTGCTCAACATGGAGAACTGAACTCTTTCAGAATTCTCTTTCACCTTCCTTTGATGACCCTTGGGGGTCCCTTCCAACTCAGGATATTCCATGATTTTATAAATGGGTCCATTCCAGGAAGCCTAGATCCAATATAGTTTTAAATCCTTAAGTCCACAGGCATCCATCCGTACGTGGATTTCACTCTTCGACTAGTGCTGCTACTAGAATCAGCTACTTTATTCTCCAAATAATAATTTAAAAAAAAATTAAAAATAAAATATCTGCGAGTAACAGAATTATTGAAATCTGGTTTTCTCTAGGTTTGTTTGTCATGGTGAAGTTCCCTGGTGTTTAGAAATATACCTGCTTTGATAAAAGTGTCTTCTAGTTTGACACATTATTAAAGGCTTTTTCCTCCCTCTGGGATTTCAGAGAGTGTGAGGTGTCTTTTCCCCAGCAGAAATACTAAGAAGGTCTCTCTCCTCCACCTCACTGCTTTTTTTTGACAAAGCATGTTAGAATAATGTAACTTTGAGACCTCAGTCTGTAACAATTAATTGAAATTGCCCACTAGATTTTCAGCAGGAGGGCAGAAAGAGATACATGTTCTGAGGCAACTAGTCCTAGATCTTCAGGTCAGGACCAAGCTGTGCTCAGAGGCTGACACTTTTCAGAAGGGCTTTCCTGAAGGAAAACCGAGCAAGACAAACTGCTCTTGGATCAGAGACCACGGCTGCACCCACTGCACTCAACTAACACTGAGACAGGCCCTGGGGAAAGCATGGATCCCACGCAAGCAGCCATCCAAAGTAAACTGTGTTTGCTCAGTCCTCCACCAACTGAAATACCTCACTCCCACCACAAAGAACTGCAGCAAGTGCACACAGAGAGGTTCACAGCCCAGCTCACAGCTGGCAAGCTGTTGCTCTCTACTTGTGCTCAAAAGCCAACGTTCCCTTTGAAAACAAGGGCTGCAGCTTCCCAGAAAAAAATTGATATCCATCAATGGGACTGTTGCCTGGGCAAGGACAGCAGGCTTGGTCCATGCCCCGCAGGTGGGTGATCCCACACCAACTCCTTTCCAGCATTCCTGTTTGCAAGGCGCACGAGGATGAAATATGAAAACAAACCCTTGCAGCTGCTTTCTTCATGTCCCCACTGCAGCTGCAGGGAGTGGCTTTTCAGCTCTGTGTTACTCTAAAAGCACTTCAAAAGGAGGCCAAAAGCAACTATATGCACTTTTGTTCATTTAAAATGTTCTCAGTGGCATTATCAATCATCAGCTGAGGAGGTGTACAGACTGTCAGTCAGACTGTGCCTTCTAAGCTTAGTGCCCTCAGTCTAAGTACACACACCACTTAGTGCAGGATGTCTTTCTTCCATGTGCTCTTATCCTAGATTCCATATGCTATTTTTCCTTGTAATTAGCGTAAAATATTTCTAACTCGTGTTATTTAAAAATCTATATCTACAGGTTGGGGCTAAGTTGGATGATTGTTAATTGTACAAAGGAAAGGACTGATCACTGCATGCAAGAATTTAGCAGTAGAAAAAAGCTTTAGCAGTAGAATTACATGTCTTTTTTTTTTTTTTGAGACCTTTTTTATGTCACCACTTATATAAAGAACTATAACATACATAAATACGAACAGAATAGCAATCAGTCCCATGAAGTTCTTCCAGATAGATTCTTAACTGATGGATGGTGTCACTGGGACATTCTGGAAACAGTGATTTCTCCAAGTCCTGGTGTTAGCCTATTTCTCCTCAGAATACAGAAAATCCAGCTATCACAAAACAGGAGACTTTTGTAGTAGTAGAGAATATGCTCAATTTTAAACCTGAACTTACTTTTTAGTTTCAGACGTCATTCAAATCATTTATTAAGAATAAAGTGCTGAGGGTGACAACAGATGGAGTCTCAGCCTCAATCAGCAGTGAAGTCAATACTAACCAAGGGTCTTCACAACATTGCCAAAACAAACCACTCCGTGGCCAGAGAAGAAAGTGGTTGGGCATATTTGATACGTTTGATAACCTCCCCAAACAACATCACAAAAATGCACTGCTAAGGTATTTTTATTCTCAGATGCAGCATAACTGAAATACACAACCTCAGTTCAGCAGCAACCAGGGAGTATTCATTCAAAGGACTGTCTAAAACCAGAAAACTGCAGGAAGTTGGGATGTTTTCTTCACTAGGGTCATTCCTGATATTACCAACAGCCTGAGTTTATTCTCCACACTTTTTTATATTTAGGGAAAAAAGTGCAATTGGCTGAGAGAAGTGCTATGAAGAAGAAAACTAAACAAACCTAACATCCAAGGAATAGTTGTTCTTTATATGACTGTTCACATTGACTTGCTGTAAACCTGAATTACTTATTTTCTGTTTAAACTAGTTCTGCCATCCAATCAGGGTACAGAGTAAGTACTGCATGAACTAGACTACCAAATCCAAACACGGGTCACAAAAAGTTACTCATCAGAGTAGAGATTTTTGAATACAGCTCAATCTTATTCTTAAATCACTGGAAAAGTATTTGTAAATAAGGAACACACTTGCAATTGTCAGGATCAGCTAAGAAAACAAGAAGAGATCATTAAAACAAATAATTTACTAGGAAAAAATAAATTGATTTAGCAGCTGTGATCACGACAAAAATGACATTTGCCAGTTCTCAGGTGGGTTTGAGTTTTAAGCCCTAAATAAATACTGGTTCAGTTCTAGCAGCAAGGAAAGAGAAGCACAAAGCCTCAAAACTGATAATCATTCTTTACTTCTGACTTGCCCTTTATTTCTAGAAAGTCACTAGACCTGTGCACACGTGGCCAACTCCACCATAGATGTAGCAATGATTATCCACCTGGCATAGGGACAGGGGTGATATTTGTCTCATTAGTGCATTGAGATTGCTATGGGGAGAACTTGATGTTGACATGAATGAAAACCACTACTGTTTACTGCATTCAAAAAATACCTTTCAGTCACTAAATTACTGAGCACAGTAAATAGTTCAATGTGGCTTTAGATGTCTCTGCCAACAACTCAGTGCAATTTGATTCTTATCATCAACCTGTCTTCATCATGCAGGATCTCCTTCTGTAAACAAAGACAGGGAGGAGTACGCAAAAACTGTTAGGAACAGAGTTTACTGTGTTCTTGGTCAGGAATAAGCTGCCTGAAAAATACACTTTTGTCTATTCCCAAAACCTCTG
The DNA here is from genome assembly GCF_009829145.1 of Chiroxiphia lanceolata. Taxonomy (NCBI): domain Eukaryota; kingdom Metazoa; phylum Chordata; class Aves; order Passeriformes; family Pipridae; genus Chiroxiphia; species Chiroxiphia lanceolata. The sequence continues at coordinate 12,522,102 of NC_045639.1, forward strand.
AGGGTTAGCACATGGTTTGTTCCCCAAAGAACAGATGTGAAAAAACCTCAGCCAACGCAATACTTATGAAATATTCATTTGAGCATCCTCCATTCAAGACCTGTGAAGTGTCCTGCACACTATAGCCGTATAGCTAGACTATATGTAGAATTTTGGGGTTTGTGTTTAATTTTGATTTCTGACAGAACAGCAAAGAAAGTTGGATAGTAAATCTCTTGTTTACATAAGGAAGTTTTTTGTGAGAATGGTGAACCTATGCCTACTAAATACAACAAAAAACATCCAAAAACAGTGAAGAGGAAAGGCACAAGACTGAGAGCAGCTCTAACATTCCTCTAGAGATTGACTAAGCACATAGGACTTCAGTAGTTCCACTTGGAAACATGGACATAAAGCACACAGTTATGTATTTTATGCTTCTGAGGACTCTCAAAGATCCTAATACACACAAAATAGATTCTTTCCTTCTTTTTTTTAGCTTTAAAAGCAACAACCACTCTACCCCATTCCTGCTGTAAGCCATCATGTCTCCCTTTCCTTAATTCACTGTCCCTTTACAAAAGCACATGGAATACACAGGTATGGCTGTGGATTGCAAAGGCTTCCAAACCAACAGAATGATTTAAAATTCTCTTTTCCACCAACGCTCATTTTTAGCAGGATGAGATCAAGCAGAAGTAGATGGGCCACATCTTAGCAACTCCCAATGTTAAATGTGGATACTTCAGAAGCCTACACCCAAAAGGGAAAAAAAAATAATACAGGGAAAAGAAAACATAGAGGACCTTGTAAGAGCTCAGAAGTAAATAGAATGAAGGAGAAGGCTTACAGATGCTAACACAGAGTAGGTTGGCACTGCAAAGCCATGCCCTGTTATCAGCACAGTCTGCCTTGATTTAAAAGCAGGCAATGTTCACGCTGCCAGAGGAGAAAACGTCCTTTTTCATGGGAAAAGCAATTGTTGATGCTGGCAATTGACTGAGGCTTACAGCCAAGGGTTTAACATGGCAGCATTCTTTTGCCTTAAGTGGATTCTTGGACCCCTACTCTGTTGCAAAAGAGGTCCGCATGGAATATGTGCTCTCCAGCCTAAAAATGGAGCTCTCCTCCCTACTCCATTGCAGGCAGTACCACAGACTCTTGCTTAGCTGCTCCAGCAGCTGGGCTACAGCACGAGTCCCTATCAGAATTTGATCACCTGAAATGAAAGCGTTAATATGTACTTGGAAGCAAGGCTGGTATTTTGTTATCTTTTAGTAAAGTGAATTCTTAGTTATGAACCAAAAGGCATTACAGGGAAGGAAAAGGCCACTTGGCCTAATAAACTTTCCCCCTTTGGGGTTAGCTGAACACCACCTCCTTCAATCCCCCCACCTCTCTCTGTAGAAATAAAATATGTCTCCTTTCCTCCTGAACTCGTTTATAAAAGCTTGATTTAAGGACCTTACTTGGCAACGTGTTCCATATGTCTGTTATTCTAGGAGCGTGCAGGCAATGGGCCAAGCGCAGAGCTCGTGCGATGGGCACAATCCTCCCCACTTGCTGTAGGAGTTGTACCCCCTCTGCCTGGGTTTAATTTGCTCCAGCTTACCCATGGTTACAGAAGAGGGCTGGGGATGAGGAAAGCTGAGTTGCATTCCCAGCTCTGCCAGAGGCTTGCCGCGAGACCTGAGGGAAAACAATCTCTTGGCTTTGTTCTGCCTCAGTTTACACACACTCTAAGCTACTCATCCCCCCCAAGGGACCTCTGTGAAGCTGAATTAATAATGGAAACTACTAAGTCCTTCAGAAGACAGGCAAGAAATACCATGCATACTGTAAGCAAAGGGACAGTATCAAAACCACGACAGCTACGTGAAAAACCCTGCCTTGCAGAGACTTGTTAGGAAGGGGGGCAGAGCATGGTATTTAAAATCAGATCAAGCTCTGGACCAAATTCTGCAGACTCTAACTTTACAAGTACAAACTCTTCCAATGAAATCTAACAGAATATTACCATGTATAAGAATATGCATGAAGGTGTTTACAGAGGCAGGCTCTGCATGACTGATCCTGACTACCCAGAAGAGTAATTACAGAAATGAAGTTGGTAGGATCAGATCCTGAGAAAAAAAGACTGGTTGGTCCTCTGATTATTGCAGAAAGCAGAGCAGCTAAAAACTTTACAGTTAGGAATTTTAGAATCAGACAGGACTGATTCTTTCCCCCAGCTTATCAATATCAACTCTCTTATAAAGGATTTTATGCAGAGAAGTGAGACTGTTTTGACACTGCATTTATACCAGAGCCAGCTCCTTTTTTTCACTAAGAATATGAGACACTTCAGACTTGGTCCCCTTGCTGTGAAGAGGCCATCAAGAGAGGAGCAACTGTGCCAAGCAACTCTCCTCCTGGTGACCCCACTGTTAGATAGTCCTGTGGCCACATTTAACAGAGCTGCCAACGATGCATGCCCTTGCCTTGTAACACATAACATCACCACGATGGCTAAACATCACCACCATGGACATGGGGTCAGGCCCCAACTCTCACAACTTCACAGATGGCTGAAAGCACAAAAAAAAAATGAAGCGTTCTACCCAGCTACAAGTTTGCTTTGCCCCTCCACGTAAGGGAAGGAATGTTTGCCCAGGTCCAGCACTGTTTTGCATACAGTTCCCTGCCTCCCCTTGCAAGGGGACCACATCCATCATTCCTGCTTGCTTTGGCAGCACCCTGCCTCAGGTGCTGGGATTTCTCTTGTCTGCCTTACAGCACTGGCAAGCAGCAAAGCGGTGTTTGGAGAAAGCCACCCCGCTTGCTGTCACGTTCATTCACTGTGTGGTGAAGTCAAGCCCATTGTGAACGGACTAAAAATCATCTCAACTGTCAGCAGGAGGATTTACACAACTTGCTTCTCTCCCTCGAAGAGCGACTGCAGTGTGAAAACACGCTATTCAGCCAGTAGCAACGTTAGCTGTTTTCAAACAGAGCAAACTGTGGGAAGGGGAGGGGGGAGTTTAAAGAAAAAAGTCCTATAAAGAATTTCTTTTAGGTGAAGCCAAATAGATATTTACTGTAAATCCAATAGACCAGCTTCCCCATTATTTTTTTTTCTTACATCCTCCCCCCGAGCCCCCGACCAGAACTCCCTCCCCACAGGTGGCAGATATTAGACCCTGCACACCTCCAGCAGCTGCAGCAGTCCATCACCGGCGGTCTCAGACTGCCCTCTACAGTCTGCTCAATCAACCAGCTCTGCAGCTAAAGACCTGCCAAATCTGTCAGAACTTATGACATATTAAAGATACCAGAGTGTCACTTATCAGGCAGATAAGCCAGTAATAGTGAGCCATCCGCTCAGGGAAATGGATGGCTCAGGGAGGATCTCTCCACTAGGACTTCTCGAGTACAAGAGATGATCTTGTGATCATTATTCATTACCATTTCTTCCACTGACTGATTCCTCCTCCACCCTTAGAAAGGCTGGGGAACAGAGTGCAGATCACAGCTGACCTCAGCAAAGAAAAACTCCCTGAGAAGAAATGAGTCACCTCCTCACCACCCACTCCCACCCTTGCACCCCTCTGACATGTCTTTTTCCCCACCTGCCTTGGGCACAAGTACAGCTCATATTTTTCAAGCAAGTGTTTCTTCCACCCCTAATTACACACCCAAATATCTCCATGATAAAGCTGGTGTTTAAGACATGGAAAATGTTTGCCTTGACCTTTAGCACTGATGACTTTCAAAAGCTATTACTGTGCCCTCTGGTATTCGCTCCGCTGTGCTTTCTTTCTGTAGCAGCAGGTTATTGCTAGGTAGAAGAGGGATGGTGGCAGATAAGGGAGGAAAGATGCCTGTTGATTTTCCATTTTTAAGAAGAAGGGGAAAAGACCACATATCCTGCAACACAGCTTTATTGCAGGCAGCAAAATGTTCCATAATTGGTACTCATGGAAATTTAGTCAGAAGAAAAGCCTGTAAAACCAAACCCAGATATCACAGACCATAGGCAAAAGAAGAGATTAAAGAAAAAAAAAATAACATGTGCTTGTGCATTTATGTGTGTATAAATATACACACCATGTCTTCATTAAACCCAGATAAAGTTTGTACACCTTCCCCATGGTGGTTGGCAAGAGCTCGTGTCCCAGAAGAATGGCTTTAATCTCATTTCAGACTCAATAATATAGTGCCAGATGTTCTTGGAAATCTATTTTGCCCCTGTACATTGTGCAATTAACCTTTCGGTTTCCCAGAGATCAAATTAGAGCTGTGGAAATGTTTCCAAACCTCTGTCTTAACGAGAGAAGCATGGGGTGTTTGAACCAACTGCTGAGCCATTTTCCCAGCCCTCTGCTCCTTTGGATGTGCCAGCAAGGATGTCAGGCCAGCTAGAGATGCCATTGTTTCACTTGCAGGGGGCAAAATACATAAATAGTTCAGACTAAAAGTATTTTATCAAGTTCCTGAATTCAGAGCTTGCTTATAAGAAGTGCAACTTAAAGGATTCTGTTTCCTTTGATTACAGAAATTTCCTACAAGTTATGGATATACTTTTCCAGAAATGGAAAGCACAGCATTTCATCCAGGGACGTTTATTATACTCACAGCTCTGTGTGGCACTCACACGCAAAGATGCTGGTAAGCCCATGGTCAACAAACTGACAATTGGTCCAACAAGAAGATTTCTGTCTGTGCAAAGCTCTGCTCATACTGGATCACACAGATGTGACAATATGGGACTGGTCATAAGACCAATGCCTAACTTGGGACAAGTAATTTATCACATCTATGTCCTATCCAAGGTGCAGAGATGCAGTTTCTTACCTGTCCAGTTAATTCAGCATCCACTCAGAGTCTGAGTGTATTTTGGGCTAGCTGAATTCTGATTTCAGTTTTCCCAAGGCCCTTTTCGACTCTGGAGTCACTTAGGTGCTTTTGCATCCTTTCTGACCATAAAATTACAAGTAAGCTGCTAGAAATGATAAATGTAAATGGGTTCAAAATTAAGTACAACAAGTTTCCCTACAGTGCCCAGGAGCAAACACTGAACCTGAGATTCTAGAGATTTAGAAGACCCCTAACAAGTACTTCCTAGGCAACACAACACATTAAATCTCTCTATCATCTCCTTAATTCCATCATCTGGCATTTGCAGCCAGCCACAGGAAAAGCTGGGAAGCAAACAGAAAAGTAACAGTAGCTCAAGTGCACGTAAAAGGTTGCTCGGTCTCAGGGTTTTATTTACTCACAGGTATTGACGGGATGTTATCCTGTAGCTTCAGATGGGAAAAAGTGTTTGCTTGTGTTAGCAAATATCTGCTGGTACTAAAATATTGACATAGCAGAACCTCAGTGTTTTAAATCAAAATTTTCACTGTAGGACACATCAATAGATTATGATCTATCTGTTAGGTATAAAGACAGAATTTTAAATTTATCTCAAACCTACAGAGAGCTAGATAAAATAGAAGAGAAAACTCTAACTTTTCAAATACAAGACGGCTTTGAGGCATGTGTGCCCCTGTTTATTTATGAAGCTGCTACTATTGTTTTAGTGTAAACAGGATTCAAAGTCCACTGGCAGCTAGGAGGGGCCAGTCGAAATGATTTGAAAGAAAGCTCCTTAGAAAAGTACAGTTCTATTCATGGAAGCGGTTCCTGGATCATGACTGAAGTGCTATTGAAAAAATAAACAAATGTTTTTATTACAAGATGATAAAAGGGTCTGAATAGAAAAGCTGGCCTGATATGAAAACAAACTTTCACATATAAGGGTTTTTGACACACATGATTTACTCTGATGACAACAGGCCACGCTGAGAAGTGTTGAAAGCTTATTAATATTATACAAAAGACTTTTGTTTATCGTTTGCCGGCCTGCGTGGGAGTTGCAACAAGCAAGCAGCAACATGGCTGGTGTCCTGTCTTCAGAGCTGCATAACGAGAGAAGATTTAGAAAATACTGCTGGAGCAAACCACTGAAATAAAGCCCTCTTTCCAAGTCAAAGGATAATGATGCTAATGACACAAACACAGCTCAGAGGTTTGACGTTTCGAAGGTTCAGCTCATCAGCACCCAAAAGATTCAATTTTAATTTCAACCCCAGAGGAAATGTTGCATTTCTCAGTTTGGAGCCCAGCTGTATTGATTTACTGCTGCATACACCTTTTTTCCCACCTCATGCTCTTGAGGAAGAATTCAGTACCAAGCGATTTTCATTTGAGAGCCCAGAGAGCTCAGTTTTAACTGAATGAGAATGGAGCCACTGCAGGGAGGACATAACATGAGCTTCTTATGTCCAAACTGAAAATAGATCTCCAGGATGTCTCCGCCTGCCCTGCATATATCCCAGCCTGAGAGTCTCATGGACTAAAATCCCAAATGGGCACAGAAAAAGAATGGTGCCACAGTATGCCGTCCTAGCTCCATCCTCAGTCTTGTTTTTATTCATCTCCTATAAATAAAACTTGTAGAAAGGGATAAGAGTTAAGTTTCTATTAGGGAAAGAAAAAAAAGAACACAAAAATCATTTCTAGGATCAAGGGCCTGCATTTTCATTTTGATTACTGTAAAACCTTATTAATCAAACTCTACAAAGTCCTCAGTTCCTATAGGAGAATGACACCAGCCTGCAGACTGCAGTGCTCACTGCAAACCTCAAAGCCACTTGAAATTAATCTCCTTTTATATTTGATAAAGCCCTCAATAGGAATAGGAAGCCCTCTGTTAACAATAGCATTGGTGATAAAGTACAGCTTTACTTCCCAGACGGACAACACTCAATCAGCAATACCAGGCATTGGAAATCCTCACACTGGTACCAACACTGCTTATGGTCAGACAAGTAGGAAAGATCTCCACTGCCCCTCTTTTTTGCCTGATAAAGAGGATCCCTAGTTCATGGCTTTTAGAGGTGAAGGACTCACAATGTTTAGTCACAGAGTATTAGTCACAGCAACAATTTAGTGATGAATTTTTTCTTTTCCTGACAAATAAACTCATATGCAAGGCTTTAAAGGAGAGGGGGGGTGGGAAATTCAGCAACTAAAAACAATCTTCGAGAAGTCACTCTTTTCACTGAAAGCTTTGGGTTCCATTTTTTTCAGCAAATCTTCGGAAAGGCTGCCCAATACAAAACATCAGCTTTCCTGACCAGGCTTCTGGCAGGTTTGCCACCTAATCCTACCACAGGCATCAGCAAAGCCACCACCTAAAGCCAGCCTTTGAAACATCTCCCAGCTAAAGCACTGGACCCAAGGCCATGCTGCCAGCCAGCACCATCCAAGCCACCATTGAGGAACTTGGAGCCACATCTCAGGAGAAGCCAAGATGCCTACAGTGTGAAAACTAAGCTATCCTTTTTCAAATAAGAGCTGAGACATGGTAAAACACTAGCAGGCTTTCACAAAGCTTTTCTCTTCACAGCCCATAAGATTATGCTGTTCTGTGACTAGAGAGAGACTCTTTTGCTAGTACAATAAATATGTTAACTTTTAAGAATATTATAACCATTATGATAATTTCAAAGGGAGAGGAGGAGAAAAAAAATAATAGAAAAAGACAACAAACAGCCGTATTATGTGTAAAATGTGAAATGATGCTGTGTCTCTGCCCACTGCTACGTCCTGTTATGCAAGAAGGCCAAACTGGATCTTGTAGGGAATCTCCTACCCAAAATTGCCCTGTCAGGGGAAGCCATATCTCTCTAAGTCTTCCAGCTGGCATAGATGTAGCAATACAGTAAGAAGGAGAGATTCAGACCTTGCCATGAAGGTGGTGGGCCTAATTAATTGAAGATGCAGAGCTGTAAATGATGTATGAATGACTATCCAGAAACGCCATGACACTAAGATTGGATAGATTGTTTGGAAGGGCTGAGATACTTCCAATAAGAGCTGGACCCAAAACCTGCTGCTATTTAACAGAACGATTTCTATTACTTTCAGTGGACCCCAGGTCAGCTAAAGGAAAGTGTTCATTAGTAAATAAAATGCAGATGAGTTTAATTACCAGATTTCCCCATCTGCTCGAGAAACATATATTTGTACAAGGATCCAAGACACCCAACTGACTCCTCCTACGCTAGGATCCTCTCAGAATATTATGGTGGTTTTCAAAGCTATTAAAAAACTTGAAAACAAATACTGTCAAGTTGATATACTCCTTGTATTAAGAAATGTGAGGTCTTTTGAGAAATCCCAGCTTGATCAGGTCAGCTTCAGCCCAGACAGCATATGCAGGGGAGATATATTTGCAGATATATTCACGGTACAACAGAAAAGCCCCATGATCTTTCTCCTTACACAGGAAATTATTAAAATGTGGAACAAATTAGTTCTATGTAAATTATGTAAAACATTAAAGGATAGTCTAGAGAGAAGAAAGGAGGGAAAAAGAACACCCATTTACACATGCTTCAGTCCTAGGGCCACCAAAGGAATATTAAGCATCCTGTTTTATCACTCTGGAAGAGATAGGGACATCCAGTTCAGCACATATTCTTGGTGGTAAGGTTTTAAAGCACTGCTGCTAAATTCACCAAGATCCTGCCTGTAGAACTGTACATCTCAGAGTTGCTATCTGCCCTTAATTAACAATTAGCAACTATAATCAGCAATTTCACTCCATGAATTATGCCTCTTTTTTTATTTGTCCACAGATGGATTACACAGGCATCACTCGACATTACAATTATTTATATCCTGGTAATTCAAACAGTTTCCATCAAGATCACTGACTGCAGTTGGTTAGTAGTACATCTTTGTAAGTGTTTGACATTAGAAGTCTGACCAATTTTGACTGGATGCAGATACTCAGATTAAAGATCTGAAATTTCCTGCCTTCAGATAACTTTTGATATTCATTTAAATTAGCTGTTTATGGGAATATTTGGCCAAATTCATCTCCTGGCAGGAATAATATTCTGAAGTGATTATAAAAAGGACATAAACTAATGCAATTTAAGAATTCAGATAAATATTTGTAGATTATTTATTTGAGTTTATTGTATTCTAAGGATGCTATCATTTGTCCTGGTTTGATTATAAAGAAGTTCTACAACCTCAGAGCAAAAGAAAATAGGGAATAAAATATTTACATCAACTACAATAATTCAATAAACTAGTTGATTCAACTGGTATTTTATCAACTTGCTTTCTGTTGACTTTTTTTTCTTTGTTTTCCACAATGTCAACTGAAAATAAACTTAACTGCATAATGAAGAAACATAAGTAAAATCAGCTCTTATTTATCCACAGATGAAGTCTCTAGACAGGGGCCATGAGAGTAGAGATGCTGTAGGTTGTTCCTCAGTAGCTGAAATCAGTCTGGAAGCACTCTCTGTGCTCACTTACAGCCAGGTTATGCAAATTTACCAGCTCAGGAGCTCTGTGGTCTGTCATGATGATGATATTCCTTTTCTCAGTTACATTATTGCTCTAAGTATGTGCTGATGGCTGAAGCTGCAGATATATTACACTGAGAAACATTTTTTTTAGACAGATTATTCCAGCTCTCTCCTGCCCATTGCTCCGACTAGCCAGAAGTTGAACGCACCTTGCTGGAAATTTCTTACACTTGAATTTAAAAACAGAGAAACAAAGTATAAAGATTCAAGTCATGCTGCCAAGAGCATCCCAGACTAGAGCCCTGAAGGCAGGCCCAGAAGAAGAGCATGACACTGCTCTTGTTAGTCGTTGTTGCAAAACCCTGCCTTGGCTCCAGCTGCAAAGCAGAGCAGGCTCTTCACATGTGACTTGAGTCCAGTGTAAGGCCCAGAAGAAAAACTGGCTCCAGCAGGAACACAGTTAAGGTCAGCTGAGTCTTGTCTGCCCTAAAAGCCCTGAATCTTACTTAAATAAGTTCTTGAGTATTTGTTACACTTCCTTTGCATTTGTTCTGGGATGGCAGTTTACCAAATTCTTATCCATTTCCTGAGCAAGAGCATCCACATCCTAATTAAGACAAATGTATCTTCTTATTCTCAGTAAAACACAAACAGCCACATCTCTTCAGGACAATGCATTAATTTTTTTTCTTTAAGCATATACCCTGCAGATTGGATTCTGACCTGAAACAGCCCTACTCTTCCCATTGGTGCTACTCCAGCTGGTGCCTGAGCTTGGTATTCACTGAAGGAAGACAGAGCCCAAATACTCAGTATAAATTTGTATAATTGCACCAGTTCTGCATGAGTGTTGTCAATTTACAGTGACTAGGAATGTAATCCAATATCTATCTACCAGTTCCTTACTGGGAATAGAAGAGCAACACAGCCCCTCAGAGCCGGGAAGAGGAGTTGTCAAAGCTTTGCACGATTCTTGACCCTTTCAACAGGCCAACATTTCAGCATGGTTGGCTTTCAAAAACTTCCATATTACCTTATGGCACAACCCACTCTGGCATAGTGAGCTGTGTGAACGTGGCTCCTCTCGAATATCAGTCACTGCTTCAACTCTTGGGACACAACAGAGAATTTGGCAAAGCCATCACAAGCCTGGCCTATCTACACTATGGTATATCCATGCCATGGACAAACACACTACAAAGCTTCTGCCTAAGGCCCGCCTAAAACTGGTGCCTGGAACAGGGCTTATGCCCAAGACATTCTGACAGTTCAGGCTTAAGAGAGAGTTTGTGTAGAACTATAAATTCATTAAGAATTATAATCTCTGTTAGAGACTACATAACATGAAGAGATCTGTGCTACCACCAAATTAAAATAGTAAAAGGGATTAAAAAATTAAATTTTCTTATACTGTAAATTTATATAAATGAAAAACCATGCCCTGACTTCCCACCAAGACTACTAGCTCATGTTTCCAGCACCAATCGGTGATTGAAGAACAGGAATCTCCTTCTGCTTAAAAACAGACAAAGTGCTGAGCGTTCACTCTCTGAAAATAAGCAAGCACCTTCAAGGAGGACCATTTGAAAGTTGAGCCATAGTCATTGCTGAAAAGATAGGCCCTTATAGCTAGCAAAATGTTAGGAAAGTTCCTGCTTCGTTGTTGGAAAGGGCATAACCTTATCTGTGCCTTGACAGTGGCAGAACCTTCTCTTGTCAACCTGGCAGTAGCCAAAGAGAGTCCATGAGTTTTAACTCCTTCTTTCAGAGCTTGAACAACAGACTGGACTTCCTGCAAGACTTCAGCTGCAAAGTGTTAATTACATCATCTTTGCATACACCATTATTAGTACTGCAGGGTACTCAATTAGCTCTTTTTTCCTTTTTATTTAATGACATTACAGCATGATTGGTAACACAGACATCCCCACTGGCTGCACGGGTTGCACTTATGCCACATGAAAACCAGAAAATTTGTAACATAAAATCTGGCCCTTTGCCAGATTTCTACAGGGCATTAGCAACGAACTGGTGAAGCTCATTAAAAAAAAGAAAGAAACCTATAACCATTAAAAGTCCATTAAGCAGCATGTCATTTTGTAAAGCTAAATAGCCCACAGTAATCAAAAGCATATGAACCCCAGCTGGGTTACCCAGCAAATTGTTTCGATTTAAGGGGGAGAATTCATCAAGAAAGATTGTTCCTAGTATTGAGTTGATTTTTCTCCTTCAGTTGCTGGCTCCATGTCCCATTATAATTACACTGATTGATGCACCTTGCCGACAAAGGTGAAGAGTGACCAGAATAGCCCAAACATCTGCTCAGTGCAAGCCACCACTAATGCAGAACCTCTGCAGAAAGGTACATGGCTTATGGCCACCCATAATCCACCTACAGCTACACTGGAAGCAACTTCTCTTCCATTTTCCTCCTCACCTAAGTTGCACAGGGGTTATGAATTGGCTTTTCCCATCCCTGCTCCCTGTGGAAAATGAGAGAAGTCACTTTCATCACGGTTCGGTATGAAGAAATCAGTCACTGATGGATTGTCAACCAAGAAAAACAAAACAAAAGTAGATAAAACCAGAGGATGAACCTCTAGTGATGCTAACTACCACACACTCCTCTTGCACTGCAGAGACATAGCCACATTTTCCCTGAACACATGAGAAATATCTGTAACTCTCTTCTTGGAGTAAGACAGAGGAGACAGTGGCATAACACTGTGAACTAGACATCCGTGTATTCCTACCTGATTTGCTTTCGTGCCTGTGTATCTTTCTAAAAGCTGGTCCTTAGGTCTCAATTCAGCGTGGCATGGCAGCACCCACCTAGACACAAGCATGTTCCAGTGACAGTGCTTAGGTTGTTAATCCAATATCATCTAATAGCTTGCTGAAATGGGACTGCTCTCCACTATATAACAAATAACTCCTCTCTACATCATTTAAGGTCAGATGAGTGCCCAAATCAAAAGAGAAGAAACTAATCTATCAAACAACATAGTTCTGCCATGTCTTCCATTTTCACAAGAGCAATGGGAAAAAAAATCTCTCAATGTTTTTAACACAGATGATTTTTAAAAGCCACTTCATTTTACATTATTATGGTGGGGGATACAAGGTGATTAAAAGTCTCATTGAATTGAAAACTCCATTTAACCTGGCTGAGTGCACAACAATAGCACACGACTTCTTTACATGCAAGGTCTTTTGGAGTAACAGGACTCAGACGTTTGATCTATCCCAGGAACTTACATTTCTAAGGCTCCTGGAAAAGGCAACAGTTTGGAAATTGTTACTTTATGGAAAGTCTACAGAAAACTTAAAGCCAAAACTCCAGCCTCTTCATTCCAGAGTGTCGTGGTGACCTTGAATGTATTTACAAGAGGGTTTTTTAAGGCACCCAAAGGGCCTGCATATATCCAATGGCTGAAATGCATCATCTTTATCTAAAGATGAGTTTGAGGATCTGTAAATCTGTAGCCTCTTCATGAAGAAGCATATGCTGCCCTTTAAGCACTGTGTTTATTTTCACTAGACATCTCAGTCAAGCTGGACAGTTTATTTACAATGGAAGTCTGCTGCTGAAGAAGACCTTTAGATGGTACATAGCTGCACTGACAATACTAAAGCACAGCAGTAAATCATCCAAATGCTTAATATCTTCCAGTGCACTTCCCATTGCCAGTAACAGGATGCAAATGGAAAAATCAGATGACATCCTAAGATCTGGAGCTTGAATTACATCTGTTTCAACTGCTGGATATGACCATTGTAACACAGATAGTGTTCCTCAAATGTGCATGTGTAGACATCGGCTCATGGTTTAAAACTGACCAGATATAAGGCCGTGCAAGACTTGCTCACTTTAATCTTTGTGACCTGATAGTGTGTAGACACCTGAGAGAACCCAAATTTTCACTATTTAAAAAAAAAAAAAAAAAAAAAATGAAAAAACCAAGTCACACTGAGTTTAGAAGTGGTCATTTTTAACCACCTGTTTCTGACCTACATGAGAACCTACATCTCCCTTGTAAAGATGGCACAAAACTCAACTCTCTCGCCAATGCCTCGAAAAGTCCTTTCAATGCTCGAACAAAACCCAAAGTGTTACAAACAACTCTGGCTTTGATTTTTGTTTTGCAGAGTCAACCTCTGACAAAACAAATGACTCCTTCAGCATGACTGCTGCTTTGTCTCCAAAGGATGACAGCCCTGGCACCTACCCCGTGGGCCCACATCCCCCAAGATAGCCCCCATTTCAATCCCCCCAGCAACAATCCATGGCTCCTTGGAGGCATCCTGCCTACCATGTGGCTGTTGCTTTTGCCTTGGCCAAGAGGGTTTGATTTCCTTCCTTCCATCCATTCAAGCTTTCACCAAAATCCTGGAAGCCTCAATCCCTGTGAGGCCTCTGCCCCTGTGTCAAGTAAGTGCTGTAATATATTCAAAAGTTATTTGTGAGGGATTTCCACGCAGACAGATGGAAGGACTGCTCAATCACAGACCTTATTTTCATAATAAAACAGAACAACAGGAGTATCCTCTACTTTGGCCTACAGAATGTGAAGTTTTACAGTCTATTTTATTAGCTATTGAGGTAGACAGTAACCAAGCTGTAAAAACTGCAATGAATGACATTAAACTGTTTAAAAGACTGTTTGTTATATATTTATGTGTGTATATCTGAATAACCCAGATTTTTTGCATCTGCAGTGGGAATTTCATGAGCATAGGTCCCCTTATAGCAACTTGACAAACTGAGAAACAAACAAACAACGAAAATTACATTCAATAGGACGGGTATAAGATAGGCAGGAATAATTAGCTGCAAAAATAAAGGGTAGTGGTCAATTGTAAGGTAGCATATCTTCAGAGAGGCATCAGAAGGCTGCAGTTGATCCTGAGAAGGACACAGTAATGATCCTGGGAAAAAGGAATATTTTGTACTGGGATTGATGAACAGAAACTTAACTTCTAAGATACCTGAAGCAATCTTTCTGTATATCCATATACAGCTCCTTGCGGGGTCCAGTTTTGAGCCTTGAGTCTAAAGAAAGCTGTAGATCAACTGAAGAGATGGCAGACACTGAGATTATTTAGCTTATTAAAGAGCATAAGGTTTAGAGGAAATAGGATAACATTTTCAAGTCTGTGTTATGTTACTGCAAAGAAGAAGGAATAATTTGCTGCTGTATCTATGGAGCTGGAAAACAACCTTATACCAGCAAGAAAATTTCAGTCTGGCATTTACAGTAGTAAGAATAGCAAAGTGCAAGAGCAGAAGACCCAAGAAAGCTTCAGGGAAGCTGCTCCTGCAGTTCTTTCAAGAAGAGGTCACAGACATGCCAGGTGTCACACAGTTTTGGACGATCCTGCTCTTAGGTAAGGAGACATAGATAACTTCCTGAGGTGCTGGCCACCCCTACTTACCAGCTCTAGTACAGAATCAGTCAGAGAAAATTAACACAGAAAATACTTGTGAAATATTCTTTTTTTTCCCCTACAATTTATCACCTCAAGTGGCTGATTTCAACTTTGAGTGTTGGCCAAAATTTAAGATATTATTTGAACGGAACTGACACTGTTCTTTCTTCCACAGGATGAAGTCAAGACAGTTTGTGGTATAAAACAAATGCTACAGCCAAACTGGGCCTACGGCACACAGAATCTAGTTCTGCAAATGTGGTACAAGTTTAAGCACAAGTCATTCTGCTGGACTTGCAGAAAGGCATTGGTATCTTTGCAAGACTGGGAACATGATTTCTGCTTCCTCTAACAGCACACAAATGGGTTCCCCAAGCTCATTTGAATTCTGTACATAATCAGGATGTAGCCCACAGCTCCACTGATTTGTGAGTTTTATGTTCCGTAGTTGAATTTATCTCTGGGGGTTTGTCACCTAATTCATTGAACAAGCAGAGATTTTAAGACAAATCTGGAAAAAATACAGAAGAAAATAAAACTGCTATCTTAATGAACAGAGAGAAAATACTAGTAGGGGAAAGTGGAACAAAGAGGGACAGACCAAACAGACATAATATTCTCAACTGAAAAAAAAAAATAATAAAAAGGGAAGAATCAGACTTAAGTTTTACATGGGCATCCCATATACAAACAGGGCTGATGTTAAGGGATTATTTAAACAAGTCGGGAGAAGTTAGCACCAGTTAATGACAAGTTTGTTGGCTAACAGGCTGTTAACACTCAAACAAACTGGTCATTAAATGTGGTTACTACTTATTTTAATGGGAATTTATTAGAACCTTTGTTTAAGGGTTTAATGGGAGGGAGAGCCCCAGCACACACACCTGGAGTCCCACAAACCCAAACAACAGAGACATCAAGCTGCTTTGCTGAGATTTGAAACACAATATAGAAACAAACCTTTCCCATCATCAGTGACTGCCTTTTCCCTAGTAATAGGATATTAGACAAGTTTGGATTCTCTGATACAGCCTCATATATAATAAGAACCACTTGAATCTTCATTACTTTGTAGTGCTATTATGGTAAGTGGTTCTGATATGTGTCCTTTAGAAGCCCATTGCAAATCTCATTATTATTATTATTATTAGACAGAAGTTTGATAAAGCTCTTAATATTGTCTCTCAAGCATCTTCATCCCCTTGGAGTTCAGCAGGAGAAAAAAAGGGGGAAAATAAAAACAGCAATAGCAATGTATTTAAAGGGAAATAGAAGCAATGAAAACATCAGACTTTTTTGGTTCATTTCCATTATAAATTAAAGTAAAACAAGTTGCTCAGGAAAAAACAGTAGAATTGGATCCATAATGTAAGACTGGCCTCTAGTACACACTGTCAATAAGTTATAAGAAGAAAAAGCACAGTCCATTGTAAAAAAGGCACTGTAGTAGACCTGGAGAGACAGTTACACTCCTACCTCTGTAATAGATGGACCACAAATTACTTCATCCTCTCTAGCATCCTCCCCTGTTATTATACCTATTTAATTTAAATTGTCTTTCCCTATATAGAAGGTAATACTGATGTGCCTATATTCTTCACACAGCTTCCCCTGTTCTCATGATTGCAAAGAAAACAGGTTAGAGTAGGAGAAATAACGCAAACTGCAGACAGACCAGGAAAGAGGATTTGGGAACATGCAAAAGAGGGTTTGGGAGCAGTAAAAGTTACCAGAAAAATCTGTTTTACATAAAGAGACCATAACTTAAAAGTCACCAAATCAGCCTCTGGAAGAGCATCCCTCCCCACCAGTCACAGAGGGACCTACAGATTTGCCTGAAATGAGAAGCCTGCAATCAAAAGGTGTTCTAACACTCATTATATTCTTCTGCAGCGAGTCAAAGCACAGGACCTCCAAAAGCTCAGGTCTAAGCAGAGTATATGTTGTGTCCAACTCCTTAACACAGCTTTTTTCAGCTATATAACTCAGTTTCTGAAGCATCTCTCCTGATGAACAGGAAAGAAAATAGCAGGGGGGAATCTTATAAGAAGGCCTGAAAGACAAATACTTCCAATGTGGCCACACATTTTTTGAGTTGGATCTGGTTTTCAGCAGAGCTGAGCATCCACAGCTCCAGTTAAAGTCCCTAGTAACTCTGGGCACTCACAACTGAAAAAAGCTGAGACTCTGGGAGAGGACAGGATCTGATTACCGGCCATGCTCAAACCCTGTGAGACTCTTCAGAAATCCCTGGCTGGAGCCAAGAAGTGAACTGGTGTCAGAGCTGAGAACCAGCCTCAGGAGCCTGCTCTGCTCGGCCCTGAAAAACTCCTTTTTCTTAACTTGCCATTTCTATGATTTGCTCTTTGTCTTTCAAATATTTCTCACTTTCAACCTCCTGGGATCTGACAGCCTCCTGTCTGAACGCTCGCATGTGCCAGACCCATTGTTAATATTATTTCATGAGATATTAGGATTTCAGATGCGTCTCCCTTGCCTTGTTTGCAAGAGCTTTTCAACAAAAGACTACGGACATGTCTAAACTCCTAATATTTGCTGTGATAATACCATTTAAAGGCAAGTGGGCTGGGAATGGCAGGGAATAACTGATATTTTCATTTAGCTGCTGATGTGACTGGGATTTAGAGAATGGTCTGA
The DNA here is from genome assembly GCF_009829145.1 of Chiroxiphia lanceolata. Classification (NCBI taxonomy): domain Eukaryota; kingdom Metazoa; phylum Chordata; class Aves; order Passeriformes; family Pipridae; genus Chiroxiphia; species Chiroxiphia lanceolata. The sequence goes on from NC_045639.1 coordinate 12,539,525, forward strand.
TTGATGTCTCGGCTTCATTTAAAATAAAATAATTAGGCTACTAAAATCTGGAAAGTATATTTTCATTTTAACTGGTCTGTGTGCTCAGCCCAGGCTCCGAGAAAGAACATGAAACGTTACAGGAATGGAAATGAGGGATCAGAGTAGGAGAAATGATATACTGTAAATTAGAGGCTGACGAGGAAAGGATATGAAAAAGGGTCTGCCAGAATTAAAATAATCAGGAACTAAGAGGAAAAACCAAGAGTTCGAAAAAAGTGTAGAGCATTCCATTAATCATCGTTGTGGGAGGTAACAGAGGGTGGACAACAATATGAGAAGAGGGCTGAAGAAGCACAACTAAGAGACAGAAAACTGTAGATATGAATAAAACAGGCGTAAAAATTCATCTTTTTTGTTCCTCCTTCTAATAGCACTCAGGTCCCTGCTTAGTGGAAACAATGAAAGATTGACTGAGGGAACAGAAGGCTCCCAGCTGCATGAAAAAAAGTTGTGAGATCAGACCTGTAAAAATATGCACAATTTAAACATCTTAAACCCCCAAATAAATGCATTTTTAAGACGTTTTGATCCTTTGCATCACTCTATCACAGTACAAAGGCAGTTAAAGCAATGGACATAAAAAACAGTCCAAGGAATTTGGGATTTGATCTCTTAATTCCGTGAAAATTCAGGCCTATATCTCAACTGCGTAAAGAGCTCAGAAACACAATCACATGCACCAGCTGGACAGTCCTAATTATACAAATACACAGACTGACAGCAAGAAATGCAACACAATGTGGTTTGTCGAGACAAAAAAAAAGCCTTTTGTTTATGTGAAGCCAAGACATGGTACTTTACATCTGTACACACACATGGACCACAAGACCACAGCTAACAAGTTAATCATGGAGCTCAAGCCAGGCCCAGAGTGAGAGTGTGATAATACCCACTCCAGTGGCCAACAGCGTCAAAACATAATGTAAAGTTTCCAGAAGCCAGGAATCTCAGCCAGCAAACTGAAAACAACTTGAAACAAAGTCAAGAAGTACCTCCTTTGGATCTTTACAACCCTTCCCATAGTGTGAAAGCCTCATCTGACTGTGACAGGAAAGGGACTAAACACTCCTTCTCCCCTGTAGTGATTACTCCATATAACTCAGTTTCATGGTTGTGTGGTCGTTCACACCTACCTTCCTCTGGAAGCCAGTCACCCATAAAATATAGTATATGAGCTGCACTATATTAGCTAGAGAAAAATGAGGCTCTCGAAATCTGAGAGAAAGCTGGAAGAAATTTACTCTAAGTTAATATTGCATACCCAAGGGACAGGGGTACTTGGAAGAAAATCCTGTTAAAAACAGATTGTTTCCCCCCTCTTCAGAGTCTTAACTTTTTCCTTTTTCTTTTTTTTTTTTTTAATTTAAAATAAGTTTGCCATCCCCCATCCACCTCTTTCTCAGTACAGAGAGGATATTTTTGCCACATACTGTCTTGCATAGCAAATATACCAAAGTGGTCTGGAATAATTTTTTCTTTTCTACTCACCATCAGTGGAAGAAGATTTGGGGGTACTTCAGTTTGGGTGTTATTCTACAAGAAAGGTATGGACAAACCAGAAAGGAAAAAAAAAAAAAAAGGCAAGAAAAAACCCAAACAAACCAGAATTCACAAGGATAATCCTAAAAATAAACACAGAAAATATGTCTAAAAAAATTAAGCTAACAATCTTGTAGTTTTATTTTCTGTTATAATTACCTTTCTCCTGACACTAAATGAACCAGAATTTCACTGGATAGGAAGAGGAAATCTGTGCACCTTATACTCTGCTTTAGTTTGCTGCCACTACATCTACCCTGTCCAGCCTTACAACTGTACTAAGCACAGAACAAGGCAGTAAGTTTTTTCATGGAGGTTTCCAAATTTCTCCACTGCATAACCTTTTTGTGGTCTATGCCACTAACAAAACCAGGTTCATTAGCTGAAAGGAATCATCAAGGGATTATTATAACGCTTCCCTCTACCTTTTGCTCCTACTTGATGCCCAGGTGTTAATCAATTATTGGTGATCATGGATGTATCCCATGGAAGCCAAATGAAAATACACTTCCTCTCTAGCCTAACTTATTTAGACTTTTCTCACTATTCACTGAAAACCAACTCAGGGTAGCTGTATGGAAGGTACATCAGGGAAATTCAGAATAAAAGTAAGTACCACCCTCTTCACATTAAAAAGACAGACTTTTGTTTCCTATTTGCTAACCATTAATGGTGCATAAAAAGTATGTGATTAGTACCCTGAGAGTTGGCATGGCTCAAATACTGTATATTGATGAACCACGCTGGAATGGAAATCAGATGAAAAGTATTCCTGTAGTGGCACTTTAACCTAACTGTTGACAGATGGAGAATGGAAGCAACATAAATGCTCTCTTTTTGTGTCAGCACTATAAAAATGTCTGACTAGCCCATGAAAGATGGAGATGAAAGCTTAGGCAGCCATTAGAAACTGTGCCTCACCTCAAGCAATAACTCATTCCCATGGTATTATGAAAATGGTTTTATTGCAGAGGATTACTTCTTCCCCTTCTGCAAAAATTACTGCTTATCAGCAATGCAGAAATAAAACCAGAAACTCCCAATCTTTTAAATTCTCCTATGCAATCTCCTTCCCAATGGTCAGAAATTTAATAAAATGTAACATTTGATTAAACCAGTTTGCATGCCTTTCCGAAACTAACTCCATTATCTGAAATACAGCACTTTCAAGTGTCCTGCCATTAGTTCACAGCAGCTTGATTGCCTGTTGCATTTATTTATCTGAACATTAACGCTCTGCTAACTGCCCTGATTGGAATCCAAGTCTTTTGGCAGACCTGGATTGGAAATCAAAAGGAAGTTATAAGGGCAAGAAGAAATTCAAGAGCAGTGTCGAATAAGGGGTTGTGTTTGGGTTCATTTTTGTTGGGTTTGGGGTGGTATTTTTTGGAGGGGGGCCAGTGTCTTTTGGTTACTGCTTGTTTCTAAACAGTCAAGCTTCACTAGAGGGCAAAACACAGCCAGGTGTACTTTAAGTTCAAATGCTCACAAAAACCAAAGTACGCAGGACCTTCATCCTCAACACAACTGGAAGTTACATCATTACATCTTGAGGGATCACAGGCTCCCCAAGGCACAGGAATTTAGCCTGAGAAGTGAATGTTTAGAGTCAGTTCAAGGCAGCAGAAGGTGTTGGTGTCGGACTCCACAGTCCGACACGATAACAGTGCCCATCAGAATGTGCAGCTGACATATCACAGCAGCTTTATCCAGATCTTGCCTGACACTCCAAAGCCACTCTTTTTGGCAGCTGCTTTCAGGAATCCCTCTACAAACCTGTGCTGACGAACTGGCCAACCCTCATGGGATGGCTGCAATGAGAGAATGCAGCCTCGCTTGGTTAAAATACATTTTTAGCTCTACTTTCTTCTTTATTTCAGGAATCTCCACAGCCAGAAAAAATACCTAGGCAAGTTTGGCTCCAAATGTTGCTGACAGCATGTTGGCTAGGCCAATAAGGCTATTCTCAACATTTTTTTCAGCAGTCATGTACACACGTGTGTGAATATGTGCTCATAGAAAAGAGAGTGAAGCAGTGGTAGAAATAGGGGATACAATTCTTGTACATCTCTGCTGAGCAACCCCAAATCACAAAACGAACAGAAAACAAACTTGGAACAGCCCTGGTAGACAGAAAGAGCATATTTTCTCAGACTCAAAGGAAACCCTACATGACAATTTTATGACTGTGGTAATTTTTCAAGTGACATACTACAAGAAGGTATTGTGGGCTCCCATGAAGCCTTTAAGGCTCCCTCTACACTGTGAAAAGAACGGCTGGAATAGCTTCCCAGCCTCTGGTGGGACCCAGTCCTTTGTTTCTCAGACACTGGCATGAAAACTCGCAAGAAAATGTTTACTCTGAACCTTAGGAGGAGACTTCTGAAAAGCAGATCCATTTCTTCAAAATGTCTTTGGTATCACGCTGAGATTTTCCAGGGAGAGGCCCTCTAGTTCCTCACATTGTGCATGTTGGACATGCCATGTGTTCCAACGACTTAATAGAAACACTTGCACAGCAATTTAGCTTGATTTTTTCTTTACCATTGATGTTTTTACCCACAGGAGTTGCACTCCATGTTTGGGAGGCCTCGTTCTCATCACATGCTCAGGAATAGTACCCACCTGCACTTTTTAACTTTGATTATACAACTCTGATCTAGATTTTCCTGAAGCTGTATTTCCACCAGCCAGGTGGCTTTTGAGTGTTTTTGCACAGAGAAATGGGGTTCAAAACCCTGTAGTATCTGTACTCAGGTCTATTTACAAAAGAACTGAGACAACATCACTCTAATTCTCTGTATCTTACTGAGGAAGCTGAGCACCTGCCTTGGAGCACAGTCATTTTCTCCAAAACCATATGGCCAGCTGAGCTAATCACTCAGCTGTGTGACTATTTACTGCTGTAGAACTACATACTCAGAGACCATTTACAGAAAAATGTCATTTTCCATCATTACAAACACTGAAAGCTTCCAGCATGTCCTTGTGAAACCACACCCTGTCCCCCTTTCATACAAGCCTTACCAATTTCAGCATCCAAAGCCTGTCTTACAGACAAAGATTTGCAGGGAGAAGAGAAAATATATTTTCATTTTTATTTTCATTATCTATCCATCCTACAAGGGTAGTTGCTAGTTTGAGTTCAGCAAGCTAACCTTAGAAAAGTCTTACATGCTGAAAGATTTGGTTAAATCAGGGGGAACTTACACATTCAGCATTTGCTGAGTCTGGCCCTACTAGAGAGCTCTGCAGAGACGTTAGCCACACATACAGACTGTGTGCTTTAAATTTAAAATTACAGAGTGGCTGATGTTGAAAACTTTGTTACCTTGCTTGTACAGTAATGTTTTTACAATTCTTACAAAAGTTTTTTTAAATGTGATTAATTGGCATAACACCATTATGAGTTACCCTGTCGGAGACTCCTTTAATAACAATGCTGTGCTGTGGATTGACATGATAGCTTATTATGGCTTCAAATAATATGTAAATAATATTTAAATGGCTTCTCTCAGAGCCATTACTGTCAATCAAATAAATACCTATATTTTGACTTCTCATTTTTATGTCCTTAACTAACATTAAGAAATAAAAAAACAACTTGTACACAAAAGCTTCAGCAAACAGTTATTTTGCTAACAACCTGGTTTAAACTGCCAGGAAAACAACAGAACTCAATTGTAATGCTAAAGCTCTAATTTTGGTTGCTCTGTTGGCTCTCAGTACCATAAAGGTTTTACCCATAAAGTATTAATTGTGTGGGTCGGGACACCGCTATTTATGGACATCAGCCCAACAGAGACAATATACAGAATTTTATCTTCAAAAGAGGAGTTCCAAAGTATTCTCAATAATCCTTATCCTCTACATTTTACATGCATTTTAAGCACCAGATCTCAATGTGGTTTGCAAAACTGGATTAGGGACCACTAACAGGGTCAGCAGTACTGGGGTACAGACACCACAACGGTGCTCAGCAACTCTGCATCAGCATCTCATGGTGCATCAAGTGCTTTGCACAATGTTGTTGTGCCAGAAGGAAACTCTACCCCTCCATACTCCATGCCCACCTGGCTCTCCCTTCCTAACCAAAACTTTACCTGCACACTGATCACCCCCATGTTGCAGATGGGATGAGTCATGTACACAAAGCAAGAGATTTCAAAGGGGGTACAGGCACCAAAAACACAGTTAGGAACAAAGCTGGGTCTGCTACAGGTAGCACTGTGCCCATCGAAGTTGGAAGCCACTTCAGGCAGATAGCTTGTATCTATAAAAAAGTGCAGTAACTCAAAGTCTTGGTGGTCTATCTCAGCCCCAGTCCTGTTTCATGTAAAATCAGCTTTTTGCAGCTGTGTCCCTTTTGTTACCCTCTGCCCATACTCACAGGTGCAGAACAAGACCCAGTAGCACACATTTCAACACATTTTGCCACTTTTTTTTCCTTCTGGCACAAAGCTATCCTCTGCAGAGCAATTATGATGCTGCAAAGATTCAGTGTTGCACCAGTACCACATACCCGAGCCTGGGCTTCATCCAGCTTGCAGGAAAACAGCTCAGTGTAGGCAGATGTGTCCTATCAGGGAGAGACTATTTTTGATGGTTGAATTTAAAATTAGCACTGCAATAAAAACAGTCCTGTATCCGTCATGTTTACTCTGCAACATATTCATTAGCAAGATTCAACCACATACCTAATACCTCTACAAAAACAAAAAAAATTACTTCACCATTTACTGAAGAGGAAAAAATTAACAAAAAGTACAAAGTCCGCGTCTCAGCCAGATTTCTGCCAAAGAGAGCCAGTCTTTCAGTTTGGCTATTTTGGGGAGAGGAGCTATTCTCTCTTATGAAGTTCAACCATGGCTCCAGTTTCTCGGAGAGAAATTTGTCCTCTACCCTGAGAAAATACAGTTTTACTGACAAGCCTCATGGCACGTTCCCAGCCAGGAGCAAAAAAGCCCATGTGATGGGATCTTAACTGGCACCTGAGAGTTGCTCAATGTCTTCTCTGTCTCGTGTTTGTTGTTGATTTTTTTTTAGTAACCCCAAGCAAACCACTTGAAGCTTTGTGTTCTTCAATTCTCCACTAATACAGTGGTCTCCTCTATGCAGTAAAAAGGTTGTGAGATTACAACACTGACCATGAGGTGCTCAATTGCCATTTCATGGAGGGCCTTATCATTACCCAAGCTAGACAGCAGCAATTACAGCTAAAGCTGTCATTTCTCCTTTGCTCTCTGTCCCTGAAATGCCTGTTGCAGCAGTGCCAACTAGGCTGACCTTTCTTTACAGAAAGAGTAAGACCTATGAATATTGTACATGGATGAGCAAGACTAGAATGAAACAATTAGGAAATGCAGTACATCTCACATATGTCCTTATGTAGGAAAGCCAGAAATATTAGCATAATCACAGTGTGCTCTGTTAGCATTAGAATTAAAACTGGAGAGAGGAGGTAGAGAGAGCCCGTTGTTAGTGCAGACAATTCAGCCAGACAACAGTTGGCCTTACTAATTAGCAAAACAGTGCCACTTTAAGACCTCTCTTTGGGTGCTCCCCAGGGAATTTCAGACATCAAGGCAGCTAATATGTTTCAAAAAAAAGCTGGCAAGAGCTAAAACCTGCACAGCCAAATACCTGTGCGCAAGGAATCGCTATCACGAGCAAGTTACATGCTGAGAAAAGCCTGGATTCATTCATTCATAAAAATGTTGCCAGCCTGCAGGTTCTACTGCAGGTCTCTTCACACTTGTGTTTTGTTTTGTTCCACACACTCATTTCAAGCTCTTGAAAGCAGATGATTATCAGAAAGTAAAGTTTCTTTTTAATGTGCATCTCTTGCCCTATTAAGGAAGAAAACTCAGAAGTGTCAACTTCATAAATCCAGGCAAATCCAAACCTGCTTCATTCCTCTTAGGGAGCTTCGGAGAATTTTGGAGAGGAAAAGAATCTCAGATTTTGAAAAGCCTGGAATGGAACTTGAAAAAATATACCTGGCTGGTTATCAAAACTGCATCATTTAAGTCAATCTAGCCCTCCCGCTTCCTTACATATCTACAGGATATCTCTCACTGCCTCTCAGTTCTCACACCCAGCAGCCTGAATCCAGCCCCCACCGTGCCATGGGACAGCTGGAAATGCTGTTCATGGCAAGTTAACATGCAAGCCAGGCCTACAGCGGGTCCCCGGCTCTACTTACTAACTTGGAGATGAAAGAAACAATTCTTCTGGGAAAAGCTGTGTACTTCATCCTGCATTACGCTTACTTCAGCCCCTGTTAGTGTATTTAAAGCACTGCTGGTTGCTTAGTATAATGATTCAACTGAGGCCATTCATTATAAGGCTGTCTTGGAAGACAGAAAGATCTGTTCTCCTATACAGGGTATTTTGGCTCTATAAAGTATATGATGGCTGCAGAGAAAGATATGCCTAAAGTATAGCGTACAAGAATAATAACCTTAAATGTTAAAAGCGTATTAATATTTCATCAGGGGAACCAGAGGAGGTTGGAAAGCACTAGGAGCCCTATCACATGATAATCATTTGATAGGACACTACATACAGCCACAGGGATAATTCACAGGGATTACAACTGCTCTATTTTCATTGGCAGGCCTGGCAGGCAGCACTGGACAGACTGACAGCAGGAATTCATTTGTATGACCAACTCCTGAGTAATTAATCAGGGTCAGGGCAGGATCTGGTTTCAGAGAAGTCAAGTTTGTTACTGGCACTGCTCTCCAAGCTTTGTACCAGCCCCAGTTGTCCCATTTCTTCTGTTAATGTAAGTGAAAGGGTTGCTGCCTGCCACAGAACGCAGTGGATTGAAATAATTTATTCTCCATTAGGCTGGGACAATCAGGTTTCAGTGTCTAGCCCACCTATAGGCAAATTGTCAAATGCTAAAATTGTCCTGAGATGTAGAATCACCTACGTGGCCACCAGGTCATTCAGGAGATTGAGTTCAAGCTTCAAGCACGAGACTTGTACAGCAGCTTAGGGGGAAAAAAAGGCACAACCCAGTAGTATCTCTACAAGAATACAGTTCCTCAAAAGAGGCTGGACTATGATCCATTATCCAGAGATCCATTCATCTCCCGGTAACACTGTTAAACAGTGCCCCAAAAGCCTCATAAAGTGATGGTAGAACAGACATGATAACAGGGAAGATACCACAAAAGTCTAATAGTGAACAACATTGTGAAAAAGCCTGAAGTTTCTGTCCTTGTTCCACCTTCTGACCCACAAACAAAGAGACAGATTATAACGTTAAAAGTGAGAAAACTGAAAACTGAAAAATTCAAACCTGAGAGAGAATAACCTTCTCTGAGCAACTTAGAACTGTACTAAAATCTTGTTGTCACAGAATGTTGAAAGGGCCAAGAACGTGGCAAGACTAAAAGTAGGATTGGGCATTTACACGGTTAAAGAGAACTTTCTCTGCTACATCTGTAGATACCATTTGCTAACTTACCTTTTGGCAGTGAGAGAGAATACAGAATGCTTCAGGGTTAGCCCAATCTTTAAGTATTTAACACCTGGTCTTCAAATCCATTCTAGATACTTACACCTCACATGCTACACCATATTTAAATGTTCCAATAACAGTATTTTTCTGAGCTTCTGGAGGCCCACAGCTGAGACTTGGCTTGATCCAAAACTGAAGTTAAGACAGGCTGATCTCATTTTATTTCAAATCTCTCACCATACTGATCATGGCATTAAACCTGTCCTTTCCATTTCTGTGCAGAGCAGCAAAGCGAAGCTCTGATGCCACTTCATCTTTATAGTTTGTAATCTCTGGAGGAGAAATGACTGTTCACAAGGGTTTTTTGATGGTAGTATTTCCCTACATATTCAACTTTAAAATTAAATAAACTGTCAGACAAGCAATCTGGAGGTTTTTCTTTGTTTCTTTCATGTATTCCTTGCACAGATCGAAACACACCTAAAGGCACAGAAGCATATGCACTCTCTTTTGTTACCACCAAAACATTACCTTTCCTTGAAATACAGGCTAAGCAGTCTTGTTTGTTTTTTTGGGGTTTTTGTTATATATATGCAAATAAAAATAAAACTGCCTGTGAAGAGCCTTCAGGCATCAAAATGTGGCCAAGTGTCATCAAACTTGCATCACTAAAGAAGAGCATTTTGCCTCCTCTCTTCCCCACACCACCAAAACACATTCATTAAAATTTTGTTTGTTCCCTTCTCAACCCAGTGTGAGCTCATCCCCTAGTGACACCTCTGACCTTCAGAAAGTGGGCTTCATCTCTGCCCTCATAGCCCGCATTATAAAGCCCAGATCTCCATAAAACTGTTTCCTAATTGCTCATCAATGATCACATTTATCTCCCAGGCAAGCCAGCCTGCAGTTAATAGTATAAATGGCATCTAGACCAACAAGGACAGGGAAATTCTGTTTATTTCACAGCTACCGAGATGGAACTCTACATTAACACCAGTAACCTGAAGACATTTTTCACTCAAGTTTTTAAGCCTGTTAAGAGAATTCATTAGAATTTTGGAGTAACAACCCATAGAGACAAAGCGATAAAGAGGATAACCATTGCTGCCAAAGGGAACTTTGCATACTGTTAAAGCAACTGATGTGATCAAGTGGGAGAAGGTTAACATAAGGCAAGAGTTGAAAAATAATTAAGGCTTGAAGTTAATTCAATTACAGCAAAATGTATTCTTAAAAAAAAAATTAAAACCTCACATTTTCCAGTAATTCTGAATCAGTTAAATTTTTAGAGTATATAAATAATTCTAATTATACTCTCTTAAGGTTAGCCTTCCTGCATGTAGGCATTTAGAAAAACATTAAATTAAATTATCTACATGCACTGGAAACATAGCACAAAGAATGATCTAAAAAGCCAGGAGCAGCAGGCCAACATGAGCAAACCTCTTATGTAATGTCTGACAAAGCCCAGTATGAGTGCAGAAATAGAGCTCACATTTTCCTGGGAACCATTCTTTTGCAAATTAAACATTTAATTATGAATCCAAGTCCATAAATAGACTCTTCATGTTGGAAGAGCAAAAGGAGGACTTGGTGCAGATGCACCACTATATTAAGAGAAGATCCTAAAAAAAATCTATCAATGTCACAGGTAATTAATTATAACTCCCCATCTACAGATGGGAATGGCTGTGTTTATCACAGGATTCCCAGAATAGCAGGGGGTTGACAAAGAGCCTCTCAACTTCTCTGTCTGTTCATCTACCTGTTTGTGACTTATGTTACAAACATGAGGCTTAAAATTATTCCCACTGGGTCAAAGAAAGTAATTTTTGTCAATTATTGTGTTTATTATCATAAAACTCATGATATCTGCTGCTATTTTGTAAATCTCCAGTTTTGGAGGTCATGTGATTACACTTAAATTGAAGGAAGACTCATTAACTTCTAATCTTCACTATTTCAGAGAAAAGTATGGGGAAAATTAACCAAAATGTAGATGTAGTGTTTGTAAACATCCACTTAAAGCTTTTTAAATTTGGGGGTTATAATAAGTGTGCAATATCTTTATATTAATCTTACTAAATATACAACAGCGTTTGCAGACCAATGTACAAATTTAGAAAAGATACTAATCGTACATGCGCGACATCAAATACTGAATTACATGAACAGATCTGGTCCCTAAAAATCTTAGTTAGGAAAATCTACATGCTTTTAAAATGTATTTAAAAAAAAATACACAACAGGAGAGGACTACTTTGTTCTTGATGTGAACAGACTTTGTTTTTTTAGCATATAAAACGTTGGTGTCTGCTCCTGGGAACCAAGAGGGTAGTACTTGGCATTTTACCTCATGCGATACAGAATTGCTTCCACTCCTCTAAATGCTCAGCTCTGTGCAAAAAAACTTCAGTAAGAAAAAAGAGTCCTGAACTCAACATGGGCATCCACTTGAGTTAAGCAAAAGGACACACTTTGGTAAGGTCAAGGTCCCAGTAACCTGATTGCCACTAGAAAGTCTCAAGAATAACTTGAAATATAATACATCAAGTGGAAGAATAATGACAACTGGAGTGCTACCCTGGTCATTCAAGGCTCAATTTAATTAGCAGATATGGTCATTCACTGACAGTGCTTTATATCTGAAACTGATTAGAAGAAAAGAAAAAAGAAAACTCTGCTTAAGAGCTTCATGTTAGCAGAGTCCTATATCTTTCTAAGAGAGAAATAACAATACACTTTAATTTCAGGTGCCAGTAACCTCCAAAAATGTTTAGGCATTTAACTAATGCATCAAAAATGCAATCAGCATGAGACAGGTACCTAAGAGCAAAAGAAGCTCAACTAATTCTAGTGTGTCCCAATGATAAGCATTCAAATGAAAAGATTTCAGGAACAAGATTTTGTAATTCTGTTGAGTAATGAGTAGTATCTTTACACTCAAACACTCCTATTCGTTATGACTTTGGATGTTGGAAGTGATCCAACATCCAAAGAACTCCTATGATCTGATAACTGATGCCCAGTGCTTACTGATAAGCAGTTTGAAGCTCTTCCCCAGTTTCAAGCTCACCTGCCCATGCTGCTGGTGAAATGGGGTCCCTTGGCAGACTAGAGGAAGGAGGTGATGGGGGCATCCAAGGAGCTTCAACAAATTTGCAGATCTAAGTCCAGGACACCTGAGACAATTGGCACAGCAGGAACTGCTCCAGAAGGGAAGGACAATGCCCAGTCTCTCATCTATCAGGTTTACCAGTGGAATAACATCAAACTAGCCCTACCTGAGGAATCAAGTGTCTGCTTGGGATGGCTTGAGTCTGACCTCAAGGCCAGAATCAAAGACACTTCTGCACAACAGTATAAAGACAACTGCTAACACCAAAAGTATACAATATGGAATGAGACACAAAGGAAAATTCAGCACAAGCTATGTAGGATCATCCTCATTTTTCAGACAGGCAAAGAGGCAAAAAGTGTTGCCATAACCTGCTGAACCTCATGTTGACTCTCAGTCACAGATGAGTGTCAGGGAACCATAAATCAGACATGGCTTACCTTCTTCATATTACAGAGATGCAGGATCGCTGGGGCTGATCCATTCTGCTCACCCCAAAAAAGACCACAGAAAACACACAAGGACCTGTCTGTGCCCAATAACTCATTGGTTGAATAGCACCTTGACAGCTGAATCCCTCCAAGGTGGTTTTGAAGTTGTGGGGGTGACCCCAGCACCTTACAGGGCCCCCTGTCTATACTCTGACCACCCTGAACCAATAGGTTCCCAAACACTTCCCCATCAAAACAGGAAACATCAAAGAGCCCAGACTTTAATGTGAATGAACATCGAAGGAACAAATGTGACAGCAAAAAAGCATTTCCCTACTCACCAGTTTTTTTCATAAATAAGCAAGGGGACACTTGGGAGTGACATCAGAGTCAATTCCTGCACCCAAAAGAGCTGCCAGTATTAGAGTCTGCCCTGCTTCCTCCTCCATCTCCCTCCTACCTCAAGGCACCACTGGAAATGACCACAAGTGTTGTAACTGTACAAGTACAGCCCTGCCTTTAACTAACAAGAGAGTACTAGAGAACTGTATGTCCCTCAGCTTCAGACATTAATTTGTATATTATTGTATAGAGAGGTCAACTTCAGGCAAGTATTAGATTATTTATAACTTCAAATAACTTACTTTGCAAGCTCATTTGCCAGACTTCCATGTGAGGCAGCATTTGATAGAAATATGGAAAATGGCCTGAACTTTAAATGACAAACAGATGAGAAGGTCCAATGAAAATCAAACACTTTTGAAGGCCATGTGTTTTCATAAGGAATATAAATGGGATTTTTAATTGATGTTGACTTCAGCTCATGGTAACATTTTGGATGATCTCAATTAGTGGGGTTACAAAAAACAGTAAAGAAAGGAATTTGATTATGGCTAGCCCTGGAAAAAGAGATCTGGTAGAAGTGTTCCCTGCATTTCTTAATTCAGGGAGTAATCTCTTCTGTAACGTAACTATCCACAGTCAACATATTCTTGCACCCACCAGGCACAGTAACAGCTTCTTAATGCCAAAGATGCTGAGTACCATCCTATTATCTTTTAATCAGTTTTGGGTTTTGATCTCTAGTGATTTGGACAGGTCTGAGTGCAGAGGTAGCTCAGGGCTCTGAAGAAACAGGTTGAACTGGCAGTTCCCATAACTCAACTTTTCTGAAACTTAACCCCCTCATTGCCCAATTGAGAATAGATCCTCTCAGAGCGGTGAGGTAAGGATAAATATATTGAAGGACAGAAGGTACTCATGTCATATATTAGTTGAGGCACCAAGAGTACCTAGAAGTTATTTATTTCCCAGCTGGCATTTGCCCACGTTGGAGCAACTAAGGTTCACTGCTTCTCGTCGAGAGCTTCACTTAGATCACCAAACTGTTTTTAAGCTGGAGTTTTAAAGCATTTCGACCAACAAAGTTTAAATGTGATTTTCTGGCTCAAGATGGATGGGTAACATTGTTTTATTGCACTGTTACAAAATCCTTTGTGCAGAAACAGCTTCTAAATCAAAAACATCTTACTCAAGCAACAGCTTGCATACAAATGTACCTGGGGTATCAGATTTAACATATTTACCAGATCTGCATTAAGAAGTACTTTTTCTTGGTTCACAATGGACAAGCAAATCGTATCTTATCTGTCAGTTTTTGCATCCCATTTTTCTAAGAAAGCTGTAGTACCCATACTGAGAGAGTCTGATATTCCACAGGTTTATAGAAAAAAAACGTCAAGTCTGAGCTGCTTCTATGTGCTGTTCATGAATGTGTGAATATTTATCATCTCCAGGTGGGCCCTGATATAAAGGCACTGAACCCAATGGAATCTACAGCAGAGTAAAACTAGTTTAGCTTGTTAAAAACAAATTAAAAAACAACTACAACAACAAAAAAAAATAGCAAAAAGAAACATTGGTTTCAGGGAAGGAAAGCTCTTACAGTCAGTTTCAACATGAGTAATTTTTCTCAGCAGTGTTCAACTGCCCCCTTCCCAATAGAGGCATCATTTAATGCTTCATCTTAGGGATGCAGTGAGATGGAGCACCTCCACCCTGACCAGGTGTCTTGTCCAAAGCACCTTTTCAGCTGATGCCACAGGAAGACTCAGATCACTGCAGCCTTCTAGACCTACTCCCTCTCTTCCCAGGCAACAGCTGTAGCCCTGATAGAACACATTTAACCCTGATGCTTTATTTTTGATGTTCTTCCCTTGATGCTTTTATGGCCGTACCGTTGCACTTGAGGCCTTTTCCCAGGCTCTTTTCCTCTTTGATTACTTAAGAAGCCTTTTGCTCATTTGCAGCCATCAGATGGCAGCCATCTATCCTTTGGGCACTCAGGCGGCACAAGTGCAAATGTAAAAGGGACAGATGCACTGCCATCCTCACTTCCAGACAGGCCCTGACAGCCACAGGTTATTTTTTGGTCTGGGGTAAATTCATGTCTGTCATCAGTTTGCACAGCTGTGGAGCCCCAAAGACCCTTCTTTGAGACTGGAGACTTAGGGGTGGGAGCAAGTGGCAGTTTTGCAAGTCACACACAGCTTGTTCCCCTCTTCTGCCCAAGTCGTTTCCCCATCATAGCTGTATCAGAGTTCAAAAGAATCTGGGGTATATTCACCATTAAGCAAATCCAGCGTTTATTTATGACTCAAAAGCAATTGTTCCTTGCTCTCCCCACTTCACCCACAGTGACAGCAGTCAAAAAGCTTTTGAGAACCTTAAAAGAAAACAAACCAAAAAAAAAACCACCAAAAAAGGCCCCCTCTTGCAAACAGAGTGGAATATTTACCACCTGTAGAAAGTGCCCAAAGAACTGACGAGAAATCCAGAGGCAATGGAAGTACTCTTGTCGAATATAGTCTCTCTTGGGAATATAAGATTTAGACTTGCTATTCACGCAGTTAATGCTTCATCACAGTGGATCCTTTTCTTTTTCTGTTTGATTTTGAAAGCTGGAAGATAGAATATCAGAACACCAAAGAATGGTGTTCTGAACTTATTTTTCTCATTAGGTTGTGTGCTCCAGGATATAGTTAGATCCCCTAGAGATTTATCATCTTTTGTACGACAATCAGAGGCCTTGAAAGGTGTATAAGTATTAGTTTTGAAAACACATATGGCTTAGAACAAAGAGAAACAGACTGATCAAACAGCGGGGGCAATGTACGGGAGTTAATAATACAAAATAATTCTGAGCAGGGGCCAGTTTTCACAAAGCAAGCATCTCAATGTGGATGCCATATTGTCAATTAGACCCAGTCATTTTCAGATGTAATGGGAAGTGGAATACAATATCTACATCTGATGTATGAACACAACTGTAAAGAATCAATACCATCTGGCTGCAAAGCATTTGGTCGTTTAGTCAGCAAAACCAGGCCATTCACACAATAAAGAACAGTCCAGACAATATGGGAACCTCAGATTTTTCAGCATATCATTTGCAGGGCAATTTTTAAAAGAGGAGACAAGATTTCAGCAGTGCTTTACCAATAAATCTGAATGTGGGGAATAACCTCAGTGAGGGCCAGGGGTTGAGGTAGAATCTGTATTCCTTCAGGAAAGGTTTATGCCTTCACATATGTTACATTACAGTTCAAATTCAGAGCTGTGTACGTGGGTCCAGCGCCAGGTCTGGGTTTGGCCCTGCGTTTTCTCATTATGCTTGTCACAAGACATCAGAAGTAATCATACCACACAGCACCGTGAATGCTAATAAAATAAACCGGTGATTGATGAAGAACTTTATCCTGAAATATCAGCTATCTTTACTTGTGTTTCATGGGTACAGTGGCATTAATCGTTTCCATACTGACTTAACTCTGTTTTGTCAGAAATTAGCACCCTTACCATTTACTGAAATTGTATTTTTATGTCAATGTTTTTCTTTTCCTTTCTTTTTTCCTGCTGAAGTCCTAGCCCCATTACTTACCTTCATTTTGAAAAGCTGGATAAAAGAAAGTCTGCATGTCACACTGCCTTCCCCAAGCCTTCCCACTTGCAAATAAGGCCATGCTCTTTATGCTTTGAGAGCTAACAAGCTCTTGAAAACCTGGGAGCGGGTTCGGGTTTCTTAATGATGTGTAAATCTAGGGGATGAAGGAATTGTGTCATCAAGCAGGAGAATTTTCTATAGTGGGGAAGGAGCAGCCAGAACTCCATTTGTCCAGTTGGGAGTTTAATGCTGCCCTAAGCTCTGACATGCAGCTGACTTCCCAAGAATACACCTAGACCTTGGCCCTCAGACAAAGCAGTCTTTAGTGACAAAGGGCAAAAATAACTGCAAAGGGTAAAATGCCAACTGGCTGAATTTAGGAAGGAATGTCTAAGTAATGCAGGACATGTTAATTTAAAGCCAAATACTGGCTTACAGTTCCTGGCTTAGCTCTAGGAAAGCTTGTTCAAAAAGGCCAATTACATAAGCTGTGGATCTGACCAGTATAATTTCCTAGGCAGGTTTTTTCGTTGTTATATGGAGGAAATAATCTAGAAATTGACTCATTATGTCATATTCCACTCACACAAGGTCTTAAAACCACTCTGGGTTCCCAGAAAAATACCAAACTTAGTATTTATGTAGTAAATATATTTGTGATATTTACATCAAGAAAGATTGTACCACCAGCTCTGTAGGATGACCACTTAATGAGTGGAGTTCTGCACAGTGCTGTCCTGTCCCACAGTCAGTACCATCCCTGAGGATGCTCACAATGTAGTAAAAAAGAAGAAAACCTCAGATATGCAGCAGTACCTCTGAGATAAAGGATGAACTCAAGTCTCCTGACCTTATCACGGCTTGGGTTTTTTATTTTGTTTGCTTACAGTTACAAAAAAAGAGCTGAATGGCCTTTTCTACTCTCATGGCTGCAGGTATTTTGCCTTTACTTGCTACTATGCCAACATCACAAAATATTGAAGATTACTCCTTGCAACAACTTACATATCTTCGTACCTCCTGATGTAAACCAATACACACTCCAAGAAGTTTTAAGCATCTCAACTTCTCTTTAACTTTCTAACTTCACATATTATATTGTCATATAGACAGACTGAGAGTGGGCAGGAGTCAGACCACCTACCTTCACAGAAAGCCAAGGGGAAAAAAATGGAGTCTACCTGACTGCCTACCTCAACTTCAAACAGCCTGAATACAAGTTAAACACAGTCCCTTCTACTTGATTTTCATCGTACACGTGCTGAGCACTGCCAGGTTTCACAGTGCAGTGGAACAAATTGATGACTAAAAGAAAATTCAGGGAGAAAAAAACTCCGAGAAAATTTAGTTTTGGAGGTGAGATAAGGAAAGGGTTTTAATTTGTGCCTAGGCATAAAGTTACAAGACCCCAGTGTGTGCTCCTCTGTTACAGATGTTACAATTTATAACACTGCCTGTCCAACCAGAGGTTCTCCCACCCTCTGGCTTTTGCTCTGGTCCACCTTCAGTCACACCCCTTGGGAATTGGAGCTGGGGTCCCTGAGACCCCTTCTTCATCATTCTTCATCTTCTTCAGGGTACAGGGGGCACATAATCACCCAGTCCTTGACTGTACTCTGCGGTTTAGGCCAAAGTACAAGTGTTCTCTAAACAGAATTAGCCTACCTTGACAAGAGACTAAATACTTTCTAATGGAATTCAGGGATATTGATATGAGGAATCGGGGGTAAGAGGGTTGTAGTTACTATGCTAAGGATAAGGGAATAAGTGCTGCTGCTTCTACATCTACTTCTGCTATATAATTACTTATAAAAGTTAGAAAAATCAGAAAACCAGATGGACCTCAAGGTATGGACCTTACAGTGGACAGACAAACCTTGGGCTGTTTCCCACCCCATTGACTCCAATAGGCCTCCCCAGTCTGTCCCCTGAAATGCGTCTGGCTGCAATTCCTATTTTTAGTTATGCCTGACAAATCCTGAACTGCTGATATCAGAATTTAAAGAAATACATGAAAAACACTATTTTCCTTTTTAAAAAACTGTTCTCCTGGGTCTCCTAGAGATAATAATTACTGCTCTGCTCAGCTAGTGCTGTCATTATATCGTTCAATAAAATGGATCATTTTTAACTCTCAGGAGCACGGGAAGTGCCGCTGCTTCCTCGTGTGAAAGTAAGAATGTGTCAGTTTTGTTTAGCAAATATAATGTTTAATGTCTTTGCTCTTGGCATTCGGGATCAGTGCTGCGCCAACAGCAAGGAGGCAAAGTACACCCCGAACAGTCAGACTTTTAAAAGAAATTAAGCGTGTAAAAATATTCCCCCAGCTAAAAAGCAAACCTAAAAGGAAAGATTTCCCCAGGAACACGGAAAATACAAAAGTTATAGCCAAAACCACTTTATACGTTCTGATTGTATGTTATGCTGTCAGTAATTGTGCCTCACCACTGAATCAGTGGCTCACATAATTCCTACCACAGTTGCCAGAAGATATTGCTGGATCTGACTGTTTCTATCTGAGTTGTCAGGGTAATAGTCCACACCCCACTGGCAAGTGAGGGCAGTAAAACAGCCTCAGTACCCCCAACTTCCAGTAGTATTCATCATTTACTCCCCAGCTTTAGTGACTATACTGTATTACATGCAAAAAAAATCCCTTATGGTTCAGACTTGAAAAGCATCAATGATCTCCCAAGACTAGCCATAGCTCTACAGGTGTGATTCTGTGTCAGGATTATCACAATCTTTACCTAGTGCACAGTAACACTGGAAATAGCATCCTGATTTTCATATAGTTTTTTCAGTCTAAATCCTTAAGGTCTCTGGTCCTCCCAGGGAGTATACCATCCCTTAGCCAAAGGACCCAGCAGACAACTCACCTCTCCAGCTGTCAAAAGAAGTCACAGGGGTTCCTCTGTTCAGAGCTGGAGGCCCACTACCATCATATTATATTACCCACTGACTTTCACCCAGGAGCATGTCTTAGAGTACAGATGAGCCTCAGCCTCCTTGATGCTGGAGGCTGAACTGACTTTCTATGTTCTAAAAAGCTCTTTGTGTACAGAACCTTATCTCCTGAATTGATATATGGGTTTGGTTGCTGCTTTAAACTACATAATTTGTAGTGCATGTCCTGGTAGAAAGAATCCGAATGAGGAAAAAAAAAATAATAAATTTTCCTGAACATGGAAAAAAAAAAAAAAAAACCTAGAAGGAATGAAACGCAGGACCAATCCCCTAGTATTACGTTTGTGAATTTCTGCAAATTTCTGAACAAAGGAGGAAGGTTTCCTTCCTTCTGAAAAAAAGGCTCATAACTCTTCAGATTCCCTGGATCTTCATTAATCTTCACTAAGCACAGGCAGAAATCTTGTGTCCCTACAACATTCCTTCTCATATTCTGCTCTCCTTTCAGTCCCCACCAACACATCCTAGGATAGCTCCATCCTCAGGACTCAGTAGAGACCCAGGCCAAGTACTTGGTTTGCCCAGAAGAGGTTGAACAGAGGCTCATAAGAAGCTTTGAAGTCCCACTCTGCTGGGGCTACAGAGGGAGTCCTCCTTGGAAAAAAAAGGAATAAAAGTATTGGAAGAAGATAAAAACCCTCTCTTCCTCTTCTCAGACTCAGAGCATACAATTTAGCCTCTCAACAAAACAAAAACAAACATAGGGAAGAAAAAAAAAAAAAAAAAAAAAAAAAAAAAAGGAAAACCAAGAAGGAAACACAGGAGAGGGGTGAATACCAGATGCTTTACAGATCTTTCCCCATGTGCCCCCATATTTATTCAAAACTGGTGTGCAACACCTGAATGCAATTCTTCAGCCTGAGGATGATATAAGCAGCGCATTTTCATGCCATCAGTAACCTGATGCTACCCAGCTGGGCTGGCTCCCTGACAGCAGAGGCATTTCATCTTTCTGCATAACCCTACTACATCTGCAAAGACAAAGGAGCTGCCATAAAGGGGTTCCCAACCACAGCAGAAAGGGAGCTGGGGCTTGGAGAAGGGGGAGGGGGGAAGAGAGAGCGTATCTGCTGCACTCACACTTATGAATACACATGCACACACCAAAAAATCCATCAAGAAGATGAAGAGCTTCTCAGATAGGGAAACTTGCTGCTAACATCACACAGCCTGATCTGCTACCTGACTAAATGGGAGCCTGGCAACAGAGCTCAGAGGGACTGAACCCAAGCTGCCAGCAGGAGCATGGATCTGGCAAGCCAGCTCGGGCTCTGTGTCATGAAACCGCATTTTCAAGATTAGTGGGGCCAAAAATAGGCTTGGAATCACTCTGCAGTTCATGGAAGGGTTTTACTCAAATGCAGAGCAGAAAGGGTCATACAAGCAGGCAATAGTTTTTGAGTCCTAAGAATGAGTGGGAAAAGCGGTTCTGATACTTTTTGTTTATCCATTTTTATTGTCAGGAATAAAAAAACTTTTTCACTCTGGTGTCTTTTTTGCAGCAATGAAAGTAAAGGATATCCCATTTATTACGCCTGGGCACTTACCACAAAACTTGAGGCTTGGTTTTGGCCGTTTGGAAATTTCTGTCTTATTTTCAATGTTGATTTAATACGTGGCAAATAATAATTAGTGATTGCTCTCGAGAATTTTGTCATTGCTCATAGATTTTTTTTTTTATTTTGTTTAAACAAAATAAATGATTACTGTTGTCCCACCTCGCTTATTTTAGACCGAGAGCCCCAGTTCCAGAGGTTGTCTAGAGGGGTCCTGGGAACCTGCAGGGGTACAAATGATTGACCTGAGAGATTAGAAAAGGTAACTACCCCAATGTTCAGAAATGAACAGACATTCTTGAGCATCCAAGTCTCCCACTGACTTCAAGGGGGAAAAAGAGAGTAGATGAAAGGTTTCATTAGCACTGACTCTCTGAATTTTCATGTACCAGGATCTCTGGAGTTCACTGAAGTTAATGAGATCACTGGGTGTGCAAAAAAGGCAAGGCACAATCCCCCTGCAGCTGGGGGGGGAGGCTGTGGCCCGCTCACTGCAGAGTTTCCTGTGTTCATTTGTTTATAGAGTAGACTTGAGGTTAGTTCAGAGGAGAGTTCCTCATTTCCTCCTCCTCCTGCCCCTCTCCCTAACCAGATGTGACAATGTTACAATATTATTATCCTGTCAGCACCACAGGGGGAAATACAAATAAAACCCAGGGTGAAAGGAGAGCTAAAAGAAAAACAGATCCAAGGCAGCACCTTTCAGATTCGCTAGCCCATCTCAGGAAAACAGAAACCTTTACAGTGGGACTGTGGTTTCATTTAAGATGTTTGCGGGCAAGTGATTAACAACAACTTTTTGAGGTCCTGTTGTGTGCTATGGGTAATTCCTACTGAAAGCCATAGGAGCTACCTGCAGTGAAAAGATAGGTTGTAAACCTCTGGGGCTGAGGGGGTAAATCACATCCTAGACTGGAAGGAACAGTCCAGGTAGGTTTCACTGTGACAGTTCCCTTCAGTTTTTCAATGCCACTAGGGAAAAAAACACCCAAACTGGAGTTGCACTGCACAAATCACTAGCTTACAGGTTTTCCTGGCAAGTCTCCCTAGAAAGACAAGCTGGCTGAGCTTTCATCCAGGCATGGAGACCAAGAAAGGATGCACAAAATGGAATTCATCAAGCAAAAGAAACAGAGGAAGGAGACTGTTTAAATTAAACACCACTAAACACTCAAAATATGTAAAAGATTTCACTGAAAGGCTTTTGCTTCAGCTTAACATACTGACAAGTCAGACATACAGCAGTTTTACGGCAAAATTCAGAAGCAGGGCATCCCTCCCTTCCCTGCAACCTACAGTGGAGTTATAGCTGCAAAATAAACCACCCTTGTCTCTGCTCACTACATGCTGTGGCCAAAAGAATGGAATAGACATTATCAATCTCCTTCAATGCTATAAAGGCAGTCTACAGTTTTTCCTCCAACTGGTAAAGTGAAAGACATGTGGTCATTGAAGGAAAGATTATTATCTATCTGTAGATCATTTTTCTTCGGGATTTTTTTTTTCTCCTCCATTCAAGGACTGGTAATAGGAAACTGTGCCTAAGTAAAGGTCTGACCCCCAAGAGGCTGCTTTCTGAAAAATAGAGAACTCCAAAACATCCATCCTGCTTTACCCTTTGTCCTTTCACCCTGAAAATTCCCCAGGGATTGTTTCTACCGTACTGATTGTTTCTTCCATCAGTCCATGCGGGACTAGGATCTACCCCCAAGTCTTGAGAAAGTGTGAGAAGAGCTTTCAAAAATATTGTGTGACATACTGGTGAGAACTACAGGTTCTTCGTGCAGTAAACAACAACCTTTGAAGTTTTCCAGCCAAGCATGCAGGCTTTGGAGGACAGATGTGTGTCTTTCCCCGTGAGGGCAGCATTATGTTCTTGCTCAGCAATGGTCTCTCCTGGCATGCAAATGGACCTCTACTGGGGCTGAAGAGGAAGAATTGAATTCTGAGTTCGTGTACATTCAGCTCTCTGGGATGGAACTACAGAAACAGTTTTGAGCCCAAAGGTGGTTCACATGGCACCATGGTCCTTTCATGTGTCAGCCCTGCTAAGCCTCCGATTGCGGATCTTGATAGACCCATTAATCCTCGGAGTGTTTCATGCAGGAAATCATCCTGTTTCCTCTCTATAAAATAAACTATTCCCATTCTAGGGGGATGCACCTCTGCAGCTAAACATGATGTAATCAGCAGAATGTATGGACTGACTTTGACAGAGCGTGGCTGGAAACCAGAAAGAGATCCAGGACAGCCAGTGGGGTTTCTAGTTAAGAGGAGCGAGACGATGGGGTCAGCTGACCTCCTGAAAACAAGGACTTTGGTTTCGCATTGTAAAAGAGATCTTTCAAGCAGTTCTTACTCAGGCTAAGAACCACACTGGCATCAGTGGTCCTAGCCATGACAACTGGAGTCAAGTTTAAGAAGGCTAATATTACCAAGACCTAAACCAAAAATACAGTGTCTACACACCGGTAACAAAATAATTGGAAAACACAGGTCAGGTACTTGCAGAATGCTCAACTGTTTCTCATTGTAGTCAACTGCATTATAACTGCTTTGAACATAAGCCCCTCAAAATTAGCAGGAGTCTTTCTCAATTGCTCTGAACAAGCATGAGGACTGATTCCAGGGCAAGAGCAAGCACTTGGAGATTCTCTGCCCAAAAGCAAATTTCTGCCAGATGCAGCATTTCTTCTCTTTCTTTTACCTCAAGACACAGGCAGTGCAGAGGTACCTCACCCTTTGTAAGGGACACAGGCAAATTGTTGTGCTTTACAGTACTGCCAAGCTGCAATTTGATTGCCTGTCTTTTGTAATCCTCTTTAGCTGATCCAGTATTGTCCTACAATCCATGAAGGAAGCTGGTTGGTGAGGAGGCTGACAGAGGCACAGCTACCAACAGTGCTCACTGTAGTTTTGTGAGTACCTGTCACAAGCCAATGATCTCATGCAGAGTAAAGTTTATGTTAGCAACAGAGGAGGAAGAAAAATAATTTTATCCAGCAGAAATCAGCAAAAATTAATAGAAATTAGTATATTCCCAGAGAAGAAAGCGTATCGACTTTGTAAGGTGTCTAAAACCCTTGTTGGACAAGAGCTGGCCTCTGGAGCATGCCCTGCACAGACTTCCCTGTTGCAGTCAACACTATTATTTTTCTGGTGTCAATACAGTAATATGCTGCTTTGCTGAAAAGTCCCTGGCTGCCTTTCAAGCTCTTGAAAAGACACCAAAGGCTTTTGTTTTGATTTCAAACTATTTTTCAGCACCTCAGTGTTGGAGTACCCTTATGAAAGTGCCCACAGAGTCATTTGACAGGGTTGTGTGACTCAGGTACTTAAAGGAAGGAACGAATGTTAGATGCCGACACTCACATAGGGACTTCTGGACTTTGAAAAAATTACTTCCCTTTACCCCACTAAATTTTCCTGACACTTCCAACTGACTAAGCTATTGTTTATTTTATAAAAAGTCTGTCCTAACCTCAATTTTGGATTAATAGGTCACTGCAGAATCTAATACTACAGTAATGCAATGCAAATATCACTACACAATATGGAACTAAAAGCCAATAAATTCATTATAACATGTGTTCATAAAATGGTCAAGCTTGTAAGATTCCATTAAACTGGTACAATGCTACTTTTTATAAAAATAAAAAAACCTCCCAAGCTGTTCTCCAAGGCCCATCCTTTCAAGATGAAACAAATCCTTTCCTCCCGCTGCCCTTCTATTTTAGAAGTTCTATTGAAATCAGGTATTGAAATTTTGCAGTCACACACTAAAGATATGGAACTGATGTCCCATATTGCTGGCTGCTGACAGTAAGTGTAACCATGGCTGGTCTGGCTCTCAGAAAATTTACTCCTTTTGTTTTAACAACAAATCTCAGTCACCTTTATGAGGATGATCCTGTTCCTGTCAATTATCACAAGGTTTTCACAAAATCACTGAGCATCCAGCAAACATTTCATATTAAATAACTCAAAATCAAGCTGATAACACAGAAAATATGGCAGGTAATTGAAGTACACTGGATCATTTGATGTTGCAATAAACCAAAAACACTGTTGGTAAAGGTGAAAACCTTGCACAGCAAAGGACACAGCAGAGCTTTCAATGCTAAATGTGTTGGGAAAGGCAGGAGTTGAAAGCTGAAAAACCTGTAAAAAGAACCACACGGTGGTGGTTCAAAAGTCTGACCATCTTCCTGTACTTAAACAAGGAAATAACTGTAAGTAACTCTTGATTTTGCTAATGGCATTCACGGAGGGTATTCCGAGGTTTGCCTTGCAGATGAGGAAACTGAGTCAGAGGGATTAAGTAAAGGGCCCAAAGCCACAGGCAAATTTCACTGCCAGGACCAGGTTTATTAAAAGTCCCCTGCAGACACCTGAATTTCAGTCATATCATGAGGTCTCTGTGGTCTGGTAGAACTACAATGATTTCCTCCGCTCGTATAAAACAAGGAGGATTAGATCTGTCAGCACTTACAGCTGGGATATTCCTGAGAATTCCTAACAAGAAATACTGATGATGCAAACCATCTTTTCAAAGTATATTTTTGTTTTGAAGCATTCCCATGCTCTCAGCAAGAAAGGCTATGAAACCATCACAGGGAAATATTTTTCATGCAGTCTAATATAATTTCTCCACTTTGAAATCAGATATCTTAAATTATGCGTGTGTGTCATCTTTCAGCACCCAGACCCCTGCAAAACGGGACAGAGGCAGAGTTTTGGCACAAGAATCATGTTTCAGCTCCCAGCTTAACAATAGCTTAGAAGTTCTGGTATCCTGCAAGGGAGCTCAAAGCCTAGTACAAGCACAGCATCACAGACATCAGGGTCAATAGAGGTCACCTTATCTATCTTCTGGCTTCTCTCCAGGACCTAGGCCTGAAATACCTTTTCTTCACCACTACCCCACCAAAATCCTTCTCCAGACTCCCGCCACAACCAACAAATTAAACACCAGCTTCCCTTCCAAAATAGCTGTAATGCAACCTTTGAAGACCTGTACTGCAAAGATCAACTGTAATAGAGAGAAACAGAGCTTACAGGACTCCAAACACTTTGGTGAAATGCAGGGTAAATTCATAGATTTATGTTTACATGGACTCTGAAATCCATTCTCTGTGGTTGAAGCTGAATAACTTCCTTTTGTGGAAAGGGGATAAAACCCTTTATCGAAATACTGAGGCCAACACAGTTCAATATATTTCAATGGTAGATTTCTGTTCAATGAAGAAAGGGTCTGTCTGGGTTTACAGTTTATAATTTTAGCGCTTTCTGCTAATGGCATCTGATTTTCTTGAGTTCTCAGGATGCGATGGAAGCCTTACAAATGCAATATGCCATCTTTTTCCAAATGGAATACAAAGGTGTCAACAGCATCAGTCACAGGATATTAGTATTTAGTTTCTTTGGTGATACAATAAAATTACACGAATTCTGACAGAGGATTCTGGCTGACCCCCTACAAAAACAGGGCTGAAGTTTTCAACGCACTGTGTGCCATCGTCTATTTGTGGAGATTTCAATCCAGACCATGTTCTACCACTGCCTGTGGTCCCTCCCCAGGTCCAGTTCCAGGCAAGTTTGTACGTATCCCCTCTACTCCCTTGGCACTAAAAGGCCAGAACAGTTTAGGAACTGGTGGGTGACCCAACAGACCTTCCCTTCCCATCAGCAAGCTTTGAGGGGTAAACTCATTCGCCAGGAGGTTTCAACAAGGCCCAGCAGTGACCTGTGGGTTTAGCACACCTTTTGCTTCATAAAATTACGGAAGTATAATGCTTAAGTTAGTCCATGCTTGTGCCTTGAAATGCAGTAAAAATACATTTAAACCATCCTTGACAGCTTTTTGTCCCAGCAGCTCAGATATTTATCCAACCTGATCCAACACTGTTCCGGTAAAACCAGAGGAATAATGCAATATGACTAAAACACACCTGTCTCTGAACCTCTAGAAAATATTCAAGGGAAGACTGAGTTACTGGACTGATGAGGGGGTTTATACTTGCTATAACTGCAAGTAAAATGCAGTCAACTATCCAGTTACCTTTACTGAATCATCCAAAATAACCAGTCAAAAGAAAGATTACCCAGATAGACAGGTTAATTTCCACCACACAGAGCACAGTCCAGCACACTTCCTATTTATGCAAGTGCAAGCATTGCCTTTCCTCAACTCTTCCATAATGGTTTGCCTAACCTAGACCAAAAAGACTTGTATCTCCTTCCGTGTATTTTGTATTTTCTGTCCATCATTTTCACACAAAGGAAAACCAAGTAGACTCCTTCAAAATCTGTTCTAGTCTGTAGCTGGATTGCCCAGAAGAGACCAAACTGACTGAGTGAAGATCTCTGCATTCTCTGTTTGCTTTTGCAGTGAGATTTGACTCAACAGAAGAGCTGCTCAGAAAAATACTTGGTGATAGCTGTCCACAAACCCTTGTGCCCATGAGAAGCCTTTGATGTCTTTAAAATCCCAAAGCAGGTGCTTACTCTTCTTACAGTTGTGCATACTGTTGCTCTGCATTAGTGAATTCATACAGCACACAGGCAAAGGGATACTCAACAGCTGCCTTGTAACCCAGACCAACACAAACTCTGCAAAGCAAAAAGGAAGAGGGGTAGGGAAGGAAAAAAGCCTGAAAGCAACACTTTTCCTTCACTGCTACCCAGTTTACAATCATCTAAACCCAAATCCAGGTAGACCTGCAGTCCTCCTACACTTCCAACAAGTCCAAAGTCTCCAACAGCAGCCCCAGTTCTCCTCAAATCCTTGTTTTCTGCTCATAATGCTCATTTTCTTCACTGGAGGGGCAGTTTCTTCTCAGCACAAGAATGATCCCACCAAGTCAGAGCAAATAACCAACTCCCACCACTACCTCCCATAGTGGCCAACAGAGAAAACCTGCTGGAGAATACAGAAATGAGACCAATGCATAACTAGTTCTCTACTGCGTTCTCCCAACCTCCAGAAATTTTGGCATATGGAGGTCCCAGATCTTTCCTGCTTCCCACAGTTGGCCAGAATGGTAGTGATTAATGAAGCCAGCTGGGTAATCTTCTGCCCTGCATTGCAAGAAAATATGCCAGATGAACCTGAGAAGACCCTCTGATGCCACACAGCGTGGTTGACTGCAGCCACATCAGTCATGCCAAGCTCTCTCCCAGCTCCTGTTGCCTTTTTTCCTCTCAGATACATCAAGGAATGTCACGTGGATAGACTGAGACTTGGAAAACTTGCATTCAAACCCCTCTCCTGTAGCCAATTTCCCGTGCAAACACCTGTGAGGCAATTTGGGATCCTGCTTTTTTGTCAGCGTAAAAAGAGAGGCTCCTACATGGGTTGAGTCAGAGCAGTTTGGCTCCCACAGGGATCTCACTACAACAATGTGTTTCTCTCCACTGAACTACAGCTGAAATCCCCTTTGAGTCCTCAGCTTACAAAAGGGGATAAGACCCTCTGCTGACTCTCCAGAGCTGCTGAGGAGGAAAGATATTAAAGACTTCAAGAGCTCAAGCATAGTGATGAAGGGGTCTGTAACTAGGCAGAATTTGTTGCCTTTACAGAAGACAGCATCATGGGTAGGAGGCAAGGTGAGAGAGTGGGTGGCATCCTTGTCCTGTGGAAAAAAAATCATTCTTTTCCATGCTCCCTTCTATGGGTAAATGGGCTCTACCCCTCCACTCTTGGGCCAAGAAACTTGCAGTTGAAGCAGCACATGTACCTGACCACAGGTGGGCTGACCATGCTGACTCCATACAGCACAAAGCCCTGATTTTGTCACATTTTCAGCTCTGTGATTGCTCTTTCCCAGCTGTGCACAAAGCCACAACAGATAAGCCATTTGCCATGCTGGGATGGGAGGGGGTAGAGGGAACAGGGGAGAAGGCACTTGCTGTAAGCTCATTTCTCCTCGTCCCTAGCCCTGATGGAATTGTATTCTGCACACACACTGAAACATTAGCATCGGCTGATTTGGAAGGAATATTGGAAATGAAGTGATAGCAGAGTAAATGTCAATGCATTCAGTGTGACACAGTGAGCACCAGATCTTAAACAGCTTCATCATTGTGGCATTTACTGTATCCTGAAATAATATTAATCCCACTGTTGTCCTTCTTGATGGAATCATCCATGAATATGGTTTATGGGACTGGCCAAAGTGCTAATAGGTTAAAAGAACAACCTATCCAGTGTTTCACTAAATTAAGGTCGCTCCATGGGATTTAATGAAACAAGTACTGTGTGGGGTTTCAAAGGACGTTCCTGTAATTCATGTCTATTTAGGGCTCCTGCTAACCAGAAACCTAATTTCTTTGAGTAAAATGGGTTTTTGTGAAGCCTGGCCATGTGAAAAAAGCTTTAAAGGGCAATAATCAGAAGACCTCATCTGTAACACTTTGTTATTTCAGATCACTGTTTTGAAAGTTTGGGGGATGGAGTTATTTAAAAAAAAAAAAAAAAGGAAAAGGAAAAAAACCCCAGTTTGTAAATTAATGAGAACAAATGTATTACTGCTATTTGTCTCTCAAAAATGCCTGAATGGTTGAAGTGAGATCAGGACACCATTAAATTACAAATGGTGCAGACACTTAATAAGCCAGATACCCTGTCTCAAAAACCGAATATGTAAATTGGCTCTCACTCACCCAATGAGGAGCTGATGCTCCAAAATTATGGGCAAATGGCATCACCTAAGGCCACTGCCTCAGAAACAGACCTGTATTTCCTTCCCCAATTGTGGTTGTAAATGAAGAATGAAATGATGAGTGATCGATGAAATGAAGAATAAACATGTCATTGGAGACAGCGAAGGGAATAAGAGACAGGCGAGATGTGTTTACTGGAACTACAATTTGGTCAAAACACCAGAAGTGTCACCTGCTCCTGTAAAACTGGACTTGTAATGACCATCACAGACCAATATTTTGAGCAAAGACAAAAATTCACAGTTTTCTCAGAAATAAATAAAGGCACTCTATATTTCGGAATGCTACAGTCAGCTTAGTATTCCTGAGAAATCCAAAACAAGCTAAATATCAATAGCCACACTAAATCTCTGACTCTTAGATTAGTCTCTTGTATCTTTTTTTCCTAGATTCTGGAAACAGACTGCCCATATTCGTACTCAAGCACCTGACTAATCCTGACAGGCATTTGACATTAACATGTGTTGTTAGAAAAAGAGGGGGAGGCACACGGCTTACATTTCCTACCTTGGTGACTTCTCTCCAAGACTTGAAAACATCTACTGCTTGTGCAGGCTCTTTGCTAAAGTAAAATCAGCTGCTTCAACTACTTCTGCAAGCTGCAAAATAGCCATAGCTCTGCAGCATTATTTGGATTTCTCGTCTTTGGAAGGAACATTATCTTAACATGGACTCAACTGTAACACCAGTCAGGCTTAAAGGGTTAAGAAGTTAATTTCAGAATCAGGACAGATTGCAAGGAAGGTTGTATCATGAAAGAAGGTTACCAAAAAACGCAATTCCAAATTATACTTTGCCATAGGTTATCTTCTTAGTAGCTCTAGTATCCTCTAGGCAGAATCCTCAAGACATGCCTTAACCTTTACAGACGTGACCTAGACCTTGGAGTCACATCCTATGAGGCAGAGACTGACTGGAAATGAGACCACCATATATCATGTCTGCATAACAGAATGAAACACACACCCACCACAAGAAGAATAAAACCCTCTCTTGAATGTGTCTGCATTGTAAAAGAGAGAGGGGAAAAGATTGATTTATTTAAACAGTACTTAACTAACAATAAACACTATCAAACCAAAGCAAACTAATGCTTAGCCATTAAAGCATCCATTCAATGGCCCATCTGTCATATTGTTAAGACCTTTAGAAGTTGTTTAACAAAATGTTAAATAAGATGACATTCAGCAGCACAAAATGCTTGACTGGCTAATGCAACAAAAAGGGGTTGGCCTGCTGGTGTTTGATATACTGCTCTGTGCTACAGGCTGAAAGCTCTGGAGCACACGATGGGGGCTCCCGGGCTGTCGCTTTTTATCTCAGTGAGCAGTGCCAGAAAAGCCCAGAATCACCACAGGCCAGTGTCAGCAGTATCACACTGGAAGAAAGGAAGAAAATCCCCGTGCAGACAGGAAAAAATGTACTAAATAAGGAGGAAAAAAGGAAGCAAAAGTAACAAATTGGCTAATTACAGGGAGAAGGAAGAAAGCCCCAAATCATATTCTTGGTGATCCTTGTTTTTTCCAAATCTAGTTGTTTGTAGGGGTTTTTTCTCATAGTTTCTATTCCACATTTGGCAGTAAGGTTTGATGGATGTAGTATGAAAACACTTCAGATTGGCTGTGATAGACTATTTAGTAAATATCTAACAACTATCCAAAGACACATGTAAGTTTGTTTGTTTCTTACATGAAAATGGATTGTTCTCGTTCCCTTTTGAGAATAGTGACCCTCATACAATATGACTTTTTAAGAACAGACTGCATCGATGCCAGAGGCTTGTATAACTTCAAATCTATCATCAGGGTTAAGGTAGTACAACTAGGCAAGGGAGGCAGCTAGTAGGATTCCTGCAGTAGTTGAAGAATAGATACAATTTTGCCCTGAAAAAAAAGCCCATTTCCTAAGGAAAAAAAGAAATAAATCTTTCTTTCAGATCTGTAGAAGGAAGAAAAGGAAAAAGTATTCAAGCTTAGGCATGTAACAGTTTTCACAAGACACTACTGGACTGTTCTATTGTCATAGATGGTGCTCCCCAGTCCCAAATGTCTAACTAACAAAAACAGGACTCTGTGAAAAGCAAATATCAACATGCAAATGACTGTTAAAAATCAGAGAAAAATTTTTTTTCACAATTTAAATCCTTCCCCTGGCATTACCAGACTTTTTTAAGTCTCAAGACTTAAATTAACCCTTTGTCCACCATTATCCTTCAGTATATAAAGTTTTTGTTTCCCATATTCTCTACCAGTGTGTTTTCCTTACCAGTGCTGAGAAGGGGGAACCCAGGAAGCCCAGCTGGCAGGTTCAAATTTCCCATCAGCTCAGGTCTGGCAGTAATACAGAGGTCCTTGGAAAATCTGGTCTCAAGTGTCACAGGCAAAGGTACCTGGGACCACAAAGGTCTGGGGTTTGTTTCAGCATGGTGACAGCTAATAAAAGTATAGTATTAGCAGGTAGAACAGAGCTTATATGCTGGTGCTAGACTACTGGCCACACAAAGACACCTGTACTAGACACAGCAGGAGAGAGCACTGTGTTAAACTCTAGCCTAGAGAGTTTACAGATGTTTTCACTGACCTTCAGTAGTAGCCCAATACATGTAAGGATTAACTATGATTAAAAGTAACCAATGTTCCCAGGTAGCTTATTGATTTAGAAAGTATTCCCTCTGAAAATATGCTTTTAATCAAGTGTTATTTAATACACCAGAGTTGAGGTGCAATAGAAAACAGGAATTCAATACATATTAGCAAGTCTAGTTAAACACTGACTGACAAATGCAGAGAGCATACCTTGGCTGCTTACAGGTATTAAAATTGCAAGCCTTGTTTCTGCTGTGATTGATAAATGGATTTCTTACCTGCTATGAATACACAACTAAAAATAAAATTAAAAACAAAACAAAACACTGTTTTCCCAACCTGAAGTTATTCTTAGAAAAAGGGAGGAAAAAAGGAAAGAAAAAACCCAATGTACTGTGCCAAGCTGGCTCTAGAACCCAAACTGTCTGCCATGGAGGTGCTGCTCTCACACGGTGGTAGTGACACGTTAAGTATGAACCAGATGCAAACACAGCTTCAGCTTAACAGCAAGAGTGATGAAGAAACCACACAACTCCTTTTCCTCTCAAACGTCCTCCCACGGCCTCTTTCTGCCTCAGCAAGATCTATTCCAGATGAATAAGGGACCTGGGAAAAGCAAGCAAGACCACAACAGTGTTTTGTTGATGACGTGAGTAAAATAAGTATATGTATATATATTTTCACTCCTCTCTCACTGAAATTGTCTTGGCTGTCAGTAAAGAATACTTACAGGAACATCCCAGAATGATCATTTTCCAAACTAAGAGCTCTAAAGGTCAGCCTTCAGTTATACCAAATTCAACATGACCATGACTGTGTCACCTCTTGGGAAAGGGGGAGGGATTCTTCAGCAAAACATATGGCAAGAGCAGTTTATTTTATCACAGTGCTGTATTGTCTTGAAGTGAAAAAAGGCTTGTAGGGAGAGACAATATCTTTTATTAGACCATCTATTATTGTTTCTTCCCCGCCCTTTTAAAAGTAGTTTATTTTATGGGTTAAGGGTGACTAGAGCAGAGAAAAGAGCTCTGCTGTAGTACTTACAGACAAGAGCAAAGAAATAGAGATAAAAAGGAAAAATAAAGAAGAAATAAAGACAGGCTGATCTATTCAAAAGCTGGCACATGAGGTTTTATTGGAGACAAATACCGGCAGAGTGAGGGGAAGGGAAACAAGAAAGAAAGACTCATCCTATACAACGAGTATCTGACTGTACAGGCTGAGTCTAAAAGTCAATCCAAAGCTCCAGGCAGGTCAACAGAAAGATTCTCACAGATGCCAGTACAGCCCCTCCCGTATGCAGTTTTCAGCTACTTGAACATGGCTGTGAATCTTCAAGTGAATAAGAGGATGCTATGCCCAATTTTGGACTTCTTAAGCCTCTCAGTGCAAATTACATAGAGGAACACCAGTTAGTTGTGTGGCAAATATGCCAGCTTTTGACACAAAGGACAAAAGAATATTGTTTTGGTTTTTCCTCCATTTTGGGGAATATCCTTGCACTGGCCTGGCCCCCAAGATAAATATGGCAATTAAAACTTTCTGCCTCCAAGCTCACCTGAATAACACCACACAAGGTAACAGGAGAGAGCCAGCACGTGGAAGCTGTGCTGCTACAGCACCAGGGAGATCCTGGCTCCCACTACAGATTCACAGCTTGCATGATCATTAGTTAACTTCAAAGAAGCAGCTGACAACCTTCCACAGTGCATGAAGAAAGCTGAAAAGATCAATTACAAGGAATTATTAGTATGCAAACTATACCTAGGTTCTTCAGGCAGCTATCCCTCAACAAATATATCAGAGACCAAACAAAAGGATAAATAAATAATCCTAGCCTCTGTTTTCAGCATAAACAGTAGTCAGAAAGAAACCTTTGAGGATATTAATTCTATTGGAAACACACTGCTCTTTTTGTATCAAATATATTGCACCAAAACTTAAATGAAACTTTTAAAATTAGAAATTAAGAAAATCCATCCCATAAAAGGACAGATTTGCTTCCTTGGTGAATTAGTCACCCAGACAATTGCTCCTCTTTAAAGCAATCTTCCTCTCATCCAAAGTTGTCGTAACTGTACCTGTGGTTTTGTTCCAGGGACAAGGTAACACATTGTTACAACGTGTGGACTTGCACAACACTAATATGACAGTTTTGCAGTTCTGGTGAGTATCAGCATTACTGTAAATACTGTTTTCAGGGACATACAACATGGATGTTAAAAAGCAACCAAAACTTTTCCATAATGGCCATTTTGCTGATCCTCCTTCAACCTGCTCAGTGGTTTATTGATAGGATTGTGCCTCTTATAAAATTGGTGGGTTTTCACCTTTAGAAATAGTTTCAGACGCTTAGCTCTTCTCTAACTACAGGAAGAAATCTGGTTTATAAATGCATCAGGTACAATATTCCTTATTAATATGAACTGGTGCTGCTGCACTGACATCCACAGAGCTGCACCTTCTAACAACAGCAAAGGATCTGGGCTATAATACCATACTATTAAGGGCCAGTAGGTCTCATCAGTCCTCCCCTAAGGAAAAAAAAAATAGAAGGATTGAAATATAAAAACTGAAAACCATCTACTATGACTATATCATCAGGTTCATCTTTCAGGCAACTTCTGTGTGATTGTTTAACCTGAAGTGGCCTTGGATTAGCATGAGAGACTTACAAGACCTGCAAACCACACAAGGGGTCATTCATCCATGAGCCTGTTCGATTCACACCGTTTCAGACCTAGCAGAACACACGCTGACTCGGTGCACTGCCTCACCAGAAAGACTTTAAACCAGATGTGCAGCAGTTGATCAAGAATGCCTTTTCCCAAGCACGTCCTTTCTTCCTGTTGAACTACTTGTTATATAGACAGGTCTGCTGAAAGGTTGCTGAGCCACACAGCCAAGGAAAATGCAAGGGCAGAGAGAGGAGCTGCGTCTTTGGCTGCGGCAGAATCCCTCGGATCCGTGTGGAGCCACAAAGAAGCTGTGCTGCTGTTAAATGGCTGATTAGTTTATTCTGCCAAACATCTGAGAGCATCATTAGTTACACAAATGGCTTGAATTATGATCAAATGAGCTGAGTAACCTGCTGCCATGAAACTCCGTGTGAGTCCTGTTTTCTCAGATCTCAACATGTGTTACTCAGTGCGAAGCCGTGTCTCCTGGCTCTGTCTGATGGCTCATGCAGGCCTGGCTTTAAGAGTGCCCTTCTCATTCTGAGGACCACCCTTCCCACTGAATTGTTTTACCTGAAGATTGCCTCAATATGAATTTCCACCAGACAAGAAGAATTAACACAACGTTTTCAGATATCCTTTGTCACTGCACTTCCACATGTTCTTTTTGATAGCAGGTGTATAGATGTGTTGCTCTCTATTTTTTGAAAGAAAAATTAAAAAATCAGAACCAAAACCACATTTCCCTGTTGTATTGAAGCTCAATGGTGATGAAAAGGAATTAATGCAACCACTTTGTCATTTTGCTAAGACAGGACCAGGATATCTCTCTTAGAACACAGAAAGGGTACCAGCACAATACCGGCCATGAGATTTACCTCCCTCCTTTACATTTTGCTGCAACCCAGCAACCCAACCATTTATAGCAAAGAGGCTCTGACATAGATCAAAATACATCAGCTCAACCTAATTCCAACAGAAAAAAAATTAAGTACCAGTTTTTCAAAGTATCAGTCCTCCAGTCCTCTCTCACTTTTGAAGGCTGACACCTGCTGTGTTAATTCCCAAGGGTGAGTAAATCCCTCTATTGCAGCAAAAGAGAGATTCTTGTATAAGCAAAACCATCAGTTTCAAATTATATTTCCTCTACAGAGTCTCTGAACTCTTTGCTCAGAAAGTTAAGTACCCAACTAGATTCACTCAGAAATGTGGGTATCTCCCACATATTTCCTTTTGTCCTGCAAGACATTTTACTAAACAGGAGTTTATACAGAATCAACAGGATGGAAAAAATTCCTGCTGTTCTCAATGCAGTGACATTGAAGCATTTTATCCTGTAATATAGGAGAGTGTTTTCTATGCAAAAACTATCCCAAAATTGCACAGGGAGGTATCAAGAAATACACAGGCACACTGACAAAATATTTGTAAGGATAGTCACCAATCAGTGTGTTCTTTCTTAGTTTTAGAAGTTCCAAAATTAGGAGTTTCATTCTCACCTCTGGGTATAAATGTGTTTCTAAAATCTGAAGGGGAGAAATGCATCACGCAAATCCACCACTGCCACCAGGAACAGTTACACTCATCTAGCCATGACTGATCAATCAAGAAGCTCCACAGACATTTCCATGCCAACCCTGTCAGACAAGAAATAAGCAGCCAGATTCATTCCAATTAGTGATCTGTCCCATACTTAGTTTCTTCCTTCCTGTTTTCAAGCACTTCCTGCAGAGAGCACTTGAACTAGAGTATAACTCCTAGTAGCTAGAACTACAGCAAGAACCTGGTGAGATGTTACAGATGTTATTTTTGATCATCTGGTAAAATAAGATCACAACAAACACTATTAGCTTTATTAACATTGAGTCCAAGATCATGTTGCACTCATGTGGGTTGGAATTTTCTAAGTGGAAAAGTGCTTCAAGTGAAACAAGTATTTTCTGAAAAAAAAAATAAAATTTGCATTCATGAAATTATCATTCCTTTCCTTTAGGACAATCAAAACAAAACTATTCACTTTCAAGGTAGATATACTTATTTGAGTTCACCTGAACTCCTGCAGTGCCTCATGACATTTCAGTTTTCAACTATGACGCCACTGACAGATTACAGGTCACATGGATTGGCCTGGAAAATATATAAATTAGTATCCTGATAATAATTAACACGATAGGGAAAATACCACTTTACTTCTGCCGGGAATCCTTTTGTTCAAAAACATGTTCACAGATCATGTTTGATTGCAACAGCCTGACATAATGTATGGGGGGAGGGTGAGAAAGTACGACACAAATAAATAGTGTAGTTATGAATTCCAGCAACTCATAGTGTATGAAGACAAGAAAGAGAGAACCTCAGTGGGACTTTTATGCCTGACACCTGCAGGCTCCCAGCCCACAGCAGCAAACTTGTACCAGTCACTAAAATAAGTTGACTCATTCTCTGTCATAATACCTTTTCCTATTGTTGATGAGGAGATACTTCCCAAAAATAAAACCATGGATCTTCATATTCCAAATTACCATGAAAAATAAAATGTTTCCTCCCTGAGAAACAGGTAGACTTTGGCAATAGCTCTCTTTTGCACAAACTCACCCTCTCAGATTTCAAAGAACACTTTCATTGCCCAGCTCTTATAGTTCACTGCAATTGTGATACGATTGTTGTCATTAATTAGAAGAGAATAGCAAAGTCCTGATCTCCTCTCCCGACAGAAGAAAAGACATGATCAACAAAATTATGCTCACTCAGAGGTGGAGTAAAAGAGCAACCATGCCTCACAAATTTGCCACAAATACATTTCTGCAGTTGTTGCATGTTATGTTTATGGATTTACTATGGCTTCCAAGACGATAGCTGCAAACTCTTGTTTTTATGAAAGGACATCTGGATCAAGCACATATCCAGAATTAGTATTCTTCTTGCAGCAGAACTCCAACATCTGCTCCATATGCTATTGTATCTTGTATACTGATTGACTTCTAACAGAACTGGATTTTGCAGAGTTTACTACAGTGCTGTTAGAGGGCTCATCAATATGTTTCTCCACTTAGAATTCAAAAACCTACTCAGCATTATGAAATATATGCTTTTTCTCCCAGGAAGCCTCTCGCTGTGCAGTTCTGTCACAGCCTTTGCACCGCTCTAGTTACAGGGAGCAGACATCAGTTCTGTGTATGCAATGGTCTTAAAGAAGGCTTTGTTCCAAAGGTCCTTAATGGAGTCCTAAGATATGGGGGCATTTTACCATCAGTAATCTGCAACAGCTTAAGGGCATTTTTTTCCTGCATAGCATTCTACCGTATTTTCTGTTTGATGCTTCTGAATGACCTGGAGTAGACGGCCAGTCCCAAGCAGACTGATAAATTATCAGTGTCTAGATAGAGAATGCAATGCTGGGGAGAGGTCTGCCAACAGATCCTCAGAGCACGTCATTTTTATAACTTCCTTTAAGTTTTTTTCTGACCTCATAGGAAAAGTCTCATTAGATTTCCCAAACCTCAGATGTCCTTTTCCAAATATCCCCTTTTAATTTGGCAAATAACCAGAGTATTGCTTGCTTTTTATCTTCCACTTGCTGGTTTGCCAGCACAATTTCCTTCACACTAAAATTTTCAAGGAATACACTTTAAAGCTTTATATCAAGAATATATTTCAATACACAGTAGTTCTACAATAAAAGGCTCTCTGCTGACAGGTAAATATACTCATGCTCTTCTTTGTACCATCTTCTCCTTCAGATACTCCCTGCCTAGTAAAGTTACTCCTCAGTTTGTTTTCTGCCTTGCATGTAAAAAAAAAAAGATTTTGACTTTTGAGGACTTCAGGATGTTATCATCCTCTAAGACTTAATGTTGTTTGCCACACAACATTCATTATTCCACCACATATCTACACTCATCTGATACTCACCAGACTGTTCTACATGTGGTTTCAAACACTTTGTTCCATGAAGTGTTCATCAACTAAACTTCTCCCCTTGATCTCACACTCTGTTACACAAAACTTACAAGTAAGTACTCGTGGGTGTACTGAGGAATTCAAACTGATCACTATCACACCTACATCTTGTCTCTCCTGCTTGAAGACAAATGTAAGACAAATGTTTCATTTACTCTCCTTTTTCTTTCCTTTTTTTTTTTTTTTTCTCCTAGAAAGGCATGACACTGAAGGCATTTTTCAAAGGTATTTTCAGCTCCACTTGGGATTTTGCTGAACAGTGAATCATAAGTGACATTTACCTTCTCACCCACATAGCGTGTTTGACTTTTTTGGTCACCAGCTTCAAACTGCTCCCAAAAGATTTCTGAACCAGCCTGTCAACTGCTGCATCACTGTCAACCAGAGCTCCCCCCAACTCCTCCAAGCACGTTGTGTTGTGTCCATACACAAGGAAAACGCTGTCCTCCATTTGGGTTTTCAATCAGTTTCTCCCACGTGCCACTTCTATGTATTTTTCTTCTAACCAGAACTTTGTCAAATTTATTTCCATTTGCCTCCCCCAAATGTTTTATGCAGCCTGCCTACTGCATGCTTTATGACTTCCTCCCCTTTTCACTGCAGACTTCTTCGCCCTCTTGACAGACAGTCTGTGAGTGGAGCCTGTATCTAAACACAACTGCTGATTTTTTGCTAGTTCCTTTTTTTCCTCTGTAAAAGACATGCACTATACATCCCATACATTGATTCCTCTCACATCAAAACCCCCTAGTAAGTGTGGGATTATCACCACAACTCTACCTTGGGCTCTACACATAGAGAGCCTCTCTGCAGCCAAAAGAAAATATGGATGCATACACACACACACACACACACACTATCATAACATCTGTGGAGACCAGTCAAAATCACCAAACTAGCAATTAACTTCAGATATCTCCAGTAAGACTCCCAACAACCTGTTGCCCTCCAGGGCTCAAAGAAAGGATGCCACTCATCCTCAAGCTTTCACAGTCACGTCACCTCATCCACTGGAGGGCAAAGGTATGTGACAATGATTCCTGTCAGCTGCAGCTGAGTTTCAATCTTACCATCATCAGGGAAAGCTGAGGTTTGTGGCTGCATTTCCTTTAATCTCTTTCTCCAACACCTTGGTCTTTGACTCACTATTCTATTTCTGGGTTATTATGATTATCACCACAGGAGGAGTAACCTGCTTCATTGAAACCTACAGGTCTTTCGCTGCTTTCCAATGCACATTCAAAAAGCTGATGTTTAAATACTGTTTGTTTGTCAAGGCACAGGATGGTTTTGTGGAGTTCACCAGGGCTGCTGTTATTATTATTATTATTATTATTGTTATTGTTATCATTATTATTGTTATTGTTATCATTATTATTGTTGTTGTTGTTGCTGCTGCTGTTGTTGTTATTTTGACTCTGCACCTGCTGAGGTAAAAAGGCCTGCAATGGAAGCATTTTCACCTCAATAGGGTGGGTGGAAGGATTACGTAAACTACTTCTCTGTCTGGAAAGAGGGGCCTTGACAGGTTCCATGTTGTCAAATGACAATTGTGACTTCTTGCATTTCAAAAGTCACGCTCAGATGGTTTCATCTGAAACCTCTGGGTAATAGTAGCCTTTTGAGGTTATGATATCTCTGGATGGAATTCAATAAAAGAAATTCACTTTCAATTGAAGCCCTGGAACACTGCCAGACAGCACCAACAATGCCGTATGTCTCCAAAGAAAATTGGACTGATCTCCCCCTCCTTTTTTCTCCTCCCCTTTCCATTTCTCTCTCCATCTTTATTTGTGCTTTCAACCTTGTTTGTGGATTTCTTCTTTTTGATATATTTTCTCTCCCAATAAGCTTGGGTTCCTGAAGGTTTAAAAAAAAAATAAACATTTGGGACTGAAAGAGTAGTAGGCAGTAATAGAGAGACACACACTCACAGTAGCAACGACAAGTCACTCTCAATAGCTGACCTTTGCCATATATGTGAAAGGAAACAGAATAAAACCTCTGCTCTAGGTGAAGGGGGGATATTATTACAGCCAACACCTTCCTAGTCCTTGTTAAGAAGGCTGGTTAATGCACTCATTTATTTGTTTAGTTTAAGGCCAGGGGAAGGGAAAAAGCTCACAAAACCTGCCTCACTGCCAGAGGCAAAAATGTTGGCTTTTTGCTTGGGTTGTCATTCATGATGACTTGGGATTTTTTTTTTTCCTCCCACCCCCTTTTTCTCTGGGTTTGGGAAGGGCTACAATTGTCTGTCTTCTCTTGTTTTTGATCATCTAAGCAGATTAACGAGTGTGCTCAGTTGGGAGGCAGAAGATGGAGAAGATGCATCAATCTTGTGAAAGCATTCATTTTCTCCAGTGTTTTCTTCACCAATGACCTACTTCTTGAGTTGTTACTGCTACATGTGATTTGATTTTGATCAAGTCATATGGCCATAGGAACTGCATAAAAAAAAATAAACCCCCCATGCCTTGGAAAGAGACTGTAGATCTCTTTGGCAGACTTCGTGCTGAAGTTCCTTGTGGTTTGCATTTGAGTCACCTTGGGCTGTAAATCCCTTCTTTTGCCTCAATTCTACAATGATTTACTCTTCTAGGTTAAGATTTCAAAACCAGTAAAGTAACAGCAATGTTAGAGTTAAAAAAATCTGACCTGCTTCCTCTCCCTACAGCGTTATTTGTCCTTTTATCCCTCCAAAGCTCACAAGCTACACAGGTTCAGGTCTGGTCGAGTGTCAGCTGAGAAAACAGGCATGGGGTTGGGGGGGGAAGAGGGTCATTTGTTCTGTACATGGGGCTCTCTTCTGATCAGCCACATCAAAAGAATAGTAGGGGATGCTCAGACACCATCTTTTACAAGAGAGGTCAAACCAAATTCCTGAATCACAGGGATCCTTGGAATCCCCTTGCACTTTCAAGAGAGTTGCCTGATTGTTGGCATCAAAGCCACATCTAGAACACGAGATTCTGAGCTAAAGTTTAAATCCTGCTCTCATTTCAGATTACTACATTTTTAACTGTTTTCCCTAAACTGTTATGTACATAGTGTTAAATAGCTGTGATAGGACTCGCTGATCCCATAAGAGCAGTTGCAGCTACTGTTCCTTGTAAAGATTTTGCTTACATAAATTCAGAGTATCAGCAATAGCGTTAAACATACCCAGTCCCAGTTTCCAGCAGAAAACTCTTTAGGTACTGCAGATGTAAGCAGATGACAGCTCTGGACAAATTTGTTTGCACAAATATTGAATAGGTATTACATGCTCACAAGCTCAAGGAAAGCAAACAACTACTCTAAGTTCACCAAACAGCTCAGTGACAGAGTGAGGAACAAGTAGGCCTTCTCACTTCCCCTCTCACATCCACTCCTGACAATACATCACCTCCTTAGAGTGCAGGCTGGGTGTAAGAGACCATCCCAGGGGCCAAAGTATTAACTAGGTACTGAAATATTTAGGTCCATTTACTGCATCTCATCAATCTATATTAGAATAATAATATCTAATCAGTATTAGAAAATGGTAAAAAAGAAAAAAAAAAGAGCAGCAAGTTTAAAATCACTGCAGAATTACTTCCCTAGACTGTTCAGTATTGGAAAGGTTTTAACTTTGTCAAGAAGTAGTAATTCAAATCTCTCCAGGCAGATTAGTTCATGAATACCTCGTCAGCATTCTTCCTGTTGTTTACCCCCTTCCACTTGAAATTTTTTTTCAAAGAAAAAAAACCCAAGTAACAAACATTTGTAACAGGCTTAAACATGCAAGACAACAGACTTGGGCTTTTGAAGCAATTCAGACATCTGTAGTCTAATAATCTACTTTTTCCTGTAGCGATAATAGAAAAATATTCCTTGCAGAGTACAACAGAAGGTATAATCTACAAAAATTATAGACATTCTTCACTTTATTCTTGGAAAAGAATTTGGTCTACAGAAAGAACCAGAATTATCTGTTGCTTCCTGTTTTTGAAACTGTTGAGCAAAAACCAGAACCCTGGCCTGGCTCACATAGATAAACAGACCAGCTTCACAGATAATAAAATTTAGTTAGTGCTAGTGTATGTATACACACTGGTAATTCTTGTATGTAGGCATAGGACAAATAGTAAAGTTGGCATCAAACAATGAATAGGTGCAGTTCAACTTACCAAGATGAGCATACTCTCTTCTCTTGGCAGCATGGATTTTATTTGATTTGTTACTAACAGCTCTAACTTCAGTACTGCTGTGTGAAGACCAAGGTCCTTTCCTCCATATGTAATTTTAGCACAGCTTTTTCTAATTGTCAGTACAGGGCATACTATAAAACAAAATAAACACATACTTATTTACATCAAATAGCATCCACATTGCTAACAATTAAAATCAAAATACCCAGTGAGTTTATAAACAAAGACCTTGTAACCAGACCAAGAATCTCATTTTCATGTTTTTCTTCCTTCCATAAGTCAGGTTATTAACAAACAAGTTGTTTTTATAGCTGGGAAGAATATAAAACTTTGCTTAGAACATATAACCTGTACTTTATTCCCATGGATAAATACAAATTCTTTAGGAAAACAGAGCTATGAGTTCTAAGTTGTTCAAAAGCAGAATGGTCCAGAAGAAAATAATTTTCCCCTAGCAAAGAGTCCGTACTGTCCCAGAACTCTGAATAGCAGTGAAATTTAATTATAACATACAATACTAATTCAAAAATTCAAGGATCTGGGAATTTTACAGGGAACAAAACTTAATAAGATACCAAGCTGGGTGTTCTAGCTGTGGTCATAAGTCATTTCATGAGAAGAATTCCGATCCATCCCCCCATGTCATGATTTTCTTTCAGGATATTTTGTTCTAATAGACTGGATTATCACTTGGTGTTCCACTAAGTTCTCTCATTCTTTTAAGATGATCACTGCAGCATAGCACTAAGAAAGTAATTTATTATTTTAAACTAGTGCAGAGAGTGCCTCAGGTGACCAATAGTGGCACCAAAATAACAGGTTTGACTCCCATCAGCCTGAGGCGTGGGTGTTCCTGGGACTATTTCCAAGCCAGACCTCCTTCTCACAGTGTGAACATTAGGGCTGACACTGTTCCAAAGTCTAACCTGAAAAGGAGCTGTTAAAGCCCTATAATTATGCTTGTTCAGCCTTGCAAAGCCATTGTGAAAATTAACCAGGATAGGCAGAAACTCTGCTCATATGACATTCACAGTAAAGAGCAGTGTTAATAAAAGGCCTGATGAGGAAAGGAAGATACATGCCCCTCAAAAAACCTCAAAACAACATTCAAAATCCCAAACAAAACTGTCCATATATCATAGGTATATAAGACTTCTGTGAGAATGTTCATTTTCTCTTCAGATTTTGATATGAGCATGATATGCCTTTAATTTTCACTTCTTGAGACACGTTTAAATCAGCCTCCTTTTCT
This sequence comes from Chiroxiphia lanceolata, assembly GCF_009829145.1. Taxonomy (NCBI): domain Eukaryota; kingdom Metazoa; phylum Chordata; class Aves; order Passeriformes; family Pipridae; genus Chiroxiphia; species Chiroxiphia lanceolata. The sequence goes on from NC_045639.1 coordinate 12,583,963, forward strand.
GCCCATGAAAACACTGCTGCCCCAGCAATACTGAATTCAAGGATGAAGTGCATTTGAGTTTTCATTCCCACACTACAAAGCTTACCATATTGCAAGATATTGCAAGACAGCAAATGCCTGTAAAGAAACATTCAAGAAGCAAAACAAAAGACAGTAAAAAAAATCATGTTTTTCAGACAAAAAATATTCTAAACCTAGGAAATTTTTGTTCTGTTCTTAAAAGAAAATCTGAAAATAAATACTTCAAAATAAAACCTATCCTATTTGATGTGGTAATGTTACAGTGAAGAGTTTTAATCCCTTTTCTGTGAGGACACATTGTCATCTCCAAGGCAAAAGCTACCCAGCTATCAGCTCACATGAATCACTCAGACACTGGTAAAGTACTCATCACTTCCACCACCGTCTTCTGAGAACAAATCTCTCCACAGCCTGGAGTCCTCTGGAGACCAGAAGAATCAAACTACAAGTCAGAAATTCTAATAATAAGAAGAAAGAAGTTCAGCAACTTTCGTTGCTGATGATGGTCCAAAATCCCTTGGCACTTTTTAGCCTCTCTCCCATACAATGATTCATCTCACCACCCATACAAAACTCCATCTTTATTTTTAAATTCATTAATCAGCCCTCACACTAAAAGAGAGCAGAAAGTTTCCCATACAAAAAGTCTGTTCTGTAATAAAATTCTCTGCAAAAAAGAGTTTTCCTGTTGTTGAAAAAGGCAAGCATGCAGGCAAAAACAAACAAGGACAACCCACCAGGATTAAATCCTGGTGAATTAGAAAACAAACCCAAAAAGCTAACAGTAACATTGGCTTCACATACTACAGCCACTCCACCACTGACCTCTCAGCTCTGATTCTCCAGGATGCTCAGTCTACAAATGATCTTCAAAATATCACCCTGAAACCCAAAACTTCTCAACACAGTGATCACTAAAGACTGAAAAGATATTCTTATGTCACTAAATTTCCCATTATGCCTCATACAGCCAACCCACCCAGCGACCTGCCAGTCCTTCCCCAACGAGTCTGATGACCTCAACCATATCTCCTGCTTCACATCTCTGTCACTACATCAACCATCTTTCTCTGATTCACAAAACCATTACAAAGAGGTAAACAGAAATTCACTGCAAGCAGCTACAAGGACTTGATCGCATTCTTGGGCTGGTCACCTGCTCTGCTCTCAGCATCTATCCACTGGGTAAAGAGTTCAAAACTAGAGGAGACCAGGGTTGCTGCACTGACAAGCTCCCAACCTACCCTATACACAAAGAACAGCTTTTCCTTGTCTTGTTTATTGAGGGTATGTTGGGCCATTACAACGGAACTGAGCAGGAAAATTGCTTCCCAACACTGCTGGGTTTTGTTGTGTTTTACTCTTTCTTCCCCTGTCTCCCGCCCACCCCAAAATCCGAACCACAGGCATGGTGCATCTGGAAGGGTAACTGTGGTCTGTAGTTCATGTGGATCACTTCAAACCAGGGCTCACACAGGTGTGTGAGGGGAAAGGAGGAGAAAAACTTGAGGAAAGAAAATTTAAAAAAAAAAAAAATTAAAAGTCACATGGATTAGAAATGCAAGCTGCAGATGAAAGGTTATCCTTCCCTATTCATTATCGTGTTCCTTCAAGGGACCCTGGCTTTCAGCTCTAGTTTTTGGCCAGGAAACTCCCCAAGCTAATTTTAGTGAACTCATAAAACAGGACCCTAGGGATGATACAATACTCTGTGCAACCTCTAAGCAGCATGAATGACTAACACAAAATGACAAATGAAAGGAAATTCCACCTAAACTGTCTACTTGTGAACAAATATTCCAACTTAGATGTTAAGCAATATCCCAAGTGGACCTGAGTTCTGGGCAAACATTGTGACAAAGACGTCCTTTTCTTCCTGATTTTACTTTACATGTTCTTTTAATCAGATTTCTTTATAACAGAAGTTGGGTCAAGAAAGGGATCTGTATTTAATTTCACTGAGGTAGCTTGTTGGTCTCAATTCAGATACAAACTGAAAAGGATTAGTTGTGTTCAAACCCATTTATTGTTTGCTTTACAATAAACCAAGTTTGAAAGAGAGCCCTGAAACTCTCCAAGATACTCTTGTAATATCTCTGCTTCAAAAAGAAGTCCTCAAAATAACCTTTAAAGGCACAGCTTTTTTTACAAGCAAACCCAGCCGTAAATACTGCACTTGAATCAAGAACCAAAAGCAGAGATATCTTGAGCTTTTGCCATGAATCATTACAGAGCAGAATGCAGGCAGAGTCTGCCACACTTCCCTTGGATATGCTGGGGGAGCTGTGAGAGGAACGAGGTTCAGAGAGTCATTGGATTAGTGCTCTGATTTCTCAGTTCAAACCAAAAGAAGCCAGCAAAAGCTTGCCTTCCTATCCTCTCCTCCACATTATATTAAAACCAGTAACAAATTACTCCTGCCCACAAACCCGAGATTGCCTGCACCTTGTCTGGTTTTCTCTCTATCTACAACAGAAGAGAAAAAATCTGAAGTGGCAGCCCACATAGCTGAGGGATCATCAGGAGTTATGTGATACTGGGGTTAGACAACCATAGACATTCTCCTAAATGCTGGGGCAAGGAATGGCAAGGAAAGCTGGGTGCAGTTTGGCAAAAAAAACCCCATCAAAATGGCACAAATCCACCCAGAGCAGATGCTCTGCTGCAGTGATATCAACATTGCAACAGAGATCTAGGCAACCTGGAACTGTACTCTGGGAAAAACCAAACAGAAGCAGCAGCTGTGCCCTGTCACTTGCTGCCCTGTGGAAAGACATGGGGCCTGCTCCCCGCCAGACCCACAGGGACATGTGGATGTATCAGGACTCTCCCCCCAAGGGCCTGCAGTGCATTCTGCAGAGTTTCCTGTTCTTTCTTCTGGGTGTTTCCAGGATGACAGCATTTTCTGGAGAATGGCTCCTGTTTAGGTACCTCAGTAGAAGGGCAAAACTTCCACAGCTTTCAGCATCCAAGCATTTTAGCTGGTAATGTTTTTTTGAACAAGAAAGTCTTTGGCCTTTGCCCGCTTGAAAAATACCACTGCAAATGCCATACAGCAAACATTCAGAGCCAACAATTCCATGGAAACTGCTGCCTGTTGAACACTGATGAAAATCCAGCTGCCCATATCCTGTATGATACCACCAGCTTCTCTTTTCATCCTGACCAAGCAGTCCTCATCTAGCCAGACAATGCAAAAGGTGTGAAGGATGCCCTTCTTTCCAAGCCTTTCTGTGTATGCTTGGCCAAACCATAAGCTGATTTATTTAAAAAGAGCAAATGGAAGCTATGCATCATCTGCAGCTCTCCCAGGCTAACAGCCAAATGACTCTGTTTACTGTAATCTCTACACCCAGAGAAGTTTCTTTTGTTCTTAAAATAGCATCGGTCACTGCAGAGTGGAGACACCAGGAAATTGAAGACTATACATACACATACATTTTGTCACAAATCCTGGGGCTTGTACATACTATTCAATTTAATTATAGTTTTAAGTTATTTGCATATCACAGTACTACAGCTTCTGCAGATCAATGAATATATCAATATTAGGTGTTAAATAAGAATATTAAAAGGCTCCTCTAATGCATAATTTACTTCATGGCAAACAATTCCTTCCTCTCAGATCATTGCTATTGCAAATTTGGAACCTTATCTGAAGGGGTTTCCCTAATGCATTTCCTAGAAATTAAATTATTCATAAAAATATGATTTATATTATGATTTTTTAATTCAAGTTGAGTAGCACTGTGGGAATGTGCTATTTTCTTAACTGAAGGAGTATAAAAACTTGAGGGGAACATGGTAAGGTCTGAGTTAGAATGTATTTATTTTGAATGTGTTACTTGTATCTCAGTAACTGCGTCAAATTCCCAGCCCAAGATCTCATGGGCCAGGAACTCTGCAAAGTGATCGTAAGGAAAATGTCCTTGCCATAAAACAGGTTGCAAAACAAGCACATGATAGAAAACAGTGAGGCAAGACCCTGAGTATCATCATCCCCACCTTGAAAAGTAGGGGTTGCAGACTTCTGGAAGTTAAGCCAAGGGCTTTTAACTTATGGCAAGAAAATGGAACTGGACTCTATTAAATGTATCATAAGATGTGATCACTGCTTACAAAGGGAATATTTCTTGTACTAAAGGTCTCATTAATCTAGTGGAAAAGGCATGACAAGGTCTAGTGGCCAGGAGCCAAAGCCACGCAAGTTCAGAGACATGAAGGGTGACTATTTCTAAAAAGGGAAAGTAGGCCATTAGAGTTCCAACACTGGTACGTAGGGACACAGTGACTTCTCCAGCTCCTGGAGGCACTGAAATAGAGCTGAATGTCTGCCCAAAAAGGTATCTAAATGCTGTATCCCAGAAGTCACAGGCCTCATGCAGGAATCACTACTCATATTGCATAGTGTGTGGTCTTATTCAATGTCAATCTCTTCTGGCTTTAGGTGAGTCAAGAGAAAGCTCTCAAATTCCAACCTTTTATCTCTGCTACTTCCTCTCAGATCACAAAACCATGGAAAACACACCAGAAGCAACACAACAGAAAGGTACCACCAACAGTTCATGGTGTGAAACCATACAGTGGAAGAGGAAGCAGGGAATGGCAAAGAATGCAGGGGTCTATCTGTCAAAAATGTCACACCAATAGAACTTGACATTTCTAACATTGACAGCAGCTGGAAAAAAAAAAACATATGTACCTCACACTCCTTTCCTATCAGCTCAGAAGGAAAGATTTGCCTATGCCATTACCTGAATTTACATTGTAAAGAAGAATGATACCATCACCTTTGAGGACCAGCACAGCACAGGCCTTGGGAATCCATCACTGAAGTACAAACCAGGAATTAGCAGATGCAATCCATACACATGCAATCCATTCCTTATGCAGAAAAGGGGAAACCACTCAACAGGTCCCAAGACAAAGCTGTCTTGCTGAGGTAGTTTAATAAGCAGAACAATCTCTAGGTCTAAAGGAAAAATCCTATCTTCAAGAAATTCAGCAGGGGAGCTGCCAGAGCAGCACAGTTTCCTCTTCAAATTCTACTCCCAGCTGAGCCACCAACCTGCTGCATGACCTTGAGCAGCCCTTCACTTTCCCAGGACTCTCCATCAGCCTTTGCGTGCCTTGGGGGGTCTCATGTGACTCTTGCTTTACATATGTGCCATGCCTAGAATAGCAGGGCAAGAGGCCCCCCTGGTATTCCTATGGTACAAATGCTATTACTGGTACCATTCACAGACCAATCCTACTCCAGCAGTGACTGTGTGGCTGGCTGTCACCTCACTGGGCTGCACGAGTCCTGCTTCTGGGAACAAAAGTCACAGCAGGGCTGCACCAGGAAGGATTGCTCATGTGCTGGTGACAGGTGTTGATCTCCTCTTTGCACCAAACATGGAACAACGATGCATCCCATATGCTGTTCCATAATGCCACTGAAATCACAAGATTTACCTTTATTACAAGAATTACAAGAATTATCTTCACAGAGCTTGGCCTCAAAAGTCGCCAGTCTCCTGTCCTATACCTGGCCCTTTTTTGAACTAGATGTGTTGACACTAAGGGAAGGAGAAAAAAAAAATATTCTAATAAGCAAAAAATCAATGCTGGGGATTGATTTGAGATCCAGCTGCATATTTTATTAAGGGACAAGACAAAGCTTAAATATTGCCATTGCAATAATCTGACCAGCTCGAAGAAAGTTAAAAAGGACAAGTTTTGGGTTTTAGTGGTGTCTTTTGAGTTGGTTTGGTTTGAGAGTTGTTTGGTTGGTTGCTTGGGGTTTTTTTTGGTTGTTTGGTTTTTGTTTTGTTTTGGGTTTTTTTGTTTTCTTTTGGTTTTTTGGAGGGGTGGTTTTGTTTTGTTTTGTTGAGTTGGTTTTGTTTGTTTTTTTTTCAAATGCCTGTCTTGCAACTGATTTTTTGGGCAGAGAAAAATTACCTGCAAATGGGTTCATGATCTGCCACTCATGTAGCCCACAAAAAAAATGTGGTTTCTTTCAGTACAAGGTTTTGGACAGAGCTAGTCTTAAAATATTGAGAGCTGATTTCCACTCCAGTGCCTTGCAACTCAGTTCTAAATAATGGCCACGAAACAGGAACAGGCAGAGAAGAAACAAGTTTTAATTAGGTGTACAGTGAGGGTCTTTGTCTCACAGATAGATTTGATTATATCACTGATAACCTTCACAGGGCTTGTTATCACATTACACTATGCCATTCTTCTGACCTGAAGAAATTTTCCACACACCCCCAAACAGACAGCAGTGAAAGAATAATGTCAAAAGTCCCTTCCAGACATTTTGGTGGGATTCTTCTGTTTGACTGGGTTCACTAAACTGGGATGGAGCCAGGAGAGCTAAGTGGTGGCACTGCAAAGTGGTGAGTGATATCAACACAGATCTCTGCCAGCTGTGTGTTTACAGGGCTTCTCTGTAAACCCATTTATGCAGTTATATGTGGTACATGGAGTACTTTATGTTAGCTCCTGAGAACAGGATCTGGTAGCTACAAACCAATGTAGTCTGCATAAACTCAGACAAGAAATACCAGCACTGATATTACCTCACATACTGTGACCTTCAGGCATCACCCACTACTATTTTACATACCCCAAGCTGTCCCAGGATTGGGCAAAACAGCTTCAAAAATAGAGCCAGGTGTTTTGTCTATGTCTTCAGTCCTTCCACTGCAATGTTGTGCCCCTGGGAGTAGTACACCTAGTATTGAGCTTCACTCCCCCTTACTCGTGGCCTGCATATAGCACTAGGCAAGGAGAAGATCAGAATCGCTGTTCTACAGCAATATTTGGAGCAGAAAGGGTTGGAATCCAGCAGAAGGCTTTTTGCATGAAGGCAAGTGATCTTTCAAATAAGCACAGGCAACTTAAGTCATTCATTCCCAGTTATTGCACCAGCCAAGAACGAAGCCTTCCTGCTGCACTTAGATAAGCAGGTATAATTTAGTACGGCTCAGACAGCAGTCATTAACAGCAGGATTCCTTCTCCCCTTCCAAAGCAGGGAAACCAGAAACCCCTTCATAAACTATTTTCCTATAGGATACAGGAAATCTGGCCCTCATAGCCCATGCACAGCTTACACTGCAGGTACAACTTCACTAGGGGATTAGCTCTAGCTCACAGTGGACATTTGAGAGCAGAATCATGCATTGCCAAACCATCCTTTCACTGCTACTGGGGTAGATGGAGCCTTCAATGTGCTTGCAAGGAGTCTGGACCCAGGAGTCATGTCTTACCTGCTATAAAACTGATAGGTGGCAGGCTGCAAAACTGGTATGTTTGGTGAAGAGCAGAGAATGAACTCATATATGATAATTAACCAAACAAAGTGACTCAATAATAATATAAACATATCCTGAAGCAGACCTGAGTCACATTTTGTATATACCTGTGGCTTCATCACTCTGCTGGCCTTGTGAGATCCCTGGAGGAAGAAGAAACCAACAGTCAGTAACATCCCTGAAAAGCACAAATTGCCTGCACTGTCAGGTACATATTCCTGAGTGTGACTCAGGGAAAAAAGGTTTTCTGATCTGTTCTGTTCCCTGTATGTGCAAATGTGGCCATAGAAAGCAAGGAATAAAAAATTACACTGTTCTACTTCAGACTTTTTACTTCAAAGTCTGTCCTGAGTTCTGGCTGCTGTTTATCCTCATGGCAACACATCATTGCCCTTCCTCACACACCCCAAACAAGGTCAGGTTATAACTGATTCACATATCTTGGCAGGAAGGCCAGGCAGGATTTTCCTCTCCTTGTCTCACCTCCTCGCTGGGGCCACCCATTTCTGCATGTTTCCCACACGAGATTTTCCAAATATCTTTTTGTTGGAATTCAGTGGGGCACAAGCTGACACAAGGAGGGCCAAGAGCTTCTGAACCAGTGTGGGTAGCACATGTTCCTCTCATGTAAGAGGCAGCCAGGACACTTAGTCTGAGGACAAGAACATCGTGCTCCTGTCTGCCAGAGCTACTCTTTCTCAGAGAACACAAGGCCAGAGCATCTCTAATGGATGCATGCTGGGCACACACACACTCCTCTCTGAACCCTGCCATTGTAGATAGTACAGGGTGGTCTAACCTCAGCAGCTGTGGTGGATGGATTTGGGTTTATCATTTCCCCTCCCGCCTTCCTCACCATGGGTTGCATCCTGCCTCTCCCTCCCCAGCCGTAGCCAGCCTCTCCCTCCCCCCACCACAGCAAGAGCTGCCTCAAGGCCTTCCACACACCACCAGAAACGAGGCACTGCCATGGACTGTGACACGACGGAGCCCACAGTGCTGGGTAAAATCCCCTGGACGTCTACCCCTCGGTAGCAATTTAGCCCCTGTCTGCCCCCAAAACACACATCCCCCTTCCTGTCAACAGCAGCAGCTCTTTGGCTTTGTGTTGGGGACAGGCTCAGCCGTTGGAGTGGGCGATCGTAGCTCGAAACAGCTGTTCCTCATCTCCTCCAGCCAAAAGGCTGGTGGGCTGGATGGATCAGAGCAGAAGCCTGGAGCTGGCCTGCAAGCCACCAGCTGGACCACACCGAACACTTGCAGCGGTTGCGGCCGGCAGCTCCCACCTCCAGTGGCACCAAGGCAAAGCAAGGCTCATCCCTTCGGCTTGGGGGCTTGTAACTGTGTCCTCACATCTGTAACAACAGATGTAACAACATCTAGTCAGCCTTTATAAATTCAGCTTTTATTGCAAAGTTCTGTTTAGGAAGCTATTCTGAACTGTGATCCTTCCCCCCCCCCCCCTAGTAAGAGGTTTTAAGGTTTTGCCTTTTTACTCAGTGAAGAAAGGAATTATTTTCCCCTCTCCCCCTTCTTCCTGCCACTGCCTTTCCATTAACTCTTCTGCACAGCTCTGTCTGTCTGTTTGCATTAATTATTCCCTCAATCTCTCTCTCTTCCTGAAGAATTAAAAAAGTGTTCTGGAGGAAACCATGGATTTGAGCAGCAAAGCACCAGCCTGGGATCATTCAGCTCCTTAAGCATCAGTTTGAAGCTGTTGGCCTAAGACTTATTTTAACTCCTTAGAGCAGACCTGCTGAAGGCAAGACAAAATATTCATTTTCACCCCAGTTTTGTGCATATTTCTTACTTCTTTTTTTTAAACCAGAAATTACTGCAATGAAAAAGCAAAGCATAGAGCTGAGATCACAATTACAGCAAATAATTAACCACTCGGGATTTAATATACCTCTCTGCAAATGTTTCATATCAAGGCCTTTGGCACATTGAGAAGTGTGGCAAATCAAGTGGCAAAATTAGTTTGGAAACTGCAAGGTAGGGAAAGAGGATTCAGTTGAGATGTAAATTCCAACTTCAAACTGAGGAACACTTTCTCTCAGCCTTGTAACGTTGCAGAGGACATTTTAATATCTAAAACATCCTAGAAGGCACAATTTTGCAACATCATCTGTTGAGTGGATCTTTTGGTACTAACAAAAACATTATAAGATATCTTCAGGGAGTCTAACTTTGCCAGTAAAAGTCGTTGCATGCTTTAGCCATTTTCGAATATGGCGTTTGTTCACATCCTGAAAAAGCTTTTCACTCCAATACCAGAATTATTACCATTACAAGAAATGTTTTGCTGAAAAAATAGGCAGAACCACCAACTTCTATATCACACCTTGAGCTGAAGTGTGAGCCCTCACTTACAGGAAAATTTATCAGGAATTTTCAGACCTTCAGCAAGGTGGTATTCTGAAACTCTTTCCAGCTTTAACCCACTTCCATTCTTGCAAAATAGTTCATCTTCCAATATATTTTTTCTTAAAGTAAGAGAGTGAATGTTTTAAAACTGCTCCTTAGCCATATAAAGAAGTTTTTAGGATCTCTTCCTCTCCTTTTTGCCTCAGTTCTAGTGGTTTTGCTGTTACTTGCATTGCTGATTGAGCCTTTTTAAGCAGCACTTTGACCACACATTTGGCTCTTTACTTCATTTCTCCCACATCAGAACACACTGCTTTGGCCTTCGAAAACAATTCACTAGAAGCTAAAATGACTTAAAAATATATATGGCTGTAAAGCATCAGATTAATACTTGAGTACAGGAAATCAGTATGTTGTATTTTAATGAGTTGGCAGGTGGTTCATGATCATGATAAATTTCATACTCTAGTTGACACATTTTCAAATGTTAATGTCCTCTAGAGGAATGAACGGTGTTGTAATGACTGGAATAATGGCTTCTAAGGTGAGCATTTGGCTTATTATGGTTTCAAGCCCTGGCACTCAATGTACATAGGTGTTAGGCTATGCACTCTACAAAAAGGAAATAATTATGATCATATAATGAAAAAAGAAGAGGTTTACAGAAAAGGGAATGTGAAGAGGAGCTGAATCATGGACAGAACAACCTCCTTCATCAGTGTGAGACAATAGTTAATCAAGTACTGTGCATAACTTAGCAGACAAGCACTCGTAGGCACCCCAAGAGCCACAATGTTCTGGATAATCACAGCAAGTTTCTTGGTGGTTTTAAGGTTTCAGCAGAAGTAAAACTACAGTATCCTGCTTCCTTTCCTCCCACCCTTTCCCTCCCACACTCACTGTGAGCTGGTTTGCTCAGGGAAAGGAATGGAGGCAGATTACACAAAAGGAACAACAAGTATGAGGAAAGTTGCCCTGTACATTCAGTCCCATGGCAGCCAGTAACCAGTGCAAGAAAGGTACCCACTGAGAAGCAGCAGGGACAGTTTTAAGGGGGTTGCCATTTTACACCTTTAACAAAGGTATTAATCCGTACTTTCTTTTCTTGTGAATCGCAGGTTTCTTACAGGCGAGTGCTGTAACTCCACACTTTCCTCCTCCCCTCATGCTCCCACATTCTCTGCCCACAAACACACACACACACACACACAAATACTAAAGCCTAAGCCAGCCTAAATATTTGCACAACTTGAACAACATCACAGCTCCTGCAGAACCAGCGTCATTTCCTAGACTTCTTTTCTGTGGGTATATATAGAATTTCCCTCCAAGTACTTTCTCACCTGTTCCCATGCACAACCATGCGGTAGCATCCTCCTCTAACATGCTACTTGTCATCTTAAGTGGAATTAACCCAGTTTGCATCTACTGATGATCCAATGGTCATGGATATATCCTGCTGCCCTCTTAACAGTGACTTGTGTTTCAATGTCAAGGATTCCATAACAATTTATGGCTTCCCAAGACGGGTAGAATCATCTGTTGAACACCAGCCATGGCCTTATTTGCTCAACTATTGCATAATCCTACCTTTGCCCCCATAACATTGCTTTAAAAGTGTCCTCTGTCAAGAGCCACTCTGCAATCAACATTGCTGCCCATGTGTTATTAATTAAGTAATTTCACAAAATTAGAAATACAAATCACATTGTTTTCAACCAAAATAACGATCTACCAATTATTCTGCCAACGAAAATGACTTGTAGCTTTTGGCAGGTCTTTTCCTTTTGGCCATTGTTTTCTTAGTTATTAACAAGGTTACAGTTGGTTCTTTTGATTAAAAAGCTTTTTGGCCAGAATCACTGCTATGGGAAAACAAAACCTGAAATTCAATATGCTTCTAGAATTCTTTTGAAATTTGATCTCAGCACCAATGATGGAGGAAGGTGAGGGGGCATAGAGGACATATTTTGTAACTTTTTCATTTTTATTGCAGCCTAAGATTCTTAAAGAATAGGCAAATAGGACTAGAAAGCCAAAAAGGAAAAAAAAAAAGAGAGGTTTTTTTCACTTGTCTCCCTGTAAAGTAAAGGAAGATCCGTGCTCTAGCTTGTTCTTTCAAAGAGGTTATTAAAGCAAGATTTGTGAGAGTCAACATCATACAGAGGGACATAAATGTGCAGTAGCAGAAATAAGCAAAAGCATAAAGAGCATTTCCAGGTTTCTCTATGAACTGGCCTGTTCCAGGTACCTCAGATTGGATGTTTAAGCAAGTGTGTTAGGTACTTCAGGCTTGGAAGATTTTAAGGCTTGGGCATAACTGACTAAACAATTCAGAACATGGTACACAAGGGGATCAGCCCTACCCTTCTCCATTGTTCTGCTTCGTTGCTCCATCACAGAGAGCAAGTACAGATAACAAATCCAAACAGTAACCACATGAAAACATAATTTTCAAGATATAACAACCTAAATCTTTAACAAGACAAACTGAAGGGGGTTGGATTTTTTTTTTTTTGCCTTTTGCATCTCTCCAATATTTACAGTCAATGATTTACCCCAGCTAAACATCTGGCACTGAAAAAGAACACACCACTATTTGTTGTAATTAGGGCTCTGGCAAACGGCACATTGCTGTATGCAAGTTACTTCAGCAGCTTTTTTATCTCAACCTTTGCAGTATCCCAGTAATAGTCCTGATACAGCTACTCTTGGCCATCTGGGAATTTTTCCTATCCCCAGCTAGAATAAATGCCATCTCTTCTGCTCTGACATGGTGCAAAGGCCTGGGAGCGAGCCAAAACATTTCTTACTCAGGAAACACTCTTCTACTGCCAGTTCATTCCATCCTTGGGATGGAATAATTAAAAATATAAAATTAAATATAATTTAATAATAAAATATAAAATTAAATATAAAAAATAAAATTAAAAAATCAAACACTCCAAAATTAACCCTTCAAAGAGGGACACTGAAAAGCCAATGTTGAATGTTGCCATTTTGACTGCAGAGAGAGCAGGGCTAAATTAAGTTGTGGAATAGTTTTGCTTGACCTTAGAAGAGAAGGATCATGCATTTCAAGCCTCAGTAAGATTTATGCAATGCTGCACCAGTGACACTCACAGAATGTGCATTATGCTTGGCAACAGGCCCGCAATCCAGCCACTTACTCCATCATGTATTATAACATAGAAACAGTCACACCTGCAAAGCCTATGACAAATGATATTTCATTAACTTTGAAGATTGCTGGATCATTTTCCCAGGTTACATGTGAGCCAGGCCATAATAGTCCTTTCAACAGTCTATCATGAAAAGAAAGTCACTATAATGTCCCAAATATTTCAGGGAGTAAATACTTCTCAATTTGTTAATGATAAAGTTCTATGTCAATTAGATGTAATGGGATAAAAGCCTATCATTAGAGATCCTGGGCCACACAAATTTAGAATGGTATTTCCCATTGCTCGTTGTGTCATTTCCCCACCACTTTTTCTCTCTTGTATTTATTTAATTTTTTACTGTTTCAAGTGACTAGCAGAGTGGTCCAGCACATTTCACACAATCTGCTTTCATGTCAAACAATCTTTCCAGGTATTTTATTTCAGTCCCTTGATGATTTCATGGGATCAACAAATCAAACTGTGAGGTTTTGCAAACAGGAAAATGTCAACAGAAGAACGTAGGATATAACACCTCAGGTGCTTTCTTTCCAAATAGGATTCTTTTCTCCCCAGTCTGCCTTAGCTTAGTTACAACCAAACCCCATTTGAATCATGTATATTACAGACGTTTGAGGACACCAGTTTGTGGTGCTGGTAGAGAAGGGCTCACAAAACAGCTCTTTGTGGAACACATGTCAGTGTTTGCTCACTGTGACTTCTGCTGCCTGAGTAATAGCACTTCTCACTGCTCTTGTGGAAAGAGAGGTGGGGATTACTCATCTGTATACAACTAAGCACATTTTTAGCAGCTCTGTTACATCAGGGCTCAAAACCTTAAGCAAGACTTGTGAAACTTAATACAGCTTGTTCTGAGACCTGCAATTGGATCCCACAAGTGTGCAAGGTTCTGTAGGCAGCAGATCCTTGGTGAAATTCAGCTCCTGAGGGCATTAACTGCACACCAGTGACCTCACAAAAAATCTAGGGAGCAAGACAGCATTCACCCCAGTTTTACACTTACTTCTCCAGGCTGTTTTGGAGGACCTGAGGATCACACGGTGAAAGTCGTAAGATATTCCTGGTTAGGGAGAGAAACACTTGTAATAAACAGGTAGGGCCTTCTTTTGCCTGGCCAGAGACAGAGTCTGCCTAGAGCAAGAGCAGAGAGTCTGGCTCTTAAATTGAACACACTAGTCCATCAGTCTCCACTCAAGCTCATCCTGAAGAAGTTATCAGGCACACCACAGCCCTTCACAGTTAAACTGTCCCCTCTGAACAATATTAGGATGCACAGCATATCACACCTTATACAGGACACTGTCAGAAAACACCTGTAGATCCTCCCTCAGAACGAGAGCTGGCCCCCTGTACGCCATCTCATTACATGTTTAGATATCAGAGCCTTTCTCTTGCTCTGGGCCTTGCTCAGCCACAGAGGAATTCAATCAGGATTAAGCTGCATGAACTGCAAAGTCCTAGAGCTGCCAGGTGTCTGTCGGTGTTTGTTGGCTTCTCAAGGAATCATGCTGGAAACATTCATAAGTGTGATGAAAAGCTATTTGCATCTCAAACACAAGAAGCAACGAAATTCTTAATATTCCCTAACTACAACCTCTGCAGCCAACCAAGGACATATTTGTCTTGCGAGCACTTTAATTGTGAAGGTGCAAATGAATTTGATAAAATGTAAACCACCCATGTAGAGAGACAAAGAAATGCAGGTGATAATGTGGCAACATCATGCTGCTGTTCCCCAAGGAAAGCAAACTCCATGGGTAAAAGCACAGCTTTGCTACTGCAAACACTCCCACACCTAAGACTCCTACTGCCTACACTGCTGTGTGAGCTGGAAGTTACATCTCATAGCATTTGGAAAAAATATCTGAAAGCAGCCTGTCATGTACAGATGGCCCATAAAAATTAGTCCTAAGTATTGTGCTGATTTACTTAAAACAGGCTGTACTATTTTGGATTGGCTCAGAGGGTTTGGAATCAAACACCACCACAATGATCTAAACTAGGTATTGATTGATTTATGTCAACATCCTTTTACCTTAAAACATACTATGGCAGCCTTCATCCATTAATTTTGCTCTGTTTAGGAGTTTAAGATTGTGTGTCTGTATTACTATTGTATTTCAGCTACATACCCTATAGTAAATAATCTTAATGATCAAATGACAGGCTTCATATCTCTCTGAGCAGAGTTCATCTGATTTATTAAAGTGACACCAGACATTTACTCAAGGAGTAAACAGAGCTGACATTATAGGATGATCTCCGAGGGGAACGCTCCAGGGTAAATACTGAGGAAAAGGAGGGGTTATGCATTCCATTCCTTTGTATTTCTTGAGTTTTTTACTTTATTATTTTTAATGTTCTTGTTAATGTTACATCTTTTGCGATCTTTAAGCAATAATCTGGGAAAGGAAGCCCTGTAAAATGGTCAGTTTTTACAGAAAAAGAGCAATTGGCTGAATCTGGAGAATCATCTGGAGAAACCCAACAACTCTTTGTCTGAAATTAGTGAAACAGTGAAACTGTGACTACTTGCTCTGCAGTGGGGTCCTGCCTTTACAAGAGAGTCATTGAGGAGCTCTGGATAAACCTCCTCACATCATCTCTACCGACCACTTAAGAAAAGGATTGTTGCCCTTCATTCCCAAAAAACATCAACCAGATTTTCTTGTTAGGATCATGGGCTTGTGTTTCTTAATAAGAACAAAGGGAAACAAAAGCAAAAAGGGGAACAGTATAAATTAATAATGATAAATCTTGCATCTAACCACATATGCTGTGTTTTCTCTTGCGACATGTGGACAAAATGACACGTGGATAGAAACTACTTGATCTAGCAATCCTACTGCTTCTGGAATGACAGTAAAGAGCTGTCACTTTTGGTAGCCAATTAAAATAAAACTTAAGATAACTATTCTGTTATTTGCATAGAAAATAAGCTTTACACTCCTTCAAATCTAGGATAACACAATACTCTGTTTCAAGACCCTGCTCTGGTGACCATCTATCCTCACCCTCAGGAGCCCAAAAATGCCTCTCATAGGAGCAAAACGGTTTTCCATACTCACCAAGAAATGGGTTCCTGCCGATTTTTGAATCACAACCAAGAGCCCAACACAGTAGGATGCATCTGAAGAGTGGAAACAAAATGTCAGGACCAGGAGGGGCACAAAGGACTTCTTTATGGCTTTCAGTTTTCAGAGTACACTGACAGTTTGGTGACTGCTGGTGAGAGGACATACCCTCAGACAGTGAAACAATGTCCATAGGCAGTACAAAAGGGCAGGTTAGGGATGAAGCACAGCACAGGAGAAGCAAGAGCAGCCAGAAGGCAACTCTAGGTGGTCTAGCAGCATACAAGCATTACCTTCTCACACCTTGTTTCTGACACGTTTTGACAGTCCTTGAACAAAGCTGGAGCAAGGACAAACTGCTCTCATTCTCTCAAAAAGAAAGTGCTTCACACCTGTACACAGGGAAGTGGAGAAGTCTCTAACACACACCGACTACATAGACATTAAGAATGCCAATGAGATGTGTCACAAGTAAAAGCTGTGCCTTCGCTACACTTACATGAACAATAGTAAGGCCTGGATTACATTGATCAACATCTATCATTAAAGCCAAAGTTTAATATAGTTCCCCTAAAATCATAGCATCAGTAAAGCCACCACAGCAAAAACACCACCTCTGACATGAACAATCATTTCCTTCCCCTCACACAGGAGATCATCTAAATCATTTCTTCTCACCCTTCAAACAACTGTGTGGGTCCTACTACATTGTAGAACAGATCTATGCAGAGAGATGTTCCATCTTTTAGGTCAAAAGGTTCAGGCTTCTTAAGGCACTGTTTTTAAGTTGATGGTGCTTCATCTTTTCAGCTAAAACTTGGCTAAAATGGTGCTGAAAAACATAACTTTGCCATTCAAGATTGTTCCATCTGCAACATGGCCCCACACATAAAGGTCCACATCTGTAGCTGGCATAATTCAATATAATGCTCCTTCAGTCAGCAGCGATATGAGCAGCACTTAGAGCTTAAAACTGAAAGGCCTCACTGCCATAAACACTGAAGACAGCTGCAAAATTATATTTTTACTACAACCAGCAAGTTAACCTGATGCTGTCATGAAAAATGTCTGTTTCCCTTGACTATCCATCGTCAAGGCATAATAAACTTATAATCAAAATTATATCAATTCAACTGTTGCTGCCAACCTTTCCTTAATGGATTTAATTAATAAAATCTAAAAAATTTTCATGTCTGTCTATGGTAGACAACAATAGTAACAATGGCCTCATAGGGACTGTGGAAAACAAAAAACAACCTGTGCTCTGTGTACAGGCTACTGCTGGGGCACCATGGGGCTGGAGGGACTTATCCTCACAGGGCAGATCTGAACCTACCTGCCCTTTCAGGGAAATGGAGTGAAAAGAGTTAATATTTTCCTTTTCCCAGTCTATTTTCTCTGTCACTGGCTGGAATCCAAGGCCAGGAGGGGTTTTTTGCTGTTTTTTCCAGGAGGGCTTGGGGGTTTGAGAGGGTTAGGTCTCAGCACTGTAGATAAACACTGCAAAGTGTCACTTTGTAAACATTCATGAGAAGCAAACTGCTATTCCCCTTTGGCAATTTGCCTCATTCAAGAAAAATTTTGCTCTTTAATTTCCCTCTTTCTTCCAATTACTCATGAAGATGGGCCCTGTCCAGTGTTCACTCAAGTTTCCTTCTTCTTACTCAGCCTTTCTGCTGAGATTGAAAAGTCCAATGACTTCTTTCACTAAATGAAAATACCACTCACTACAAAAATAGAAAGCTAATTAAGTTCTCCATTCAAGGCAGAGACTCACTCCGATCCAGGAGACAGAAGGATTTTGAAACTTATGATGGCAAAACTCAAGCCAAAGTCACTGGGAATTTTGCTCGAGACTTGAGATGTGCTAGTATGGTATTTTCAGCACCTACAGAGCAGTTTCTACCAGTTGTAGTCCTAATCCCTCCATCACAAAGCAAACCCAGGATTAGCAGACATTGCAATGCATCAAAACGAGGAAAAATTTGATTCAGTTGGAGCAAAACTGGGGTTTCTATTTAAAATAAACCAGTACTTCAACACATAAACAAATGGCTTTTAAGTTGCTCAGGGGCACATTTTGACTTGAAATAAGAAAGATATATATCACGATATTATTATTCCAGCTTAAATACCGGAATACAACTCTGGAACAATATTTTTGGGTCCAGCAAACCTTACTAGTTAAGGATGTTGACAGGATTTTTTAACAGGACTACACAACTCTAACGAATTCTGGACAACATGGTTGTCTAGTGGAGGACATCATGTCCCCATTCCTGAAATCCATCTTAATTGTTACACTGATGCCCTTTACAGTATTACTCAGGAGCGTTATAGGAAGCAGGACAGGTTTAGAAAAATTGCTTATGAAGAAAAGGGAAGAGGAGAAAGGGTAAAAATCCTTTTTTTTCCTCAATGGATATGCATAAGAATCTGTTTTCCTTCTAATAAAAATAAAGAAAAGAGAAAAACAAAACAAAACAAAACAACAACAACAAACCAAACAACACAAAACAAAAAGAAAAGTAATAATAAAAAAAGAGCTAAAGGGTTTGGCAACCAGATTCATTCTTTACAGGGTTTCTTCTGGGAGCTGACTATTTTGTAGTCACACTCCAAGACAGAAACAGGGAATTTGTCTTGGGACTTGGCCAGTGTAATGTTATACCAATAGGTTGATTCAGGAGCAAAAGCTTCAAAGAGACTCATTCTGCTGAAATTCTAGAGAGAAAAAAAGAATGACCAACGTGCGAGTAACTACGTGGATCAATGGGCTGTGACTGAAGCGAAAGGACTTGACTTTACATTACTCCTAAATTCAATAGAGAAACTGGGGCAGGAGGGCTGAATCACCAGAAGTTTTGCTCAAGGAATGTAAAACAGAACACAAGGTCTGTTGCCCCTATCAGGACTTCACAACCACATAATACTGATGATTTCATTATAGTCAACCCTGATTTATAAAAAAACAGAATCAAACTTCAGGCCTAAGGAAGCCCCTAAAATAAGTCTTTGCTAATGCCTTATTATTTTTTTATGGTGTAAATCCACAGGAATCAGTCAGGCTATTCAAGATTTACAGTGATATAAGTGAAAGTAATATTGAAGACTTAACACACAAATATCTTGGACATATGATGCACTTGCTCGCTAGTTTAAGCACAGACATGAAAGTCATCAGTGATCAGATGCTAAGCAGACAATAAATACCATGAAAATTAGACCTTGCCTCAAAAAAACTTCCCAGATTAAGTCATTTTAAAAAGGAGGTATTTGGGGCTACCATCCTTTACTGGTGAAAACCAATATCATTCCATTAACAGAAGAATACCTACTTTTTCTAGGCAAAGCCCTTGATCATGTTTTCCCTCCCACTGGGAAAGACTCAATTCTGATCTGGATAGGACGTTGCACAGATGTGTTCACCTCAAAAAACATGCCCAGTGTGACACATCAGGCTGGGAAAGACAAGTCAACATCTGCTTAGCCCTACTGGTAAATGTGCATCAGCTAATTCCTAAAGAAATCCAAAGACTTTAGAGTCCACAGAGCACAGCTCCTTGCACCAGCCAAGGTCCTGTCCTCCAGTGTGCACTTGAGAAACGCTGCCCTTTTCCATTCAGTATTTGCCATCTCTCAGGATCCTGAGGGGAAGATAAAGGACCTAATCCACTTCTTGCTTCCACCACTGTAAATCAGTAGCAAACCTATCCACATTAGCAGCCTTCCACGAGTATAAAACAGGTGTAAGTGAGAGTAGAAACAGGTCTATAAACTCAGCTGAATTTAGAAGTCAATATTACTTTCGAATCTTGCAGGGATTACATTACATTATGTATATATGTAGACATACATACACACACACCATTTTTAAAACCTCTCCTGGAAATCAGACAGAAAGTAAGCAGAGCATATGGAAATTTAACTGGTTGCTCATAAAAAAGCTGCTAAAATCTGCCAAAATCAAAAGACATGGTGCATTCTACTACACAGGCTTGTTTAAAAGAAGTAAGGTAAGAAAAGCAGCATTTTTCACCTGATGGGTGTTGCTGCAGATTCACTTGTCTCAGAAATTCAATATTTCTGCATTTTTAAAGATTCTGAGAGCTTGGGTTCTTTTTCCATGCGTGGTCTTTTTTTTTTTTTTTCCCCACAGAACCTCAGGAGCAGATTTCTAAGACTAAAATAAAAGCTCTTCTCGCCACTGCCTCTTTGATGCTCCTTTGCTGCCACCACGTGGAAAAGAAACAGGACGGCTCGAATGTGCCGAAAGTGCCCGGAGCCAAAGGCCTCGCCTCAATCTGCTTTCTCGTTTTCGTCTCCCAGTTTTCCTCTCAGCCCAAGCCTGCAGGGACAGGGAGGTGACAGCCGCCACCACAGGGTGGTCCCCAGCAAAGCCACCCTGAGCAGCCTGGACAGCACTCCCATCCATGGCATAAACTGGGGAAACAAAAAAACCGGGAAGCAGTGGAAGTAACAAATATCCAATACCACAACACAGCACATCTAAATAGACACATCACAGTGTCTAAATAGACACTGTGAGGAAGGGGCTCCTCAAGCATTAAATCCATTTCCTAACATGCCCCCCCCTTTGCCTCCACGCTGAGCTGCTGCTCCTCCACTCAGTGGTACAGGTGTGCTTAATATAGATAGAAGTGCCAGGAAAAGTAAATGTTTTTTTCATTGCAGTTTTTCCCGTAGAGGAACTTAAAGACAGGTCAATATATGCTTGGAGGCAAACACAGCACCTGACAGGCCTGCTCAGGTGAGGTGAGGTGAGGTGCCCCCTCAGGCAGCACCACCAAACACTTCTTGCTGAGTTTAAGTGGTTTAAGGAGCAAACATCTGTGTTGTTGTGGACGGATGGTTTTGGGGCAGGAATGCTGCCCAGTCTGGAGGGGTGCTCATGTGGAGAGCTGTGGAGGACTCTGTGGAGAGTGCTGGGGAAGACTACTGAGTGCAGATAATCCAAAGGAGCCCAAAAATTCATGTTGGTTTCAAGGGGTATATATGCTGTTCACCTTTGCTTTTAATTTAAACTAATTTAACCTACTATAAGATGTTTTCCATTTTAATACATCTTGTTTTTGTAGCAATTACTGTCATTTAGGTAATATCGCACAGATGTGCCCGAGGAGTACGAAGCTGTGAGAAGCCCTGAAGAATTTCTGGCAGTATTTCTTTCATTCAATCCAATTTCAGAGGCAGAACTAGAGCCAACTGCTTGAATTATGTTGAAGGAGAATATAGGAAAAGCAGCTCAAAGACTGAAAAAGATGAAATGGCCTTTAAGCACAAAGGTGATTAAACATGGGGATTTACACGCCTTCTCTGTTGTGCTGTAATCAAACTGCAAAAAAAAGCTTAAGACTTATACAAGTAAGCTAAAATAAAGAAATAAAAAATAAATAAAATAAATGAAGTATCAGATACACTAAAGAAGGAAAAATGGCAAACTTCTAAGCTCATGGTTGGTTGTTTCATTTTCCAGATGCTTTTCAAAACCTAAGCTCTAAGATGTGTTCTGCAGTTACGTCAAAGAAATATTCAAATATTTTAGCAACATGGGGACCACAGATGTGTTAACACACACACTGCCAGCAAAGTCACTTTAGTTAACACCAGCTGAGAATCAGCTTTCAGAGTTTTTGTCGTTGGTTTTTTTTTTTTCCCCTGCTGTTGTTGGGACTGGAGTTCAGATGCTTGAATAGAGTAAATTGTTACTAATC
The DNA here is from genome assembly GCF_009829145.1 of Chiroxiphia lanceolata. Lineage (NCBI taxonomy): Eukaryota > Metazoa > Chordata > Aves > Passeriformes > Pipridae > Chiroxiphia > Chiroxiphia lanceolata. The sequence continues at coordinate 12,605,644 of NC_045639.1, forward strand.
TTTGCCAGCTGAGGTAATGACCACTGAGGTTCCTGAGGCCACAGGCTAGGCACGGCAGGCTTTGCCTTAAATGACTCAGAACCTTAAATTCTTTTCGGACCAGATGAGCTTACCACTATGCATTAACTGAAGGCTTGGCTCAATTATATCTTGGCTTTTTGCTATGGGAATCTAAGTGCCATGGCATCAGGAAACTCTCTGCAAGTCAGAAGTCACTGTAGCGTATGTCAGAATCCAGCCTCTTGGCCATCTGAAAACCTGTGCAAGAAAATCCAAGGGCAAAATCTGTCCCTTAATTGTTCTGGTAGTACAACTTCAACTAAGTGGGAGAAGACCAAAAAAAAAAAAAAAAAACAACCAAATCCAAGATTATGTTGTTCCTGTTAAATTTTTTAAGTGGGCCAAGTCTCAATCTGGGCAGTTTGTCCTGGCTTCAGGAAAAAATACAGGTACATCTAGAAATATTAGCCTATGCCCAGAAATTACTCATCTACCAAAATTCTTCTGTATAATTTATATATAAGGAATGAGGTTGAATTCTTAGTCTTTAATGATCTGTCTTCCAGAAAATAGGATAATTCATTCTACAAATCCCAAGAATATCTATTAAAAAGAAAATGTTAAATTGGCCAGGCTTCATTTTACCAGCTCAAACATGGAAGAGCTCCACAGCTTAAAAAAAAACCCAAATCACATCTCCCTTTACAAAAAACAAATAAAGAAACTCAGTATGACAACTGTAACCCTTCTATTCTTTATGGTTTGAGTTGTGACAAAAATTAAAGTTTCAGATTTCTAATACATTTACCATACTTAAACATTGAAAAGAGGTACACTCACACTGGAGTTACCTCTTAGGAAGGTGATATAATTCAATCAATTATATGATTGAATTATACAATCATATAATTGTATGATTATAATGTAAATGAATCAGATACACATAGAAGCATCCTTTGTCTACATTAACCATTTAAAAATCTGAAATCCATATAAAGCCACAGTAAAACAATGCTGCTAAAAATTACAAAGTTGTACTAGATCTGCAATTCTGCAAATACAGAATGTTACAGAGCCCTGTCATCATCTGAGATAAAGTGGACTTTAACTGCAGAGCCCACATTCCTCCCCAAGCAATTTCTGGCTTCAAAACTTTGCTTGGAGCTCAGTAATACTGATGACCACGCACAAGAAAACTGGAACACAAGCCCATTAAGGGCCAGTATCTACCATGCAGTTTCTGAAGTTTCTCCAGAGCCCTAATCTGGATAGATTTTCACTGAGGTAACTTCTCTTTTTAACCTCCTTACAATGCATTTCATATATTTACCTCAATGAAGAGAGTTACAATCTTTTGAAAAACATGGTCAGAGGTTTTAGCTAACATTTCAATGTGGCCTATACTTTACAAGCCATGTTCTCCAACAACTGTATGAACTGCTCAACCTTTCCAGGGGGTGGGCAATTCAGCCATGGCAGAGACCAAACATGAAAAAGTCCAATACAAGTAGTTAAAAGCTGGCAAAATTACAAACATCTGGGAACAGGGCATTACTATAAGAAGTTGAGGCACTGCGTGGAAGTATCAGTGGTAAGCCCTGTATATAATAAAAGGTAAACAAAGCTTAACAAACACTGTCAAAGCAGGGAGGAAGTGGACTTTAACTAACAGACAAGTAGATTTCACTAGAAGTAAATATTTTAATGCTGGTTTTGTTACATAAAGACATTCATACCTACAAAAAGCCAAATTCTCAGTTCTCTTGCGCTGGTTTTTGCTACTGTGGCCTTAATGAACTCAAGAGTTAAACTGACTTAAAGCAAAGACAATTAATCTTGTGACGTTACACAGAGTGTCCAACGATAGCATTTCAGCAACGTGCACTTTGTATTCTGTTACACACTGACAGAAGAACTTCCTGACAACCAGACCTGTAACACACGGGTGGATGTGTAATGTGCACATCCACAGACAGCACCTCATGCCATTAACTGCCTTCAGGAAACGCTCTCTCCATGGAAACTTCGCAAGAGAAAACGTGTTTTGTCTTGTGTGTGACTTGGGAAGTAGGTTTGTCAGCCCAGGGCAACAAATTAAAAAGATTGTTTATGCTATGCAACTTGCCAGCGTTTGTTAGTAGGCATTTCTCCCTCTCACCTTTTAATAATGGGGACAGGAACTTTGTGACTTTAAACAATGACTAATTTGTTCCCATGAGAGCAAAAAAACACTCAAGTGACAATGAAAATATAAGCATTCTAGAAAACAAATGCTACAACATATTCATGAAAATGAGCATTCATATCAAATGAGAGAATATTAAAGACTATTGCTCTTTCAAAGAACTTTTTCCCTTGCAGAACTCAGCAGCTGCTCATTTACTTTAACAGACTCTCTAACAGCAGCTAAGAATTTTCCCCTAGAATTACTACTATAAAAAAGTAAATTTGCAAGTGCAGCTGAGTTTCACTTCTTTTCTGCCTATTCTGGAGCATTGTTATGCAATACATATCACCATGAATTGGAGGTGATGCTTAGCTTGGAAATTATTTGTTCATGTACTTTGGATATGCTGCCTAGGTACCTTTGATACCAAGACTGTCTCGATGTATAGAGCTGAATTAGATCCATTTTCTATCACTTAATATAGACTTTAAATTTGCCCATGGAATGTGTCCACACTAGACAGAGAAGAAGCCTCTTGGCAATACTGAATTATCATACTGAATTGCTTCCATCCATTTGCTGGGGCTGCCAAATTGAAATGATGCATGTCAAGGCAACCCCACGCTGAAAAGTAAAAGATAGCCTCTTAAATGTTCCATTTATAAAGCTTTTTATTCACAGTCAGATTTAGTATCCCCTCTGAAATATATCACTTTACAAATTGATACCTTGCCATTACAAGATTTCCACACCATATTCACTCAGCTTAGTAGTAAAAACAAGCTTTTGCTCTTTTCCCTTTGGTACAGCTGATGAAAACTGAGCAGTTCAAGGTCTGCTTCTCAGATCACTAGCACTCCATAGATCCAGTATTCCATAGATCCATAATCTTCTCCTGCAGGGAAGGTTAAAAGTCAGCAAAAAGGTAAACTGTTAGTTCTATCAGTGAAACATTACAAGTGCATCATATTGGAAAGCAGAAACTGAAGAAAAAAAAAACAACCAACCACTAATAATGAGGATGCCAAGAGTGCTCTAAAAAATGAAAGCATCCTTGTGGACTTTTTTAAAGTTTCTGCAATAAATATCACTCAAAGCAAATTAGGACCAAAAAATTACACTGTCACACTGCAGAACTTAAATGCATTTTTTTCCTAATATGTGTCACATGGGATTCTAAAATGACACATTGTATTTACTTTCTGTATTATTTCCCCATAACTGCTGCAGCCTAACACCTCTTTTCTTTAATCACTGGCAAGTGAATGTCTAACTAAGAAACATAAATAATAACATAAACTAATAATGCCCTGTTTTGGCCTTTTACATGTCTGTTTATGACAAAGGAATAACCTGCCCTGCCCACATTTGGGATGCAACCAGTTTCTTTGGTTTAAAGTTTGTCAGACTTTCCCTTTTGGAGAAGCAGAACATTTCTGTGAAGCTTCATAATTCCTCCAGTTGCATTCTGATTTGCATGCCACTGTGTAGCTGAAGTCTTTTCAACTTCTGAATTGTATTAAAAAGTTTGCTGTAGTTTCCTTACACTTCAGCTCCCTAAAGCAGCTCTACATTACTAGCCAGCCACGTATGATGAAAGAAGAAATTACATTCTGACCAAGCTCTTTCATTTTTTATGGATAGCTTGGCACGTATGCCAGCTTATAGCAATGCTAAACAGAGGAATTTTTTTTTTCTAGGTATAAGGGTTTGGGCTTTTTATGTTGCTTGCAATAGAGGAGAATCTGCATGAATTGAGTCAAAAGTTCAGTGAGACCTTGCCAGAAGGAACCCTATGCCACAAATGCCACTTACACCAATATAACTCCACCTGTGCTTCCACTTGCAGACTGGATTTTGCTGTTCATGACTTCCAAAAGCCTTCCTGTGGCCCATATCCAGTAGAAGCCTTGATCTAGGTCTCTTCTAGGGCTGCAGAACCAGGTCTTCATCAATTACTGAGTAAAGTATGTAATTTACTATGAAAAACATCCTTGTAAAGGATTTTCCTTTACAATTGTCATGGTCTCAGCCCTGCAGTTAAAAACTGATTATCAGTCTACCCTCTTAAACCCAAGAAAATTCTGAGTTCTGAGAGAATTTTGTTTGTTCAGCTTTTATCATTCCAGATAAATAAGTTTGAGGAGATTTTCAATAAAACTGCAACACTGATAGCTTTTTGACAAAGCTTCATGCTAGCATTGATTTTCAAGGCCAGGAAAAAACAGGATGACTTCATAAAACATCCACTCCTAGTGATGCAGTTCTTCAGTAATAAAAATACTGAAGGAGTAAAAATGAGCACCATTGATATGTTGACTTCCTAAGTCATGGCTAGCATTTATAAGGGCGGGAATTTAAGTCCTAGTAAAATTCTTCCTTTGTTTACAGCCACAGTAAACTCTGTGTCAGAGAGATGTTTTCTAGGAGTAGATCTGCAGGAGCTTCACACAGCTTGGAGAACACCTAGTTTCTCACATCAAAGATACACATTTTGTTACAGTAAAAAATCACTTTATATGGCTAGGACGGTTAATGCCCAATTGCTATTTTTATGCAGTTATTTGCCACTAACACTAGTGGGATTTAAAGTCTTGAGTTGCATTTTCATTTCTGTTCTGAAGCGTTTTTTCTTGTAAGCTTGAAAAATTCCCCATGCAACCTCATATCAGATTCTAGTCACAGCTGATAAGTTCACATGCTCTCGCCAACCTCATCAGTTCCTTGGTACAAAGACTAGAGAGCAAGAAAAGTTCCAAGAACGGGTTACCCATTAAATGCCTGTATCAAAACAAAATCTTTAACCAAATAATCGTTTCAGTGATGTAAATAACACTTAGAATTCATCATCTTGTATTTCAAGCCTCTTTCTAATAGGGCTGTTAGTGAATAACAAGCACATAGTGACAATCCTTAGTTTGTGGGGTGTTTAGGTGTTTTGTGTCAGAAAAGCAAAGCCACAAATCCAGGCTATGAACAGCCCACACTGAATGATGCGAGTCCTAAAAAACAAAAAAAGTGTACAAAATTGCATTTGTTATATCTACTTAAACTGCCCTATTACAAATGTCAAATACCTGTATATAATTAATTATTCCAGATGGACTTCCACCTCAGTAAGTCTTAGCTAATAGCTTTGCATTACTCTTGTTTAAACATTTACCAGTGAAACCTGTGTACTTTCCTGGACAATGAATTATGATCCTTTTCAGAAATTATCCTTTTAAAACAAAAGCTGTAATTGAAGCTTAAGAGGAAAATCATGTAATGGAAATGTCCTTCAATCCCCTTTTAATTAACAGCTCTGTGTGTAAATACTGAGCTACTCATTTCCTCAAGACAATGCCTCTTGAAGCAGAGGATGTTATCTGCCAGAAAATTTGTACATTAAAGTGCTCTGGGGTTTGTGCCACTTTAGGCCACTCTATCCTACTGTGTTCCCCCCTTAGTCCAAAGAACATTTGGCCTTTCTTCTATTTTTTTTTTTTAAATCGTTGGGTTTGAGATTAGCGTTTGAACCTCATGCTTTGCACATGCAGACCTCTACTTCATTGCAAGCCAGAAGTCTATTTGTAATAGAAGATTATAAGATAATAAATAAAAAATAATATTTATAGTAGAAGTCTATTTATAATAGTCAAAGGCTGCCATTTGCAGTTTGAAAGGGGTACAAGACAGGACTAACAGACTTCCAAATAAACCCTGTCCCAACCTGCTGGCCACACCAAGAGAAGAACGCTTTACCCAAGTGTGTCAATTTTGGTCAAGAACACACTTGGGCCTTTTGCATTTTTAACCTTAATGCACAAAAAAAAAAAAAAGGAAAAGAGACTCCCAAGTCGAGCAGCTCTTTCATTTGGCATATCCATGACATTAACCTGGAGAAATAATGCATTCTCATTTAACTTTCCACTGGTAAATGTTTATGGGCTTTTGACATATACTCACTTAAGAAGTCCTGTGCATTTGAGGCAGCGAGGTTATGTACCTACATCAAAATATATACAATTCAGTTCTCTCGTTAGTTGTATTGAACAAATTGCTATTTATTCAGTCTATCATAAACAGGAACATGTAAATTCTAGAGACATGCTATGTGTTAATAAACTTGCCAATGAACTTTACTTTCAAATATACATTTTTAGATAATCAGGGAGAGAAGAACCTTCATTTTAGTACCCAATTCAACTTAGTCCACATTCTGCACTGCACAGCTGCAGTACAATGCTGTGAGGACAGTAACCATCCGCTGCACATCATCCAGCTTGCAGCTATACTGGATTCTTCATTCTTACCATATAGTCTTTAACATTTCCAAACCACTTTTGTGGACTGCTACCCAAACTGCATTTTTGTGAACTAAACTGTTTTATTTTTCCTTCATAAGGGTACTGCTAATTGTATAATAGCTTTTAGGTAGATAATTGAGCTTTGCATTGCAGTGTATTGAGAACTAAACCCACCTATCACACCTCCTAAAGGGCTAAGCTTCACATTTTGAGGAAAAATACAGTGTTTGCAAGAAAGAGTAGTGGTTTTTACTGCACCAGAGGACACTTTCCCTGATAAAGATTTGATAAACACCAATGGCTGACCACACTCCTACCACCTCAGAGCACATTTCTCAGAGCATCAGCAGTAAGGGACGAGCACTGCGGCCAAAATTCCAATGAAGTTCCTGCATGTGCTGTTTCCTAATAGCTGTCCCCAGCCTGCTCCTTTTTTTGGACCCTACAAACTGCCCTTAGGGGATATCTAATTTTTCCATTGACTAGACATGGGGGCTTAGAATGGAATCCAAGCTGTTTGCTTGTGGCCCTTGAAGCTCTGTTTTCTCAGAGGGAGCAGAAGTAAGGGAATATGGCATAAGTTCAAGTTCAGAAGCTGAAAAGGAAACAGTTTAACACGGCAAATAAACCTTACAAAACTCTACAAACACAGCATTTCACACAATGCTCTTTCATAAACACCACAGATAGGATAGCATTGTTTGAAACATTTTAATATTCAGGAGATTAAGGACATATAAAAAAGTGTCAATAAATCATTCAGTAGTTAAAAAAAAAATGTAATTCACAGGTATTATAAGCAAAACATCACTAGTATTTATTACCAGCAAGTGTATGTCAGGTCTTTATCATCTGGGTAATGAGATGTCACTCAAACATGCACCCAGTGGCACTTTTAGATACACATTCAATGCAATTGCCTCAGTGACAAGTGTTCTGGACAAAATACAGTCCTGTAAAATTCTTAAGTATAAGTTAATCTGTTATACAGCACCTCCGTGAGGTGCATGCAGTATGCAAAGCAATTCAAAATAAGTACTAGGTGTCTCTAATTTGTATAAAACCAAGATTTAGTCCTTCTTTCTCTTTTTTCCTTTAGCAGGAGTTTTGGAACTATGTTCATTTTCTGCATTTGGTTCCCAAAGTGCATTTTTTACAAATCTAGAAGCAGCTCCTTTATCGAGTCTGGATGCCTTTTTCTTGTCTGTTATTTCTTTGACCTTGTTCATGTATGTTCTTATTCTCTCCTAGGGAGAAAAAAAAAAAGAAAAAGGAAAAGTATATTTCAAACCATTCTTCCAAGATTGCAGCTAAAATGAATTAATGTGTAAAAGTTGTCCACACTGTACACTTCTATAATACCCAGAAGAATAGCACCATTTAAATAAATATACCAGGCTCTTTGCAAACTTGAGACATCCCCTTTAGCAAACTGTCCATCACAGGTACCTGCCATACCATCTGCATGACATCCACTGTAACAGGAACACAGTGTCCTACAGACATGAAGACTCTGCATCTAATCTACACTGAAATGAGAACTGTTCTTGCAAGCAAAGTTGGAAAATAAATTACTGAACTCAGTTTGGCCTACATAAAGATGGCAAAATAATATTTAGATATGACAGATTTATAGATGAAATATACTGCCTACTGTCTACAAAAAAATTATATTCACCATGTCCAAGTAAAGTCAGAAAGATGTTACAAGCATTACACACACAACTACACAGAAGTCTATGGCTTAAGATCCTGAAATGGTCAAGGGGACTTACCAATGAACTTATTTAAGGCAGCCTGAAGAATTTCCAGTTGTACCAGAAGCTTCTTTTATGACCATAATAACAGAAACAGCCTGTTTCCACTGCCATTCCATAAATCAAGGGGATACTTTCTTGCCATCTTTGCCCACCGTAGTCATTTGGTGTCTATGTGGGGGTTTTTTGCACAACACATGGTTTGGACTCAGCCCCACCCAAGTATACCCTCCCAGTTTAACAATCTCATTTCTGTGCCTACTCATCCTCATCTACTCCTGAAATAAATAAAGAAAATTAGAGAAAATTAACCCCTCTAAGATGGAAATCCCCCTCTGTTAAGTGCCTGCTTCTCTTCACTGACTAGAGAGGACACTTACAGTAACTCAATATTTAACAGTTTGGTTGACTTTTGATTTCATGTCCACATATTTAGCCTAATATAGCCTTCAAGTGTAGGGCCTTTAGGTGTTAATGTAATACAAACAACAGTAACACATATCTACACAGATATGTAGCCCTTTGCCTGATACCTGATTTATAAACGTGGATTAACAGAACATTTATGGCTACTGCTAAAATAAATGTTGATCTGTAATCCACACATTTCTCACACAGCCACCATCACCTCTTTGGATCTGGAACAAAAGCTACAAGACCTACACTACAGAATCTGATTTCCAATTGTTCAGTGTCCATTATAAGCAACTGTCAAAAACTTGGCCTCCCTGTCTGTAGCAAAAACACAGCTTTAACGAGGAGGGCTTTACAGGGTCTGAAATCATGATCGACTGTAATATTTCTTTGGTGGCTGAGGTGGCTAATGAGAACAGATGGCAAACCTGCATGTATCAACATGGGAAAAAGGAGCTGAAAAAATGTCAGTGTGACAAAAGAAATGAATTCTGATAGCCTGAATGTGAGTTTTATTAATACAGTTTGAATTCCTGTATGTACACAAGGAGAGCAATTCTAAAAACAAAAGAATCCTGACAGAACACTCTTTTTTAATTCCCTTTCCACATGAATAAGAACATCACAATGCTCTTGGAAGGAAGGAATGTGCATTCATTCACCTTGGAGCTTGCAAAAGGAAAAGAGAGCTGGATAAGAATCTAGGCTGCGATAATTCACTCATTCTTTGGAGTTAAAACGACTGGCAGTTGTGAAGTAAAATACCAGCATAAAATATCCACAGCAGAAGAGATAAAATTTTTTAGTATCATTAAATTAACAAAATATTCAGACACTATATAACATAGGAGGAACAAGAAACTGACTGAAAGCTCATGAAATATTAACTGATGTATTTTTTTAAGATGATACAGTCTAGACTACTGAAAACCTCACAAAATTAAAAATAGAAATATTCTTGTTATTCAGGCTGGCTTTCCACACTTTGCAGCCCTATCTCCCATTCCACTGGTTATGTAAGGATTACATTTAAGGTGAGTATTTCACGATGGCCTGGATTTAATATTTCCATTTACATAGGAATTAAAATGGGTAGCGAGAAGTTTTGATTTCTATTTTTTCTTCAGGCTAAAATGATTTGATATTTTAAGTCAGCAGAATTTTTGAGATAGCCGGCCTTCTATACTGTAGTCATGCATCTAAATGGAACATAAAGACAAACCTAAAAGATTTATTATACGTTGTAAATATGTCACTAATGCAGAGTTACTGGACAATACACATACAACTGGTGCCAAAAAAGCTTTTAGCTTTGTTGCTGAACTGGATTCTTTACTGCTGAGAAAATGAATTAATGGAGGACTTGGAAGGGGGAGGGAGGGGGGGCTCTTTCCCGTCTTCGCCAGTAAATCACCCACACTCTACTTTTAGAGTCATACAAAAGTAAGAAAAGGCAGCCTCAGAGATTAACATGATTCCAAGTATTTATAAGAAAAAAATGCCATACTGGAAGTTATAAATTATTATCAGACATGTAACATTTTTCCATTTAACAGATACAAGTGAAAAGCTGCTCTGTTCAGAACCCAATTCTTAAACAAAGGTAGAAAAAAAGACAAGATAAGATGATATCATTCATCATCTTGGTTTTTTCTCATTTCAGCAGACCCTACAACTTTACTTTAAACAGTACTGTTTGGAACTAAAAATATTACTTTCTTAATTTAGAGAGCCCAGCAGGGCACAAATAGTTTATAACACCATGTAGCATATGTATGCTATTATAGCAACATATCAATATTAAATGTAGATATAAACATTTCTTAACTTCTATATGGGCTAAACGTCCTGAGCAAGATGCATGCAGTGTAAAGAACTTACCAGTTCTTGTTTCACTGGATGTTCCTTTGGATTGATTCCCTGAGTAGCCAAGTATACTACAAGAAAAAAATATGATTTTTTTGAAACTGAAGTCTGTCATGACTGAGGGCCCAGTCAAGCAGTCACATAGGAAAACTGCAGTTTCTACAAAATCATTACTAAGAATTGAAGTTAACTATGTTGTTAAGTATCTGGCAAACTATTATCATCAAATGTTGCAGCTAAAAACCCCCTGAATAACTGACATGATTAAACTTTCTGCCCTTAAAAGGACAGAAAAGGTTGCCACTAAAAACCAGAAACATCTTCATGCATGTACAAAGTCAGTTTTTCTAAATACAGATTTTTGATTTGGAGTTTCAACATCATTTACCTTACGGATGGCAATAATGTGGGTCCACAGGGTAACCACGAGTTTTTAATTATTTGGCTAAAATATGATTATTTAATGTTTGCAGCTGTCTTAAGTGTTCAGACAGCAATCATAAATACTACTCTTTCCTCCTACCACTACTTACCCCAGAACATGGAATTCAACGTGTACACCGAAACCAAATCCAGCTTTGCTTGCTCAAGAGGATCTAACTAGAATGAAAAAAAAAAAGAAGACCACCACATTTGCACATTTTAAGAAAGATATGCACAGATTTTATAATTGTGAATGTATTAGTCAAAAAATACACACGGAAGGAGCACATTTTTGCACAAGTTCACTGACACCATGTTTATGCCTATTTCCATGCCACCACAGAACCATTCTCTCCTCTCCAAGTATTCTGTAATTTTCCCAGTCTGATTTTAAATGTCACAGTCCCACACAGCCAAAAGCAAAAAATCTCTTGGCATGTAGCTCTGGACTACTATTCCCATAGTCAGAATAAGTCCCTGTTTTTCCACTATAATTTAATTCAAAATAGCTGTTGCTATCAATGGAAGGGAAAAAAAAAAGTCTTAAGATTGCTGAAAAACTCAAATGTGAATATACAATGAATGAATGTTAGCACTATAATGTGTGTTCAGTGCATGTTGGAATATTTAGGGATGTAAAGCAAAGGAAAGAATAAAGGTAATGAGGTTTTTTTTTTTTTCCCCTTGACTGTCAAAGTCAATTTATTATTTCAGTCCTACAGGATTTCCAGAAACTCTGATAACATCATTGTACAGCTCACTAGTTCTAACATGGATACTGTCAAAAGATCTGTGTTCTCAAGACTGTTTTCTTCATAATTTATTTGTGTAAGAAATCCTCTTAGGATAAAGAAGCTCCCTCATGGGCTGGCTTTTTCTTGCCCTACAGAAAGAAATACATGTAGCTTTAAATGTTAAAAGATAAGAGAGGTTTGTATGAAGTTCTCAGGCAGTACCTTATGCCCTGATAAAAAGCCACATTTTAGAGACTTATGCTTATAACATACCTAGAGGAGACAGCTCAAGCTCTGCAAGTCTAGACTTCCAGAATCAGATCAATCCTCACTGCTGTCAGTTCACCTTTATATCTCCCGGGTACACAAAGTTCCATTAAGTTTGTTGCGAGGAAGTCTGAGACAAAAACGTGAGTGCCCTCTCCATTATCAAAGAGCACTCACATGCACTTCAAGGAAGGTCAGGAAATAAGCCAGAATGTCCTCTACCTAAATGACTCACTGGTAAGATCATCACTTACTACCATGTGTTCAGTGTTTAATTGTAAGACTATTTGGATATCTTAGAAATGTAAGAGTTTCAAATAGTAGGTATCAAGGGTAGGAAGTGTCATATTTGTTTCTGAAAACCTAACAGACCCTTTTATTTCAGTTCAGGTTCCCAAGTATTCCTGTATTAACAAGGAAAAGGTTTTCAAAAGGAAGATTATTTACCTTTTGCAGAAGCTCGCTCCTGGAAATGGACATCATTGTCTTCAGCATCTCATCTACAGAACCAAGAGATTTTTCAAATGCTGCGAGATAATCATGAATTTCAGTGGGGTATTCTTCTGAAACTATTATCATCTCTGACATTTCCATCTGAAAAGAGGAAACAAAACTAATAATCCTTTTCATTAGGCACCTACAGAGTCAAAAGACTGTATTTTACAATACAAAGCATTAGCATTTATTCATTAAACATTATAAGAAATGCCTACTTGTGAAGACTTCTAGCAGGTTATGTCAACAGTGACACAGTTAAAAGGTCCTGTAATTTCAGGGATATCTCCTGACTGCTCTGCAAAATGGCATGAAGGAGCACTACAAATGACATGACTGTAGTACCTATTCTTGCAATGGTCCCAAAACAGTATTTAGCTTTTATGGCCTGTGATAGAAGGAATTAGTTGCTTGTTTAAAAGAAGTGCTCTATAAATCACACTATATAAAGAGCTACACCAAGCAACAGGCAGGACACCAGGAGAAAAAAAAAACCACCAAACAGGGATATGGCTTCAGCCTGTCTTAGGAACAGACATTACTTCAGCTTTACAGTGGTATTCAGCACCAGTTATGTCAGGGTCAGTTACATCTTCCAACGCTAAATTTAGCAGTTGGTCAAAAAAATTCTTCTTGTGAACCCTGTATCCACTTTTCTGAATTCTCTATGGGGTATTATAATCTGCAATATAACTCTACCCGTAACAGAGCTGAGTTGATTCTGGGATTTCAGCAATACTCTGGATATCTTGCAGACACATCAATGCACACCCAACTGGGAAATAAGATGTGAAAAATCCCAAAGCAGCCCTTTTTTGATCCCAGTAAATTATAGTACCATGGCACTGGTGACTGCCAAGCCACCTGCTGGCTTATAATCAATATCTTTAATTCCTCTCAAATCATAAATCACGTATTATCTTTGAGATTTAATGTTACTTAGGGCTATGTTATTTTCTACAACTTCTACGATTGAGCAACAACTTTTGGAACATTCTAAGGAAACAAGAGAAGAAGAATATGCAATTTTCCTGCCCATTTGGTGAGCTGCATCACCAAAGGTGAGGTGGGAACACCTGGATCACTGCAGTCTTTCCTACTTAGGTTGAGTGTGATAATCCCACTCCCCAGCTGCTGAGTACAGAGGGCAGGAACAGGAATTGAAGAGGCTGCACTTTATCTATGAACACCAAAGCCACACGGTCAGTGCAAACAGCAAACAGCTGTCAAATCACTGGAGTTTGTCTTAGATAACAATTTTATCTTTCCCTTTTCCTGGCAAGAACATGGTATGTGTGAGAGAGGTTTTTTATTTATATTGCCTCTTGGAGTCAAAAGGAAGGAGGTTGGGAGGAAAACCAGTGTGGAGCTACTCAAGCCTGTCTGCAACTCCAGTTTTAACCACACCAGTGTGATTCCAGAAATATGATCAGCCAATTAACAAGCCCAGTTTCACTGCTGTTGCTTGCATAGTTAAGAATTACAACCCTACTCAGCTGCATGACTGTTTGTCCTGGTCAGAGTTGGTTTTCAGACTGAGTACAGAATCACAATGCCAACCACAACTACTGGAAGGTTCCCTCCCTACCCCAGCATGTAATCCACACATGTAAATAATATTTCAGTCAGCTGCAGCACACCTAAGCAAGAAAGCTGACCTGGACCTACAAGATGCTGCCCACAGAAAGGCAAAAAATACCACTACAATTATTTCTGACTGTGTTTAATTCTCTCCTGGCCACCTGTTCTATAATCACCCTTGTTAGACTGATTAAAAGGGTTCAGAAACAATGTTTGTTGTTAATGTTTAGTCATATGATACAGCATTAAAAAAAACCCTCAAAGCTACAAAAGAAACTAGATTTTTCCAGTTATTAGTACAGTTAAGTTTGGTCAGAAGGTGTCTGTCCATACACATTTCCTACGCTTACACACAGAGGGAGAGAGGTGTAATCCAATCCAAGAATAATCTGCAGAGTTTACCATCACTGCAGCACTTAACCTGCTATGGTCTTAATTTGATGGACAGGCAGGAACATAGTGATAAATTCCAACTTTGCTCTCTCCCTTTATCAGTGTATCCAGCACCAGCAAGAATAAAAAAACAACCAGCAAAAGCCTGTAGCATGAATGTGTTATCAAAACTAACTCGAGCTGTTTTACAGCAGTTGTAAGAATAAAGTCACTAGAGGATATTTGATATTCTTTTTGGACTAAGCTAGATCTAAAGAATAAGACAGAAGAACAGGAAGATAAAAGGAAAGATAACAGATACACTTCAAGATACATTTTGCTCTGATTGTTGTCTTATGAACCAGACAAAATTAAGTTTGTCCTGATATCAGAAAGTATTCATTTGACACTGTCAATTAGCAAGGAAAGGGAAAAACATGCACTGGACTTCAATGGACTTCATTGATAAATCCACTCCTTCTGCCCAGGGAAGAGGAAGAACTTGTTGAATTTGTGTTTTCTGTTCATTTCAACAGGAACCAGCAAGTTCCTACTCCTGCTGTGTAGGGACCTCTCTCTTTTCATCACACTGTTGTTTCAGCATTGCTAATCTCCAAGCAGGATATGTTACAGTGCTGGCACATGCCAACAGTAAGGCAGCCTAAAATAATTCTGATAACATTAAACCAACAAGAGTAAAATTACACTACATTAGAAAACGTGTACACCGGAAACTCCACAAAGTTGTTTCTGCCAAAATTAATATGCAGGTTGCACAGTCACACCTGCAGAATGACCAAGCCAAGGATGGGAGGAACTGAGACCACCTCAGTGATTCCCTACACACACCTAAAGGCTATACTGCCCTCAGTAATTATGTCTCTGTCATTAAACCACTAACACAACCTTCCTCAAACCTTTCCAAATGTTTCTCTATGTATTTCGAACAAGCAAATATTTAAGTCAGTTCCTGAAGTTGATGTTTACTAGGCAGGTTTTCTGTTTTGAATTTACTGATTTTCAAGCAGATTTTATTTGGCACAGAGATCCCACTTTAAAAATTAATGATAGTAGAAATATTCAGATAAAAGAAGTAAAAAAATCTTGCTGAGTAAGCATGTGCATAATGGGGAATTCTAAAGGAAATAACACAGCATTTTCATTATCAAGCAGTAACACTTACAATGCAGAACACATAACCTGTGGTTTTGTGCATGAAAGTAATACTTCACAAGATCTTTCATTTTGAGAATGCAAAGGAAAGTTCACAACCCATAAACATAAGAGAGAAGAGGCCTACTTTGATTAAGGGCAAAAAAACAGTGATGAAAAATGTGGTCTGACTTCATAACATCAATCTACCAGAAACAACTTTGCCTTTTAACCCTGAGCTCAAAACTGCCATGTAGTTATTGGGGAAAAAAAACGAAAAATATATATTTGAGGGAAAAAAAGGACTTTAAATTGCAAAGGTAAAGCATATTCATGAGAAAATTTATACATTGATTGCATTTAGGTCTGTCAAAAAATGTTTTACAAAATGAGTTTCCACACAGGTAGAAAATTTCTGGATACACTTAAATTTCTGAAAGATTCTAAATAAATTCTCATTTATTCAGAAACATTTATGTAAACTTATGCTTAGAAAACAATGAACACCTTATTTTCTTTGCAGTCAACATACGAATAAACATATAAACCAGAACAAGTAAATACACTGGAACCACAAAAAGGGAAGGGACGGACATTATTAATGAACCACAGAAAAGACACAAATATGAAAAGGAAAAAGGGAAATATGCCATCTTCTGCAGTCCGTATAAAGAAGACAAGTGACAATCAAAGCAGTTTGCTTGTAGTAATAATGTGGCTATTGATCTAAGATACAACCAGGTTCAATGCTGCATTAAGGAATTTTAAATAAAAACAAACAAAATACAGATGGTTGTGCACAATACAATTAGCAACTCTACATTTCTCTTCCGGAAGAATGAAAAGAACTGCAGACCTCTTTTAAGAAAAGTAAAGCCATGACTGGCATACAAAGGTAAGTAAAGGAAAAAGAGAAACTGCATAAAAGCACGTGGCTTTTATGAATATTTTTAATATACTCTCATGCTTTAACACAAGCCTTAGAAAGTAATTGCCAGCTGGCTTAAAAAGCAAAACCAAACTTCCCTTCCTGTCCACCCCCACAGCTAAACTCTGTCATACTGAAAGACATAAACTCTAATTAGGCCCTGGGTACCTCTATGAGAGATTTTGCTGAAGACAAATGGGAAAAGTAGTGGAAGCTACATGCATCTGTCAACATGGCAATAGGAAACCCCTTAAGACAGAATTAAAACATGCTCAGTGTTAGTGTCATGCACATGGCTTTCAACTGGAATTAAAATTGCAAGTTCAGGATAAAACTTGTGTATTTGGAATATTTTGTAACATGCAAACCCAAGACAAAAGTAATTTGGCGTTCTAAATACTGCAACTCACTTCACACTTCATGCTTATTCTTACATATTCCCTAAGCATTAGAAGGCCTTCCCTCCATACTGAGCTCAGATCTTTTGCTTTTTCAGATTATTCACCTAACAAAAATCAGATTAGACTTTCCCTCTTCCCGTGGATATTTACAAATTACATAGAGAAAACCGAAACCAAACCTTTTGCTCAGGGCATATAAAACCTGCTCTCAATTCAAAACAAACACATTAGCAACATCAATAAGACAAATCAAGTCTGTCAGCTCCTGAAAACTGGCACTGTTCTCCTTCTTGTGAGTTCTGACTCACAGCCTGCAGTGAACACAGTGGATGTGCAAGCACAGCAAAGGTGTCCCTTCTGCTCTGACACTGTAGTTCACTGCTGTGGATGTAGAACAGAACAACCAGCATCCTAATTTTAAAGCTCCTAGAGATCATAACTAAGTTCTTTGGCCACAAACCTCTTTTGGGCAGAGAAATCCACACTTGCAAAACTCTAAGTACAACAGGCTCTCATCTGTGACAGACACTCATTACTGCTGATAACAAATAATTACTTGCCCACTGGTCATCATGGTGTCCACAGAACTGTTTTGCTACTAATGCCTTTCAAGCCAGCTTGGGGCAGCTGGAGAGCACATCTAGTACAGTTAGAGCTCTCTTGCAACACCAACTCACAACCTTGTTTGAAAGAAAGATTTCCACGGCAGAAGAAAAAGGGCCTACCACGAAAAATCAAGCACACACCAACAGGCTTACCTTGATCCCCTTAAAAATATCCCAACTCAAGACATGGTAGTCAGCCAGTGCACAATTTGCACTATACTACAAATGGGGAACAGCTGAGCAATCATTTTTAACCCTGCCTTCAAAGCCAGGATCCAGCATCAACACGTGCACAGAGCCATCCTACAAAGCAGCTCACAGCCACCAGGCTCCTGCTGATGCCTCTGAGAAAAAGTCTCTTGAGCTTCAAAGGATTTGCAAAGTTTATTCTGATCTGTCTTAAAAGGGGATTAAAATTTAAAGGGAGGGGATAATATTTTTGAGGCTCTCTTACACTTCAGCGCATGGCAGATATCACATGAGAAAACAGTTATCTCAGCTTGGCTCAAACAACCCACATTCACCACAACCCCATCTATACCCACACAGACCACGTCTGATGTAAACCTTCAGCTTGATCCTCACAATTCATAAAACATTTTTACTCTCTGTAATCAGCTGTTCTAGATTCCACATCTTTGATGGCAAAGTCGTTTCCTCTTCTGAACAAAACCAATATAACCTGGGTCTTGTTCAGCTCCAACCTGCCAGTACCCCCAGCAGTAAGTACAATGATAAAACCATCTTTCTTCAGGTATGTCCAGAACACTCCTTCCTGAGAGGTTTTCACAAAAGCTCTCACACTCAGAACTATGCTGCCACAGCTCAGTTCAAGGCTGGGGCTCTAAAGTGATGCTAAGTTTGTATGTCTAAACTGGTCTTTAAAACACACACTTTTGGTTGCACTGAAGCTACCAAGTTCTCATACAGCAAAAGATGGTCTCCCTGGACACAGCAGTTTAAACACAGTGGGGACAGCAATCAACACTGAATACTTCTGTCCTACCCAAATTTGCAGTGAACAGGAAAGAGCCTGCCTCCAGTCTGCAGCTCCTGTATGCTCCAAACCATGGGACTTTACAACCTCTTCTAAAATTTACTGCCACTCTCCACTAGTATCAGCACCACAAATATCCACAATTAAAGCAAGGAGTTTTTTATTCCTTTTAAACTCTTGACCACTTGCTTTGTTTCCTTTAGCTACCAGTTCTAAAATGCATGAAAAAGCACTTTCTTCTATCAGAATTCAATTTCCTCTACTTGCATTTTGTGCAGCACCTCTCTGTACAGTTTTGACCTCAGTGTATTTTGGCTGTTTGCTATTTAACTGTGCTAACAAGGACTCTGACACTATTAAAAGCATATTTACCCATTTTTTTGGTTTGAACATAACACCAGTAACTGTGGGATGTTGTGTTCTAAGCATTGTCTTCTTAGAACTTATCTCACTAACGCAAGAAAAAAAAGACCAAAATCTCTTCTAACTGTCCTCTAAACAGAATTTAAGAGCTGATAACGTGAAGGAACTTCTAGAGAACACCATGCATGGGAAATACTGTGTGATGGCATAACTAAGTGTGTCACATATCCCAAGGCCCTGCAGAAAGCCTCACAGCAAGCCTGCATGAAGGATGGAGAAAAGGTTACAGTGAAAATAAAGAGCTCAGATAGAGGTAATCAAGTCTGCGACCTCAAATCTTTCATAGTCTGTTATCCCATCCCCTTGGCACCATCTTTCAAGTCAATAATATCAAGCTTCCCTCTCACCACTCAAGCAGTGACCTGTGTTTCTTCTTTCTCAGCTGCCTTTTCAGCTCTGATTTTGCAACATGTACCACAAGCTGTGGTGGTCAGTACCATTCCAGTGCACTGTTTAATTATTTAGAGGAAAAGCAGATCACAGATGATTCTAAAGTGATTCTGAAAATCTTAAACCGCTTCAAAGAGAAAAGGCACCTATCTGAAAGGTTTGTGTGACTTTTGCACTGCATTTCTAACAGGAAGCCTAAAAATTCTATCAATTACTTTCAAGTTTCTGAGCATTTTTCTAATTTCTTTAGCAAGGGTCACACTGCCATGGGATTAGCAATATCCGAGTATTTTAGATTGTTATTTTATATTTTTAAAAACCAAGAAATGTGCCAGACACCTTTCAATTTTGATTTATAACCCAGATATTCCATTTTTTGTTTGTCTCAGAAATTAGGCCTTTAAACTGGCATAATGTAAATTTTAATTTGCAAGCCAAAGTCCCTTCTAAGCTTTAGAAAGCTGTTACAAAGTGTAAGGAAGGCAACATTTTCACCCTTGTAGCAACATGAGAGAACTGGAACAAGACCTACTTTGCTACAAAGTACTCGAGCTTAGTAGTTTTAAGTACCACCTACCTTTCTGTTAAGGGCAAAAGAGTGCTGCTGAACTACTTTAGCCACGGCCTGTACGTGCAAACTGTATCTTGTCTTTGAAACAAACACTCCTCTTACAACAGCTAACAAGGTCTCAAGGTTCCCTCAAGTCTATTTCAACAGGAATATAACAATTTACCACTTAGAGCACAGCCTAAAAAAAAAAAAAAAAAAAAAAAAAAAAAAGCCAGTAGTCCACATCCTCTTTTTCATGAATATGTCATCAAAGCCTATAGTCCATATTCTCTTTTTCATGGATATGTAAGCAAAGCCTATAGTCCATATTCTCTTTTTCATGGATATGTAAGCAAGTCACGCATTAAAACATGTCAAGCCATGTAATGCCACGTGCATTAAACAATCAAGGCCAGGTTGGATGGGGCTCTGTGCAACCTGGTCTAGGGGAAGGTGTCCCTGCCCACGGCGGGTGGGTTGGAACGGGATGACCTTTGAGGTAACCCTTCCAACCCAAACCATTCCATGACTCCATAAACTGCGTTCATTACGCCCACAACCAACACCAGCAGCGCACACCACGTGTCCCCCCCCCCCCCTTGTGCGCGGCCAACAGCGGCCCTGACTCCCGACAACGCGCTTCCCTCTTTGCCAAGGCCTCGGGAAAGCCCTAAGACCCCGGGAGGCTCCCGGGGACGCACACACGGGGGTCTCTCCCCGCTCTTACCTGGGGCCTGGGGCACTCGGGAACAGCGGCAGCGGGGCGGGAGCGGCGCCGGCGCCCGGCGGTGACGCCACGGGGCGGGACCGGGATACGGGAAAGGGGAGGGATGTGACGGGCCCCCCGACAGGGGAAGGGAGCGCCCGAGGTTCGTCAGTAGGGTGACAGCGGTCGGAGGGTCCGCGAACAGTCAGAAAATTATACACTTGGCGCGGGAATCGGTGTAAGTCCAGTCCCTGAGCTACTGTATAAGCGCACGGCAGTGCTGCTGGGATAACGGGGTGGGGCGAAAGGGAAGGGAGGAAGAGGTGGATTGATGGGGAGGGAGAGGGGCAGAGAGGGAGAGAAAGAAAGATGAATTAAAGAGGGGGAGAAAAAAAAAAAGAAGAAAAGGAAAGAAAATAAAAGAAAGGGAAAGAAAGAAAGATGAGTTAGAGGGGGAGAGAAAAAAAGAAAGAAAATGAGAGGAAAAGAGAATCATAGAATCAGCCGGGTTGGAAGGGACCTCTGAGATGATCAAGTCCAACCCTTGAAGAAAAAGAAGAAAAGAAAGGAAAAAAAAAAGGAAAGGGAAAAGGAAGGAAAAAGGAAAAGAACGAGGAAAAAGGAAGGAAAACAAATGGACAAGAAAAGAGAAGAAAAGGAAGGGAAAAAAAAAGGAAGAAAAAGGAAGGAAAAGGAAAAGGATGAGGAAAAGGAAGGAAAAAAAAGGACAAGAAAAGAGAAGAAAAAGGAAGGGAAAAAAAGAAGAAAAGGAAGAAAAAAGGAAAAGAGAAAATAAAAGCAAAAGAAAAATTAAGAAAAGGAGAATAGAAAGAAAAAAAAAAGAAAAGAAAAAAAGAAAGATAAATCAGTCCCAGTCCTGGTTCCAGTGTCGATCCCGCTGATGGGATGTCCAGGGCCCTGAGGGACACTGCCCAGCTTTGGTGGGAGTTGCTTTTTAAGGATAAGTTTCTCTGCCCTGAAGAGGTTTCTCGCTTTCTAGGCAAATTATTTACCATGCACAGTCCATTCTTTCAGACCTTTCTGGAAATGAGTCAGAGGGCTTTGGGGATCTTGAGGTGTCTTGATCCTGCACTCGGGCTGTACTGTGTTCTGCTTATCTCCAGAAACTACAACAAGGATGTTTGCCCCAGAACTGATGATTCAGTTGGCTCCAAAACCATCCAGTTATCAGTGTTTAAGGCATACACATTAGCCCCTTGTCTTCTGGGATTCTACAGTGGGGAGGGAGATGCTCTTTTGAGGCAGAAAACACGCTTTCCAGCAGCCATCTCCTCTGGGTGGAGGAGGTAAACAGCTGGCACAACACATCTCCAGCTGTTCCCAAGCATTCCCAGATGCTTCCTGGAAAAAAGGAGGCACAAACTGAGTTTAGAGATGGTACCAGAATGCCAGACATCACACGGAGGTATCCTAGAGATCAGTGCCTGTTCCTGCCTGAGGCTGCACATCTTCACCTCACCCTCGAGTGAGGGTTGGTTTCTAATGGTTGTGTTTTCCACTGTGTTTCTCCTCAAGTCCAGAGGAGGCCACCAATATGATTAGAGGGACAGAGCACCTCTCCTATGAGGGAATTGGGATTGTTGAGCCTAGAGAAGAGAAGGCTTAGGGGTGACCTAATTGTGGCCTTCCAGTACCTGAAGGGAGCCTAAGAGAAAGATGGAGAGGGACTGTTTGCGTGGACATGGAGTGAGAGAACAATGGGGAATGGATTCAAACTGACAGAGAGTGGGTTCAGATTGCATATTAGGAAGAAATTCTTGACTGTGAGGGTTGTGAGGCACAGGTTGCCCAGAGAAGCTGTGGGTGCCCCATCCTTGGAAGTGTTCAAGGCCAGGTTGGATGGGGCTCTCAGCAAGCTGGTCTGGTGGAAGGTGTCCCTGCCTATGGCAGGAGGGTTAGAATTAAATGATCTTTAAGATCTCTTCCAACCCAAACTATTCTATGATTCTATAATATTTCAGCAAATAAAACCAGGTTCAAAATGCAGTGGAGTAATAGTGTTCCACTGTGAGAGCTGGCTGACTGGATGATGGTACCAACACATCTGTGGCTCCCAAAGATAAGATCTGCTTTTTACATATTTACATTCTGATAAATAGTGAAACAGAAGTCAGTATCTGCATCAAAAATACTGCCATTACTTGCCAAAGACCTTTTTCCACCTCCTTTCTATTCAAACAGTCTTGTTTGAAGCTTCTTGTAGCTCAAGTCTGCAGCCTGTCTCCTCCAAGGCAGATCAAGATAAGATCACTGGAATGCTTCAGGGAAGAGGGCCTGCTCTTCACTGTAGGTTATGCAGGAGTGTGTATGTGGCTGATTAAGTCGTGGCTGGTTGCCTGAAGGGAATGTGCTGAGCTGGCTTGCTCAGTATCAGGGTTTCTAGAGGAAGAGAAGAACAGGTCCAGCCTGGAGAAGGATGAGGCTGGGGAAAGGTGTGTTTGTGGGGGGAACAGGAATGGAAGTGTAGGGTCTTGTCTAGCTTCAGCGCACCTCCCTGCACCTTCAGTGCAATGTAGAATGCTGCAAAAGTGAGCTTCTTTTTAATAAGCTGGCTTACATCTGAGTGCTATCCTGTGTTATTCTAATTGAATCAGTATGAACTGCAAATAAGAGTCTCCCTACTCCCAGTTGGAAGCATATCTAAAGATCTTCAGAAGGAGTAGTTACTTGTTTACATCTTGTCGTCTCCTTTTCCTCCAGGAGATTTGGAGGTTTAGGGTTTCAGTTTCAACCAAAAAGGGCTGAAAAAGCAATACAAATATTTATATATATATATATTTGTAACAGAGTATTTTTGAAAGCAGCAAACACAGGGATTATTTAAGAACCTTTCAGCTGTATGTGAGACACACATACAGATAGTAGAATCACTGGGGTAGGGAATAACATCCCTACTCTCTGCTAATATTTTAGGGTAATAACAATACATTTAGCTGAATTTTCATAACCATTTCTTATTTTCAAAAAACACATTCTTAGTTATTTTCTCATGTTCATTTTTTCTAGTATAACTACAGAATTATGCAGTGTAGGTAAAAGGGAATTTAGGAGAGATTTTTTTTTTCCAAAAAAAAGTCAGAAATGCAAACCTGAAGGGTAGCAGAGAATTAGCAAGACCTGCACTCATAAATAAAATAATACTTTGCAGTCCCACTGTGCCAAGTGCCTACAAGGATGTCAGAACACTTAACATATGTTTAGTTCATTCTTACCTCAGTATTCACATGTCACAGGTTGGGAAATACAGGGAGGGAACCTGATAGACTAATTGATTTACCGAATGTTAGGCAGGAATTGTTGCCAGAGTCTTATTTCCTAAACCCAATATTTTGTTTCAATTACAAGATC
The DNA here is from genome assembly GCF_009829145.1 of Chiroxiphia lanceolata. Classification (NCBI taxonomy): domain Eukaryota; kingdom Metazoa; phylum Chordata; class Aves; order Passeriformes; family Pipridae; genus Chiroxiphia; species Chiroxiphia lanceolata. Next base: position 12,629,530 of record NC_045639.1, read on the forward strand.
AAAGGAAAATGCAACACATGCTGATCAATGTTCAGATTCAGCCAACTCTGTTTGCAGAAGATTGTAACCATGTAAAGCATTAATGCAGTACAGGTTGTACTCGGTATTTCTTGATCATACAGTGTGGCTCTGTCTCCTTCTACTGGTTTACATTTGTTATAGATGTGCTACTACTGGCTCCAGACTACTACAGATTTATAATTTTGTTCAGTTAACTGGAGTTCCTACACTGGTACCACAAGTCTTGGAATTTCTCGAGACAGTTCACGCAGGGGATTATTAGGTATATAAGCATTCATTTTCTGTTTAAAATGGCTGTACTGATTGTTTGGTTTTCAAGAGCAGAGAGCGAGGAGTTAAGAATTTGCATTTATCCCAGCCAAAATCTGATTGAGATACAGCTCATATAATTCAATTGGTTTATGCTGGTGCCACTCTGAAAATATATTATTATTTATATATGGATATCTATACAAAAATCTATCCAAGAAAAGCTATATTGCCATCTGGTACTTAATGGAAGCCATTTCATTTGAGAGGCCTCTGAAAGATTATTGATTTTTCTCTATCATTCCCAAACCAACAGAAAAACAACCCTGAATATTTTCTCCAAAGTAGTCAAAGTGACAGGCATCTTTAACTTAATTACTGCTTTATTATGATGTATCTCATTAACTGTACATACTATATAATGACTCCCAAGGAGTTAATGTTCTTTGTGGAGCAGATATGGAGGCCAAACCCTGTAGTCTTGACCTCACTGGAATCATTATACAGCCTGGATCATGCAAAGCACCACAGCATGATGCACAGACCAATTGTGGCTACTCCAACTCCCAGAAATAGTGCCACTGAAAAAGCTTTGGGAGATGCTCATGTAGAAGACAAGGTAAATTTTAGAAAAATGCTGTGAATATGGTGTGAATACAAGGCAGGTTACTAGAAGCTACTTTTAACAAAAGGGTTAATAAATCATTAGCAGGATAAAAATACAGACTCTAAACCAGACCAAAAGCAAAAGGTGGTTGCAATAAGCATCTGTAATCATCCTAAGGGAGAAAATAAAGCACTAGAATTGCTTTGTCTGCAAGTCCAGCTTCCTCTGACACTAATCGCTCCTTTTGGCCTTCTAATGTGGGTCTAAATGAGAGCATCAGAGACACTTTATTAAATAATTCAGCCTTTCTAAGCAGACACTTTTATCAGGTGTCCACCATAAGCCCTTTCTAGCAATTACTGGGAAGCCAGTACATCCAAACACAGAGAACATTCCCTTTTAGTCTGTCAGTCTCTGCCTTAAACCTCTAGAGATTCAGCAACCATGTTGAAAATACTAAACCAATGCAGGTTTACATGGGATTAAGTCAATGAGAGTATAGCTACGCTGTCTTGAGACTACACTGAGAAATTTTGTTTTACCTCTGGTCGGTCTGTAGCTTATGTTTTAAGTGTCTAAATAGGCAGCATCACATTTTAAACTGTTTCAAGAGTTAGTCTGCACCTGAGCTACAAACTGTTTCGTGACAGTTCTTGGCCTAGCATGTTTAAAATCAGGTTATGGCCAAAGTACATGTAAAAGCAGAGTATGAAACAGTACCTTTTAAAATCCCAGGTCAGGGCGAGCTGACCAGTTTGAGAGCTGTTAGTGTGTGTAGCACACCTGTGTCTGAAGGGTCTCAGCCACCTTGGGCATTCTGGGACAGGCGTTTTGTGTTTGTGAGGGCCCATTTCTTTGCAGTGTCATCTGATGAATTTGCAATCCCGATGCGTGGGCAGACCAGCAAGCTGCCAGAAGAGGGTGTAGCAGGAGTGAGCCGAAGCACCAGCATCCATCTGCTCGCCAGTACCTGCCGGCTGATGAGTACTTGCCCCCCTCGGTGGAAGACGTTTCCTGTGGTAAATCAGAAGGCAAACATTCCTAAAAGGACAGTGACAGGCAGCTGCCTGGCTCGATGCCATTTTTGTGGTAATTTATGCCTCTGCCTGAATTCTGCTGAGACCAGACATATGCAGGGAGGGAGGGCAGGGATGAAGATTTTAGGGTGATTTATTGTGATGCAGATGCTGAGCCCAGGAGGAGAGACCAAGGTATCTGGCTGCCAGGTTTGTTTTTCTTACTTACAGAGTAAGAAGGGGAAGAGAGTCTCGAGGCTAACCCAAAGGATGTCTTACATCTTCAGGAACTAAAAAACCTGTAGCAGTGACATTAAGACAGTGGAAAAGAAGTGTAACATCCAAAATTTTCCATGCTGTGATACAGTTTGCTGAATTTGTATGGCCAACATATGTGGATGCCTAAGCCCAGGTGAACTTAGACTCACCTTTCAGTTAAAATGCTCTGGAAATACCTTTTTTTTCTGCACTCAAATTAAATTAGAATGGCTTTAAACCTGCTAAACACAGAGTCTTTTTTCTTATGAAAACATAACATTTCTAATCAAAATACAGATGTAAAAGTACATGGAAAGAGGGAAACTGAGCTTGATGGAGCTTTGTTTTAGGGAGAAAAAATAATATAATTTAATAAGACTGGCTTAAACCCTCTGATTAAAGCTTTTTTAACATAGATAGGGAGGATGAGATCTACACTGAGATAGTGATAGTTAGTACAGATCAAAAGAGCTTGTGTTCATGCCAACTAGATTAAATGACAGGATGTGGGGAAGTGCTGGGTACCATATCTGGTTACTAAACATACAAGGCTTTATTCCCTATATATCAGGTTATATGCATTTATATATGGAAATTATAGAAATAAATTGAAAGCAATCTACCATGTGTAGAGTATTTGTTCTGATACTGTTCTAAGATTGCATTTCTTCTAATTAGTATGTAAAGCTTTAATTTTTTTACAGCTGTCTCTCTTACTAAGATTGTAGAAGTAAATTGTATTAGAAATTGAGGTTTATTTTTAAGTGCATTAGCATTCCACTGGTCTCACTTGATAACTTCTGTGCATAAATTCAGTAGAACCATGTATTTTATATTCCAACTTTGTTTCAGCAGGAAGCCTAGAACAACTTTAGTAGTAAATTAAACTTAAGGCCCAAATTGTAGTTGTCATTTCAGAGGGGCTTTTTTAATATTTATTTATCTGCACGTGGCCCCTGAAGAGGCAGGATAAGGGACTGAAGAGTCTTTTGCCTAATCCAGTGTGGCTGCTCTTGTGTTTCTTATACACTCTGCAAACAGCAGGAGGTGGGAGGAAGGGAATGTGAATGTCAGGAAGGGAAAACACTGCTGGATATGAAGATGCCACAGGCCTGTGCCACCACACACTTCTGCAAGGCAGGAGGGTCTGTCCCTCACATCTGCTGAACAGGCCACAAAGTCCTGCCTGGTTGAGCTACACCAGAAAGAAACATAAAGGAGAGTTTCTGTCATCCCTGCAGGAAGACTGATGACCAAAAATGAAATAGTTTAGCGTGGAATGCAACTGAACTGAACGGATTTCATTAGCTGCACCTGCCTTTTACTGCTATTTTTCATTGTTGCTGCAGTGCTGCCTCTAAACCTGAGCCTCATGGTGCTCCAAGCTGGGAATACTCCTAAGAAGATTGTCTCTCTTCCAGAAACCTGAAACAATAAGCAAAAGACAAAAAATGAAGAGAGGAGGAGGAAAAATCCTTTAGTACACTGAGGACATAGCTAGTGTTGAATAAATTCCTGTCAGACAGATGCAGGACAGGCTGGAGCAACGTGCCAGGATGATGAGAGCCAGAAACAGCTACGACAGCAGAAGAAGAGGTGCAAGATACCACTATGCTTTGTGACACAGGGATGGAGGCAAGAAGGGACAACTCCCTTAGCCTTCCCAGCAATCCCACAAACAAGAACAACTCAAGGTTTGTGTCACATGTAGTCATCCATGTCTGTGCAAAGTAAGGATAAAGAAGCATTTTTGTGCTGATGCAAACGTTCCCACAAAAAAATCAGGTCCTTGATGTTTTAGGTAACACAAATTTTGCCATTGGTGGGTTTTAATGTAAGCAGCCTCCTCCTGTAAAAGAAAGAACTGGAAGCAGCAGGGACGTGGAGACTTAAATAATAATTTACTTGAAAAAAAAAGTAATTTCAGCTGCAAGGCTGTAATAGTCAGTCTGACAGTGGGCAACTGATACCATGCAATCTGGTAAACAGGTTGAGCTACTATTTCTGAGCCACTGCCACAGGAAAAGGTTCCATCAGGTCTTGATTGCTGTGCAGTCCTGTGGGCCTTACTGCCATTCTGCAAGCCACACATCCTCTGGCTTCAGAGAATGTCTTAAATTTTCATAACCTTAAAATCCCAAGCAACCTAGGAGAATTTGCCTGTGCTTGTTTTATTTATGTTGCCGATGGGCTTTTCATAGTGAGGAAAAATATTCAGCTTCACTGCCATGCTTAAGAATCATGTAATCATACAATTGTTTAGGATGGAAAAGACCTTGAAAATCGTTGAGTCCAACCATTAACCCAACACTGCCAAGTCTACCACCACTAAACCATGTCCCCAAGCACCACATCTACATGTCCTTTAAATACCTCCAAGGACTCCACCACTTCCTTGGGCAGCCTGTTCCAATGCCTGACCATCTTTTCCATGAAGTAATTTTTCCTAATATACAATCTAAACCTCCCCTGGCACAACTTGAGGCCATTTCCTCTTGTCCTATTGCTTGTTACCTGAGAGAAGCCAACCTTCATCTCAGTACAACCTCCTTTCAGGTACTTGCAGAAAGCAATAAGGTCTCCCCTGGGTGTTCTTCAGGTTAAACAACCCCAGTACCCTCAGCTACTCCTTGTAAAACTTGTGGTCTTCTACTAAAGACTGAGGCAAAAAAGGCATTAAGTACCTCAGCATTTATCGTCATCCTTTGTCACTATGATTCCTCTGGCATCCAATAAAGGATGGAGATTCTCCTTGGCCTTCCATTTTTTGTTAATGTATTTATAGAAGGATTTTTTTATTGTCTGGCAGTAGCCAAGTTAAGTTCCAGCTGGGCTTTGGCCCTTCTAATTTTCTCCCTGCATAACCTCATGAAATCCTTGCAGTCCTCTTGATTTGCCTGCTCCTTCTTCCATAAGAACAAGGAGTAGCAATTGTGAGACTTCTCCAGCTGCTTATGGAATATTTCATCTGCCTCTTCATTCTGGATAACAGACTCCCACCAGGATATCTGCCTTGTGGGCCTTCTCCCAATTCTTACCCATAAAGACTCAACCTCATCATCACCATCATTAAGCTCCAGACAATCAAAACACTCCCTAACATACAGGGACACCCCAGAAGAAGGTCAGGGTGTAATACAGAGTCTATCAGCCTTGGGTGGCCTCCTGCCACAATGAAGCATATTACGGGGAAGAGATACTCTGCTGTGATCCCCTTTTCCACAGGATCCTGCAAAACTTCCCTGCCAATTGCTTCATTAGTGGCTGAGGAGAAGGCAGGCCAGAGCATGGGGCAGATCCTCACTGCCCTTGAGATCCCTGGATACTCTTGCAGCCATCAAGCAACACTGACCCACTTCCAAGTGTCCTGTGTGGATGACGCTGTACAATTGCAAGGGCAGGATGTGCTGTGGGAAGCAAGTCCTCCCAAAAAGACCAGCAAAGAATGGAAACCTTCTATGGCCAAGGTCATCACCAAGTTGCCAAATAGCTCTGGCCAAGAAATCCCACCTGGTCTTTCCTCTGGGCTGAACCTGCACTGCCACAGGCAGTCCCACAGCTTTACACTGCACTCCAAGGGATTCAGCTCTTGGCTCCTGCCTGAGTCAACAGCTGCCTTTGCCCAAAGTACCGGGACTTGGGTTTGCTACTACAAAATATTTTGCGTGCACGAAGGCTTTAAATACCCGCTAAACATACAGACTGTGGTCTGGACATTCTTTGAGGAGTGGGCAGTTGTTCTGCTCAAGAGTGCAGACTACTGAAAATTCAGCAGTAACAGCATCAGGAGTAAGAAAATGCAGGCTTAATAATAGGAGAAAAAAAAAGTAGTAAATCAATGTATTTTTCTGGCAGTTTGTCAATACCAACTTTAGACATCTTCATTATAGTGATGAATATGCAGGCCACAAGTTCTTCCTTACTTCTTACTTATAAATTACTTCTTACTTATAAATTAGTCATCTTAGCCAAACAATCCCTGTTTGCTATCAAATCTACTTGATGGCAATAATTTAGGGAAGATGAGCTGAACTGTATTGACAAGCTGTATCTGCTGGCTCTGGAAACAGATGTCTTTCTTTTTCTATGCAATTCCCTGTCTTCCTTCTGTGCACCAGTTCCATAATAACCCTAACAGAATCAGTGGTTGTGGAGAGGTGAAGGCACCGTATTGTAGCTTCCCATACAGAGTTATAACTTGTCTTACTTTGCTTAAAATTCAATCCAAGTCATGGCTAAGCTCTAAATTACTTTTTTTTTTTTTTTGGTGATGAAAACTATCTATTGTAGGCCAAATACTGACTACATACATGCGCAGAAAACCTTGGAGAGCTGCAATCTCCGAGGACAGGTACAAACGGTGAAATTAAAAGTAACTATATTGATGTGGAAAAAAACCCCACAAAACACCAACAAACAAACCTGATTTGTAGTAGTTGGGGATTTGGACAACACCTGGCTAACAAAAAGAAAGAAAAAAACCCAACCCTAAACAACAAAAAAACCCACAAACAAACACAACAAAAAACCAAAAACAAACAAACAAAAAAAAACAAACCACCAAAACCAAACAAAAGCCCCCCCAAAAAAAGCACAAACACGTACTTATATTCTGGCTGCAGCCTTGCCCATAAACAGATTTTTCTCTTCCATGAGCACACAGGGATGTTTTGCACAGGAAACAAGCGACAGCTGCCAAGCAGATACACTTGTTCAACGTGGTCACTCCAAACTCGGTAGCACATTCCATTCCCTGGCCCTGGGCGAGGCAGGGGTTTTCCAGAGCTCTCCCAGTTGCTGCGTCACAGAGGATTTGGCCCCTGTGCGTTACATCTCTGATGCATTATGATTTTATTTAGAACACACTTCAGCTCTTCAGCCTCCAGGCCGCAGAGGCAAGGTGCCAGTCTTCAGCAAGAGAAGGAAGGACTATAAATAGAGCAGGCAAGGCTGCCACAGGCAGCTTTTGGTCTGCTTAACTTTCTTGTTTAGCCTGCAAGAAGCAGAAATCCAATCTGCTGAGGAGATAAGGCACAGTACAGGCACTAGCAACAGCTCTTCTCTCCAGTCACTGACTGTGTCTCATTCTCTAGGTACAGAGATACAGCCACGTACCTTAAATGGACAAGGACAACACTACCTTCCATCTGTGCTTCCCCTCAGCTCTATTGGCTTTTTGCAAGCTCTTGCCACGCAAACTGTCAGGTATTTTCATGAAATCAGCTACTCACGAGGGAAATGTTCCTTCATTTTCAAAACAAGAAACAAATGAACCCCAAAATTAAGTACACAGAGGTAACACACCTTTCATCTTTCTGAGGCCCACAGAGCTTTAAGAAATGCTGTTTATTAGTTCTTGCTCTGATTTGTATTCCCATCACGTAGGCTCACTAGGAGATCTCCCTGGTGTTGTGTGTATAAGGAAGGGATATTTTTGCTGCAGGACAAGTACATAAAAATAGCACCAATAGCCCAGTTCTGAACTCAGGAGGTCTTTGTTTTCCCTCAGAGGTACCTACGCTGAGAGCTTTTTCATCCCTTACTCTGTGCTTGACTGTTACTATTAAAGAGAGAAACCACATTTCTACTGATTTCCACTGCCTAGCCCACCTCTCAGTGAGTATATTTTATGTACAGCACAAAGCTCATGAGGCCGTCTTTGAACGGTGCATTTTAGACTCAAAGCACTTGAACTGATTCTTTGAACTCCACACCAGATTGCATTGCAGAGCAATGGTTCCCCCTATTCCCTCCTACTGAGATGCACCTAAGAGGACAACATTTAAAATAATTTCAGAATATGCTCTCAGCATTACACTATGCACAAAAGCAGATGGGATTACTTGGGTCAGGGAAGAAAAAAAAAAAATCACATACTAAATATGACACTTGAAAGCAAACCATCAAGTCTTAGGGAAGACAGCTGGATCTCATAAATCTCTGTCTTCCACTAAATATTTAGCCTATATTCCCTGTTTTCATCCTTGCTGGCCCTTGCTAAATCTGAGATATAAGAATCTAAATTGGAAGGCAAGCTGGAGCAGTGACCTGCTACAACTATGGACTTCCACAGACACACTGGGTTCACGGTCTGTTACAATTTTCCTACTGCCCACCATTTGCTACACAGGCATGAAGGATTTCTCTGTTCCACAAGTTTTAAGGTTTAACAGCTTGTGAACCTTTTCTACCGACAGGTGCCTCTTTTCCTCAGTTGGTTTAATCAACTAAGATAGCCAGGAGTTAGTAAGGACAACTTTATCACAATTGTATTTAGCTGCAATCTTAGATGAGTGAAAACATCTGAAGTCTCTCTGCCCAAAGCTTGTCACTCATGCTCTCCCAACAGAGCTGACTGGCGATACACAGGGAAATCTGCATCCCATTTCCCTTTCAATTGGGATCTAGCAAGTATCATTTTTGTGACACAAGCTGTTATTTGGAAGGGAAACATTTCTAGATTTTTTTGGAAAGCTGCAATTTCTTATTGTAAGAAAGATTGCAGCAGTACCACAGAAGCGTAGCAAGGCCCAGTTTGGATCCACTGGCACATTCAGACCTTTCAGACCTGCCTCACCCTCTAGCACAGGACTTGCTGCACTAGAGAACTCATCAGTCCTCAGCAAACTGGAGAGACAGAATTGTCAGATACTACACCTGAGGAAACAGCTTCTCTGCAAATGGCCACACAGGGCCTTTTCTGTTGTTAACCAGGACAAAGCCGATGTTTTTTCCATCACAATCTGGTTTCAGAAATAAATACTTTTATCTGAAACTTGCATATCCACCTACAAGTCAGCTGAAAGCTAGTGCCAGACCAAGAAGTGACCAAATAAAATTTGCTGAAATTAAGAAAACTCACACACTACATCCACAAATAGAGGACAGTAACTGGATGTGCCTGATAAAAAGATGGCAACAGCAGACACTGGTAAAATCAGAAAAGAAAACATTGGAGAGAAGTAACAGGAGTTATGACTACAGTAACAATAAAACTAAAACCAAAAAACCCAAAACTGGGTTTTGAAGAAATACTGATTCCATAAAAATTAAAAAGACAGTACTTTTGCTACCTTTTCAAATTTTTCATGGAGGTAAGTTTTAGCAACTTTTGTTGTAAAATGAGTGAAGTTTTAGCTAAGTACCACACACTGCTCTTGTAAACCTATGCAAATACATTCCTTCTCTAAATCTCTGTATGTTTGAATAATATACTTTGTTCATATTAAGACAACACTCCGTATAACTTTATTTGTAGAATACCAAGTTGCAAACAGAGGTAAAAACAACAGAACATAAAAATTTATTATGAAACCAAACTAAAATAATAAAACAGTGCATTTTCCTCAATAGTTTAATTCCTGTATGAACTTCAATAAAAAGCTTACTCCATTAACACGAGTTTAATTTCAGCATTTGTTTGTAATTTCTCTAGTGTATTAAAGAATCCTAAGTCACTTCAATAAACATTCTAATTATTAAATCCCATACACAAGGAGTTTCTCTGAAGGACTATACAGTAGTTCCCATTGCATCAATGCACATGGGCAATACTATATATAAAAAAGCCAAACTATTTAACAAGAGTGAAGATTTGCACTATGGATAAACTGAACACAAATAAAGTGAACTCTGAAATTACAGAGTTGCATTAACACAAAGGCACATTTTACTTTTAGTGTAAATTCACATTTCTAGAAGGTAAAAGTTTTGTGCCCAGGCAACTTCAAGTCATCGCAGCACAATCAGTCAAACAACTCTTAACTGCACATATCTGAACTTTCAATAGAAAGATCTGGTTTCTATTTCTTTAATCCAGTTTTATTAAGGGAGAAATTAAATTAGAAACAGAAGGGCTCCCCATCCCATATTTACAGCCTGCAAACTCTGCTGCTTTCTTGTCAGAAATTCTAGTTTTGCTGTCAAATTTTGTTAAGCTTTGTAACTATCAGCACCCTCAGAGTCTGGTCAAAGGCCCCACAAACACACAGTCCCTTTTTGTCAGGGCTCCAGTCCAGGCTGGAGATGGGCTGTGTTGACAGAGTCACGTTCTGCAAGAGACTGACAGACCCTGCCACCCCCCATCTCGGCTCCTTCCGAATCCTTCTTGGAGCGCTGAGCCGGGTACTCACTGGCAATGGGAAAAGGAAAAAAAAACAAACACATATGCTTAGAATTTACTCATACAATCACACCATTATCCTCCTTATTTCCCGTTCTACAGATAAGGCAAATAAATGTCTGTCGTTATAAATAATGAATAATCACTATATCCAGCTATACCCACACTGCATATTTACTGGGTGTTTCATGAAAGAAAAAAAGGGAGCAAGAAGTTTTTAATCCTGACACCTCTCTCCAACAGCCCTTCATTTTTTAACCATTTGGCTTTTGCCACAGGCAGGAAAAGTTCACCTCAACTATCGCTCTGAAACTGAATGCGCATCCTTCACTGCGTTTAGTATGATGAAATTATTTTTCCATGTAAAGTAAGAACATGTAAACCTAAGAATCATTAAAAGTCCTCAACGTTCTTCTCAGCCATCACTGCTACTGTATGTGAATTTTAAGAAACCCATTTTCTTCCATTTATCACCTTACTAACCAAGGATATTAGATTTTCATTATGTTAAGACTACTGACAAGGGCAAAATTTATCTGTGCGTCACATTCTCTTAGGGATTAATTCAAGATTCCAGATCAAGTTCTGACACTGAAATCACCTTTCTACTGCATTTTTAAGCAATAATTTTAACTAGATATTCTGAGTTGGAAGCAGGACCCCACTCATCATTTTCAGAAAGATTCTTTCTTAAAACATTAAGTGGTTGGTTTCTTATTCCCAGCTGGAGAAATGATCACTTACTATTTCCAGAGATGAAGGCTCCCAGATCCTCCACTTGTCCATAAATATATCTCTGTTCTTGGCAGGTGCCTGACCTGCCATATGGTAGATTTTTGTGCCTAATTAAAAAAAAAAAAATAAAATGAGCAGTGTACAGAAGTATTAGTGAGGAACTCCACAGGAAAAGGTATAGACTCTTAAAACAGAGACCACTTTTACGAAGAGAGCCCAGCCACCTCGTGGTGGATGGTTAATTTAACTGTCTGACATCTCTTTAAATCATTACTGGAAGGGAATGCGCTGCAAACACTGTCCAAACACAACAACAGTCTACAAGTCAAATTTAAACCTCATCCAAGGCTTCAGCAAGATCATGCAGCCAACGAAATCACTTATAAAAAACCCCAGCACACGTGCTCCGATTTAATGCCCATTTGTCTGTAAACATCCACAAGGAAAGCTTAAATGCACTAAATGAACGACAAATTCCATTTTCCCACTTTCATTATTACCAAACACTAATTCAGTAAAAATATTTCTGTGACTCAGAATCAAAGCACTTCCAACAACTTATCTGATTTTGAGTGATGGTAGCGATGATTAAAGATATTATGATGAAACTCAGCTTTTCTAAAAAAATAAAAAGGTAGTCCTGAAGAACTCACCAAAAAAAGTGCCTTTTCTCTAATTATCATCAGATTTTGTTCACTAACTACAAAAAAAACAATACTATTTATAAAGTAACCTGGGCATTTATTCCTATTGTACTACACCTGAAGTACTTGACAGCATATATTCAGGAAGTTTATTTCTTATTAAGAAATCCTCTGTCTCCCATCCTCTCTTGAAACAGAAGCAAACCCTTTGGTTGGATTGCTGAGTCTCATATCAAAAAATGGAATTTTCCCTCAATGATTTGGCCACCAGCTGTTCATACTTTTATATCTTTTCTGTCAAACTCCACACTGCAAACCTGGAAATACTAAAAGATCGGTTCACTCTTCAAATTTAGCCATTGCTAAAAAAAAAAATGGGGTGTTTTTTATTTGTAAATAGACCATTAATAATTCGTTATTTCCTACAATGACATGCCCACCAATTGAAAATAACAAATTCCATCTGAAAACATGAATCCACTGAAAAATACCCCATCCTGTCCTGATCAAGAATTTGAGGGGTACAATTTTTTTTAACTTAAAGAAATTACTTCTTGGTTAATCCTCAGCAGAACATCTTCTGGGTAAGTTTCACACGGAGCCCTTTTAACGTTTCCATCCTGCATAGAAGATGGAATGAAAAAACACTTTTATGGTTTCCTTACCCCATCTTAATGTGGTCTCCCACCGCAGTGACATGGTTTTTAAATCAAACCATTTAATGTCCCCGGTGTCGTATCCAGCACATACAACACTTCCTCTTGGTGTAAGCATTGCCTGGACACCAGAGAAGAATTAATCAGAAAACCAAACCTCTTTAGCCTGTAAACTTCAGAAGTACCAAGTCTCCAATTTCAACTTACATTTATGCAAAATAAATAAATAAATTAAAATTCCTATTGGGATATTAAGATTTCAAGAACCGGATGGTTTTCAAAGCCTGAGGGTACAGAAAAATCCTGTGTAAGACACAAGGAGCTTGTTCTGCCCAAAAGAAAAATCAAGAATCACATCAAGCATGCTGTTGTCCTTTAACTAGCTCTTAAGCTTCAAGGATCTTCTCATAACTTGATGTCTTAATGCTTGGTAGTTGGAACTACACTACAACAGTGATGTGTTTCCCGTGCATGGGCAACATTTACGCTCCTTCAGAAAAACACAGCTGGACATACTACTTTTACATTCCTAGGCTTAAAAATAAAGCTTGCACAGCTTATCTGTGAAACCACAGAATCAATGAAACATTTAGGTTGGAAAAGACCTTCAAGATGATCGAGTCCAACCGCAAATGGTGACCAAAGGTGATTAGAGAATGATTCCAAAACCAAACTGCCACAAAACCAGCTTATTTTGGAAAAAAAAAACCAACATAAAACCCATAGAAATTTGGCAATGTTGAAAAGCAACTCTGCTACTTATGCATCTACAAAAAATAAACTACTCCATACATCCTGAAATACATTGATAATCATCAAAGCCCAGTCATATTAGAGAGAGGAATGGTCATAATCTGGACCAATTACCAAATGCCACTGTCCAGCAGTCTCTTTTGCTCTCCCCCTGTACAGGTTCCATATTAGCCACAGGAGTGTCCTTCGCCTCGGGTCCCACACCTCACAGTTCCTGGGAAAGAGGGACAATGGATTTTGTGTTAGGGATACACTGTCACACTGTGTTCATTTTCCCTGGAAAGCCCTTTGCTTTTCAGCCTGATCATTCAAAAACCCTTCATTCCAGAAAGCCTGACTGTGTTTAGTGGATACAAGAAAAGAACCACAAAACCAAACAGAAATAAAGTGAAAGCATTTCTTAAGGATGTATTTTCTCTAGCTGATATTCTGCATTTATTCCGCTTTGTATTCCTTCTGCCCCAACCTCAGTGACAATAGTGTATTTTGCTTGTCTACAGCTTCTAAAAGAGAGAAAATTTGTCCCAAGGAAGATTCAAAAGACAGCGTATGAAGAACTAGTTGCAACAGGTTGTAACTAGTTCAGATGGCAGACTGTGCCCTGCCATCAGAGCTCACAGGCTCAGAGGAACTGAGAAGACTTGCAGAGTTCACTAACTCACCATCTCGACTGCCAGTCACAATTTCTGGTGCACCTTCCCCAATTCCTAAGCCACCTACACCATCTATACTGTTTATGATTTCCTTATGACCTTTCACAGAATACACTGGTATTTCAGGAGCTTCTAAATTCCTAGGCAAGAAAGAAAAAGAACAGATAATATGGCATTTTCCTTGACACTCAGGATCTGTATAAAAATGAGAGGAAACTTGAGCATAAATCATACAAGCTCAGACTAACAGTGAGAAGAAAATATGGATATCACCATTAAGAACCACGTGTCTTTGTTATTCTTCTTTGGCTACTGTTTTGGACTGGTCTGAAAAGTTTTGCTCAATTCTGGACTTCCTGTTTATAAAGGCAGCTGGGGGATTCACCAGAGCAACCCTTCAGACCCAGTTTTTATGCTGGACTAAAAATGAATCACACTACAGATCAAAATACTCCAATTTAGCTCTATTTCAGTAAGGCTATAAAATGACCTGATTCACTGATCCCACCTAACTCTGACTACTGGTCTTCAACTTCAGGGGAATGTTGTATCCAGACATGGTTTTCATGGTTCTTTCCCACTGATTCTCATTCTCTGACAATCTTTCAGAATTTTATTTTACATTTCCACTAGTGACTATTCCATGTCATTCTTGCTATTCCAACAAGAATGATAATTCCATAACAAGGAAATATAATAATAATAATAATGATAATAAAATAATCCCCTTTTGACACTATTGCTTTACTTGATAATCAATTTACCTAAAAATTAATTACACAATTCATTCAGGGACCTGAAAAAACATTCAAAGCTACAAGATTAAAAATACATATTTAATCTAGACATCAATTTAGCTTCAACACACCTGTTGTTTGTATTTGTATATCCACTCAAAAGCCTCTTTTCAGAGGAGGACCTCACAGAATTTTAACAGGTTTTTGCAGCTGCACACAAAAGATGGGAGTGAAGCAGCCTGAATTAAACACTTTGCAGAATTCACGTTGTTTTAGAAAACAGGCACGGTCCAAATACAGTAGCCAGTGAAGCTTACACTGGGTCCCACCACAGGCAGCAGGGAGAGCATCTCATGCAAAAGCCAGGCACAGAAACCTCCATTCAGACAGACAAACACAACACCAAGTGAAAAAGCTTCCAGAGAACATCCACGCTTACCATATGTTAAGGTTTCCATCGAAATCTCCTGTAGCTAAGTATCTTTGCTGCAGAGATGTAGCTCCAAAAGTTCCACATTTTATAGGTTTGGGCTTTTCAATCTTTTAAAGGAAGGAAATGTCTGTGTCAGCACACGGAAAAGGCAACACAAACCCACAGACAGTGCAGCTCTCGGGAGTCCACAGGGGTAGGTGTCAGTGAAACCACATGGGATATTTGGTGCAAAATACTATCAAAATGCTGTCAAAGGTAAACTACATTTGAGGTTATTTCCCCGTGCACAGGAAAGCAGAGAGTCCAGTTTACTGGTCCTGAGAACAACAATTTGTTTGCTTGTGGCCTGGTGGGGCTTTATGCACCTGAGGCGCTGCTACCCCTGAGAATGAGCCAATGCTCGAAGGTCGTCTGAGGGGAAAAAACAAACAAAAAAAACCCCGATGCACCCTAAACACAGCCCTGTAACCCATAATGCAACCCATGAGAACAAATCAAGTAACATAGGCTTGTTGATGAGCGGCAAGAAACAGAATCACAGATCGGTTAGGTCGGAAAAGACCTTCAAGATCATCGAGTCCAACCTATGACAGAACACCCCCATGTCCACCAGACCCTGGCACCGAGTGCCACATCCAGCCTTTCCTTAACCACCTCCAGGGACGGCGACTCCACCACCTCCCTGGGCAGCAGCACATTCCAATGCCCAATCACCCCTTCTGTGAAAAATTCCCCCTGATGTCCAACCTAAACCTCCCCTGGCCCAGCTTAAGCCTCTGTCCTCTCGTCCCGTCGCTGGCTGCCTGGGAGAAGAGCCGGACCTCCACCTGACAACAACCTCCCGTCAGGGATCGCAGAGAGAGATAAGGTCACTCCTTAGCGACAGGAGAGACAGGACACCGCGGGATCAACACGTTTAACAGGCAAACCAGCCTCGGGATTTGTCCCCCGGCCCTGGACGAGCCGTTCCCGGGGGGTGTCCCGCGCTCACCTCCCGCAGCAGCTCCAGGCGGGCCCCTCGCAGCTCGTACAGCTGGACGAGGCCGGTGCCGCGGGCGGCGCTGCCCAGGCACAGCAGGCGGGCGCTGCGGGGCACCCACTTGCAGTCGAACACGGTGTAGTCAGCGCCTGCTGGGCGTGCGACACCACCTGCGGCCGCTCCAGTGCCGGCGCCCCCGACATCCCGCCCCGCCGCGGCCGCTCCCCGGCGGATGCGGGGGCAGCGCCCGCCGGCCCCTTCCGGCGGCGGCGGCACCACGTGGGGGGATCGCGGCGGACATGGAGACCGAGGCGGCGGCCCGGCCGGCGGCTTCACCAGCGTCGTGTCCCGGCGGAGGCGGAGGAAGCGGCGGGCGGGCGGCGAGGAGCGGCGGAGGCTCCCACGGACGCGCGGGGGCTCCCATGACGCGCGGGGCTCCCATGGACACGGCGGGGCCGCGGCCCAGCAAGCGGCCCGCCTTCCCTCCCGTGCCGCCGAGGCGCTCGGGGTACGCGGGGCGACGGGGGAACGCCGGTTCTCGGGGTGCCCTCGCCTCCTCCGCCTAATTCTGTCTCTCTCTCTGTCTCTCTCTCTTCCCCCCCCGCTCCCGGAAGGTCGGGAAGGGCGAGCTGAGGAAGGTCCCCGTGCCCGCCAACAGGTACACGCCGCTCAAGGAGAACTGGATGAAGATATTCACGCCCATCGTGGAGCATCTGCAGCTTCAGATCAGGTTCAACCTGAAAACGAGGAACGTCGAGATCAGGGTAAAGGGAGCCCCCCTTCCTCCTGCCTTCCCCGCTAAATAGAAGGTTGTGCGGAGATCTCATAGCACCCTCCCCGCATCTGGGGGGTCTACAGGGAAGCTGGGTAGGGACTCCATCAGGGACTGTAGTGACAGGATAAGGGGGAATGGGTACAAAGTGGGGAAATTTAGGTAGATATCAGGAAGGAACTTTTGCTCTGAGGGTGGGGAGACACTGGAATAGGTTGCCCAGCGTTGTTGTGGATACCCCATCTCTGGAAGTGTTCAAATACAGGTTGGATGGGGCAGTGAGCAACCTGGTCTTGCGGGAGGTGTCTCTACCCATGGCAAGGGGGTTGGAACGAGATGATTTTAAGATCTATTCCAATCCCTTAACATTCTGTTATTCTGACTCCTGAAAGGCAGGGCCTCTCGTGTTCGACATCATTCCTTCTTGTTCCACAGATTAAAGACTAGAGAAGTGTCCCCAATCCCAGATAATGCTGGGAAAAATGGAAACTGTGTGGTTTCACCTACCCAGAAGACCCTCACAGGGGATGAAATCTGGCAGCTGTTGTTCAGAACAAGTAGTTAATGCAAGTAAAATCCAAAAGTAAATCTGTTCCAGAAGGGGCCAGTATAAACTGGAGGGGTGTTCAGTTCTTTATAGGAGAAAATTATGTACTGTAGTATTAAGGAAAAATTTTAATCTATGTGTTAGATAGGATTTTAGAATGAAATGTTTTCCAGCTATTTAAGGCTACTTAATGCTTACCTGACAATTTTGCCCCCCTCTTTTGAGGGGGGCACCAAATCTTCTAATGCCTTTGTTGTGGCAGACGAAAAGGGCCCATAGTATTTCGTTGCTTATAATTTTTCTTTAATGGATTGCACTGGAATACTTTAGGGCACAGATACAACATAGACCTGCAAATGTTGTAGATGCTCATTCTTTTTTCTTACTC
Source organism: Chiroxiphia lanceolata (assembly GCF_009829145.1). NCBI lineage: Eukaryota > Metazoa > Chordata > Aves > Passeriformes > Pipridae > Chiroxiphia > Chiroxiphia lanceolata. Next base: position 12,647,100 of record NC_045639.1, read on the forward strand.
TTTCTCAGGAATGTTCAAACTAGCAGTTTTTAGTGTAGATCCAAAGCTTTGACATAAGACTCACTGAATTAACCGTGTCAACATATGAGATCTTCCAATACTGAAAGTACAGACACCAACAGGAATTTTGCTTCCTAACCTTGAAATCTTACCACTAGAGGAAAGATGACAGAACTATACCTTACTTAAACTTCCAAGAAATAACTTAAAGGACAAGGGAGGGAGGGGCAGGAACTCCTGCAGTTCCATTCAATAACTGTGCAGAAGCAAAACCTGGGATTTTAACACCACTTTTTGATACTAAATGATGTCTGGCGAGAAGCAAGATTAATTTTGTTCTTGATCAAGCAGATTTCATTTTGCCTGTATCCACCATGACGATTTAAAACTTTGAAATGTGTTTCATTTACCTGCTAAGGCATCTTTAGAATATTATCATTAGAATAACTCTCCTGCCATTATCATCCTTCTCTTTTTTTTCTGCAGTTCTCTGATGCAGTTTAGTTCATGTAGGTTTGGGTTTTCTCAATAAAAAGGGTTCTCAGTGGAGGGGGGGAATTTTCAGCACCTTCTCTGTTCTCTCCCCTCCAAGCATAGGGTGTAGTTGATACATTCATCTTGTTGTGGGTGAACATGATAAAAAAACACAAGTAAAACACAATAACTTAATTGAATTAACATTAACTGAATGTGGGGTTTTTTTATGATTAGTCTTTATCCCTCAGATTTTCAAGTCCTGATTCTAGCTCGTCTGGTCTTAATTTGCACACACAACTTCTTGTCTTGCAGACTTGTCAAGAGACAAAGGATCTCAGTGCCCTGACAAAAGCAGCTGATTTTGTGAAAGCATTTATACTTGGGTTTCAAGTAGAGGTGAGTCTCCCAACATCTTGGTTGCGAGATTGCTCCAGTTTGCTACCATGATGTCTTTGGCCTCTGCAAATTACAGAAAGAAAAAAAAATCCTTGGGTGGTTTTCTAGAAATAAATTTGAAGTTGTGACTGGAGTGGACATCGAGTTTCTTAAGGTAATGCAGGATAAAAAAGTAACCTTGAAACAACACATAATGAAAATTATGAAACAGAGGACATATTTAGCTTGTGTAAGACAGCACGGTGCCATAATCTGGCTCTGAGGTGCTCTGCACAGATCAAGACTGTTCATTTTGTCTTAGTCCAAGCCAATAACTTGCAGTCTGTGCAAAACTCAGACTTTACTTGGAGAAAAGAAACCCAGTTTTGCAGTGTTGTAGGGGCTGCTCCTTGTCCCAGACCTGTACTGGCTTCACTAACACAGGTGAGATTGGGGTGAATGCAGGGGCAACCAAGCAGGGGTGGGGTTGTCTAGACAGAAATACTTACATGGCTCTTGAAAAAGCAGTGGATTTAACTTAAGGTATTATTTGATAGATGAATTGGAGAAATACAACTGATGTCATTTGTTCATATGTAAAAAGAGAACATCTGCTTTAAACTCTATGGTAGTGAGGCACTCGTGCTAATAACAAATCTCTTGCTCTTTTAGGACGCTCTTGCTCTCATCAGATTAGATGATCTTTTTCTAGAGTCATTTGAAGTTACAGACGGTGAGTAGTTGCTGCTGCAGTATTCCAGGAGTTGTGTGTGCCTCTTGCAAGTATCTGTTCTTTCTTTCCCCCTGCTCCACTTGGGTCACTTGCCCTCACAGATCAGGAAAACCAGAAACATCTATTGTGTCATGTATTACCAGGGTTCCTTGGGGTTCTCTGTAGAGCAGAATCTGAATCCTATCTACTTCTTTTCTACCACTGTTAACTGGGAGTGCTTTGGCTCTGTTTCCTCAATCTGAGGTGCAATGGAATGCCTTCCACTGCTGTTCTGGAGGAGAATTTCTCCTAGATGCCAGAGGCCTCAGAGTCGGATGTAGTTTGCACTGCTGGTCACCAAAAGTAAAATCTGGATGGATCTGTATTCACCAGTGAAGGTGTTTCTGTATTACTTGTCCTGAGTTGTTTCCAGTAACTTGACCAAGGGGAGGACTACAGGGATATGCACCACTGCTGTTACCCTGGGCATGTTATTCTCGTTTCAGTCAAACCTTTGAAAGGAGATCATCTGTCAAGAGCAATAGGGAGAATAGCAGGGAAGGTGGAAAAACCAATTCACCATAGAAAACGTAACCAGGACACGCATCGTTCTCGCTGACCAGTAAGTACTGACTCACTTCCTCCTGGTCAAAACACAATCCCTCAGCTCATCTGTGTCCCCTGCCAGGAACAAAGATAATCTGGATTTTTTAGAACTGTTGAAGAGCAGTAGTAAGAAAATTAAGTGCTATTTTTAATGAACACAAGTATTTATTTGACCCTTTGTTATGAGAATGACAGTCACCAGCACACTTAGAATTCAGTCACTCCCCACAGTGTAAGAATTCCTTCTTACAAATAATCAAAGTTGAACTCACCAACCCAGCAACGTTTTCCTCCTGAAGCTGCTACACTGTTAAATTTCAAAATTGTAAAATCTATTTTTAAAGGATTTGGAGGAGCACAAGTCTTATGCTGTAGATTTTCTGGGCTTCAGTTGGGTTTTTTTTACTATTTACAAATGTAGAAAAGGAACTAGTCCACTGATACAGAATTTCACGTTCATCTCTCACCTCCAGCTCTCTAATCACAGAGGGTTTTTTCCATTAACTTAAGGCTGCTTTGCTTTTTACAGAAAAATTCATATTTTGGGATCTTTTCAGAACATTAAAATGGCACGAACAGCAATTTGCAATCTAATTTTAGGTAAGTCGTCTTATCTAATCTTCTTTACTACATATAAATAGATCTTGCATTTTGAGAAACTGCTTTGTGGCTCTTACCTTCTTCCTGACCTGTCCACACCTGCACTTGGAGCAGGTAGTTTGCTGGCAGTTGGCTTGATGCCCTTAAGAGAAAGTTTTGGAGGGGCGAAGTGAGGAGTCCAGGGCTTCGTTCTGGCTCCAAAACCCTCTCCATGGGGCAGAAAGGTGTTCTGCCTTTTGATGTAGCTGCAGCATTCCCTGAGGGGTCTTGAAAGCTAAAGGGGACAACTCACCCTGACAGCAGCAGTTTTTAACTCTGCACCTGCAGTAAGACAGGGTGACTGACCTTGACCATCCTTCTCACCCTTGGGCTTAGTTCTCTGCTTTTAGCACACGTGTGAGCGCAAAACATCCGTTTTCGTGACATGGATCATCTCGTTTGCTGACTGGATTTGTCCTTTCTTCTGCAGGAAGTCCTCCTTCCAAAGTTTATGGCAATATTAGGGCAGTGGCCAGCAGAGCAGCCGAGAGGTTCTGAGCTGCACCAAGGACTGGGGGCTGGGAGTCCAGATTCCTGGACACACAGGAGTTCTGCTTCCAGGGCACATGAGAGGCGTGGAGCTACAGAAGCCACAGCTCTTCTGCTAGATTTGGAAGCCCAGAAGAAAAATGGGACTGTTTTTGCAGTCTGACTGCCTTCAGACATGTGGTGTGATTTGAACATACACAATGTCTCTGTATAATTATTAAAAGTTATTTTAAGTTGGTTGTGTCATATCAAAAGCACACTGAGTACATGATTTTACTTGAACAGCCTCCAACAAAAACACGCCTCATTACGGATTTTCGGAACGTCAGAGTTTTAAGAGGCTGCTGTCAGAACTTCAGAAAGCCTTTGAGTTTCATGTTTTGAGCCTAAAGGAATCGGCACAGTGAAGTGTTTAAATCCACGCATCACAGTTTGGTATCCTCCGGGAAAAAGGAAGAGTCAGCTGGAATGCAGAGTTCAATGGCAGGCTGCCCACCGAGTCTCTGCTGCTGCTGGAACAATGCATCACATGGAAAGAGTAAGACACAGAGCTAAATAAGGTATTTGCACTTCATCCTGAATCTTTTATAATTCTCCTGAAAATGATCTGTAAGGACAGCCTAGTGAAGCCAAGAGCCACTAGGTTTAGTACCAGAGCACAAACAACTGGAAAGTCCTGTGTCTCCTCCTTAAAATACCAAATGCACACAAGAGTAGAGGGAGAGATTAGAGAGGTCAGTCCCAGTATGACTTAAAAATGGGCCCTTTTCTCCTAACCCTGCCTGCCAACCTTGTTGCCAAGTCTCTTGCAAAATAATTCAGTTCAGGCTTGGAAATGAAAACAAAAACTGAAATGAAATTATCACACACAAGCGAACTGAGGCAGCATTTCACTCAATGTCCAAGTTTCCAGAGCAGCACTTTGCAGTATGGGATTATCACTACAGCCAAATTGATTCAAGTCTTCAGCTGCCAACAGATTTAAGACTTGCTGAGTTACCTAAATATATAGTGCTCAGCAGTCCAAGCTGTACAGGAGAGAGCAGCTCCAGGTGTACACACCTGGTCAGCACATCTTCTGTTCATCATCTGCATTTACCTCAATTAGCTTGAAAGATGAGGGAGAGTAAGGCAAGAACACACAAAAATTACTGCTTATCCTAAATCAGGTGCATATTGATCCCAACCCAAATCAGCAGAAAAGAGAGGGCAGCACTCAGAAGGCCCAAACACCTGCACCCCAAAGAGCACAGCAGAGCTTCTGGGAATGACATACCCCTGCAGGGAGGGCTGGTGTCACCAGCACAAGGCTCAGACCTTTCCCTGAGAAAGAAGCTGCCTTTCATTCTCCATTTCATTAATGTTAGGGTGGGTTTGTTTTGCTTTTTAAGCCACCTTCCACTTACCACAAGGATCTCAAAAGTTTTTTATCCGGTTTAGACACTTAGCAAAGAGAACGATGTGCCTTTGAAAAACCCCAAAATGTAAGTGGTCTTGAAACACTGAAATAAATCCTGGAAGTGTTCAGTGGACTGTGCACCCTGTAGAGTTTTTCAGTAAATCTTCACAATGAGAGAGTAGACAAAAAACTGTGAAGAAGTTTTCCTTAGATCAGTGTGCAGAGTTGCTTTAAGGTGAACAGGAAAGGTTGTGTAAGTACTGAAGCACCCCAACCAAGGTTCAAATATTTTATTTTGTATTCATATAGTATGAAGGTTCTTATAGTTCCCACAACATATGATGTAGCATGCAGAGGAAAAACTAAACATTCAACATAAATCATTTTTTCCCCACACAAACTAAAAAAAAACCTCATCCCTCCCCTTCCAGTCCCCCTAAGGAAATAACATTAGCACTAATTTCTATAATGCCAGCCAAGATATGCACAAGCAAGAGAAATTGAAAGCATTTGCTAAAATGTTTGTAACAAATACTTATGTACAAAAAATTCACAAAAGACTAGTTCCCCCTTGAAGCAGAGCACATGGCAATTGACACTGGAACAGATACAACCACTGGCTGGGATTATAAACCACGTACTGATCCAGAGGAAGAAAAAAGTTACATGTAGTGGAGATTTTTGTTTTGAACATTAACATTTACCAAAGTTTGGCAACATTATCTTTTAAATTATGCAAATTATGTAAACAAGAGGAACATTTCAAATCGATCTACATGCAAAACTTCATGTCATGCAAGGACACCAAGCACCTGGATTTCTCTCTCACAGACAGAGCCCATGATGTGCAGCACTCAGTTGAAGGAACAGCTATGGCAGACAGGTGCTCGATTGAAGAGGTTCAGACAACCTGCACTTTCCACTGCTCATTATAAAACAATTTTTCTTTTAATAGAAAAACTACTATACAGGAAAGATGTACTGTTCTAAAAAAATCTAGCAAATGTTTTTCTTCCAGCCAATAGTACCACTGCAGAAAAGGGAAGGGATGATATAAAGTTGTAAAACATGGCTCGCTACTTTTATATCACACAAATATATCAAGTTACCTTCCATTACAAATTATGATATGGACAAATCTAGAAAAGAAAAACATTCTCCAGGCAAAGGACTGGAGAACTGCAAGAGGTATAAATTTAGATAGTGTGAAGTTTTCCTCCTCTATGGCATAGGTTAACAAGATTTCCCCCCTGTATGAATCCTATATACATATATATATAAAATATTACCAGTTATTTATGCTACCTGTAGTATTTTTTTAAATGCAAGGGGGAAACTATCATGGTTGAAACAACAGAATTTAAATGGCGAGAACATTTTATAATCTAAGTACTGTATAAAATAAGTAGGTGGGAATCCTGCACAGTTATGTTGATCCTAATTTCATTTAAGCTAAGCACAAGAGAAAATCATGAATGCATCTAACAACTTGAGCAGCTGTATCTAAACTGAACCCAGAACAGCAGATGTGCCTTGGCTTCAGGACAGCTGTAACTGCTCCCAATTCCTGGGTGACGGAGCTTAAGGGCCATCAAAGCATTCCGCAGTCACTATATGCACACGAGGACTAGTTCTTGGCAGTAGCATTAAACTATATTCTCATATTAAGTAGAACTGTACTAAGTTATTTAGCAAAGAGACACAGTCCCTGGTAATATATTAACAGGTATAAATAAACTTAGTCTCCTGTGTTACAAAAAAAAAAAAAAAGTACTTAAGGTGATTTAATAAGAAGCGATGCTTTGTCAGCCAGTCAATATATAGAAACATCTGAACAGTCACAGGAAAAGGAAAAGAGTTGACCTAACACCCAGTTAAAATTTTACATTCTTCTACTATATATATAAAACTGTGTGAAATAAAAGTAAGGATGTATATCCATATATTGAACTGTTAATATTCTGCTTGGCACTTTGTACTCTAGTTTTGTTTCTGAATCAAGTATATTAAATTAAAGCCCACCTAGCTACTACATATAGAAAGCTACATATATATCTATATATAAATACACACACACATATATATATAGATAGATATTTCCTTGTTATAAAGATGAAGAAAAATAAATTAGAAAGCCAACCCCTTCCCTTTCTCCGCCACACTGATATGCTCTTTCCATCTTTGCTGTCCTTCAGACTTTAAAGTGCTACACTGAGTTATTGAGAGAATAAAAGTTCAATAACACTTAGTTGGCTTCATGAGGCTCATGTTGGAAAATGTGGCTTCACAGAGAAAAATACTTCCATTTAAATACACAGAGAGCATTGCTGGACGTCTGGAGCAGATCTTCAGAGATGGAGAAGAAAGCAAAAGTGTTGGGTGGTGCCCTACAGAGTCACACGTCTACAACCATCTTTTTGTGGATATCTAGGCCTCCTACAACCTGGGAGAAAAATAAGGTTCAGAGACATGAGAATTGAAAGTTAGACACGTACAAAGAACACATTCAATAGATGCATTCAGGTCAATCATAATGACAGTACTTCCCTGGCCTCTCCACACTGATTTACATTTCACAAGTACTGTGAGGGACAGAAATGAATTATGTACAAACCAAGGTCGTTCAATATGAGCACAATTTACACACTGAAAACCAGTGTAAATGACACCATTTTGGCATTCCTCCTCAGCTCATATTCTGACCGTGCACTGTTTTTCTGCATGTTAAATAAAATGCTCACTAGACTTCTAAAACTCCCTATAAAACTGTGCACCCTTCCATGAGTAGCAAAGGGTCATAGGAACAGCAGCAGGATTTCTGACAGAACTGCACACACCCAGAAAAAAAAATAACCAGTGTTCATGAGGGTGTGATCCATGCAATGCAAAGGGAGAAGGAAAGGTGCCGTGTCAGAGGAACTTCTTACAAGGTGTGAACAAAACTCAAAAGCCAAATGGTACCTGCCAAATGCAATAAATGAAAATGTATTTTTGCAGACAGATAGCACAAGGTTCAGAGGAGGTAAAATGCAAGCACAAGAGGATAAGAGGTTGTAAAAGTGAAAAGCCTCTTGTCAGGTCAACAAAAACTGATGAAATTCAAAGGAAGAGGAAAACCTAACAGTAGCACAAGACAGGACGCCTAGGCAGAAGCCCAAGGACAAAAGAAAAGGCAACATCACTTGATGGATGGTTGGAAGACAATAACCCAATGCAAGAAAACAGATAATGCAGTAATCCAGGTCTCTGCAGGCTGTGACTCTGAGATCTTTGCAAATGACTATGTGTTTTTTACATGATGTCACAAAAATATCTTAAAAAAAACCTCAAACATGCCAACAATAGAACCCTTTCACTTTAATAGTTGGGGGGATGGCAGATTTCCTCCCCTCTTTTTTAGAACTCACACTGAGTATGAAAAAGTTATGTTTGAACTGAAGTTGTAAATTCAAAGAGTAGGAAAAAAAAGCAATTCCCAAACTGTGTTACGAGGTGTATATTCATTAACATTCATTTCAAATTAATGTCTAAACACTCATTGTTGCAATTTGCAAGTGTTCAAGATTCATTTCCTTTTTCTGAAGAAAGAATTTAAAACTTGCTGTCAAATAATTAAATAAATATACCACATGGGTGAAAATCAACCATTTCAAGTCTCATGTGGTACATTCATGCATTCTGCTCTGCAAACCCCAAAGTTCTTAAAATGCACCTTTCAACTGTCTGCCCTTTTTCAGGAGCAGCAGTTGAGGGGCTCCTCTCCCTGTAAATGACACGAGTTTTCTTCAGAAGTTACTTACAGCACAGAATTCTTCAAAGGATATTCTTCCATCACCATCCTTATCTGCATTAATTATGGTTTTATCTACAATTTGCTGTAACTGAGTGTCTTTGAGATTGTTCCCAACCATCATCTTCAGCACCTGGAAGAGCTCCCCGTTTGAGATATAGCCATCTTTGTCCATATCATAAATGCGAAAAGCAACTGCAGAAATAAAAAAAAAATATATATATATGTATAAAAAACATTCAGTGACAAATGTGGTCAGAAAAGAGCAATATACTCACTTCAGAAATATCAACTGAAATTGTTTTAGGCACCAGCAGTAAAAGGATTCCATTAAAATCAAACAGGAAAATCTCCACCGCCACAAGCAAAGCACCCAGGCAGCAGCTCATTTGCAAGTAGAAAAAATTACAACCTTCCAGGAAACAGATGAATCAAAATCCTACCTGGTTACTTTGCTGCAAACAATTTGGCATCAAGACTGGATTTATTTTTAAACATTTCAGTTTTAGTTATTGGAAGCTACATGTATGACTGAACCTACCCCTTTTCCACTCCAAAAGTTTGGATGCTGAGATGCAGTTCTGAAACATCAATTTAATGCTTTTCTACCGTAGTAGCAAAAAATGGAATATTATTCTTAGGCCCCATAAAGCAAAGCATATAGTTCACAAAACTCTGTAGCAAGCTATTCTTAAATTAATTTTTTCTTTTTAAAACAGGAAGCAACTTCAGTTACTGAAAGTTCATCAAAAGGCAACCTCCTCCAATCTTCCCTGCAGAAAAGAGTGTGGCAAATCTCCACACAAAAAAAATTACAAACTGTGCAAAAATCTCACAGTCTACCTTCAGGATTTCCCACTCTTTATAAGAATCCAGATTTGATGATTTCTCAATCTTAACTAACAAGTATAGTTTTTGAGGATCAAAAAATTTTTGTTAAGGAAAAATTAAAATACTTACACCTCAACTTCTGTTCTTTATCTCCTTTGACACTGAACTGGGAGACTCCTTCTATAAATTCTAAATAATGCAAGAAAAACACACACAAAAAAGTGTATTATTTAATAAATCAAGGAAATCAACATTCAGAAGTTTTTAGAAATTGCTCGAAGAATTTAAATTACCATAAAATCTTCAAAATATTGTCTACCTTGTGACACCTAAGTGTTCACATACTTTGATACTTTAATATTCTTTAGTGGGAAGTACCCCAAATCCAATATTGTGTTCACTGAATAGACTTGGTTACACCAGGATTTCAGTAATTTTGTTGCTGGACTTTCACAGAAGAAGCTGACAGAAAACTCCAAGTTCTCTACTAAATCCACTCCATTGGGGATTTTAATTGTACAGCTCCTCTTCAAGATTGGTTTCCCAACTAAAAGAATTACATTAAAATTTAAAACTGCTCTACAAGAAATAGCTAAAAAAATACTTTTCTCTAAGAAATAGGGTAAAAAGAAAATTGATTTTGACAACTTCCTGTTCCCTCCCAAGAAGAGCAGCTCTTGATAATTGTATTAATCACAGCTCAATGTCACAGACAATAAAGCATCATCTTTTATCACTGCCTATTTTTTCACAAGGAGATTTTGAATAGTTCCAATACCACTATGACTGCTTTAGATCAAAACTCAACATTCCAGTTACCCTGTAGTTAATCCCTGTAGAAATTTGAGGGGGTTTGCAAAGGTTAGCAGCTCTTGTATGTTAATATTTTATTTAAAATGTCAGCCTGTCACTATAAATGAGATTAAAGAACTTTCTGCAATTAAAAAAAAACCTCAAGAAATTTACCTTTTCCAGACATATGCAACAAGAGATACCGAGTATTAGCTTGAATAGAAGTTACAAATATTATCACTTCTAAGGGTCAGAGGCTGTTTTAACAAACTAGTAATGAAAATTATAACCTGCTTGCCCTTTTAATCATGAATATTTAAATTAAGTCTAAAATTTTGAGCAATGTACTAAATCAAAACTTTTGGTTTTTTACTTGAAGTGTTTTAAGATCTACCTAAAAAGAATCCTATAAAAGAAGCATGAACAGAAAAATCTGGGCCCCTTTCTATTTTCTAAATGCTCCAACTAAGGACAGATTTCATTTGGATAAGTACAACTAATGCACAGACACACCACTTACACAGCCTAGCCCACCTTTTTCAGACAGCATCACAATTAAGAGTCTGAACTAAAGCACTTTAAGAGATATTTAATGAGTAGCCCTAAATCAGCATGACCTTGAAAGCTATTACTATACAATCTGCTCTTTTAAGCACTTCATTCAGGAGTGCCCTAATGCACCAGAGAAATTAGTTTTACTGGTATTTAGTTCCACGAGGAATTAGCACCTTATTTGGATTAATAAGTTTTCTTCACCACTCCTTTCTTCTCAGCTGAAGAAAAACTGGAGTGCTCTGAAGCTCCAGGAGGTTCTGTTAAAGTGCCACCCCCTGTCACAGAGCACTGTGCCTTACCTTTGAAGTCCACTTCTCCATTGCCATCCGTGTCAAATATATCTATTACTCGCTGTACTAACGGGTTCTGTTGCAATTCAGGTAAAGACATGAACTCTTCCACGCTCAGAGAACCAGAGTTGTCCAAATCAAGCTTCTTAAACCTCTTTCCTAGTCGTTTTATCTCATCAGCATCAACTGAAATGAAAAACAACCCCACACTTATTCTCAGAAAGGCTTCAGTAAACCCTTAGCAGTTAAACACAACACACGTTTAATTGCTTTCCTACAAGATTTTCTCCTACTTTATTACAACTATTAAACACTCTCATGGAAGGCAGTAAAGATAACATAAAATTCTGAAGACAAACACAAGCCTTACCATTTTATTTAAAATAAGTCTTACCTTTTTCCCTCCCTGCACCAGCCATAATACAGTTAGGCCTGTGACTCACTGAATACCACATGCTGACACAACATTTTGAAGGATTTAGGATGCTTAGTAAGTTCTTAATCAGACAGCTCTTACAAATAACAGGTATGAAGAAATTAAAGAAGAGAATGAGTGTTCTCTGAAGGAGCTAGCATTACCTTTACACTAGACTAACATAAGATGTTAGAAAGACAATTATATTCAACTTATTAGCAAAATCAGTGCTTCTTCAGCACAGCAAATGTGAGATTTCCTGGGTTATGTGATAAGTTGAGCACGCTAACACATTCCCACTGTTGACCAGTTCACTCACCTACTCAAAACATCCCTCTGACAGGCCTAAGATATTTTTTTCTCTCCATCTCAAACAGGAAACAGATACACCTGCAGCCATGACCTGCATACAGCTATTTTTTTTGTCTCAGAAACTAAAGTCAATTCAGGTCCTGCAGCACTACCTCTTCATCTATCCTCTTCAAATTTATGGAGAATTTCAGTTCAACCATATACCCAGTACTCTACTTTACACGTCTGATTTCGCCAGGGATACACTAAATTTGTGAATCCGTAAAAACAACCAAAAGCAATCTTGTCCTTTGCTGCTGCTGAAAAACTTGAAAAACTTTGCCCATAACAACCTGAAAATATCCTATCAGCAGCTTGATTTATGAGACTCAAGTTAGTTCAGCTGTTGCTCACCATGTTTGGCTATGAAGGAGGAACTGAGGTCCTTAGGAAGCCCTAGGAAGAGACAAGCACACAGCAAACCACAGCAAATACACCTCACAGAATCCCAGGCTGGTAAACTCCCTCGAGCAATTGTCTCTCTAACATGAGCAGCCTCCTCAGTATTTCTTAGCTCCATTTAGTGGTTTTGGTCCAATAGTAACAAAAATTGTATCTTCACTTTTACAAGGCACATATCACCACCTGATCCACTTCACATCACATTAATATCTTCTCAGGCCTTTGCATAAAGCCAAACAGCTCTGAGTCTTTCTACATAAGGTCAGCCAAGATGCAGAGCTGGATGTTTGGAAACCGCAGCTGATTCAAAGACCAAAACAGCAACCAGCTTCATTTCAATTCCTTGATATCCTTGTCTTAAATGAATGAGATGCAAATCCAGAGATCCTCCCAACTGCACTACTGCAGAATGAAAGGCAGAGAGCACACCAAGTCCAGAAGCACATGATTTTCTGTCAAGACTTATTTTGCCTGAGTAGTAAATTCTGACATTCTGCAGTCAAGTCAGGCTTGGTTACTGCTTGCAACTGCAGAGGGCAAAAAAGGGTCGATAGTCCCAGAACAATCTTCCCTTTGCTGTGCCAGCAAGTGACAGATCTGATTCTCCCTCTAGGGCTATAAAAATAAGACTAAACATCACCTGCTTTCCTCAGTTCCCAGTGTGCTATTTCAATTAATTAACCTCTCAACTGCAGTGAAACTTCCCTTGTAGCCCCCCAGTTTGCTCAGAAGCCTCGAACATGACTGAAGGTGTGCCCTGAGCAGCACAACACTGCAGGGGCAAAAGCACATTGCTCAGCTACACAGGAACCCTCCAGATCACACTGGATGAGCTGGAGCACCACATGGTAACCTGCATGTAGAACAATCATGTGACTAACAGAAGGTAGTATTAAAAGAGAATGGCAAAGCAGAGTTCCACTGGCAATTTTAGGAGTTCCAACAACAAAATGCTTCCTCTCGCAGATACACTGAAAGGTATTTGCCAACTTTTGCTTCTGCTCACAGAAACTCCTTTGTTTCCATTCTTCCTCAAACTCCTAAAACTAAATGGAGTCAGTCTTGGCACTGGTAGGCTCTATCCACCCTCACTCCCAGTCCTGCCACTGGACAGTTAGTGGACCTATCCCAGTTTTATGCAAAGCCAGCACCTTGTAAAGCTGTGAAAGGGAGAACCATTCTTACTGCAAGCTCTACTCCAGGCTTGCAACTCCCATAGGAAGAGTTGATATCCTAAAAAAATCCTCACAGCACAAGCACTTGCAAAAGCATAAGAATATTAAGGGTGGCTTGTCGCACTGCATTTGTAAATACATTTTCCAATGTAAAATGAGTGTATGAATAAATATAATTTATACCTATATTACTTCATTTTAAAACAACTAAACAGCAAACTGGACGTAGTACCTATGGTGTATATAATGCACTGCCATCCTCCTACCAAATCAGTGGAATCTCACTTCCAATATTAATAGGAAGACTAAATCTTTCCATTTCAGTCAGTGCTAAAGCCTCCTAAGCAACCTGAAATACTTCATTGTTCTTCAATTTCAGAGAGTCACAATGCAGAAAAATGACAGAAGCATTAACACAGCTGGATCTCTTCTCCCTTGTCACAAAAACGAATGAGTTAATAAACTGCAAGTTCTGAAACATTTCTAAATTACATTGAAAAAAAATCCTAAACATCAAAACACAGTAATGATATCTTTACAAATCAGGATGTAAAGAAGCAGCTGCCTGAGGCAGGGCTGCAGACCAGCAGTCATTAAATAGCACCATTTTCTCACAACCCAAAAGCAGCATTAAAGCAAGTCTTATTTCACAACACCAGTTACATTTCCTGCTTTGGGAGCTCAAGTCCATGCTATTTTCCCTCACAAATATATAAGCAAAGACTCAAAGTGAGACTCAGAGTTCTATCAATGTCCTGCTATGAAGTTGAGCTAATTATCACACACATAAGTCACTCAAACACTGCTACAGTTTAAATTGGCACGAGCTGGCACAAAAGACAGACAAGACCAACTCTGCCATCACAAGATCTCCCACACAAGATGTGCTAAGAAAACAAACTGTTGTCAGAAAGGTATTTTATCTCGAGCTAATGTTATCTCTAGCAGGACCTACCAATATGAATTTTAAAAAAGAACATTTGATTGGGACATTCAGAAACTGATCCACCACACGCAATGATAACAATCAATGCTACTCCGACAATCTCTGCCAACATCTGCAGGGCACAAGAACCACTGCTGGGTTAACCAGCCTTGCATTTGCAATTAGCCAGGTACTTAAATTTACAAACCAGCAACACTTAAAAGCAGATAAAACATGGATTTATTTTTTTGTTCTAAAGACTGTAGTCAGGGCCTTCAAGATCACAGATGATAAAGATAACAATCAGAGGACGGGAAGGGGAAGAGGTTGGAGAGGCATGTAAGAATATTTCTCAAGAACGTTTAATGTTCTGCTCAACTAACAAAGCAACAGTTGCCTAAATTAGGAAAGTAAAGAGTCCTGATACTTTGAAAATGTTAATTACTCTTCCTCCACATATAAACACATCCGATTTCATAGCTTGTACCAGTTCAACTGCGATACACAGTCCAAGTACAGATATTTAGCAGCAGTTTCTCCTGGAAAGGGGATTATAAATTTCTCATTCCAAATCTTGAAACGTTCAAGCAAAGGGTTTACCTGCATTGGAGAGGTTCTACTGAGAGAGGTTCTGCTCTTGGGGAGGGGGAAAAAAACAAGTCAAAGAGCAGTACTGAAAAAATTAGTATCTCTGCCAAAAGCTGACCAAACAGCAAACTCTTCCAATGTTTTGTCTCTGGCAAATGACACACCACGGATGACAGTACTTGGAGGAGGAAATAATGAAAAAGCAAAGTAATTACAGGAATAGGAAAAATTTCTTTAATAGTTCGTGAGCATAAAAACCTCTGTTCATAATGAACATATATGGATAAACATCTGCAGATGCAGTGTTTCATAACTGACTGCCTGAGGATTTTGTATCAGAATTTAATTATTTTCCTTAAATATATTGCAAGCACCTCACCTACTGTTAAATCTTTTCCACAAGCTGAATTTTAAAAAGTTTATACACTTGAAAAAAATCTGTATTTCAGTAGCATCTTTGTCTTCATAAAACAGCTTAAAGAAATGAAAGAATATGAATATAAAATAAGGGATGAATGCATTACAGTACAACATGACTTAAATTTGCATAGTTTCTGTCTATTCTTCCTTCAGTTCACAGTCTTTATTTCTGCTGACTCCCCCTGCTTAGGCTGAATTTACCTAAAAACTACGTGGGTTTTCTGGGATTTAGTGTTTGTTTCTTTGTTCTCCTTTGGCTTTTTAAAAGGAAAACAGTATGTATACCAGCAGACTTCAATAATATCCTTTTCATTTTTTGTTGAGATTATCTCCCAGAATGCACATATATACAACGGTCTTCATTTGTGATAGATGTGCCTCTTTTTACAAGACCTCTTTTTCTTTGGTATTTATCAACAGACTTGCTTAAAATTCCACATAGCTCTCACTGAAGAACAGAGCACGGAATTAAATTTCCAGTGTATGAACAAAACAGACTTTCCTTCTTCTCTGCAGGCTCCTTGCAAAGAACCCAGTGCCCACACAAACACCCTCAAGCTCTGCTGGAAATGCACGACACAGTTCAGATCCAGGGAAGGTTTCTGAGCTGGAAGGACTGATGGTGGCAGTAGCAGACAGAATTTTACAAGACAAGCTCAGGAGAACAGGACAGAGATGAAAACACTAGGGAAATCCAAGGCAGTCCAAATCCACGTTTCGGTAAAAGGGGCGATAACACCACGGAGCAAAATGAGGAGGCTCAAGCTTTGTTTACATTGTTTGAAGCAGAGTTTGCCGGTGACTCATCCCCGAGGTCAGAGCTACCCGAGCTCTGGCCGCAGTGAGTGTTCCCCTCCCTCACACTCGAGTTGGCCTTTTTAGTGCTGTGCTCACCAGCTGACACTTGGCTCTGTGCTTCCTACGCTTTTCCGTGGAATCGGACAGTACCCCATCAGCTCGGCACTGATGCCTGAGCTCACAAACTTAACACGTGGCTGGAAATAATAGCTGCTAAGTGGATTTCTTTAAAAGGCCTTGCTGGTAGCCCTGCTGAAACTTCAAATTATTCACTGTTTTAAAACACATAGAATTGTTTATGGTTTTTTTTCTAATCAATTTTGAGTTTCCTGCACCTTGTAAATCAACAAGAGGGGTGTGTGGAAGGGTTAAACAGTTCTAGTTTTAAGGAATTTTTGTTAGAGCTATTGGTACTTTCAAAAGATTCATTCCTCTTTCATCCAGGTATTAAAATCCTAGAGCCAACACCTGCTTCGTATCTTGAATTCATTTGCATACATCTAAAAATGTGATGAATCAGGTTAAAATGTAAGGACTCCAATGCCTCCAAGAAACTACATGCAAGTGCTCTGCCTAACTCCCACTTTAGTGCAGGAGCTTTACCCCCCAGTTGTTCACTTTCTAATATGTTGATCTACACTGAGTACCCCACTCCTTCCCCCAACACAACAGCAGAGGATGATCTGTTATGTTTTAAAACAGTTGTTTCAAATTGCTAGGCACATAACTGATGCTCAGATAGGAGTCTAAAAACCATTCAAGAGGCAACTCAAAAAGCTTCATTAAAAGCCAATTTCAGTGTGCTCTACGTTGAAAAATGTAGTCTGAAAGAAAAATTTAATGATATTTTTTCTAGTCAAGGTAAAGGTAGAAAACCAGCTTCCTATTAATGTGAGAGTCAAAAGTAAAAGATGCCTTAAAAATCACGGAATTATAAAATGGTTTGGGTTGGAAAGCACCTTAAAGATCCTCTAGTTCCAACCCCCCTGCCATGGTTGCTCAGAGCCCCATCCAGCCTGGCCTTGAACACTTCCAGGGGATGGGGCATCCATAAAAATACGGAACTCTGAAATCTCCTGCATTCAAGTGATGCTTTGACAGGATAATTGTTTATGTATTAAGAAACACGATGCATCCTTTGCTGCAGAGTACACGACACACACAGAGTCATCTGCAAAGGGTCCAGACCTTAGAAAGGCTGTTCATCTCTTAGGAAGGAGGTGTTGAGCACTTCTAGAATCTAAGTGTTTACCTAAATGTTTAAACCTCTATTTAAAAAGCTGACTTTTCAGATACTCTTAAAATACTGGCTCAAAGTTTTAACTAACAAAAACCAGATCAGTGTGTGGTCACAGAGAGCCCAATTTCCACGTATTCTTCAAACATGAGATCATTATAAACAAGAATATTGCTAAGGTATTGGGGGAAATATTTTTTGTAAATAAAACATGTTCTGAAATTAATTTTAAATGTTTCCAGGTTAATTTCTTCTCATAAGAATGGATTGCAGAGATCTCAAAATAAAACAGACCTTCAGCAAAACTCTCACCCCTATCTACAGTCTCATCTGATTCACGAATATAACGTTTCAGAGTAGCAACCAAGTCAGCCATTTCAGTCTTGGAGATCACATTTCAAAAAGATGACGCCCTTGAGAACACATTCAACCACTTGTCTTGTATATGCTTACACACAGCTGGCCTAATCCTTTTCATGACTTCAGATGTGTCATTTACAATTTCCTAAGTTAGAAAAGAGATACTAGTCTCCTTATCCTAAAAATCAAACCACACTACAATATAGTGTTTATACTAAAAATACTATACTGAAAAGTATTTTTTACTCTACTACAAAGCAGTTTTCTCCACATCTTTTTGTTATGATAAAATTTGCTTATGGATAATTTGACATCAAATTTAACATCAAATTTTCACCATGTCAAACAGCACTAGGTTTTTAGTAATTTCTGGGACATGGCACAGCAGAGAAACAAAACCAAACCATCTTAAGGAATCCAACAACTAATTCACCCACTGAAAAGAACTAATGTTTTAAAAATGAAAGGATAAAGAATATACTTGACTATTCAACGGTGTGCGCCCTCTGCGTGGTATCCTGAATTTGCTTCATGTAACTTAAACACAAAATTATTCTTATAAAACAATACACCAAAGCAGCAAGTGCACCACCAGGCAGAGATTACAAACCAATGCCACCATGCAAACAGCATAAATAGATTTCTGATGTCTCCCATGATCTAAACAACCATATACTCAACACACATTTTAACCACAGTATATAATACAAAAATCCTCACTTTTTCTGCAATAAATAGAGGCAAACAAGCTCAGTAATAAACCTTTAGGCTGCCAGTTGCTACCAACAAATACAGCTTGGTCTAGAATCAGAAGTTAATGATGGCAACACACCACTTACAACTCTGGTAGAGACATGACTAGCTGAAAAAAAACCCTCTTCAGAAACCAATGGAGCAGTAATCTAAGATTGATACGTATGAAAACACTACAGAAGTCTTCATCAAAAATGAAACTCCAACCACATATCCATATTTAACAAAATAGTAATACTGGGAGCATATCACAGCCATGCACTGCTGTGGACAAAGATTCTCAAGTGTTTACAAACTGATGACTCAAATTACATGTATTAGGCATAGAGGACTCGCAAATTACCAGCTTATAAAGTCTCATTTCTCTGAAAAAATGTATTTAGACAAAGATTCCCCAGTGATTATTTATTTCATGTAATGGTTTGAGGTCAGTTATGACGAGCACTGTGAAATCAATCTAGGAAACAGTCCCTATCTTGAATTTCCCTGTTTAAAAACAAAATCTGATTCACCCAAGATGAGGAATTTTATCAAGTGGTCCAATAAGATGCATACACAGGTCTACACGTTTTAGGGCTGAAGAAAAACATTCAAGGGAAAAAGCAGCTAAGAATAGGTGCCCTTAGCATAACACCACAGGGACATTTCACAAGACAACCCTTTCTTTGGTCAGCCTTAGGCAAGAAATACTTTGTTATTTTTACAGGGTGGACTAAACCCCATGAGAGGGAGCAATGAACTTTATTCTCAAGTGGCCAAAAGCAAGTAACACCAAGTGGCTTCTCACCCACCTGCCTGGCTGCAAGCATACACAGGAAAAAACTGCTCTTTTAGTCTCAACCTCTCTCTCCTCTCAGGGCACAAAGCCAGTTTAGGCACCATACAACATACTTCACTCCTAACACAGTACTGACTGCAACACGAGCTGCTCTGCATCTCTGAGGAACTGGCACCAGGACTGATGGAAAAGCCCCAGGGGTTGAAACTATCAGTTATAACACTTCACCCTACAGACATCAGAACCACCAGAAGTTTGTTTCATATTCTAATGGAAAACAAAAAACAAAACAAAACAAAAAGCAAAACAAACAAACAAAACCAACCAAAAAAACCAACCAAAAAAACCACTTTAAGTGATTTTTATTTTAAAGATGGACTGATTTTTGAGTATACAATTGAACAGCAAAAGCTGTATCATTTCCAAAGGTATCTTTAACCCTTTTACTCTTTCAGTTAGTAAATAAACTGCATAACATACATGACAGCTGTACATATCCATCTCCATCTAACATTACAATGTTAGCAAGCAAAAAAAACTTACAGTGTGAGCACATTTCCAAGGGGTAGCTTGCCTCATTTCCCTGAAACACAACAAGAAAAACAGAACAAAGTTGCAATTATTCCCAAATTAGCTTTGAGGAACTATTTAAAGTTTAAGCACTGTAAAGGTCTCGGGCAATACAAGTTACATTGTTCTTAAAAGATATATCTTTTAGACCCACCAACCATGGACAGTGTTTTATTTGGATAGATCTATGTTACCAAAACATACAAAGAAATATGAAACCATTGAGAGATCTCCCAGATGAGAATTCCCATGAAAATGTCAGTGCACACAATTACAGTAAGAACTTCAATCCCATATTCTAAACTCAAAAAAACCAAACACTTATATACTGAGCAAATGCTACTTTTGAACTTAAAAATATTTAATTTCAAAACTTTACAAAGCCTGCTTTACTATTTTCTACATAGAAACAGACATGTCCTTATGAATTCTGATGACAAATCTTACTCAATTACCATAAGAAAAGTGTAGTATATTTTTTCCCCTGAGCCACATGCCCATTCCCCCCAAAAAGGATTCACACAGGAAGAATGAAGCAAAAGAAGTGTTTTACATGACCAGAAATTCCGACATAACAGCTTTATGTTTAATTATTTTTGTAATGTACTATGTTAATATGCTCCTGTTTTGTAGCCGAATGGAAAGTCAAACTACGATTTTTAATCCTTGCTAAACTACAACACAGCAATAGCACAAAAAATTAAAACTTTGAGAGTACCAACACTTGAAATTTGCACACACTGAAATCAACATGAACTGCTGACACATGAACGCCAAAAGACACTAAAAGTTGGTATTTTCCCCCAAATGGTTCACTTTGAGCCAGAGATCACAATACACACATACTTAATGACTTGTTTGAAACCATTAGCAAGGGAGTGACCAGATAACTGAAGGGATTCATAACCATTTAAAAAAAAAAATCTTTTTAAGGGAGTGTTTTACACAAGAAAACAAAACATATTTCAGATGAGTCTAAGACATGTTCTATTCAGCAGTGATTCTCTCACAGTGTAGAGCACAAGGGATTCCACAGCTGAGCACTTGCTCATCAAAATAATACAAAATTGAACAGAAAGAGAGATTACTTGACAGAAGAGGAAAAAAAAAAAAAGGAAGAACTACATTTACCCTGGAAGCATGAGGCTGCATTTCCTAATTAGGACAGAGAGGGGCAGAACAAACATCTTGTGAATCTAAACATGTCTGAGAGGAGATGTGTTGCTGGGGGGGGGGGTGTTAGCATTTTTTTACCTCCGGTACACTTTCACTTTGCTTATCCCCCACAATCCACAAGCTCTGTAGCTTCCTTAAAAAAGTTCATGTATTTCCTTTATAAGAAGAGCAGCAACAGATATAGCCTTAACTTCTTCCCCAATGCCTCCTCAGAGCAAGACAAAGTAGAAGAACAAGAAACGTAGACGAGGACCATCAGGTCCCTAAAAATTCAGAAGCATGACTGAGGTGTTCTGCAGGGAATCCAGGAGAACAGTGTCACATGGAAAATCTTGGATGGAACCCAACCAAAGTCTCAGGAAAAACAGCAAAGACCAAAACAGACAGCAAAAGGCTGGTGTCTGTATGTGAATATGAAAGGGTAGGGGATTTAAAACGGGGGGAAAGCAGAATTTTGAAACAAAAAGAAACAGGAACCAGGGGATCCAGCTAGGTTGCTCAAGACACGAGGTCATGAAGAGGCAAGAAAAACACCAGACTGGAAGGCTGCAAATTAAAGGAGAAAGTTGAATTAAAACCAGTGCATTTATGCACATGCACACAAATAAACAATCATAATTACATTAGAAGACTGTTCTGGGCATTTACATCCTTGTTCAGGTGTTGGGAAAAGTTAATTTCCAGTAATAAATCAATCTGCCTAAAGAAACATAAAATGCTTTTGAAAACTGAGCAGGAAAAAATGAAAAAAGGGGAATCATTTTCAGTTCATGAACTAAGTGTAACATTTATAAGGAGCCTCACTATGCATCTAGATGCACATGCTAAGCCATTATCAAGTTATGAAAATGGAGTAGTCTAAAAAATATTTGGAGAGCAGAGAAAAAAGTGAAATAAACTTCAGCTTAGCTTTTCTGTGAAATAAGTTACTGCTAAAAAAAAGTGTTAAGAATACTTACCTATCCAGGGCTGGATCTTAGATACCTAAAAAAGCAGAAAAATCTAGTAAGTGACAATGTAAAAACTACATGACTATTCCATATTTGCCATATAGTACTTAAATAAAGTATTTTAAAAAGTAGTTACCTGGCACTGATGTGCTGAATTTTCATCTTGACAGGAGGATCCAGAAGTCTACTAAAACTTAGAAAGCTGCTGGTTGCAGGTTTTTTTGGTGCAAATATCTGAGCTATTCATGCCAAGATTCCTGTTTGCACAGCTGTGACCTGGACAAACACAAAGGTGTTGCTCTATACCAAAGCCTTGATCTTCAGAGATGAAGATGAATTATTTAGTCTTGGGAGCAGGAATTTTTCATCATATTCTGAGCAGCTGTATAAGAAGGTCACTCGTCCCAAAATACAATCAGTCTGTGTACACATGAGACAGAAGATAAGCCCTTAAACACAAGCACTATGTAGGCTGAGTACTTTGTTGCTCAAGAAAAAAGAATTGTTTAAGAGTAGTAGGGAGTAAGTAAAATGGAAGGTTAGAGCTATAACCACATTAACATGTTATGAAAGTAGGGAGGGAAGCACAGCTACGAGACTTCATCAAGTACCTAAAGAGCCCTTTAAGAAAAGGGAAAGAAACCAGGTACACATTTTCATCTGAACAGTTTTAATTAGAAGAATTACCCAAGTTTAACCCTAGGATGAGACAGCATTCTAAAGAATGCTGAAAAATACAGTGATTAGACGCACTAACAGAATTTGACAGTTACTGCAAAACATAACCATAATTATAAACCTCATTCAGTAAAATAACACTGCACTGAAACTTTATTTTAATAGTTTTCAGATAATGATACTCATTTATAAAGACAGAAGCCACTGTAAAATGTCCGAAGATGTAATTTTATTTTATCTCTGATAAAGTAGTTGATTTATAGAAAAGTAACAAGGTTCTGATACAACTCATAAGATCGTCAATTTTAAAACCTCATTATAAAATTAGTGTTTCCTACCAGATACATCTAGTATACCTCACACAAAGTGAGATTATCCTCTCCTATACAGCATATCAGCACATTTAGAAATGAGTGACACATGGTCTGTTGAAGAAATGCAGCTTTTACAGAGTCAACACTCCACAACAGATTTGCTTGGCACCTACGCCTAGTGTAAAACACGCCTTCCTCAGCGGCATCTGGGCATCACCACCAGACTGCTGCTCTTCTCTCCACCTGCCCCATTAGAACAAGGGGCTGGAACATTACAGATAATTTGAATAGCCTTATCCTTTTAGAATAGTCTTGCAATTTTCTTGCATGCTGTTAGAGCCCTATGAGTTATTCCTGCTTAAACAGTCGCAAAATCACGACTTGTAGATAGAAATAAACACAGATCAAGGAACAGGCCAGAACTTACTAACAGAAGGCTGACCCAGTTCTGAATACTGCAGAAACACCTGTTTCCCAGAGAGAAGTCAGAACACATCACTAAAGTAGTTCAGAAGTCTGCATGACACGTAATGTGTTCCTTTAAGAACAGAAGTGTTCTTTGCAATTTTCTTCTCAACTAAGTACTCTTTTCTCCTTTCACCAGCTGTGCCTTTTGACTGATTAAAGATAGCCTCTTAACAGACTTAAGTCTTTATTTCTTCTGTAGTTTATCCTCAAAAACGTGTTTCTTGATTTTTCTTTCCCTGGCAGTTATTTCAAATACGAATCACTCTCTCTTCTTAAGATCAGTTTTGTACGTGCTCCTCCAAGGTACGATAGTTAAGGGCAATTATCTTGACAAGTTTCCTCTTAGTGAAAGACATGATCTGTGGATAGCAAATAAAAAAGGAAATTAGCAATTAGCAAAATTAGCAACAGAGTCTCAATTCTTAGCTGAAGCTGCTTATACAGAACAGCTTGTACACAGTAAGACATGCCACTGCAAAGCAGCTCTTCAGCATACATTAGTAGAACACTGTTTTTAGGTCTGTTTGATTGTATGTTACTTCTGTGCACGATGCACATCTTTTTGTCAGTAGTTCAGAGACTTAAATTACAGTGTCAGCCTTCAATTAGTTTTCTGCTTTTATATAAGCAGAAATTGTGTTTGAATGCCAGCAAGCCACAATGTCACCTTAGGACTAATCTCAAATTTAGTTCTCCAGTGGGGGTCTGTGAGTGACTACAAATGAAAATTAACTCCTGGACAGCTTAAAAAGTTACGTTGTTTTAAAGATTCCTATTTGTTTCCACAGTCAGACAATGAATTAATTCAACAAGGGGCAAGAGTGGTCTCTAATCTGTTGAGTACACGTACAGGAGTAGTTGTCCAAGATTTATTCCTTTCTGCAGTGACAAAGCTCATCCTTGTAAATGGCCTTAAACACGCAAACTGCCTTGTCACACCTCTGCACCAGATGTTTCTGCATTTGTGTATTTGGTGCAGGGGCATCTCATGGGGTGTCAGCAACTCTTGTATGTTGTGCTTTGTGCATCTGCTCCTACACCTTCTACCTTACTAATTATCTTTGTTATCACAAGAAAGAAACTACAGCGGGCGAGTGAAGCAGTTAACCAAGCCATGTCAGCTGGGGGCATTATCAAGATAATCAGCTCAACTCTCAAGTTACACAAAAAGCTGGTTTCCATCATCCACTTCTACAACTAGAAGAGAATGGAAGTGTTAAGAAGAGATGGAAGAAGCTGGCAGTCAATATTTAAGAAGAGCCTATGCATAAGACCCTTCTCCCTGTTCCACAAACACACCAAATGCTTCTCCATCTTTTCTCATTCTTTCCCATACCACCAAAATTAATGATTGATGAAAATTACCTGTTGCAGAGAATTCCTCCTCCTCCTCGTCCTCCTTCAAGCTCGTTTTCCATGTATTGCCATTTTCACAAAGCTTTAACAATGAGGAACTGACAGCTTGGTGAAGAGTTTGGGTTTGGTTTGGGGTTTTTTTAAATGATCATTGTTTAACGTGTTAGTAGAGCTTTGGCTGTCAGTGGCTGGCACTGTATCCTTCATCAACAAGCAGCAGGCAAGTTGGCAAACTAGAAAGGATGGTATATGTTAACAAGCTCTACAACACTTTTGCATGAATAGAACACGCCACAGACAGATCCAGAGTCGCATCCACACTGGTTTAAAACGAATTTCACACAAAGCCCAGGAGGCTTTAAGACATTTTATTATTAGAATTTCTGAATTAATGTTGGTTACCAAAAAAAATGCAAGATCTCACCTACTGTAATTTATACATTTCATATGTGACTTACCAGAACAATTAAAGCCTAAAAGGAGTTTACCAAAGCACAGATGAAAGACATACCCAAAGTTTCTGTAGACACCACAAGAAATACAGTTTAAAACAAGAAAAGCAAGAATAAGATTTGAGTGGAAAAAACCAGCAAGAAAAACACTTATCTACCCTGTTCAGAAACAGTATTAATATCTTATACTTGGCCTCCTTTTGTTAAATCTAATTAGAAGAAAAAAACCCCCACACTCAAACACTACCCAATACAGAGAAGTTGTGTCAGCCCAAGAGGAGTCTGTGAATCAAGAAAAACATGTCACTGATCATCTTCCAGTTATTTAACAGGAATATCCAATTTATACATTACAAAAGGAAACTTGTAAAGGAGATGTCATCGATAAGATCGCTCGGGAACTTGGCATTCGTGCCTGACATGGAGTAATTAAGTCACCCTTTAGGTTTTTTATTACAGACACTACAGAAATCTGCTAAGAACTGGGATATTCCAACAGTTACCCAGAAATAAGACTGGACTTAATATAAGAGCTGATAATAGTGTAGACTAACTGCCAAAATTTAGAAAGTAACATTGAAACAACTTGGTGACTTCTATATTGTTTTATGCAAAGCAACTACTAGGTACTCACTTTGCAAAAAAGTATTCAGGCACAGAGAGAGCAACTCTCCCAAACACTTCCTCCTTGGAATTAGCAGCTCTCCAGCACAAGACTTCTACTCAAATACAAAGAAAATAAATCCACCTCTCAGTTTCTTACGATCATACAAATGTTAAAATATTGTGATGCAAAAGAATTAAGTGAAGCCAAGAAATGAGAGGGTATTACATTAGAAGGCCTGTGGAAGTTCCAAGCAACTTTAGAGCAGCAACAGTTTCATTGTTGACCCCAAATTCTCAGCCTAGTTTCTAAGATCATGACCTAAAAAAAGAATTAAAGAAATAGATAAAAATGCCTGACACTCACCTCACATTCAGTAAGTTCCAAAATTAAATATCTCCTAGCAGTATGCTGTACTACACTTGCCAGTCTTACATTATATTTCCAGGTCACCAACAAATCCATTCATCCTGAAGCAGGGACAGCATGACAGCAGTTTAAGAGGTAAGGCTTACAAGCTGAATCCAACTCAGATGACAATTTTTTGAGTCTCCACAACTACACAGTGTTCACCACTTCAGCTCTGCTTGTACTCCATTAATTGCTGCAACCAAAGCTGTGGAGGAATCCCATGACATTTTATAGCCACCACCTTGACTGTCCAAAAGTCCAAAATAGTTTCTGGCAATGGACTGTCAAATCTGGGCACCTTGTTACCCTTTGGTGTGAACATTCAGTTGCAGACATGTGCAACAGACCAAATTAAACTGGATAAAAACAAGCAAGGAATTCTTGTAGGTTATCCAGAAAAGTAAGGGATTAAAGAAAAGTAAATAAACAAGGAAAGAAAAGACAAGGAAGAAAAACAAAGAAGCAACAGTAATGGTACCAGACAAGTAGCACAGACCACAAGTGTGACAGTAAAGGATTCGGGCATTTCTTTACAAAGAGCTGTGCTCCTCTGCACTTCTTTGAGTAAAAACTACTATTAAAATCATTGATTTTTATTATTAACACAATTCTGACAGCTAGAACTTCCATCATATACTGAATTCACAGAATGGTACTGGGTCATGAAAGAAATACAGAATATGGTCTTTACCAAATAAATCTTGCAATGGTCTGCTTACAAAGGAATGAACAGCATTTTTATGGAAGAGTATCCACCATTTGTTTCTTTAATTCTTTAATCAACCAGCAACAAGGTGTACACTGCAGCAGTGGATTACAGTTATTTTCTCCTGGACCACTGAAGACAAGATATAGCAACAAGAACAAACTATGAAATTTATGTATTGACCTTAAATCTTGATACTTAGATTATCTTGGGTGCAATGACACAGGACAACCAGGGAAATCAGGCCCAGTCAGCAGGGGTTCATGACAGGCAGGTCCTGCTTGACCAGCCTCACCTCTTCCTATGACAGGCTGACTCACCTGGTGGATGAGGAAAAGGCTGTGGGTGTTGTTTGCCTGGACTTCAGACAAAGCCTTTGACACTGTTTCCCCAGTTCTCTTGGAAGAACTGCCTGCTCATGGGTGCACTGTTCACCAGGTAAAAAACTGTCTGGATGGCCAAGCCCAGAGAGTGGTAGGGAATGGGAGTTACACGCAGCTGAAGGCTGATCACTTAGCGGTGTTCCCTGGGAATCAGTTTTGGGGCAAGTCCTATTTAATATCTTTGTGATTGATCTGGATGAAAAGACTGAGCACACCCTCAGTTTGCAGACTAAACTGAGTAGGGTGGGAGTGTCAATCTGCTGGAAGGTAGGAAGGTTCTGCAGAGGCATCTGGACAGGCTGGAGCAATGGGGCAAGGCCAACAGTGTGAGGTTCAATAAGGTAAAGTGCCAGGTGGGTCCTGCACTTGTGTCACAACAACTCCACACAGCGCTCCAGGCTGGGGGCAGAGTGGCTGGAAAGTGGCCCACAGAAAAAGAACCTGGGGGTGCTGGTCAACAGTGGCTGAACACGAGCCCAGGAGGCCAAAAAGGCCAATGGCATCCTGGCCTGTATCAAAAACAGCATGGCCAGTGGGACTAGGGCAGTGATTGTCACCTGTACTCAGCACTGGTGAGGCTGCACTGAGCAATCCTGTGCTCACTTTTGGGCCCCTCACTTCAAGAAGGGCATTGAGACACTGGAGCGAGTTCAGACAAGGGCAACAAAGCTGGTGAAGGGTATGGAGCACAAATCCTATGAGGAGCACCTGAAGGAGCTGGAGTTGTTTAGCCTGGAGAAAAGGAGGTTCAGGGATGACCTTATCACTCTCTACAACCCCTGGAAAGGAGGTTGTAGCCAGGTGGGGGTCAGTCTTTTCTCCCAGGTAACCAGGGATAGATAGGGGAAACAGCCTCAAGTTGCACAGAGGAGGCCCAAGTCAGGTAACAGGAACAATTTCTTCACTGAAAGAGTGGTTAAACATTGGAACAGGCTCCCCAGGGATGTGGTGGAGTCACCGTCCTGGAAAGTGTTCAAAAAAGCGAACGGATGTGGCACTTTGTGGTATCTTGCAATACGGATCAGTGGGCATGGTGGTATTCACTCAAAGGCTGGACTTGATGATCTTGGACAGCTTTGCCAACCTTAATTATTCGATGATTATTTTGTACCTTCCTTTGAGCTGTTAAGAGGTCCCTGGCTATACAGAGATAAAGGATTCAACAGTCACCAAGCTTTAGGATGCACCCTAAAAAAAAAACAAACAACCACACACACAAAGGAAAAAAAACCAAAACAAACCAAAAAAAACCCCATTGAACTTGCTTTTAAGTTATTCCAAGTGGTTTTGGGACATATGGGCTATTATGTATCAACTATGACTGGTAACTGGAAAAAAACATAGGGTATGAGGAAAAAAGGTTGCAGGAAGGTTCCTTTATTTCATCTAGAAATTTCAGTAATGATTTAACTTATCTGACTCAGCTGTAGCCCCATCTTTGAAGCTCCCTATGTTGAAGATTCTAAACCAAGAGTGTCAAACAGAGAGAAACGGAAAACTGCCACCATCTAATTCCTGCACCTTAACACAAAAATGTAATTTTTCAAATCTTAATTTGCCAAGGGATTGCTAACCTGCTCTCCTCTACTTTTTCTTCACATACACAAACATTAGCCAAACCTTGATCCCACAGGAGCTGAAAAACCGAGAAGCATGTTTTTAATGGCCCAGAAAATGTAATAACTGAAGTGTCAAATGCTTGAGGAGTCTAATAATCTTTTCTCTTTGAACAAAAAAATCATTTAAAAGAGCTGGAAAAAACATACAAGTTTCATTTGGGATTAAAAACAAACACTGTAACTAGTTAACACATTATCGTCCAATCAAGGTTTCCTTTGAAGAGGTAGAGGAATTTTCCACTTTCTGGCAGGCACAGTTTTCAAGAGGATACAACTTTCTAGCATGATACATCCACAACTCCTCACCATCTCTGTTACAATTCCATTTAGGTGTTTAATACCAGTGACATAAGACTGCCAATCCACTCTTCCGTTCCACCTTCATGTTTGAATACAATCTCCATTTTGGAGACTACAGGATAAACTGTGTTCTCCCCTGTACCTGCAGATGAGCGTGATCATTATCCCTTGAAAATTTACCCCGATAACTTTTTGCCCAACACTTCCAGTTACATTTCTTGTAAAGCTTATCAGAGTTCTGAAAAACCACTTAACTTGTATCAGTGTTCAGTTGTCATGTATGATCTTAACTCAAAAGTGAAAACTATTGAAGTACAGAAGTTCTTACAGCTGTTGTTAATATTCTAACTCAATACGTCACCTGAATGCTAATCAACAGCAAACATAAAGGAAGGCTACAAGCATTTTGTAGTCAAAAAAGGGCACTGCCAGAAAAAAAAAACAACCAAAATTAAACATGGCTTCTTTTAACTTACCTTAAAAAGGAGAAGATTTCAAGTTTTAAATGTGTTACCCCCAAAGCAGCCTAAACTTGTTAATCCTGCCTCTAAAGAAAACACTCTGACCTTCAGTACTGAAGGAACTCAAAAAAAGATTAATACCTAATTCTTCAACATGGCATTTAAATTGCAGACATCAGAGATAATGAACCAAGGCAAAGGGGATTGCCGGATTTGGGATTACAGTAGAGATCAAGTCGGGCTAAAGCTGTGACAGCACTCTGACATTGTTGTTCATTGCAAGTATGCAGAGTAGGTGTCAAAATTCCCTTTGCCACATTTAAAACAGAAAGTCTTATTAAAAAAAAAAAAATCTTTATTTTGGATATACTTATTCCATTTGCTCCTAAGAAAACAAGTAATAATTCTTTAGAAGATTCTTCCCTCTCACATGTACATCAGGTTCTACCACGTCCACCCTCAGGAGGCAAGAAAGACTGCACAAGCCTTAGGAAAAGCCTGCAGTTTACTCCTTAGTCACCATCTAATCCAGTCATGGACAGAGCTCAAGCTCTGTCAGTCATTTTAAGGGAAACCACTTGTCCCCTGGCTGGCAGTTGGCCAGTCACTTCTGCTATGCTTTATTTAAATCCTTCACTGTCCACGGGGCTCCTCCAATGTGAGATATTAATGGCTTAAGGCCATCACAGTCAAGTAACTATTCCAGGATATCACAGGGAAGCCCTAAACCAACGAAGCAAGAAGCAAACCTGAAACCAGAGATGGGTACTGATGCCAAAGACTCAACCAGACAGGAAAACTAAAGGAATCAAGGTTGTAATTATAAGAGGATTCAGCCTTTATCTTCAATACACTGTTTGGCTTTATTAATATTAAAGGAAACATAAACATAAAAACAATTTCAAATATAATATTTTATTCAAATAGAATAGCCCCACTCATTTAAATTTTTAATTTTTTGAATTTCAAGTGTTCAAGACTGAAAAGCAATCCATAAAGTTTGTCCAGTTACAGCAGGGATTTTATAGTTTATATTCATACACATAAATGCCATAGCTTTTCCTATCTGAACTCACAACCACTGAGTTTTCAGCAAAAATCCAAACTTGCACGATCTTGAAGGTGTGATAAAATATTTGGTTTGATACACAGACACACAACACTATTTACTTAGCAGCAGATAAACAAAAGGTGTCTCCCAGAAAAAAAAAACTGTCATCCAAGACAGAATAAGACATACAGATCCAGCAGAAACACTAAAGAAAGCAGATTGCCAAGCTGCTTAAGAAGAAAGTATGATCAGAGATAAAAACAGGTTTACTGCAAAGACTTTTTCCTAACTTTGGAGGACAAAAGAAGCCAAGTCAAAGCATACACTGATAATACCATTCATAGATACGTATCTATCCCCACAAACAACCTCACACAAGTTTGAGGAAAACATAATAAAAACCAAAATAACGAGATTACTTTAGACTTAACTCAACAGTTACCACTGTAATATGTGTGACTATTCACATTTTCTGTTCTATTTTATGATCTCCCTAGTAGAGCTTGCAGTATGTCAGGTAGACAAGAGTAAATAAACAGTGCCAGAGACAAACACAGTGAGTTTTTAAAACAGGGTGAGGCAGAGAATTGATTGTGCCACATATGGAAAACTAACAAATTAATCTTATTTGAAGGAGAAAAGCAAAACCTCATGTATATGAGAAACCATAAGCTCTCATACAAAACAATAAGAGCTCTCACTGCAAGAACTTGCATAAACACAGCAATCTGTAAATAAAACTTGAGAGAAAAGCAGTGACAGGAACAGAAGTGTTAACTTTATGAGCTAAGGTACAATTCACAATTTTGCTTTTGGCGGTTCCCAGCTGCTGCTCTTTAGAGGCAACAACCCAGCCTGCTTATGCAATCACTTCAGAGCTGCATTTCTAAAGCTTGCATCACTCTCGAAAATTCTCAGAACCCTGTAATTTTAAGCACATAAATGAATAATGAACTCTCCAAAAGCCAAGGAAAGGAGTTTCCCAGGAAGATTCTGAAGTAACTCAGCCTTTAGCAGGGGAACAATAAAGTTCTGCCACCACTAAATCACAGTAAGTTCTGATGTAATCAAGAGTTCACACTGGGAAGTCTTTGGGGTAAGACAGGTTGCTCCTCCATTGCCTCTGGAGGAGTCACAAAATATTTACAAGGTACTAATTTATCTGTTCCACTTATGTTAATGTATTGCACAAGCCTCTTCACTGGAGTTTATTCAATTCCTGGAGCTAAGGAGGAGGCAACAGCAGCTTTCTTCTCAACTTTAAAGATAACTGCAATTAAGTTTCTAAATCAATCCACCCCATGACTGCGCTGTTACATGGACTAACCCCACTCTAGTGAAAATGAAATCAGGACCAGGCTGTCCAGAAAATTTGTAATCCAAGCACACAGAAAGGTAGAAAATACAAAAGACTGCAAGGGAACAGACATATCAGTGACAAATTACAAAAAATACCCCACAAACCTGAAACAAACAAAAACCAACTACAAATCTTTATGCATAACAAAAGAAGACTTTTAGAGTATTTTAAAGAGGGTAACTTGGTAAGTATGTAGTGCAAAACCTTATCTAAAGAGTATGGGAGAAAGCATAAAAAGTGACTGAAGTTTGTAACAAGTGACTAAGGTGTCATGGGATTATCACAGTTAAGGGTCAACATCTTAATAACAAAGAAATTACATCAATTTACAGTTAACAGGATATTAAAGAGAAACAAAAAACAAAGCATATACACTGATCTTGTTCTTTGGGACACTGATGGACATAAACTGGATATCAGACACTTATGATCTCCAATTTAATCACTTCATTAATAAGAAGGAATTTTTTCCCCTTCATTGGTGAATATGAACATAGAAAATCCAAGCAACTGCACACAGTAAATTGTGTCACACTCCTGTGAAAGAATAACCATTTCAGATTTGGAAAGTAGAATAACACACAGAACAAAGGAAATAAAACTTCACTCAAAACATTGAGACTAAATATGCAAGCATCACTGAGAACCTGGAGGGACTACAAAGTTGCACAGTTTTCACCGGGAATTAAAATGGATTATACTCAAGCTATTATTTAGCATCTCATACTCTGTCAAATGAAGAAAGATAAAACTACCCAAAAGACTCAAAACATTCATTATGCAGGTAAAATATTTAGAAGGTAATTAAAGCTCTTTCAGCTTCTGCTTTTCTCTGCAACAATTTGGAAATAAAACAGATTTTTCCCAGAAAACAGACAATGCTCCAAACACTTTAACACAAAGCAATAGAAGAGTGGTCCATCCAATAAAACAATTAATCATTGGCTGACCTACATATAAATAGGAACAGAACAGTTACTTCACAAGAAGACATTAAATGACCTAAAGCTATATTGAAATA
This sequence comes from Chiroxiphia lanceolata, assembly GCF_009829145.1. Classification (NCBI taxonomy): domain Eukaryota; kingdom Metazoa; phylum Chordata; class Aves; order Passeriformes; family Pipridae; genus Chiroxiphia; species Chiroxiphia lanceolata. The sequence continues at coordinate 12,680,137 of NC_045639.1, forward strand.
TAATTTGCTATCTATAGACACACTCATGAGGCTGCCTTCAATTAGGCCAATTTAATTCTCTGTACTTCCAGGTACTATAAAACCAAAAAGAACTAGGGAGCTTCAGCAAACAGCTCTCTAGAACAACCCCAGTAAAAACTCTGCCAAGGTAATTAGTATTCAATATCCCTGCAAAATGAACAGAAATAGTTAAAGAATTACATTCTCTGTAATATTTCCAGTCAAGCACTCCTGCTGCTGGATCGATGAGGAGCATGAAACACAGGTTTTCTTTTCTCTCTTTAGTCATTTGTGAAAATTAGTCACTTAAAGGTACAGTACTTGTTACCATGCTTTCAAACTTAAACTTATTTTTTGAGTAGTCTTCAAAAAGCTAAAAGCAAGTGCTATCAACATCTGTAGAATCGAAAACTACCTCTTTAAAATATGATTTGTGACACTCCAAATACAAGGAATGAGTAGAGCTTAGGACAGCGCAGTCTTTTGAAGTTTCTGAACTTCCTGAATTAGCTTGTACCAAGAAGATCACACGTAACACTGAAAGCCTGAACTCTACAGGCAAGAAAAAAACCAATCATTGTATCAGTTTCCTACTATTGCTCTTCTGCAACGCTGTGAGCATTAGAAAGGAGTAAGAGTACTTCTCTCGGAAGAGGGTTTTCTAAAATGCAGAAAAGGAGCTACAGCAGTCACAGAACCCCAAATGAAGAAAACAAATCCCCTTCCTAATTTCCACAAGAAATGGCCACAGATCCTTGTGCCTCATCAGATGTATCTCACATCTGTATCAGGCTGAGACAAACACAAAAGATGAGAACATACGTGGAAATGAAATGGACCATGTTATCCTCCAACAGCAGCCAACAAACGTATTAATTAAGGTATTTGCTCCTCATGTAGTTCATAAAGGTCCCTTGCCACAAACTGTTAACCAAGTTGAGCAAGCAAAGATCACTATCAGTTAGAAAGTAAGTTTAGATGGCGCCATATTTTTAGGAGGTTTAGGCACAGCAGACTCACTGCAAGTGGTATCTGTAGAGAGGAGAGACAACAGCAAAGATACATTAACAGATTATGCTGCAACATATAACACTACTATGCTACTTAGTGTAAAAGACTACACTGCAGTTCAATATAATTTCCTGTTCACAGAAGCAGGTTGGAAACAGTCAAAAACAATGTGACCTGTACATCTTTCTCTACCAACTGATCATCCTAAGTTTTTAGGTTTCACCAGTGTATTCAGTAATGCATTAAGTGTAAAGGGTAAGGCTTGGGGAACAGTTGCAGATGTATTTTAAATGAATCTGAGAAGGCCTGGAGGAAAAAGAAAGACAATGCAGCTCTACTGCACACAACAGTTTACTAACAGTTTTATTAAAACACCCTTGAGAAGGGAAGTTTAAGTGCCAATTCAGAAAGTACCAGCAGTTCACATGAGGGCTTAAAACAGGAAAGTCACATAGGGCAGCACACAGTACTGCACAAACAGGCTGCACAAATAGGTGCTGTCACCAGCCCTTCTTCCCATGTAACAAACTTATAAACAGTTCAGTATCACTCAGTGTGAAAAAGGGAAATCAGAGTCTGAAAGGAGGTGACTGTTCTAAGCCTGCACAACAAGAAGGGAGAAAGGGGAAACAGTACAGTAAAAAAGATCACAAAGTAGGCAAAGTGTCGTTCAGGATCCATCACAAAGGAGGCTGAAGAACATTGTGAAGAGTTGTGAAAATGACACCTTATCTCAAGACAGAAAAGACAGTTCAAAAATGGGATTTGATTTCACAAACTGACAAGAACAGAAAATCAGGGAATCAAAGATGCAGAACTAGGAAAGATGTGCAAATCAAAGGAAGAAGCAGACTGTACTGAAGGGGAATTGTTGCACAGATACTGAATTTGAAAAATAGAGATTATTTGTACTCTGGTATTCTTAACCACAGGTAGCATTAATCTTAGTTATTTTCTTTGTTTGTTTTGGTTTTTTACTAAAGGAAAATAACTTAATCAGAACTTGTTGGTGCCACCTATTAAACTGAGACATTTTAACAAACTCAGGTTTAGTTTATGCCATTCAAGGATTCATGAAGAATTCAGAAAAGAATAAAGATGAGCCATATGGTTTGAAAACAGGCCCTACCAAAGCTCTGATACAATGCAGAGGGATCAAAACCACTGTAATTACAATATTAAGAATTTTACACAACATTAAACAGGTCTTCTGGGCATTACCAGTTTCCATTCTAAGTGAACACTTAATTGCCAACACTCTAGAACTTCAGAAAAATTAGCAACTGGTTTTCTGAAAAAAGATGCATTGCAAATTTCCAAAATCTCCTAATTATCACAGACTTCCCAATGAAAGGAAAGCAAAATGAAATATAGTAAAACATAAAAAATACCACAGTGCTTTCAATTAAGGTTTTCACTGCTATGGAGTATTCCAAAACCTCGAAAGAGTTTTCTTTACATAACCTGTGTCATGGAGAAACTACTGACTTATCATAATGCTGAGGTGATGTCCATTCAGGAGTTGGTTATATAAAGTAATATTCAAATGTTATTTAAAAGATAGAATATTTTAGGTAAAGTTCTTCAGGGCAGGAACTGACTTGTTTCTTGTATTTATATACAGGAATGTAAATACTGAGTATCAAACAGAGACATCTGTCACTTTGTTACAAGCTAATAAAAGGGTACTCAAAAGATTAAATTAGAATTCCAACCTAGTTTCAGTAGCTTATAAACAATCATGTCAAATGTTTGAAGAATTATCTAAAATCTCATTACCAAAATACTGCTAGCATCTGTAAGTAAGAGGTTCGTAGCACTTGCTAAAGAAAAGATCCCTTATCCTGACAGAAGTCAAAGCTCATTAATTGCTGTAACTGGCAATACAACCAGAAACAGCTGTTCCTGAAGAGCTGTAAATTTTTTAAAGTCATAAATGTACATAAAAGCAAGCATAAAAGTACACACAATGCAGCATTGGAAAAATTACTGCTACTTATAGGGTCTGCAGGTCCCAAAATAAGTCAAGCAGATGCACCCCTGCAGAGCACCAGTGACTTCCACTAATAATTCCCAGTTGCTCCCAATCAAGACTCCAGTCCAAGGCACAGTACAGGTAAGTGCATCCAACCCCCCAAAGACCAACCCAACTGTGCATAGAAACACAACCTGCCCTCTGAACCACAGGCCATCAGCTTTCTGCTACTCCTCATCTCACCTCCTCATATGCCATACTTTCCAAAATTTACTGTTTGCAAACCTTAAAGGCAGCAGATAATAAATGTGCACACATTTGTACCCCAGTAATATGAGCCGCAAACCAAAGAACACTTCTGATTTTTAAACAAGGGTTTTAACAGCTCTTTGGGAAGCACTGGGTAACACGGATGGACTTCACACACACTGCACAGAAGCTGAGCGACAGCTCTTAGAAAGAAGCCAAGATAAAATCTCTGCTAAACCCCATGCACACTCTCTCCCTCAAAACAATTTTTCTGCAATCTTCAGATGCTCTGCCCCCTGCTACAGAGCAGTGAAGTATAACTACAATCATGCAATGCCTAAATCCTAAATCACCATCTTCTCCTTCCACTCAATTTTAGTCCCTTTTACTCATATGACTTTTTGGTTTCTCACCATGAAGGGACATTTTGTCACCTTCTAACTCACTGTTCCATTTTTTTCAAGGCCTCTCAAACAAGAATTTTTCAGAACTGACCTTTGGCAAACTCAGCTGCACCAACACTAGAGGTGCACTTTAATATCCAAGACTACAAACTTACTAACCTTTCATATTTTACAAATTACATGTATTATTAATCTGATTTTTCAATGCACTGTCTGAAATAAAAAAAAACAAACAGTGGTACCTAATGCAAACACTTTAATCTTATAAAAACAGTGTTAGTTTTCCTGAAACATTTTATTCAAAACAGTTTGTTCATTTTAGTAATAAGAATCACTGAGCACGTTTAAGAATAAGTAAGGAACAGATATTATGCTTGATACCCCTACGAAGAACAGTGATTAGAGTACCAAGATAGCCTATTTAAGCCAAATATAAAAATCAAGTCTATTTATTCATATAGCATTTTTATTAGTGCTGTTAAGAAGTTCTTCTATTTATCATGGGTTTTTTTCCTAGACTTGTTAGCAGATCCACATTCAATAAAGCCTTAATCTAAAAGAATCTGTGAAGTGACACTTCAGCATTACCAACAAAATTGACCCATGACTGCTCAGACACCAAGGTGCTAAGCCTGTTAGCAGTGGCTCAATACTAAATTAAACTTCCCCAAGGGAACATCTTACACATACAGCACTGAAAAGCTGTTCATGCCTGCAGAGTACATGAGTTCTCCTTCACAAGTTCAGGGCTGAAATCATATCCATGAAGTTCAGTTAAAAAAAACAACTCCTTTTAAAGTCCTCTCTGCAAGTCATAGGATCATTGACCAGAGGGAATTCAAGTGGCTTCTTTCAACTTCAGTGATGCTATTCAGAACCTACACAGTCAGCAGTGAAACAACAGGTTTTTTTGGTTTTTACCACCTATTCCAAAAAACCAAAACACCTGAAAACATACACAGAGGGGTACTCACAGGGGGACAACAGAAAAGAGGTAGAAAAATAATCTTGTGGCTTCTAGATGCTGAAAACAAAGGGTAAAAAACTTCCATATTTGTCACAAATATACTGGAAGAAGAAAAAGTTCCACGGCATTTAAAAATGATCCAAGGATTATATTCTTGTGAGAATCACAGCCAAATCTATTTTTCCAGTAGCTCAGTGTCTTCCCTGGCTTTCATTTCTGGGCTTCCTATCTGTTATCCCATTCCTTCCTCTCCTGCCCCTCCCAAATTCTGATAGAATTTCATCAGTAGATGCCTTAACACATTTTTTTTTTTTTTAATTCCTACTTTACATAACTTAGACAATGTTATAAAGTGTCGTGGACTTCAAGCTGGCTGAATAAGCATAGTATCAGTTTACTGGGGGAGCTCCTGTTCTTTGCCTTAAGTTTACCTAAAAAGGTTCATCAACACAGACTTTGCAAATATTCACCAACTGGCACAACCCATTTACAGCTCAGAAGCCAAGATTTTTATTGGCAGTTCAGGAGAAATGTTGTCCTTTAATCCACTGCATTTAAAGGGTTTCCCAGACTTCTTTACTGCAGTTAAGGATTATTTATATCCTGAGGGATTCTTCCTTTATTGTGGAAGGGAGTATCAATAGCAGGGCCAAGTGACTGTCAAGTTACAAGTGAGTCAGATATAGTCTCCAGCATGTTTTGCAGCATCAACAACCCCAAATGCCTGTGGCTGTGGTAGGTACAATCTAGCAGCAACATACAAAAAGTGGTCTTTCTGTTTGTGGAAAAAGCCTAATAAAGTATAGCTACCAAACCCAAACTTTCAAGCTACACAAAATGTTAAGATTAAAAAGAATGGACACTCCAAAAAAATCACTCCACTCGAAAGAAGTGGGGTTTATTCTTAGACACACCTGAAACTTAACAAAAACAAACAAACAAAAAACCCTAACTCTGAATAGGAAGACAAGCCATAGTTTAAGCTTAACCCTGGTTAAAGTCATCTCAGTATTACTAAGGAAATACAGTATTTCACACAGTGACCAAAATAATGTAGCTACATCATACATCAGGCAGAATATATCGCTTCTAGTCCTGTATTTCCCCAGAATACCTGAACTGGTACAGGGAAAGATCTGTCCCAGATTAAAAGAGGTTGGTGCGTGTCCAAGTCTTTCCCACTTCACTCAGCACATTAAGTCAATCTCTGCAGTCGATCTTTCTGACACTGCCGGTGTCAAGATTACTTTAGGCTACTAACATCGAAGAAACAGAGTAGCTTTTATGGGACATTAAAGGCCCATTTCCAGGTCTAATCTCTAAAGGAAGTTGCTTTAAGTGGAAAACACAGTGTTACAAAGATGTTGGAGGAAGGTAGTGTGTGACCAAGCTTTTAATGCTTGCACACCATCCCATGCCCCAAGCCCAATGGACAATACACAGCTCAAGACCTCAAAATTTGTAGCAGTTAATTTGATTTAGACATATTTCTTTTCAGAGCTACAAACACATCATCCATTTCCAGTATCACATCCTAATGTTAGCTTCTAAACAATAAAAGGGACCTTGGGTAAGTTATTACCCTGCCATGACCTCAACCCTTTTTCAGAACAGGGACAATATTTACCAGCTCACAAGAGCACAGCAAGATACGTTCTTACAGTCTTTGGGAAAGAAAGAACATGTTTAAGTAATTTATATAATCAAGTCAGCCAATAAAATTCTTACTGTTTCCAGGAGTTCCAACTTTTTTGTATTTTAATTACCATTGGCCTGCAAGTCAAACAACATGCCTGTTTTCTAATGGCATCCTACTCAGAGGTTCCAACTGCGTGACCTTTAAGCACAAGCACTTTTCATTCCTCTTTTGATGTAGATCCATGTCTTTCAGCATTCCTTCCCCATCACTTCAGTCTTTACTCCCCCATCCTCACAGTGCTTGCTCCTCCAGAAGCAGAGGAGTTTGATCGTGACAAGGACATTGCACAGTAGCACCTTCCCTGTTTCTGCTGATTCTGGCAAAGAAACAACATGTAGGAAGCACGGGAACAGCCAGCTCCCTTTGCCCCCATGGTCTTTCTGTAAGGAATACAAAAGAATAAACAAGCTCAGGAAAAAAGAAAATATATAGTCCAGAAGAGGAGAAGGATGGAAAATTGGGAAATGTGTCACTAAATGAACTGGTTACCAGTGAACAAAGAACAGCACAGTGCATTTTTTCTCCCAATTACAAGTTCACAAATGGTATTCCACAGAGCAGGGAGAACAGGCTTGGGAGGGAAGAGGAAAGATAAGGAAATTAAGAGAAAATTGCTTTCAAGAAGTCATATATTAGCTCAAATGGCAAAAAAATATTTTTCTATGAATACAATTTTCTGTCACCATTTCACGTAATTAAACCAAAGTCATAAGAATTTCATGCTCAACTACCATTCAGACTTAACACGTTTTAGGAGAGGGTACAATTTTCTTTAGTGAAACACAGCTAAACACCGTCAGTAAAAAAGGGGAAGGAAAGCAAAATAATTCTTTTAACTAGAAGGGAAATCACAGCAACATTGAAAAAACCTTATGCAAGTGTAATTTATGAATTACAGTAGGAGAACACTATTAAGCACACCTACAGTTAAAAAAAGCTATTCCTTCTGTAACACTGCCAGGTGAGCACTGATTCAACACCCAGCTACAGGAAAGCTGCAAGATCTTCATTGCTGGATTCAACCTTTTGTAGGTCTTTCTGACACAAAAGATGGAAATGGTGGTTCCTCAGGACAAGAGAGACACAGAGCTGGAGCGGGTCCAGCAGGGGCTACAAAGAATTAAGGGACTGAGCATCTTTCTTACGCGGAAAGGTTGAGAAAACTGGGTCTGTTCAGCCTCAAGAGAGGAGACCTCACTGATGTGCATCAGTATCTCAAGGGAGGGTTTCAGAGGATGGTCCAGGCTCTGCTCAGTGGTGCCAAGCAATAGGACAGGAGGCAAAGGGCAGAACCTGATGCACAGGAAGTTCCACTTGAATATGAGGAAGAACTCCCGTCCTGTGAGGGTGACTGAGCACTGGAACAGGTTGTCCAGAGAGGGTGTGGAGTCTCCCTCCCTGAAGATATTCCAGAACCATCTGGATGACCCTGCTTGAGCAGGGAAGTTGAACCAGATGACCCACTGTGGTCCCTTCCAATTTGACCCATTCTCTGAGGAGGCAGAAACAGACCAAGAAATGGTTTGGCACCAAAATGCCTATTTCTGCCTCATCTTGCTTCCTCAGGAATACCAGAATTACTGAATCCGCCTTTTCTGGCACTGATTGACAGAAGACAGTCCCATCTCCTTTAAGATATGAATAAAACCCACAATTTAGAAATTATTAATTTCTCTCCCTTGAAGTTTCCCTTTCATTGCTAAGCCAGATGCATTCGTTAGATGATGAATACACTGAAGTTTCTGAGGTATGCCCACCACAAACCATTCTCCCTTCAACTACTCAATTTTTATTCCTCCCTATTGTTAAATAGTTTAACCATATAAAAACAGAATTCTACTTCTACCACAGAAATGGTGAAAAAAATAGAATTACTTTTAAAAAGTCTCTCTCCTTCTGCATCAACAGGCCCTATCTTCCTTTTTAGATCACACAGTTAAGGAAACTTCCATATTCAAACTGGCCTCTGAGAATCACTTCCAGTAAAATCTTACTGGAAGTAAAATCTTCCATTAAACTACCTGGCTGAAATAAGCCTGCCAAATACTTCACACTTGCACATGAACCTCACAGTTTGAACCCTAGACCATTTATTCCACCTGTGGCAGAAGCCCATCAGTGGGCTGGAAGACAGATCCTGTGAGTGCCTTTCAGTTCCTGCCAGCTGTTACAAAACTGAACTGACTATCCAGATATTTGCCATGATAGCAGTGAAATTATGACTTCGTAACGGAATAACCAGCTTTTTGTTCAGCTAAGAATCAAAGTACTTAATAACCTCCCTGCTAAATAGCAAACAATTATTTAAGATGGTCTTCCGGGGTTCTTTTTCTTTGTTTTATTGAAAAAAAAAATGGTCTGGTGGTTCTTGACTCCAGTAATTTAAGAACAGTGTTAGATCAGTTCTGGCTGGAGAAAATTCACCAGAGGCACTACTGCTCAAGTGAAGTGAGTCAAAACAAGGGAATAGTGTAGCTAAGATGGGTGCACCGTGCAATATGTTTGTGGTGATTCCTGTAGAATTCTGTGGCTTCTGTACTGCAACTATAAAGTTCAAGAGCTGGATATGAACCAGAACACAGACCATCCCAAGAAAGTACAATTTATCTATCCAAAACCAAGATTGTTTAATACCTTCTGTCTGTGCTGTTTACCTTTTCCTAGAAAACACTACTCAAAGGAAAAACTTGCTAAGTCAACTCTGACAAAAATAGCTTATCAACATTACTTCTGGCATTATGTAATGGACTCATCATCGTATGCTCTGACAGATTATTTTAGAACTGGCTATACCAAAGCATCCAGAACTACACTCTTTGACTCACTAGATGTTTTTATCTTAAGCCACCTACTATGAACACAACAATACATTCACCTTTTTTTTTTACCATAACTGTCAGATCTCTGGTACTGTAAGAACACAGAAGAAATGTTGCTCCAAGCTGTGAAAACCAAATTGCTCTGTTCTAATAACATAAAGGTTTAAGCAAGATGTACTCCATCATTAAAACTGAACTCTTTCAGTGAAAACATCCACTGAGTAATGACAATAAGAAGTGAGGCAACTGAAATGAAACATCGGGAGTGTTTTTGTTAAAATGTTTAGTCAGTTTTCAGATGACAAGGCACCTAAGATCAGGTGCTACCAGAACCAGTGTAGTGATACAACCACAGGGAAAACCTCCCAGTGTTGTTATGCTTCTGTGAGAAAACAAGCACATTTACTGGTAGAGATAATATCCAGCACACCTTTTTTTCACAGTATCTGCATTTCCACATTGCAATGGATCATACACAAACACTATTCATGAAATGACAAAGTAATAATCAACATGATTATACCACCAAAAGATGACAGGATGGAGGGAAAAACTAATCAAAGGTAATCGTACCTGAAAGTTAAGTTCATTACAAGTCATTAGCACACACACGGGTATCACAGATAAACAACATTTTCCTTCTTTTTGTGTATGTTAGTCTCTCTCATCAGGCAAGTCTTTGGGAACAAAATTTTCACAGAAGTCCCAGCTACTGGCAGGAGGAGCACAACTGTTCTGTGGGAGATGATCACTGTCCATGATGATCTACACGCTCACAGTAATTCGCAGTATTGCAACCATGGCCTAAATTGTAATAACTTTTTTTTCTTTTTAAGTCTCAACTTTACTAATACCTTGTTCTTAAAATACGAGCGTTTTTTAATCATGGTCTTAATGCACTCCCAACTGGAACGAAACCTTTACACATTTCAAAACATTTCTGCGAATGCACATCTAACAAATATTAAAGTGTACACAAATAAACAGCCTGAGCATGGCGCATTAGTTTCTGCCACAACTTTAATTTTTAAAGGAAAGTCTGCAATGCCCTGCTTAAAAACAAAAGGAAACCCATTTTCGACCCCCGGGCCCTACGAGGTCTAATGTGAAATGTGATAAACAGCCGGCCTTGCTGGGAAAGGGTTAAGAACGAAAAAATTTAAACCGCTTGCACTTCTCCAGCTGTAAAACCAAAATATTGCCATATTGCCAGGGTCTTCCTGCAGCCAGGGCACCGGATAATTTAGGCTAAAACAAATGTTTATTAAAAAAAAAAAAAAAAAAGGGCGTTGATTTCTTGGCAGCGGCGAAAAGCAGGAGACAACCCCTAGTGTCGACGTAAAATACTACAGGACTCCATACTGTATCTCCGGGTTAAATTTTACGGCAGTAAAAAGGGAAATTTAAACCGTCGTGATCGAAAAAAACAGAGTGACTGTCCCACACGCACACCTGGACACACGGCATACCTCACCTCAAACCATCCCATTTGGGAGCGCCAGCTCCCAGCACCATCCCCGTTAACGAGCACATCATCCAGCCCGTGGGCTACGTGCATTCACAGCTCTGCGGGCCCCGCACACCAACAGCACAGCGCTGCTGCTGCACCGGGGGCGGGGGGGGAGAACCCCGCGGAGCTGCCAAACAACCCCCGCACGGGCACCGGGGTTTCGTTTTCCAAACAGCTCCCGGTGCATCTGGAGAGCAGACGAGGCGCAGCCCCCTCGGGGGTGGGGGGGGAACGCGAACCCCCCGGGGTGCCGGGGAAGGGAAGGGCCGAGCCCCAGCGCTGCCGGGGCGGCGGACGCAGGAGGCGGGGAAGGAGCTGCGGGGCTCCGTGGGCGGCGGGGGGAAGCGGGGGCAAGCGGGGGCCGCGCCCGCCCCCAGGGAGCGCCGGGAGGGAGGGAGGGAGGGGAGCCCGGCGAGGAGGACGTGGCCGGCCCGGGGGCGGGAGGAGCCGGGTCAGGGGCAGGGCAGCGCTGGGGCCGCGGGGGTGGGGGGCCCGCCCGGCCCGGTCTGGAATATTCCGGCAGGGCGGGAGCGGCGGAGGTGGGAAGAGCGAGCGAGGGAGGGAGGGAGGGGGGAAGCGAGAGGAGGGTCCCTCACCATGGCGGCGGGTGGGCGTCAGGCGTCTTCCCCCGCTGATGAATCCGCCGAGCCCCGGCCCTCGCTGTGCGTCGTCCGGCGTCGCCGGCGCCGTTGCCGCTCCCCGGTTCCGCTGCCCCGATCCCGCTGGCGGCCCCGCTCCCCGATCCCAAATCCCGGCACTGCGGCAGAGGCTCCGCTGACCCGCGCACGGAGCGAGCGAGGGAGGGACGGAGGGAGGGAGGGAGGCAGGGAGAGAGGGAGGGGGCGCGAGCGGCGCTGGCGCGGGGCGGCGGAGGCGGGGCCTCCCACATCCGGGCACTCCGCCGCGTCGGGGGCGGGGCCGGGCCGTGACGTCACCGCGAGGGAAAGGGGGGAAGTTGGCGGGGGCAAAATGGCGGAAGGGGGGCAGTGGCGGAATCGTCAAATCTTCAGTGTTGGAGGAGACCTTTAAGGTCGTCGAGTCCACCTGTGAACCCAGTACCACTGCCGACTGCCGTAAACCACAAATCACTGTAGTCCCTAAATCACTCAACCTCTTAAAACGCGTCACCCAGCGCCAGATCCAGATGTTTCTTAAATACCCCGCAGGGATGGTGACTTCACCTCCTCCCTGGGGCAATCTGTTCCAGTGCCTGGCCACCCCGAACACTGAAAAATTGTTTTTCTAATAACTAATCTGAATCTATCTAATCTGAATTTCTAATGGCTAATCTATCTGGCCTCTCTCAATTTGAGGCTGTGTCCTCTGGTCCTCTCACTGCAGGCATGGTAGAAGAGACCGGCCCTCACCTCACTGCAACCTCTTTTCAGTCTGTTGTATGAAGTCCCTCCTGAGCCTCCTCTTCTCCAGGCTAAACAAACCCATCTCCCTCAGCTGCTCTTCATAAGAGTGCAAGGAAAAGGCATTTTGAGGGACTGCTCTGCTGCCAGCAGATCCTCTTAGCAAGGCCTTGTGTGTTGAGTGTTGCTACAGAAAAAAAAAAACTTTTTTTTGGTTTGGTTTGGTTTTTTGGTGTTTTGGTTTTTGGTTTTTTTTGGGTTTTTGGGGTTTTTTTTTGCTACTAACCCAGAACTGATTCTGGGTGATAATATATACTTTGGTTTTTTTCTGTATGATTTCACAAATGACAATTTCCAGTCCTGGATCAGGTCAGCTACAACTGTGTGGCCATAGCAAAGGCATGAAAAGTCTTGAAAAGCCCCAAGGATGGGGATTCCTAAGTATGAACAAGGGAGCAGAGGATAAACCTCTGAATAGTAAGGCTGAAACACCTTAATAAACCTAAGGTTTATTGCTCTACTACAGCTACTGCTGTTAACAACAGTCACATTTGCTCCTTCAGGCCTCTTCCCGGGAAAAGGCTCCTGAAAGCTGCCAGAGCTGTCCTTGTTCTCCTACACACCCTCTGCTTAGGCTGGTCCCCCTCAGCCATAAGCTGTATATATATTTATGTCACATATATATGTACTTTTATAAGCTGTGCTGCCGGAGCCCTTGCTTCTTAAGCTTTCTTCCTAGTGTGACTTCTGCTTTCTGCAAAAGGGGAAAAAAAAATCTTGGCAGGGAGAAAGCTCAACACAAGCACAAGGAGCCTTTGGAGATGTAGCTTTGAGAGGTGCCTGCTCTCCCTGTGTCCTGGCTGTTATTTTCCTTAGGTTTTTAATGTTATATTGCAAGATGCTATCCAGGCTTGAAGCTGTTAAGTAAAGAATCACAGAAAGACAGGATATTTAGGGTTGGAAGGGACCTCTGGAGATCATCTAGACCAACCCCCATACTTAGCAGATTTTTAGAGTACTGTGTTTCGGTACTGTTAATAGTTAATTATACAAAACTAAAGGAGTTGTGCAGGGATGAGATAATTCTTAGAAATGTATGCATGTATCTTTGTGTTTTCATGGCAGTAGTTAGTGCTTCGTACCTTGGACAGTCTACAAAATAAAACAACCGATACAGCTGAATGCAAACTCAGATAAAAGATGTAGTCTTAGTAACCCCTTTGAGGCAAGATTTAGGGCAAAGCAACTGCTTGCATAAGTAAGGCTGACCCTCAGGGAGTGATCTCTATATATTATGAAGTTTTAAGTAGGCCAAATGACGCCTTTAAAAAACTCTGTGAAGGATAAAATAAAATAGTGAATAAAGATGGGTTGATTTCACATTCCCTTTGCTGTTTTTCCCTTTCTGTGCTCTCTCTGCTGAATATGTTTATTTTGGAGCACCATGACACAGCGCATAACACTGTGACAAATGAAGTGGTGATGTGAAAATAATAATTACATATAAAATATTGTTGTGTTAAAACTGCCAAAAAGAAGATTTGGTACCATGTTGATGTTGTTTTTCAGGCATTTGCTATTTGGCTTGCAACAGCTAGACACTTTGCCAGGAAAATTCAAATTAATTCTGCCAACTTCAAGGTGAACGACGAGATAATTTGTGGGGGAAGGGAAGACTGGATTATTGCTTTAAAACCCGGCTAATTTTTTAGGACCGTAGCTCAGAGCGTGAGCTTGCCAGTCTAAAATGGTAATTTCCTCTCCCTTCAGCTCCTTCTGGAAAAGGAACTGCCTTGTCACTGTTGCCCTATTTGTGGGAGTCTGAGCTGATCTAAGATTAGCAAAGGTTACCTTAAGAGTTCATGGAGGAACCTGGAATCTTGAAATCAAATGCTGATGCACAACTGCTAAGATGAATAGGGAATATCCCATATGGATGGCTGCTCAGGAACCTGGATAAATGAAGGGCGACCGTGGAGTTCAAGAACAGATCAGAAGTTGTTCTCATCTGAAAGACTGAAGCAAAGCACAGCAATAAATGAGCAGTTCTTAGAAATTGTTAATGACTGACGAATGTTCTGTTCCCAAACTGATACACAGCAAGGAGGGGGGGGCCTTGAGCAGGAAGAACCAAGCGTGGATCAGGGAGACTGCACAGAAAACTCTGGCAAAAATAAGTAAATGAAGAAGGTGGTGATTAGTGAAACTGAATGGTTTCGTACAGGGAAAAAACAAAACAAACACTGAAAAATAAGTGTAAGCTTTACGCTAATAACAAATCAGCAAAATAGGCCTTACCAGTAAGAACCTGGGCCTGGCCACAGTGACAGGTTATACATCAGAAAATGGTCTGATCCAAGGAAGGAATTTTCTGCCTGTTTTATTAACAGATACAGATGGCTAGGATGGCTCTTCTTTTTGGGGAAAAAATCTAGTTGATAAGATATCTAGGAATAAAATATTCCTAGATTTCGCTGAAAGCTTGTATTGAAACTGACTGGTCTCTAACCAAAAAACAATAACTTAAGATCTCCAAAAGAAAAAGGAATTCTGATGTAAAATGGTCTTGCTGCTTACATCTCTGTCATTGCCGCTGTGTCTCACAACTATAAACCTGGAGTAAAATCAGCTAAGTTAAGTTGTGTGCAGCTACAATTTCTATTGCATAATGTAATAAGAATAAAATAAACAGAAATGAAGAATATAATACCTTAATTTTTACCTTTTTGTGTTCCAAGTAGAGAAAGCCGAGAACATGTGAAAACACAATTTTTATCCTTTAATGCAGTTATGTCACTGCTAGTAGTTTTGAACCTCTAGATGCAGTACAAGGATGAGCTAATTTGGTTTTAATTCCCTTTTCTGTTGAGTGAATGTGCCCAAGTTGCTTTTCTTTTATATCTGACTTCTAAAGAAGTTAAAAATGAAAGATGAAATTCGTTAGTAGGTAAGAGTCTGCAGAAAACCATGACTTCCGTTTAACACTTTGCATTATATTATCTGTATTTCTGACTAATATTTTTGCAAATATGGATATGTGGATGCTTTTTTTAGAGTAAGTTTCAGATAACACTGTGTTTTGTCACTTTCTGGTATTAGTAAAGCTCATCTGCAGTGTAGTTAGAACCATTGCAACTAGGATCATAACATCATGGAATTGTTTGAGTTGGAAGGGTCCTTAAAGGCCACCTAGTCCAATCCCCTTGCCATGAGCATGGACACCTTTAACCACATCAGATTGTTCAGGGTCCTGTCCAATCTGACCTTGAATGTTTTGAGGGATTTGGTATCCACCACCTGTCTGGGCAAGCCGTTCCAACATTTTACCACTCTCACTGTAAAGGAGATACTTCTGTATCTCCTCGTAATTGGAAGCTGATTTAGCTACAGATAAATAAATATGTAAACCCTGTACCTGTTTGGGATCTTCAGTGTTATTAACCATAATGATGTGCTTGACCTAAGGTGTGGGAAACAGCCTACTTCTGTGTCTGGGCTCCAGCTGCAGTTCTTTTCATAGCATTTGTCTTTGAAAGTGCTATTTGTGATGCCTTAACTGTCTCTAAGTTTTGAGGTTTTTTAATATAACGTGTCTTTGATCCCCCGAGTGTATCCTGCTTTGTCTTGCCTTGTGCTGGTCTTCATATAAACATCCCTTACTCACAAACCTTGCTGGATGCAGTTTGTATGAAGCATTCACCTCTCTGTTAACTCAGGGTGAGGGCTGCCACCTAATTAAATAATCTTCTGTCCTGACCCTTAACAGACTGTAAGCAGCTTTTCCCAGCAAGGCAGGTAAACTCCTGGGACAGTGCAACAAAGCTCAAAAATACATGATTTCTAAGCACATGTGTGTGTTCATGTGTGTTCCAGTAGTGCTTTCTAAAAATAAACAAAGTCTTATTCTTCTGTAATTCTGTAAAAGAAAGAAAGGAAAGCAACCCCTTATGAACTGGCTTTGAGGGAAAGTGTTTTCAGTTAGAGTGGGCAAGGGAAGCTGTACTTTATCAGCAAAAGAGGAAGCCTTTTAAGATAGAAATGAAAACTGTCCTTTCTCAGGATGTTTGAATTGCCCTATTAGTGCAGGCCCTGAACTCCTCATGTCTGTAAAACCTATTGCTTCCATATTGATTCGTCTTGTTTCATTTGTAATGACAGGTAGAATAATAAGCAAATCTAAAGATACAATACTGACTAGAACTGACAAATGATTGGAAACATAATGTGCATCTCGTTGCATCTCTCTTACTCCTATATCTGTCTTTTCACTTGAAAGAAATCAAAGGGAGTCTGTCCTTATTTTTTGCATATCTGTGAGAGCGCATATAAACTGCCAAGACCTGGGAGGAGAGGGAGATGATACTTTTCATATCCAGTAAGGCACAGCTGAAAAAACTGGTCTAATGAAAGACCAGAGTAAAGCTGTGGGCCACAGAAGCCTTGTGAAGCTGTAGGTTAATAGGGTGAGTTTTAGTTACCCTGGCTCGTTTTGCATCACTGTGAGATGCTGGATTTCAAATTGCTAGAGCAGGTGAAGATGTACAGCTGCCTCTAGCTTAGGTGCATTTACTGAGACAATGGTTGTAAATGCTTCTGATCTGTGGATCTTGCTGCCCAAGGTGGTGTGAATTAAATGACCTGATTGTAGGGTTGTGTCTTCTCAGCTCTCAGTGGTAGCTAATAGCCCCCAAGGACTTGAAGCCACAAATTGAAAATCATTGCAAGGAACTTTTTGGTTTTTTCTTTTTGGTTTTTTCTTTTCTTTTGGAACTTTTTGGTTATGAAGAGTGTCCTTCTGATTTCCTAGACTTACTGCTGGTCCTGGCTAGGATAAACTGGGGATAAAAATGCTTTCTGTGTCTTTGACCCTGTACCTATAATCACTTTATCAGATAACTCTGCAGAACAAATGTATGGAATCAATTTGCAAGAAAGATTGAGACTAAAAGGTTGCCTTTTTTTTTTTTGAGACTGTTGTTTGCATAGTAATTTCATGTAGTTGTCTTATTTGCCTAGCATTTCATAAGATTTCCTGGTGGCATCCAGCTGTAGGTTGGTATAATTGGCTGCTATTTTTCAGAAGACATTTGTTCTGGGGAGCTGTTAAGGGCTGACTGCTCAAAGACCTTGCAACAACTGGAGGCAAGAGTTGTACAAGTATAGTGTTTGATTTTTTCACTGATATGTTTCTCTACCAGCCTTGCAAAGGCTTATTTATTTTGCTTAACTCTGCTAGAGATCAACATGTATCGGTCTGATTTGCGAAGTTCTTATCTTCCTCCAGTAACTGATTAAGGTTGTAGAGATTGGCCTGCACAGGCTGTTAATGAGCTATTAATGTATGTAACTCCAATCTTGTGGAAACAATCTCTGGAATTACTGTTTTATCACTGGTCATGTGTTGGCTGACTGGTTCAGTCTTGGGCCAGTACAAATTCTGAAGGTGATGACTCAGGCAGCAAACTAGAGTGATAATTTAATGGTGAAACAACAGTCTGAATGGAAACACTGCCAAAAGGCCTTAATTTATTCATTCTTTTCCTTGTGGCAGAGAGAAAAGTGAGTAATTGCTTGATTGCTGATCCCCTAACAGTTTGAGTTGGGGACAGATTTTGAATACCTGACTCTTTCAAAACTAATCAAAATAGATGTTGTTGTCATGTGGAGTACCTTTTAGCATATCAGTATGTATTATAAGGAGCTAATTAGTGTGAGGTTCTGTGTCTATTAACCCCGAAGAGAAAAATAATTGCATTAACAAGTGCTGTCTGTGGTATGTTAAATTGCATCCATCTTAGCTGTGCATTTTGCCATACACTTTGATTGCTATGATCTCGGTGCTCATGTAACCTGTTTTGATTTGCAGTGCAGGGATCAGTATGAAAAATTAAGTAGCTTGCTAGAGCTTTCAAGGAAAACATGATGCAGCATGATCATATGTATTCCTGTAGATATTTAAGGACCCATGGGCTGAGGCAGTGATACAGCACTGAGGTAGTCACTGTGCATGTGGGATTCTCCACTCTGTGCCTCAGCTCCATGCAGACTCTTGGGAGGACTGTGGGGTTTGTCATTTGAATTTGAGAAATAGGAGGGAGTATAACCCTGTATGCCAACTAAGTCTGCTCACCACAGGATAGGATTTTTTTTTTCTAGGGGAATTCAGAAGAACATCTAAGAACTTCTAAGGAACTAATTGGGTGCTGATACAAAATACTACCTGTGTTTTTATAGCTGTGGCAGGTTTTACTACTTTAGACATGGCAAAACTATTTTTGGTGGTATTCTTTTCTCAAGGTGTAAAGTGCCTCATCTGTCAACTGTGCCTGTCTGTCAGTGATTGGACCAACATTGGATTCTGCCTTTTTCTTACCATGGCAGTCCTCAGGTATTCAGGATGTGTGGCACAGGACTAGAAAATCACCTCGGCTCTTTAATGGTGGGTGAAGTTTCAGTAGAAGAGTGAAGTTATGCTCACACTGCTGGATCGGGATTCCGTGATTTGTCCACATAAAGCGGGTTCAGGTCCTGAATCACAAGTGTTTGAGCTTCCTAGGTTTTATTCTTTCATCCCAATGCCAGAAGGGATAGATTCTGTCACTGAATGTTTTGCACTTGTGGTTATGGTTAGCCAAGGAATCATAAATAGGTTTAGCCTCCTGGCATCCTTTTCTTCCTTAGAGAAAGAGCGGGTAACATACTGCAAATTTTTTTGCATGTGTGGAGTTGCTAGATTTGCTGGGAGCTCTTGCTTGGCACAGAGGTTAGGGAATCCCTAACAGGAATTATAACCTGGCTGGATTTGCTGTTAATCTGTGTTAATCTGAAGATTTTGTTGCAGAAGACTGCCTAATTAAAAGGGGCACTTTCCAGGGATGTGGTGCAGCTTGTTACTGTGGTGCACTGTAAGTCATGATGCTTCTACCTCCTACCTATTTGGCAAAGTACCATCTACTTTGTGATGTGGAATGGATTTATAAATTAAGTAAATTTAACAACAGCTTCTGATCCATCATGCTGTTCCTGAACTCTCCCACAACAAATTTCCCACAAGAAAAAAATGGAGATTTTTCTCTTCCAGAAGGACCTGCAATGTTCCCAGAAGTTATTTCAAAAGTCAGATTAAAGACATTTTCTGATATTTTCATATCAGACTTCCCCCTGCTACTTCTGTTTCCTTGCAGACAAAAGGTATGGATAATGACAGTGAAATTCCTAAGTAAATACCATGAAATTTTGGGTGACTTAGTCATACAGTACTATTTTTCTTCCCTCTGTCAATAGGGAAGAATTCTACTCTCTGAAAATTTGTGCGTTTTATTCTGCAGCCTGCTTTGCACAGTGAGAGCAACTTCAGATTTTGTACTGTAAAGCAATACCATTGGAATTTTGCTCCAGCCCAAACAATTTTACCACTGGATGATAATCTCCTCACATGTACTATCCCTAGTTTATGCAGAATGTATCAGACTGTACATACATGACATACATAGTATCATACTGTACATACATGCATACATACATAATGTACATACATAACAAGAGATGCTCCAGGCTGTCCTCAATGTGTAATCTAGTTTCAAAAAACCCAGTTCTGTAAACCTTGTCTGTGGCAGGATGAATAAGACCAGTAGTAATTCTAATGCTTTCTGGCTGATGGGGAACTCAACAGAACATTTTGTGACTTGGGTGCATGTGTTTATGCATAAATAACCAAACAGAGTTTTAAGAGAACAGTAAAACACAAAAAAGGAATAGACTATTAGTTTCCAGGATAGTACTAATGAGGTGAAACTATTTGCGTTGAAAAAAAAAATCAGCTTCAGCTTTGTCTTTTCCCATTCAGCTGAAGTCGTTACATGACCCTTTCTGCAGACTTAGGAACAGCTGGTAAAATATCAGTGGACAGTTAATGCCCAGGACTTGAGGTACACATCTGAAATACTCTGAAAGCTCTGTAATGCAGGCAAATCTTGGTATTAAAAACAATGTGGAAATGTTTTTAGTGTTGTAATAAGCATGTAACTAATGCTACAACTGCACAGGTTAAAACTGACAAATATTTGCTGAGATGTATACAGTTCCATTGGGACCCACTATTTCCAAGGTAACAGCAGCCTGTGGATGAGACAACACTGCCATTCTGGCAAACCTTCTTAGTGGCATTGCAGTCAGTCTTTTTCCCATTATAGCTGACACCAATTTTGGACTAGAATAAACAACGCTGTAGTGGCTTTTTGGTCAATGTAATTTGCAGTTTTCTGGCTGAGTTGTGCGCACAGGAGTATTTTGCCACCTTCCCAGAGCTAAAAGTGTAGGATGTGTCTGGGAAATGTTTATGTTCTGTCCCTCTTGCAAATAGAAACCATGCTGAGAAACACTCTCACGGCACGGTGAGGCAGAAGGCTACTTCTCAGTTTTGACATACGTAGCAGACAATAAACATGGGCCATCAATAAATACTCTCTCGCCTTGCTGGATGCAACCTCTCCAGCTCTAGCAATACTTTGAGTAAGACCTCAGGAGCAAGCAACTGAAAGCTTTCATTCCCTGTGTCCGCATCCTGTAATCATCCTCTGGGATGGAAGGGACTAATGAATGCCCCAGCAGCAGGGAATACATACCCAGTTTTCTCCTGATCAAATGCAGTTGCTGTTAGTTATTACTGGATTTGGCTTAGGGTCAGGGAAGAGAGAAGGGATGCTGTTAGGGTGAAGGAGGAGCACGTCTGTAATCCTCTTGGTAGTGAAACTCAATCTCCCTCTGCTGACCAGGTCAGTCTATATCGGTAGCACAGTGAGATCTCACTTATACAGTGAGAATTTGTCTGGTGTGTATGGAGGCTTCTTCTTTGTCTTACACACATTAATGGAGATCTATCTTTCATGATTAACAACCTGCAGCCCCTCTTGTGTGGGCTCTTAGGGTTTTTTTTAAGCACTCTGTTCTGAGAGCAATAAATAGAGCATATTTTAGATTAATTCTCCAGGGAAATAATTTTCAGTATAACCTGATTTTCAACACACAAAAGCCCTTGGATGTAGCCTAAAGCTGTTGCAGACCCTGGGAGGTAAGATCCTTTGAAATAGCTGTGTGGAGTAAGCAGTGTTTTAAAAACAAAACAAAGCAAAAAACTTTCCCTGATCTGAGCTGAGCTGCTTTCAGAGCCTTCCAGATCCTGCAAAGTCTGAATGACCCTGCAAATGGACTTTTTAAAAAGGAAATGCTGCTACCTGTTCAAGGCCCCTGAAGGTGCTGAAAAAGAGCAGAGAATGTCTAAAGCCAGTAAAGCTTGTGGTACTAAGATAAAAATCATCCATCATTGAAGCAGTCAGGGCTGGAATCTTCTAAAGAGCTCAGGATCTGTGGATAAAGCAGTACATTCTTGGGAGTTCTTTAACTGAAGTAAAATACAACTTAACCAGCGACTATACTATCTTTTAATTCATGTTAATGCAGAGAGAAATGTGTATAAGAATTTGAAGAAAAACAAAAAACGATACCAGAAAAAAAGAACTTGCAGTACTGTAACTATAGGTTTAAGAATTCATCTTAATTACGTATCTGGTTTGTATAATCATTAAGGAAGAACTCACCTCACAGTGTAAGTCCTTTAGTTTACTGGTATTTTAGTAACATTTTACTGCTGTTAGTGAAGATGGGTTTTTGTCTTGTTTAGAACACATGGGTGTTCATTCTTACTGAATCCATACATCTGTAGATCTGTACTGTAGAACGTGATGAAAGCTTAAAATACTCAGTTCTTGGCATCATAGTAGCTGGTTTAAGTGTTTGCTTAAGATCTCCATTCATGATTAGCCAGCTCTGAGTCTTCTCCTGTGTATCTCCTGACAGTTGGGATAATTATATTTTGAGGATGTTTGGGTTGAGGTAACTCTGCAGATAACTTCCAGTTAAGATATAAAAGTTTCCCAGGGATAGTCTAGTTTCTCTGAGCAGTGAGGCTGAGCTGGAAGCATGCTGAATCCCTGAGCAGACCAGTGAAAAGCTGTTGCTGTGGGCAGCCCCTCTTGCCCACTCCTTTAGTGCCAACATATAGGCTCTCCAGCATCCTTAATGTCCCCGTGTGGTGTGTGGTCATCTTCAGGAACCACACCTTGGTCAAATGTGTCCTCACCTGTAGTAATGTGCTCCTGCCTGCTGCTGTGGTGATGAAGCCAGAGAACAGGTCCAGACATTCTTATCTGCACAAGGTTTAGCTTAGACCCTGTTACTTCTGTTCTGTTTTGTGGGATCACTAAGCACTTGTATGCTAAGTTTCCTGTGGAGCTGGGGATGCCAAATCTGGCTCAGGATCACAGTGATTCTTTGCTACAGCTATGAACAAACCAATCACTTAAACATCAGTGAGGTGGATAAGTGATAACCCTAAGACAAGTTTTCTAATGTACACACTTTCCTGGATGTCACTTTGGAAACACGTCCGTTAATACTCTGTTTACGCGACTTGAGTTTAAGTAGAGGATTTTTAACACCAAGTTGGTCACTCATTTGCTGTGTGACTTTACACATCAGGTATCTCAGGTGGGCATGTAAAGTTTAGGGCCTCTTTTGAAATGTCCTCTTTGAAAGACAGTAGCACTACTTGGTGGAGGATTCAGAAATTCTCATACAAATATGTAATGTATTTATATGTACATTGATATTTACATAATATAATCTATAACTACTTACTAAAAAGTACATGACATTAAACTATGGTAAATTCAACATTGCTTGACATGTCCAGCCTAAATACTTTTTTGTAGAGGAAAAATAGAAGGAAAAAAAAGAATTCTTCCTGGCTTATAAAAGTTTCAAAATATAATCGCAACAGTGTTAGGGGAAATTTTGTATCTGCAAAAATCTGCATAAAGAAGATAAACAGAATAGCTCACTAACAAAATCTCAGGTCTTAAGAGTGAGACAAATCTTAAAAGCTTCATATTTTCTTTGTTTTGGTGCTACTGTCTAAATTCAAGGTGAATTGAGCAAAGATACTCAACTAAACTCTTTAATGTTCATGTTTAAACGAAAACTAAAATGAGAGACGGTGTACTATAGAAGTTGGAAAACAACTCAAAGTATGAGAAAATCCACTTTGAACTTACTTAGTTGTACAATAAGCAATTTACCTGGCTCTCAGCACAACTGAGAGCTCTCTCTAGTGTCCGTGTTTGGGGCTATCTGGTCCTTTGCTATGGATTATCTTGTAAATGTAAATGAATGCTTTGTGAATTAATAGTGACACATAGTTTTTAAGGGTAACAGGACATTTAATTTGACCTAATTATCTAGTTAGTGCCTTTTGCAATAACACACTGCTTTCTGCAGCTATGGCTAAGTACTCAATTGAAACAAAGGTCACTTCTATAAATATGTAACTGTTTGTCACTTAGAACTCCTTTGATAGAAGATGCTGTAAACCTTGGTGTTTGAGAAAGTATGCCTTAAATTTGGATGGTTCCTGATGAGATATGCAGATTCTAAGCTGAGTTTCTTCCCTCAAATACCTGCATTGTCTTCAGTAATAAATTTTCATGCGAACTGGAGGAAGGCGTTTGGCCTATTCTTAGAGCAAGTCAAAATTACACTCTGCTTCTTCATGATCAGCTTCACATCTTCCTTTTATCTCTTGTGCATCAACAAATGCAGGGCACTGAAGAAAATCTTTGCCTTGCAGGAACTTGCAGCCTAAATGCAAAGGATAACTAAATGTTATTAAATGATTTTATTAGGGTTAAGATGTCACTATTCCTTACCATTAGGTTATAGCGTGTGGCTGGATACCAGGTGTGTACACTGGCTCCTGCCATGCTGCAGGAAAAGTGAATATACCATTAGTTTTGCCCTTGCTGGAGGTTTCCCACATATGATCTACTTACATGAAGCAGCATGTGGCTGCTTCCTAACTCAGTTCTTAAAATATTATCCCTCTTAGCTTAAATACTTCATGCAGTTGAAGTTTTTCTAAAGTTAATTACTCCGACAGTTGGGCTGGGGAGAGAACACACATGTTGGCAGACTGTGGAGAAGGGGGAAAAATTTCCGTGAAAGAAAAAGGTGTCTGGGAGTAGCAGCCTCTTTACTTGCCTGCTGTCACCAAAGCACCATCTCTAACCACCAGTGTAGTTATTGACACACACTGGGTGGGTAAAGCTGGATTTCATTATCAGGCTTGAGACCAGGGCTGGATCTGGGTCAGGCTGAGAGCTGGAAGGAGTGTAGTCCATGTGGACAGGGAAGAACTGGAAACAGATGGCATCATAGTGGGAAGAATGAGGCAGCTCATCAGCTGGCAGTATTTCTGCTGCGTTTTGGCAATTGTTTCTTTTTCTTCAGGGAAGAATTTAGTGTTTGGTTAAGTTTTGTCATTAGTTTTTATAGTTATTGATCCTAAAAAATCATCTGGTCTACTCTGAATTTAGCATTCCTTAAATTTAAAGCAATTTTAGATCCTAAGGAATGATACTAGTTCTCACATTATAGGACTGGATGTTCTTAATTAAAAAGAAAGCCCAAGTTATATGTAAGTGCTTTGGCAAAGCGTTCCCCAAAATCTTGAGAAGAATATTCATCTTTGTGGCAGATGGTTCTATGGTAATTGCTGATTCATAATCTTTTGAAAAAGGAAGTAAGCTACTCATGAGTTTATGAACTAAGCATTTCAACTAAATTAACCTGTTTATGTCAGCATATTGCTTTTATAGTAAGTTTAGAGTAAGGAAATACTGCTTCTATCTCTACAAGCAATTCTGCTTATTTTATGAGTAGGGTTGATTTAGTTTAGTGATTGCATAGAAGAAAAGGACTCACACATTCATTTTTTATTCAATAAGTGTTTTTTAGGCTTTGTTAAACAACAAGATAGTTCTATTAATCATTCCTGTTTTTCTTAAGCAAAACCCTGAAATATATAAAACCAAGCATTAGCTTAATTCCTAGGGCATTTTCAGTTTAGTTTTCAGAAGAGATGGCTTTCTCATTGACTAATTTTTCATGTGCTTTATAAAATTCTTGCTATAGATGTAAATTGTCATTAACTTGAGGATGAATAATAGTGAGCCTTAAGCTTTAAAATTTTAATACTTTTTTTACATCTACTTAGTTAAAAAAAAATGAGTAGCTGCCTGTGAGAAGGACAACTGCTTCCTTGAAGGGAGAATTTATCTAATTATATATAAACATTTTTCCATGCTCATCACCATAGTAACTGAGGTCTCAAGTCGATGTGCTTTGCTGAGCAAGATTGCAAATGCTGTAGTGAGCCAAGGCCTGAACTTCTGTAAGAAAATGCAGTTTCATATTTGGCTGAGGCACAGTCAGTCCCGGCTACACCTTTTTGACCTTGTGCCACTATTTATATTCCTGGGGCTGCGAGCATGGCAGAAACCTGGGAGTGATTGGAAATTAACCTCCTGAAAATTAGTGTTCACCAGATCATCCTTCTGATCTGCCTGAGCAAGTGATTTCATGAGCCCCGGTGAGGCACTGGGAAGAGTCAGGAATTTGTGACTGTGATGAATGTGGAGAGAAACAGCTACAAAGTAAGCTGATTACAAAGCTGCTGCAGAAGCCACTTGTTTGGGGCCTGACTGTGCTGTAGCTGAAATTGTTGAAAAACAGGTATTGAGTTGGGAATTAAGCCAGTTTAAGTGAGGAAATGATCTAACCCATATTAATTTTGAAGTGATTTTTGTGACTTTGGAAGTATATTCCTGAGCCAAGTATATCTACTTGGTGCTGTTCTGAGAAAAGAAAATGCTAACAGGATTGAAAGTCGACGTCTCTTCTCATATTCTGATCTCTGAAAACTGGCCACAGAATTTAATGAGAATGTTCACTTCAGGGGCTCTGTTACAATGAACTTACTGCATCTCTTTATTTTCAGTTTTATCTTATTTTTATCTCTACTTAGACAATTGCTGTCAGAAAAGCCTCTTCTTTTTAATTCAGCTTGCATTTTAACAGCAGCAAGGTTAGTACTAGCTATTTCTGTAACCTATTTGTAAGTAACTCTCAAATGTATTCCTTTTTCAGATGCTCCCTCTGTCTTATAAAACATTGCAATAGTATGTGTTTTATAACTACAAAGCTTTAGAAACTCAGATTTTAAAACAACTGAAAAACTTGATGAAGGCTTTTACTTTTTATCTGCTACATTAACCGGGCCATCATTTTGAGCCTTTAAAATTACAGTGCTATTTTATTTTCCAGCACACTTTAGGTCATCACTTCACCATCCAAGGTCTTGATCCCATGGAGACTTGCACACTTGTTTAACAATGCATGTTTCAAAGGGTACCACTGATTTATTACTCTTCCTGTGCTGTTGCCTGATTTGAAGACAGACAGGTACTGGGGCATCTGCATTATTTCTGCAGTATTTGCAAGCAGAGAAATGATTTGCAGGTGTAGCACAGCACTACAGTTAATCACACCAGCAAACTGCAGTGTGATCTTGTATAGCCATTTATAGTCTGAGTTTTTAAGAGCTGTAGCTCTGCTTTTGGCTTGGTTACCTTCTGTGGCTGTTGTAGATTACATTTGCAATCAAGTTGTTGCCAAACTTCCACTCGATGTTAAGGTCATGTTTACTACTGCGCAGCTGCATGGTGAAGAGTTGCAGTAAAAGTAAAATAAACTTGAGGACTCTTTGTGAAGCAGCTTAGTGTCACTCTGTGGGAGTGGAGAGCAAGTGGATGTTGGGCAGAAGCTCAAACTGACTGTAGACCAGAGCAGAATGCTGTTGGCAGCAGTTAAATTTTACTGTTTCATTATAGCTGATGTGTTCTTGACTGCGGCTCTAATAAAAACATCTTATGAGTGTTCTGAGCACTGTTTAAAAAAGAGTATAGATGTAAGAAAACTGTGGTCTGCAGTTCTCCGTATGTGGTGTTAGTACAGTGCAAATTTTTCATCCATTAGCCAAACTGAGTGATCTGGTAGCCTCCTAAAAACCCCATGCACATCAAATATCTGGCACTGCTGATGAAAAGAATGCTGTTGGAACATTTATATTCCTGTTAATCATCCAGGGAATGGCTGCAAAGGCTAAATGTGGCCTTCCCAGATGAGGGATAAGGTGTTCTACAAGTGACATCCAGTGGGGCTTCCATCATGACTGTAACTGTTCTGGATTAGACACCCACACCCACATACCCCTTTTTGGTTTAAAATCTTGTAGGTAGGTGCATCTTTGCTGGTTTGAATGCCAGTAATGCTTTTAGCTTAAAAAAAAGCCCCCAAAAACAACAACAAAAAACATGGCCAGGAGAAGAAATATGACTGCCACTGACATTTTGACAAGCCTATTTTAGCTTTGAGGAACAAGGTGTATGCAGTGATGATCAGATGCGTTTGACAAGCAAAATTCTCCAAAATACTAAGTTCCCTGTGTGAAAATAGGCCACAGAGCAGAGGAGAAAGATTTTTGTATTATCCTTACATAAGGGGAGAGATATAAACCTAACTTTTGTTAAACACCAAAAATCCGTAGAGCACCAACACCTTGTTTCCCCACTTGTATAAAAGCTTCAGCTGAAGGTCTCAACTTATTAAACACTAGACAATCAAATGCAAGAAACCAAAACTCTTTATTTCTGGTATTATGAGCAGATTTCCCCCCCCCCCAAGTTTTCAGTTCCTGAAAAGTTGAGGCAACTGGTACGTGGAGGCATGATCCATACTAACTTGATCTTGTGTTGCAACTAAATGTGCAAAACTTCAAAGAACAGTGTTAGAATTGGAGATATAATGAGTTTTGGCCTGACTCAGTACGGTTTGTGTGCTCTCAAATCTCAGTGAACCTGGATGGGGTCTGAAGCCTTTTTATCGCACCTGGACTCAGCTTTTTTTTCGTATTGTCAATTAATTTTGCTGATCTATTTTTGTTTTAGTATTATTTCTTTTTATAGACATGATTAAAAGCAATTTGGAATAATTCCAGTATTTGTTGTGGTGGGGTTACCTTGGCTGGATGCCACCTGCTCTACCACTCCCCTCCTCAGCTGGACATGGGAGTGAAAATATAACCATAATATGGGTCTAGGTAAGGACAGGGAAAGATCACTCACCAGTTACTGTCAGAGGCAAAACAGACTCGACCTGGGGGAAACCAGTTTAATTTATTACCAATTAAATCAGAGTGGAATAATGAGAAACAAAACCCAAATCTTAAAACGCCCCCCCCCCCTTCTTCCAGGCTTAACTTTACTCCTGAATTCCTGAAATGCAGGCATTTTTGCAGTCTCCTGCTCTGATTTGTCATATTCAAAGTGTGGAAAGTAAGAACACTTTTGTGTCCATTGCTATTTCACAGATGCAATTACTCAGAAATGGTAGTGCATCACATAGAATGCTGCAACTGCTCTCTTTTACCAGACAGGTCAAATATGTTAAATATAGCCGTTCTGGACTGTAAAACTTTTTAAAATCATTGAATGACTTCTGTAAAGCTTAGTGCATGTTGTAATGATGTCCAGGGGTCTTGTGAGTATTTCATGTCCCCTAAAAGTGAGCTTCCAAATCAACGTATTAACTTCACTCCTGAGCTGGAGGCACTGTAGTTGCCCAAGTTCAGGTTTCACCCTCAAACACCAATCTAATTGAAGCAGGAGAGCCCTGATAACACTTCTCTTTTTCTGTGCTTGCTTCTTGAGCTTGCTTTGCCAGGCTGGAGTTACATCATGCCCTCTGGAGACTGTGGTTCAACTCCCCAGTCACATCCCCTTTTCTTGAGTTAAAATCGTGATTCACCTCCCGTGCCAGAGTAGCACAAAAAGGAACCATATTGGGAGGAAAGACCTGGTACTCATTAATATTCAGGGTGAAGTATATATGTAACTTAGGAATTGCCCTACCATTTATTTTTACTATTTTGAAGTGAAATAGTTGAGCCAATAGAGCCCTAGAGAGGCAAATGATTATTTTAACCCCTCATCTTGTTAGAAAGTAATACTTTGAATGAAAAAAAATCATGCTCAATGTTTATGAGTCTTATGCCTACTCCCCATGTTAATTTTACAGTCATGATAGAGAGGTAAGTAGTTTATAATATTACTTAGTTATATACAGTGTTAGTTATGAAATGCTACTTACAGAGGTCTTCAGACCAAAGTGGGTTTTTGCAGAAAATCTTCTGTTACAAAATTTGCACCTACTAGATCAAATAAATTAGGCATCCCAAACTTCCAGTTAATTCTTTGTGTCTATATATTTAATTTCCACTAAATAAACTTGAAAATGGAAAGTTTTTTGTAAGGTTTGTGTTTTGCCAGTCTTTATTTGAAAGGTTATTTTTTGAATGATTGTTAATATTATGAAATGTTTTACATAAGCAGGGACAATTGTTCCTTTTTCAGAATGGTGTGAGAGTTTTCTGTTTCTTACAGAGATTCTAATGTTCTTTTTTCTTTGAAGTCAAGTAAAGTAGGTAGATGCTTAGCAACTCTGATATTGAAGCTATATATCTAGGTATCTAGCTTTGGTTAAAACATTGTGGATCAGTTTGTGAGTGATTATTGGAACCAAAGTGAAACCAAGTAACTCTTGTTTCCCAGACTTGAGTTGTGGTTACCTACCTTGCACTCTGTCCTTTGCCTTTTTATCTTAGAGCAAAATTGACTCCAGCATTTTGTGTTCCTCAGTTGCAGTTTCAAGTTGTAAGAGAAAGATTCTTTTCAGAATCTTCAAAAAGTCCATAATTTCTTTTCAAATGTAACAAAAAACCCTCCAAAACCCTACTTAAAGAAACAGAACTGAAGTCATACAATGAATGTAAATATTGATATGCTGTCACTGTAAGCTACAAGTCCTACTGGGGAAATCTATGTCAAGTTCACTTTAAGTCCTTGCACTCACAAGAAGTCAAATGAGTGCTAAAAATGCCCTGTAACTCAGTAAAGATTTCTACTTGACCTAAGGAGATTTAAGCTTCCCAGGTGATCTCAACTACCATCCAAAATGTATCACTGAGGGTGTTTTTTAATCTGCTTTCTATGTTCAAGCTTTGTCAATACTCACACTGAACTTTGAGGAGACTCTCTGGACAGCTCATTGTATGAAATATCAACAACAGATGTAATTATGATAAAAAAAGGGACAACTGAGGTGGCTTTTCACAGCTGTGCCTTTTCCCTCTGGGACTTATTAAGTGTTACACAAACAAGACTCTCTGGCTACCTTGCTTGTATTGGGACTTGCAGTCTTTTTTCAAAATATGCTATCAGTTTTGTTTCATTGTTAATATTTTTTTCAGCAATTTACATTTACCATATAGCATGACAATTTTGCAGGGTTAATTACCTGTGGAAAGGAACAGTTTGTTCTGAAAAATTACCCTGAGCATGGAGTGTGATCCGATGTGCCTGCAGATTGCAGATGTGTTAGATAAGGCTTTGATTAAAGAAAATTTAAGAGAGTTATCACATCAGAGCTGGCTTTTCTTACTTAACATTTAGCCTTCTGTGGAGCTGACCACGGCCTGCAGCTGAATCTGTCTTTATTAGTGTTGATTATGTGCAAGCCAAAACAGCCTGCATGATTATACCATAGTTGGCTTTGAAATAATAACAGGTATTGAAGACTTGTAATACTTTTTTTCACTTATGGAAGTGGAGGAAGGAGTTCTGAGCAGCATGTAAGGTTGCTGGAGTAGAAGATTTGTTTTGCCGAATCCTTTCTACCTCATTTTGCTCCTCAGGGCTTTGAACTGTGATTAGATCTGTATCTCTAGCAGTTAGTTATTCAGGGCAGAACTGTTTCTTGAAGCTCCTACAAAGTTGGAAACAGGGGAGTGGGGTATCTCTAGTGCTCTGTGTGTGCAAACCCACAGCACAGTCTCAAACACAAAAACAGGCTTATTACCTATCACATGCAAAATATGTTTACATTGATATGTTGAAATCACTACTACAAAAGGCCTCAAGGGCTCCTTGTCCCCTTTGTGTGCATGTGTTACTCCCGCTGTTGATGATGGGAATTAGCTATACACATGAGGAGGAGGATATACCCACTGGACTAAGCTCAGACAGCAGGGAATATGAAATTCTCCAGCTATTAGGCGGTGAGAACAGCACAGTTTAAACATCACTCCCACTTGGCTTGTCACCTCTGCATTTTGTGATATTTTTGCTAAGGAAAGGGTAGTGGAAGTAGCAGCTGGCAAACGTGATGGTAGCACAGTGCTACCTTGATGGAAATTGCAGCTCAGAGCTGCAGATCAAGCGTGGCACAGAATTCTGAATGATGAATGTGAGCTGTTTTTCTGGAAAAAGAACCTGGTAAAAGCTGACTGTCACTTGCAGAATTAATAAATTGTTGTCCAGAGAGGATTGCTATTATTTGTGTTAATTAAAATATATTTTCAAACTTGTTTCTTTCAGTTGTTATGCCAGATTTCATCTCGAGATGTAAAGTTCTTTGAACTACAGCGATTTATTGTTCCTCTTCCAGTACTATTTGGATAGCTGATACCTTCAGTCACATAAGTGGCATTTATATACATCAGATATGTCTGGACATAAACAGTGTTGGACTTGACATACTCAGGTTTTTCTGCTGTATAAATAATTGCATTAGGGGTGGGAAGGAATAATAGTGTGACATAACACAAGGGTCTGAGAATGGTTTAGCTTATAAATGTTTGATCTTTGGTTTTCTGGGCTTTTTTTTTTTTCCCTCCTTCATTTTCTGAATCTTCTTTGCTAATCCTGGGTTGAAGCTCTCAGGCGTGGGGCACTCCAGAATGTTTAGAGCTCCTACACATTTCCAAATTGAGAATTGTGAGAGTGTCATCTTTGCAAGAGAAAAGCTCCCTCCTGTGGAAGAGAGGAACCTCTGCTGTGACAGAGCAACGACAAGGGCATGATGCTGTGATTTTAAATTAGGAGGAAAAAGGGTCACAAGCACAATAGGGGGTTACAAATACTGGGATTGAAGCCCCTGCTTCCTCTTATTCTTTTTCCTGAAGTAAATTTTTCACATTTTTATGACTTCTTTCTAAAAATTTATCTCATTTATAACTGTTGGCTGTGTGTAAGCAAAATTGGATAGTTTAAATAATATAACATGGCCAAAGTGGAATCTTCAGTGTTAAAAGGGGTCTAAAGCAGCTGACATTTATACAGATTTTGCTTTCTGTAGCTCTTTGATGAAAAACCTCAGTATTTTGGTCACTTCTGTGAATTCCAGCTTGTAGAACCTAAGTTACATTTTTTAAAATTATTTTTATTTTTCCCTTCTTTAAGTTTGATATTCTGTTCTGAAGATCTGTGTCAAAACGATTTTGAATCTTGCTGTGATTGGTGGTCCTTGGCAAAAGGCTCTGCTGAGCTCCAAGCCCTGTCTGACTTGGAAAATACAACTGCACAGAAAGCATAAAGATGAAATTGTGATGGAGGAGCTGCAACTAGAACTCAATATCAAATTCCTGCTAGAAACAGTATTTTTACCTTTGAGCTGAATATGATTCATGCTTGTGATCTGAAGGTGGAAGGCTCTAGCTCATTAGCACATTAGCAAAACCTTGAGGCATTTACTTCCATAAATGCTAATGTTATTCCCCTGAGAATGAAGCACTCGGGGGGGGGAGGGAGGGAGTCAGATCTTTAGCATTACAGTGGAGTTTTAATTTTCCAACTCGAATTCATTGCCAGATAGAGAGGACTGAGACAGCACAGAGTGCACTGACCCGCTGCAGAAAACTGCTGCACTGAGATTGGGTATTGGGATCCTGTTCACTGGCAAAATGAGAAATTGCCATCCTGTTCAGAGCTGCCTGAGTTCTAGCTCGTGGCACACAGCAGCAGGGACAATACTTTGGTTACAGAACTGTGTGATTTGACGGTGGTATGTGATGGTGAAGTGAGATTTGGTTCTGTCTTTAGAAATGTTATGGCGGTGTATCTGCTTATTTCAATACGGTTTGGAGTTATCTTGGAAGTGGGGAATTGTTACACTATTAAGGAAGCAGTATCCTCATTTATAAGAACTGTCAAAGTTCTATACTTTGGGAGAACAGTCCTTATGATCGTGCATGTCAAGAAATGCAAGCTCCTGGACTTGTGGGGAAGCAGAAATCCCCAGGAGGCTGCATGAAATGAAGGCTCGAGTCAGGGTCATGAGGGATACTGGCAGAAATGCCCTATTAGTGAGGTTCAGTGCCGTGGGAGCTCCCTGGATCTCCTTCTGGACCACAGAGCACTTGCTGGCTGCTGCTCTTCAGGTGCCAGTTTGGATTAAAAGAAACTCATCCACAGCAAAGGGAAGTCCCTTTTGCATATCAGCACTTGCGCCGGGTTCTATGAGACTGCAGTGTGTTTGCGTGGGAGGAGAAGTGGCCTGTGCAGTTACAAATGGGATGGGGAGGCTTTTTCATGTGGCTTACAGCTCCTGGGATTTTAAAGTTCCTTCATGGCACGTATGAGTCACCATCCCTGGAGGGATTTAAAAGACGCGTGGATGTGGCACTTGGGGACGCGGTTGAGTGGTGCACTTGGCAGTGCTGAGTCAATGGTTGGACTCGATCTTAAAGGTCTTTTCCAACCTAAATGATTCTACAAGTCTGTATTTCCTCTTAGTAGCTCCATCTAGTGATTGCCTGGAGTATTTCTGATTGCTCCTTTTTTTTTTAATTCTGGCAGTTTTTGTCTGGTTTCTTAGGAAATTGAAGCTTTTGTTGAGCACACTTTGTCTTGTTCTTCTCCTTTCTCTTCACCCCTCCACAACCACTGTTAAATGTTTTTCACGAAAATCAAAAGAAAGGCTGACTTGATTTGAGTTTTATGAAATTGCATATCTGAACAGAGTACAGTGAATGAAATTAGTTTCCATAATGACAGAGGAAGTGCATCATGACTTGAACAGTAATATTAAAACACCAGGGAATCCACAGGAGATGGACAGGAAATTAACCTCCGTAAGTTCCACGGTTCATTGTGATGTACTACCAGGAACAAAAGTAAATTAAAATTTTACTATGTTTTTAGTATTCACATGGCAGTGATTTCTGTGAAGCAATTGCTGGAAGAACATTGCTTCGAACCCCTGAGTCCTCCACAGTTAATTTTCTTTTACTGGAGCTGTGGGAATTGAAATGATGATAAAAATACAGAGAAAACTTACAAGAGCTCAGCATTTACTCTTGACTGTGATGACTAATAATTTGTACCTGCTCACTTTAAATGAAGCCTTGTTTGAAAATTTGTAGACCATGGATGAAACAGAATTGCAGAGGGATGTTCTGGTGCTTTTGCAGTAATTTAAAGCACTGTTTTGGATTACCTGATGAGGATTGCACTAAAGCCTTGTCTTCCTCCAGGAATTCTGCATCAAAGGGGTTACACAGGAGGTAATTCAAAGCTGTTCTGAGATATGATAGTCAGCATACTTTTTTCACAGCATCCTAAAGACCATTATATCATTTAATTTTTCATTGCTATGAGTTTTTAATAAAAACCTAGAAGGTAAGAAAGAGATGAACTAAAACTGATTCCACATCTTTTTCTCCTCAATTGAAGTTCTCTGGTATAAAAGAAAATATAAAAGCCTGAATCTTGTTCAGCAATGAATCCTGCTTGGCTGAGCTGTGCCAGTGTCTACGGAGGGTACTTCCTAGTGTCCCGTGAGTGGTGATGCTCCACAGGATATGGATGTGCTCAGCTGGTATGCCCTCTGTGTAGGAGGCTTAAGGGCTTCCTTGCTTATTCCATACTATGGAATATAGTGCTGCTTCTCCCACCCTCTTAGATTATTGCATTAAGAGTTATTGAATGACTGGAGGCCTTAGAAATTCTGTAAATAGCTTCTCACTGCAGAGCCTTCAGGGCAAATGAGTAATAGACTGAACAGCAGCGCATGTGGAGAGAAGAGAAAACCTTTTCTGTCTCTCCATCACAGATGAAAGATAAGAGAGAGGACACTGGGGGATGGTAGGTAAGCAATGACAGGATTCACTAGCAACCGCTGACTGCCTGGAGAATGTTCTAGTGAAAGATGAGAGGTTTGAGATTAGTATGAAATCTGTGGAAAGTTACTGACACTGAGCTTAGTGAGCCAGAAGCTTGAAGCTACTTACCAATAAAAACCACGGGAAGTTCTGTAGGAGATTTTTAAGGTTAGGAGCAGTCTTTCTAGCAGGACCAAGAAGAAGTATTAAAGGTGACTGAGATGGAGACTACCAGAAGAGATTTTTTGGGGGAGTTCTCTGGCACTGTTATATTTTGATATGAAGGCTCCTAGTGAGTGTTTCCCACACTGCCTGTGGGCCAAAACCTCAACATCTTTGAATGCACCAATATTTTCCTGTCTCTGTCTTATACCATGACTCCAAGCTCATGCCCCTCCAACGTTTTCCCTTTAGATATTTGGATAGGAGCTGGTGTCTCAAATAATGTGTGATCCCTCACGGATTTGTAGAATAGAGTGTATGGAAAAAATCATGCACTTAGCTGTCCTAGTTCTCCGAGAATAAAGGCTATAGGAGGACTCTAAAGTGGCTAATAATCTTGTGCTGTTTGCATCAAATCTCAGTTCTGGAGCTAAGTATATGGCAGCATTCCTTCTTTGCTTCCTTATTTATGCTTGAGGGCTACTGCTGCTGGCATTGCAGGGCTGAAGAAGAAAGAAGCAAGAATTGATAAAGTTTTTTATTAAAATAAAAAACCTGCAAGAAATTTTTCAGCTCTGTAAGCTCATTATGTTTTAGGAGCAGCTAAACAAGACAACACCAACCATCTGGATGATAGAAAATATAAATATAAAGCAAAAATATTGTGGTCCTGAGAGAGCCAGAGCTAAGATTAGTGTGTGTGGGAAAAGAATCGCATGATTGTTCCTTGTGGCTGAAGGCAGCCACGAGAGTGTGTGTGTGGAATGTGTGCAGATAAGTAACACCTGACCTGGCTGGATAGCTCAGAACCTTATTCTGTATATAAATGGAGTAATAAAGTTTCAAGAGAGTTCTGCCTGGACAAAGTCTGTCTCCAGTGGATTCATTCACCAAAAAGGGTGCTGAGTGAGGGACCTTCGCCGCATTATGTAATTGATTCTCTACCTGTTTGCAAGCACAAAATGTTTTTTTCTTGATCCCTGGAAAAAAATAAATATTTTGTCTATGGTAGGGCAAATGATCTGTAGAGGAAATCTTTTTCACTGTATTTAAAATAAACAACCTCCCTCTAAGTATTTCCTCAGTGAGATATACTTAATTTGTATTAAAATGGTTAGGTGTAAGTTCTTACAGTTCTGTTTTAAGCAAGGGCAGTTCATTCACAATTTAGCATATTAAGGCAAATTTTTCTCTCCTATTAACTCCATATGTTTGGGTGGAAGTGCAGGAGTGTATTTGGACTGCATTTGGAGTGCATTTGGACTTTTACTTTCTTAGCCATCCACCTCGAGGATAGCAAAGTTCAGTTCAAGCACTGTGCATTTGAAAATGGAGTGATTAGGACATTTATATCTGGCTATTGCCTTGTTCAGATAAACAAAATGTTAAAAACCTCTTAAACAGTGTAGATGCATGAAACCTTTTTGTTTGTTTGTTTCTGTTTTAATGCTTTCAAAGCTGTGGAGTTCAGTCACATATTTTCCACAGAGAATAGGTATGACTTCAGTTTTATTTTCATACCCTGGTACTTCTTGCATTTATTCAGCTTACCTGTAGATGTCTCAGAAGCCAGAACTAAAAATTATATAGTTAATTAAAAAAAAAACCAAAACAAAAAAACAACCCAAGCCAGCAAACAAACAAAAAAAGCACACCAACTTTGGACTATATATTCTATACATAGAATTGGCCACAGTTTGTTCTCCACAATAAGTCTGAAGTGTGGAAGTACCTTAGGTGAATCTGTTGGCATAGTAACTTAGAGTGTGCCATCCATCACAGTCAGAAAAGACTGTATGTTGTGATATTGCACATTGCTGCCACTTCTCTGCAGACCTTCTGTGGTTCACATTAAACTCATAAAGATTCAGTTCAAGCTTCTGAGAACATTTAGTCCCTGTAGCACATACGCTGTAGCTTAATGTAGATATTACTGACGGTGTTGTCACAGTCACTCCTATAACAGCAGGAAGCTCCTGACCTTGTCTTTACCATGCTGAGAATGAGCAGAAGGTCCAGGTTACCTCCAGCACAGTCAAATGGTTCTTGTCTTCATCATTATCAACTGAGAATTCAGTATTGCTTCTCTCAGGATTGTTCAAAGGCTGCAGAAGTTACTGGATTGAATACCAGGCTGTTCCTTGGTACTTGGGATAAAGGGATTAGAAGTGTCTATTCTCTGGTAGAGGAAAACAAAGATGTTACAGATGGTATACGAAGCATGTGTATATGGATGGCAGCAGTGAGGCTCAAGTTTGAATGAGGGAAAACAGAATATCAAAGCCATACACTTGGTCAATGCAGATGTGCTGCTATGAGTTATTTTGTTAAATTTAATATTTTTGGCATCAAAATTGAAGAAAAAGTTGTCATTGCTTTTGAGCCTTGTCTCCAATGAAGATCTGTTTGTATCTTTGTACTTATACCTGAATTGTTCAACTCACTGCAGGTCAAAAGATTATAAACTCCAATGATTGCAGTGGGAGAACTCACAAAACCCTATGGTAGAGACAGAGAAAAAAGGCAGAGAGGACTGGTTTGGTTCTTCCTGGGTTGATGCAGCCTTGTGTTCCTAAGGCTGAAAGCCAAGGCTCACAGGGATTTGAAGTCTTAAAAGCTGGTGTCAGGAAGAGGAGGAAAGGAAGCAGTCCAAGGAATGCTGGTGAAAGCTGCCAAGCGTGCAGCAGGGAAGGCCTGTAGGCAGGAGTGCCTGCCTCTCCTAGCCAAAGATCTGGACTAGTTCCACTAAGGGGACTTTCCAATCATTGCTTTGAGGACCTAAGGGAAAACATGAATGTTGTAAACTCATTATACTGCTTCTTTGTGCTTCAGGGTTGACATAGATATTAAGGCAATGTTCAATGCTTTGAATTTTGAAAGTCACAGCTCTTGTTTCACATCTCAGAAAGAAGTTAGCATTTACAACGTGCCACACCCTTATTTCATCAAAGCTTTGCATGGAGACTTTAGAGGAATAGGATGCATAACCCACACGTCAAAATTTTACAAAGCAAGTTAGGGAGATGCTCTTAACCAAGTGAGAAAGAACCTCTGCTGGCATGCGAAAGCCTTGTATTACAAAACTTACCTCTTCATTGTACAGAAGTTCTGCTCACATCTTATATACAAAGAATGTTATAAATGAGGTTTTCTGGAACTCTACTAGTCTGGAATCATTGAGGGTCACTGCACCTGCAAGCCAATGGACAGAGCCTCAGCTGAAGCCAGTGAAACCTCCCTACCATGTGTTAGTAGGGCATGGAGACTCGAGCAGTAATATCTCTTTCTCATAAACAGTCAGATGGTAGGAAATACCAAAGCCTGTAGTAGCTGCTCTAAACCTTGTGCAAACTCTAATGATCTCATACAAGCCCTATGCAGGATTACAACTGTAACAACCATGACTAATAACTTGCTCTCAAATTCTGTTAGTCAGCATTCTGAAAGTGCTAACTTGCTACCTCTAAACATAGATGAAAAAGTGACAACAAGATTTGGAATATTTGTTTCAATTTTTTCTTATGAAAATGACAGCTGGACACTTCATGAGAAAAAAATCATGAAGTCTGTCAGGTATAAAACCTCCAGCTATGAGTGTTCAGTGGTTTCAGCTGGATTGACACATTGTCAGCACTTTCTGACATATATATTTAAGCTTAGTGTATTGTGTCCTGAATTTTGGAGTTTTGTGCAGAAATGGAAGTATTAATTAGAAAAAGCTGTGTAAAGAACAAACTTGTCTGGATATTAAATGCTGATGATTGAATAATGCATCAAACTGTCACAGCAACAGTTTTTTAGTGACTCAAGCTTTATGAATATTTAACAGAGTTGTCCTGGATGAAAGAAATCCAAAACATTACTTTCCAGGGAACTCCTAAAGTCTTGGGTCTCCTTTACTAGGAGCAAATGTTTGCTTTGTTAGCAAAGCCCTTGATGAGCAAGGGGACATTGATGGGATTATTTTGCTTTACGTGTGTGGAATATCAGCACTGGGGGTGTGGATGTGAACAATCTTCTGTTTAAGAGTAATGCAAATCACATTTCTGTATGCTTAAACCTCATCTAGGGGAGAGTGATATGACAGCTGATAAATTCCTGATACACCTTCCCTGAATCTGCCATTAACCAGTCCTCATCCGTTCTCACTGCCATTGTCTGTAATGGGGGTGCTGCAATCCTGGGCAGTGATATTCAGCCTCAGGACATGGACCCTGCAAGACACAGTTTCTCTTGCTGTTCTCTCCTTCCTTTTAAAAGCAACTCACCATCTGCAGACTCTTTCTTGACCACCCTCTGAGCTGAATTGCTACAGGACTTGCCGGGATGTGAGAAAAGTGATCCCTATTTGCCATTAATATGGGAATGAGCATTTGCCTTGGGAAGGGCGTGCTTCCAGCTAACTGAGAATAACAGTCCGACTGTGCCAGGATAGGCTGGACTTATTTATTGTAGCATTTCTTAAATGCTGGAGAGCTAGAACAGGCCAAGGATTTCATGGAAACTGAGCTCAAAGTAAAGGTCCATCTTAAATGTTTTGATTTTACTGGGACAGAAGTTTGTCTGCTAGCTATGTATGATATGTATTTCTTGCCAATGTGCTTTTCCATTCATATGGACAAACAAAATAAACCAAAATATGCCAATTGTTGCAGAGTAAAATCACTTTTCTAGCAGTGCAGAGATAGAACTGATTGACAACTGGAAGTCTGGAATCATTAAAGCACTTTATCTGGAAACTTCTGCTAAAGTGCTGGCAATAGCACTTCTGTCTGAAGTGCAGATTTCATTTCAATTTTTTCAGTTTTTTCATTTTGAAGAATTCTTCCTAAGAAGAGTCTAGGAAAGAAGTTAATGCAGAAGATTATTTCTAGAATTTAATTTCAATAAAATTTGCCTATGTAATGTTGCCTTGGAGTGGAGATGCAGCTGGATAGCTCACCATTCCAGTGGGGTATTCCATCAGCACTACTGTCAGGCTCCTTTGTAGAAACCTGCCACCAGTCAAGCTTTTCGATTCAATGGAATAAAATATTTCTTTGCTTTTTTGCTTTTGCCCTAAATCTCTGCTTTCCACACTATGTTAGTACAACGAGCTGCATGTTAATAAACTCTATTGAGTGTTATTGCATTAATTAGAAATAGGAGCTTTGGGTGAACAACCGGAGGTACTTTGAACTGGATTCTTAGAAAGCACTGGCTACGTAATCGCTGCTGTTTGACTCTCTAAAGCCACTGACTTTTTTAATACAGTATTTTCATCTCATTTAGGTGGTCATAGTAGAGAAGAAATTGTTTAAGTCCTTTATTACAAAGATCAAAAGTCATGGTTACCATTTACATACACAATTTACAAATTATTCACAAAGGGAAAAACAGATATGCAAGAACTGGCGGACAGCTTACTTCAACCCAAGCTGGGGGAGGGACAAGTGTAGTTGTTTTCTTACTTTACTTTCTTTACTGAAAGAAAACATACATTTGTTTTGTGTTGCCTGTTTGTGTTAAACACTGATCTAGTGTTTATGTAGCACCTTTAGTTATAACCATGCAAACGCTTACATGCTTATCTTTATTTGAAAGAGTGCAGTGCATGTGTAAATTGTGCACTGGGATCTGCACCCTTCACACTGCTGGGTGTTTGTTGGTCAGAAATCTTGTCAATTTTGGTGTGGTCAGGCTTGAAAATGTGAATTTGTAGGATTTTACTGATTTGAGCAATGTGTCATTAAAACGAAAACTGAGTTTACCATCAGAACTTAAAGAACTAAACTAGGTATGGCTTCTGTATCTCTCAAGAATATTATATGATCTTAAGATAGATCTTAGCCATGTTGTTAGATGTCTTTGATACCACAATTGATTTATTGCTTTTCCTTCATCACATCTTTAAACCATTTCCTAAAGCTATTTCAGAGGCTGGGAAACTTAACAACAAAGAATCTATTTTGAGAGATTTGGTAAATTAGCAAACTTCACAGAATATCTTACAGCACTTAACAAAAGGGAGAATGAGTTTCCAAATTCCTTGGTGTGAAAGCACAATACCAACAGTGCATTAGCTGCCATTTAGCTAAACCTACAAGTATCCATATTTTGAATTTTTTGCTGTCCACTGGGATGACATGTACAACAAAATTCTTGAAGGAACACACCGATTTAGGAGCAAACACAAATGTAAATACAGAAATCACCAATGTGATGTTGATCCAAATCCTAAGCAATAAAGCAAAACACTTCACAAAAGTTGTTACATCTATGGGGAATAATCCAAATACTTACAACAGTATTATGGTGGTATGACTTTCTACCCAGATATCAGATATTCTTTACCATAAACTTTTCAGTATTCTCAGGGTGACAGATAAAGAATGTTGCAGATGCCATGGTAAACTTAAAACACAGTAATAGGCAAATATTTTAGTGGCACCACCTGTATATACAATGTAGTTGTTGGAACCTTATGGACAAAGCAACCTTTCAGTATGCCTTTGTTAAGGCTTCTTGCTGGTTTAAAAAGGTAGATTTTTCTTTAGGGAGATTGTCCAGCAGTATTGGTTTCCCATCTCTTCAGTGGAAGGTCTCTTTGTTGATCCACATGAGGCTGCGTGTTTCGTTTGGTTTGCATTCATACTCAATGCTGCCAAAGCTGTTCCCCCACTGGCAATGATCCCGTTTGTGGTAGTTGTAGAATTTGACTTGCCAGACTGTTTCAAAAACACCAATGTCATTGAACTGCAAGGAAGAGGGAATATTAGTGTTAGTGAGATGATTCTTTTCTTGGTTTCTCTCTCTTAAGGAGAAACAACACTTGTGAAACAGAATATAAAACAGCTGATATAGGGGTTATTGTTCCTCAAATCAATAAATCAAAGATCTGTAAAGCCTGCTTTAGAAATCAGAAAGTCTTTTATGCTTAGGTATACATAAAACATGAAGGATCAGATTCTGCATGTACTGTCCTCTTGCACTTACATCTGTGCAAGGCAAGGGAGTAAAAATATTCCAGTTCTCATATAGATAAATGTTACTAACAGCAGAAAACAGCGCTATAACCTTTCTTAAAATGGCACAGCAGTAATTGGCCCAATGACCTCAAAGTGGCTTGTATATTCTGTAGATCATGTACCAGTGATCTGCAGTGACACAGACCACCCACCACTTTACCTTTATACCATACCTAGAGGCTGCAGTTAGGACTGGGAAGATTCCTTCTTTCGCTCCTTCTGAAACCTTTGATACCTTTGTACTTTGGAGCCTTGTGTTTGCAGTGCCTTGACTGAAATGTGCTGCGATTGCACCACTTACTCCTTCCCTATGAGTCTATTCCATGTTTTATGTGACACTTAGGTAAGAGAAGCTCTTTGTGCATTTCTATAACTGCTGGTTGGACTGTGATAGTGCAGCTGAGTAAGAGAAGATAGGAAGGAGATAACTAGTGTGCTTAGCATGTGAGTGTCTAATACAGTGAAGAAGTAGTGAGATGACTGCAAGTTGTCTGACTGTTCTTGCAGCTTCGAAGTGAATGAGACTATGCCTACAGCAAGTTCTGTAAAATAAAGGGTGCTTTTTTCTTTAAACCACTGCTAGACACCTGTACAACATCACAAAAACCTCAGTGAGGCCTTGAAGGATAGATTATGATTTCAGTTTTAATGGTGATGGAAAATTTGAGTTCCTATGCCTCGAGACGCTGCAGAGAATCTGAAGTGGGGGTGGGAAGCCTGTATGTGTGTATTGCTCTTGGTCCCAGTGGGATGGCTTGTGGATAGTGTTCTGTTGTTAGATTATAGTAGATGGTGAATTCACTGCTACTGAACAGCACTGTTCTTTACATTTTTTCCCTTTAAATATTTCCATCACTCACTTTAATGACAGCTTCTTCACTTGACTGTTTTCCATTCCCATCATGTGCCTGAGAGCTGACCTTTTATCATCTGCCTGCTACAATCACACTTGCAAAGTCAATATGAAAGCCCTTTCACACAGGGACTCTTCCTGAGTTCCAAGAAAAACCTGCTGTATCCAGTTCTCTCAAAAGGACAAATTTGGTTTGTTTCCTTTCTCTAATTCAAGATGTAGTTTGTAAGCTGCTGCTGCTGTGTAATGGACATTGCTTTAAATCTTCCCTCAGCCTACTGT
Organism: Chiroxiphia lanceolata; assembly: GCF_009829145.1. NCBI lineage: Eukaryota > Metazoa > Chordata > Aves > Passeriformes > Pipridae > Chiroxiphia > Chiroxiphia lanceolata. The sequence goes on from NC_045639.1 coordinate 12,723,381, forward strand.
GGTAAGATAAATTTAGCCTTGACAACAGCAGGAATTGCTGTGTGGTGTAAGTGAAAGGTTTTATTTGGCACTAGTTCCAAAAATTACCTTAAAGAGTAACTGAAATATTTCTGCCACTTCCTCTGACAAAGAGAGAATCAGATGTACAACCTATTTTATCTCTCCCATCAACTAAAACCCTAAGTAAGGACTTTTTTTCATTGATCATCTTTGATAGTCCCGATGCACTCATAATGCAAGATAGTAAAGGTTAAGCACATTGGCTATTACTATGCACACACTCAGTGTGGAAACTGAAGAAAAAAAGGCATTTCTAATAACATTTGTAGAAGGTGATACAACACAAGAGCAGTATTAATTTCATTAATGTATGGAGGATCTGAATTTCAACAAGACAGAGGAAGAAAACAAATTCCATCTTCCTTCAATGACCCAATTTGTTGAGCTACCATGAGTAGTTTGACTGCTGTGGATTTCCAGGAGAAGGAAAGAATTAATTCCAAAGCTTTTCTTCTACCATGTGCCTCCTACCAGCCCAGTATTTAGCAGATACAGAAGCTCTGTAGTATGATGAACGTTCTTCATCATCAGAGCTCCTCTGAATTCCTGTGGTCCTGCAGCTGAATCCTGGCTACTCCACTGGGCCTGTATATCCTTCCCCAGGGAGGAGGGATGGCCTCACTCTTCACAGGTCAGACCTAGAAGTGTAGCTCCCTGTCTGCTCTTCTCTGTCATCCAGTGCTATAGGTTTGAATAGTTATTTAATCACTCCCTTGGCATTTGCCTGCTGGGATGATTTGATGGCTAAATAGGGGGATAGAGGTCTGGTTTCTTTATTCAATCTCAGTCTGATTAAGACTAAAATGAGGCCCAAAGAGAGGTTTCTGATTTAGTTTACACCATCTGCCAGAGAGTTTAGCAGTTACTGGATAATGTGCATACTTGAGCACTCAGGTAACAGAAACAATTCCGAATCAGGATTGTTGTTTTCAATGTATAAACTCTGGCTGTCACAGATCAGATATCTACTAGCTAGTTAAAGCAGGAACAGAAAGAATTATTTGTTTAAAGTTTTAAAGCGAAAGGGAAATATATTCTTATGGATCTCTATGGACCTTCAATCATTCAGACACTAGATTGCCAATATCAGACCATATTTTGACTACAGGACAGACTTCATAATCTATTTCTAATGTGAATTCAGTTTTTTTGCCTTAAATAATGTCCTTACCTCCCTATGATGCATCAGGATCCTGTCTGCTCTAGAAAAGGAAGTAAAGGCAGAAGTTCCTCATAGTTGAAGGAAACAGGAATATTTAAAGCTGTTTACAACAAGCCCAGTTTTGAAGATTCAGGAAGTAAGCATTCAAAGCAGTTTTCAGACTGGGGTATCTGAGGTTGGTTCCCTAAATCTGTTACGGCTCTGCTTGGCTAAGCAGCTAAATGATGAGTTAAACATGTAAATCCCTGTTGAGTTGCCTTTATTTAATACTTAGAAGTATCAATTGTGGACATCTAAGTCTGTACTGAGGAACCTATCTATCAAGATCAGATCCTACAAGGGATTGAGAACCTGCTTAATGCTTGAAAATCCTATTAACTTCATGGTCAATATCCCAGGATTTGATCTGTAAAAACAACTCTTTGGGCAAATATTGTGGCTACTCATTGTTATTCTTCAACAAACCATCTGAGAGCTTGTATCTGAAAATCAGACCCTCCTTACGTTTCAGTTGTGATTGGACTCAGTTTTCTCCATAAGAAAAGTTAAACTTCCAGATTTTCAGAGTTCACATCAGTGCTGCACTTAAGGATAAAGGTGACTATCAAAATAGGGATACCTTAGTCAAAGCAGATGGTTTTTTGGGAATGTTGCCCTTCCACCTCCTGATATAAAGACACTAGGAAATATAACTGCAATGCTCAACAATGACATCCAGCAGCCCTTTTAAACTTGTTGTGAAGTAATACCACGTGTTTGGTTTTCTTGGGTGTTAAAAAGAAGTGGCTGTGTAGAAAAGTGATTAATGTGTACAGATACTTTAAGGTAGTCTTTTAACCTAAGACTATGAAGTAGTAACTGTTAATGTGATGTGGGTCTCCAAAATTTAGCTAGGCACACTGTAATTATTAGAAACACCAAACAGAGATGTTACAGTTCTTATTCAGAAGGGGATTTCTATGCTAAGTTATGGTTCCAGAAAAGTGGTGGTCTTGGCAAGGTCCTAAACTTATGTAAGTGGGAACAGACCCTTAAGAGAGCTTCAGGTGAAGATGGTTTACTGCCCTGATTACCCTTTTTGGTACAGAAGACATGAAATAAACAGTAGAAATCCCTCAAAACTGTAATCAGGAGAGGGAAAAAAACAAACCACCAAACCAAAACAAATCTCCCTCTGCATGCTGAGCATACCACACAAAGAGTACTGTGGAAATCTGCCTGCTGCTCTTCCTGTCCTCTGTCAGCTCTGCTGCCTTATGGGCTGGAGCCTTTGTCATCTCACTTTGGGGCCATGGAGCCTCTCTTTAAGATTGGGGTGAGGAGCCACTTGAATAAGAACTTAGGTTTGTGGATGCAGATAATGGAAGCACATGGGAAAAGGGAGAAGACGGCCTTTGTCTTCTCCCTTGTGGGGGCTTGTTCTCACACATTTTCAGTCTCTGGCAGGTCCTAAGGCATCCTGCAGATGACAGGTGGAAGGGGAGAATAGTCACCCCTTGTGCTTGGGGCATGCTCTGCATCAAAATAAATGGTAGTGCTGGCAGGAAGAGGGGTCCCTGTATGCCAAGGAATTGGATTTCTAGCCAGGGAACTTGGTGGGAGTTGGTTAAGTCCTTCAGAAGAGGTGAGAGGTTCAGCTCATAATTCTTTCTGCCGCAGGACCCCAAAGGGCTTTGCAGGTCTCTAGAAAATCCCCTGCTCCTCCCTGGCCCTTCCTGCTCTCTGGGGAGAGAAGGAAGCAGGACTACATTCTGGTCAGCAGCCTGACTGACACAAAGCAAGAGGAGGCTGCAGCTGCGATCAGACTTTGCCCTGGAATATTTCACCTCCACACTCTCTCTGGGAGTCAACCCCCTGCTGCCCTCCATTGCCCTCCCATGCCAGGCTGGGAGGTGTACATACCTCCATGTTGACCTGGATGGGCTGTCTCTCCCCACTCTTGGTGTGGGGCACCCCTTCTGTGTCGTAGATTCCTGTGTAAGAGGCCACTTGTGCATCCCGCGATGTCTCCTCCAGGGGGACATTGACACCCCCGATGCCCATCGTCCTGCAAAGAGACAGGATCCAGCCTTTCAGCCCTGTATGTCCCCTTCCCTGGCAGCTTGGAGCCAGCACGTGGGCTTGCAGCCTGGCAGCCTCTGTGCTGGGGGATGCTTCAGGGATTTTTAGCAGACCTGCATGTGCTGCTGACTCACTGGGGCTCTTGAAAAATGTCTGGGCTCTGTAGGCACACAGGGAAGGAGTAGCAAGGAAAGGCAGGAGGGATCTGATTTCCAGTAGCTGGGGAGAGGTCAGTCGAATCTCTTCCGCAGGGCTGCCCCTCCACCCAGAGCTGGTTCCCCATCTGGTCCCAGTCCCTGCTTTGCCACGCTGCAGCGAGGCTTGGGCATGCTGCAGGGACTTCTTCCTCCAGGAAAAACCGCGGGGAAGGAGGGAGAAAAGGAACTGGACTCGAAAAAATCTCCGGGAGAAGGTGGGGAGAGAGGGGGAAGGAAGCGACTCCAAAACGCAGCCTCCCTCCCTCCCTCCCTCCTTCCCGAGCCAGCCATGCAAACATCGGGAACAGCTGGCCGGGAACACAGAAACGGGGCCACCAAGGCAAAAAGGGCGGGGAGGCAGAAATCACGGCAATCCCGCGCTGTCAGCCTGCCAGGAAAAAACATTAAACCTCTAAAAATAAAGGGGAGGAGAGGGAGGGCAGGACAGGGCAGGGCAGGGTCGGGGGAGCCGCCCCGGGCAGGGCGGCCGCACTTACGTGGCCTGGACGGTGCCGGGCCGGAGGGACACCTCGATCTTGTACTTGGCCCCGGTCAGCAGCTTGATGGTGCGGTTCTGGCCGAAGCGCTGCCCGTCCACCTTGAAGTACACGGCCCCGTCGTTGGGCTGGATTTTGAGGGAGACGCTGATTTTCACGAGGCCGGGGATGTCGCCCATCGCTTGCGGCCGGAGGGGGGGCTGCGGGCTCTGCGCGCGTCTCGCCCCCTCCGCGGAAAAGGCGGCTTGGACGGGAGCGAAGGAGAGGAAGAGGAGGAGGGAGGAGGAAGAGGAGGGGCTGCCGGATCCCAGCCAGCCCAGCCCTTCCCAAAAGCAGCGGATGAGATACTAGATTTATTTTTTTTTTTTTTTCTCTCCCACTAATCGCGGCGCAGCATCTGGGCGGTGGATGCCCTCACCACCCCCCCACCCCACCCCTCCCCGCCCCGTCCCATATCCCGGTTTGGGGGACATTTACAGCTGCTCGGATTGCAGGCGGTTTCCAGGGAGTTAATCCGGCCCCGATTACTGCAGCCTTAATCCCGCGGTTGGTCGCGGAGGAAACGCGAGGGGCCCGTTCAGCACCACGGGCGCGGACAGCGGCGCGGGCGGGGAGAGCCCCGAGCGCTCCTCCGGCCGAAGGGAGCCCCCAAATCATCCCGCAGATCCCCTCATCCGGATGAACCCCCTCCCGAAATCAACCAGGGAAACGCGTTCCGAGGGCTGATCGAGCCCTCTGGGCTGACAGAGCCCTGCTGAAGCATCTGCGCAGCGATACGCGGGAGCCGGAGCTGCCCGAGAGAGAGGGGAGGGCGGAGAGCAAAGACGTGGTTCTGTAGTTCTATGGCTCTTCTCTCTCCCTGTGCGGCAAAAGGGTTTTGTTGAGTCACCATGCCTGGACTAAGGGTCACTTTCTTGACTGTCAGAGTCACCATGCCCCGGACTGAGGGTCAGTGTCTTGCTGCCTCAACATCAGCAGGTCAGGGCTTCTGCTGGGATTTTTTTAATCACTTAATTTGCAATCTTCTTATTCAAATGAGGAGGGGGAAAAAAAATCCCACTGTAATTACAGTATCAGATGAGAATCTCATATCTTTAATGCTAGTCTTTACCTATAGCTGGTACCATTTGTTCAAGGACAAAGATCTCTGCAACTGAAAGTTGTGCAATAATTCAACTCTCTGTCTGTCTCATTCCCATCCAACAGTTAGAGATTTCTTTTAACCCAGGAGCACGTGTGTGCATCTTTCCCATTTTTGCCTTTGTTCTTGTTTGCTGTTAAAACTACAGCATCCTTATGGCTGCCATAATGTCCAAGCAAAAAATATATCCGTGGCCCAAGTCCCGTGCCAGAGTTAATTATTTTGTTAGGAGAATTTCACAGCTACATGTTGCACTGTACCTGATGTATTTGCTTTTCTAAGGCTAGGATGTACACATGGTGGTGAAATGCATTGCTAAGCCAAATGGAAGATATAGTATTGCCCAGCTGCATTCCCTTGTGCATGTAAGTTACTTAGTGAATTAATTTTCTTATGAACACTAAGTAAAATAATACATTCTGCTGAAAGCCTCTGAAAAAAAAAAAATCCTACTGTGTTTGCCTTACTTAGGTATCCAGCTAAACATAGGCTTCATAATGTGTTCAGCCAGACAGGTTTCTGCAAAGATAGGGGCAGGACATGATCTCTGCCTCTCAGAACTCTGCATCTCCACACAAAAAAAAAAAAAAAAAAAAGTGTCTCCGTGTGCATTTCTCCTTATTTCCTGACTCTCAGAGAATTCTCGTATTTTGTTACATTCTGTGGAAACTACTACACTTTGTGGCTTCCTGGAAGTTGTGCTTGCAGCAATTCCCGCTTCTGTAAGTTTAAATGTTATTCACTACAAAATCACAGGGGCCTCACACGTGGGGAACCTGATAGTGTCACTTGAAGTGGTGTGTGAAGAGTGATGGCCATTGCCAGGGATCAGCTTTACTTGCCTCATGGGCCAGACGTATCATGTTGTAGTAAATTGTGTGTAGCTGAAGACATTGATTGCAATTAGTTTCCCAAGTACATGAGAGGTCAGATCTATAACGAGGTTTTTTCCCCTTATTATTTCTGCCTGAATGATCATCTTTCTATGGACACAGCTCAGGCTGTGAGTTTATTCCAGACCACTGTTGGGGAAAAGGGGAAAACATGAGGGACAACTAAAAAAAGCATCATATTATGGATTGTGTATGTGTAGGCTGAGCAACTGCTCTACCATGTGAAAGTGAAACATGGCGAGAGTAGAACGCTTATGAAGAAGGAACTTTAAATTTAGGCAAGACCTTTCTTTTTATGGATCCAATAACTTCACATGTGTTACTGCATTTACTTATCCGATCCTACCAGATGCTCCTTATTAGTGTAGATCAAGGGGAGGGATTGCCTTTGGTAAGTATTTCTGCAAGGTTCGTTTTGTTGCTGCCCACCTTAACAGCCCTGACCAGCCTCACCTGGGGCTGTCCATGGGCCCTATTCTAGCTCAGTCCTGAGGTTTAGCTTCTTCCTGAATTATGCTTAGGGCTGCTGGTCTCCAGCTCTGCTACAGACATATCCAGCTGTGGATGCCCTGGATCCTGACCTGCAGACTGATCACCTGGCTTGACCTCAGCCCATCCCCATGGAGGTGCCTGATGCTGTGGGATGTGCACTGGCTGTCGAAACCCATGTGCTTCCAATCCCCCTGGGGATTTTCTGTGGGTTCCAGCCCCCAGGCTCCTACATGGTTACTTGATATTAATTGTTTGATATTCTGTAGGGAGGAAAATACTTGCAGGAAGAAGGAGTCGTGGACGAAGAGTAAATGTGCTGACTTTTACAAAATTCTAAATAGATTACGTATCATAGACTTAGGAGGAGGTCCTATTTCTCCTAAGCCACAGCAGTAACTTACTTCCAGGAAAGAGATACATTTGTGTCTGTTCCTCTGTTCTCTACACCTGCATTTGAGGGGTGGGGTTGGAATATTTAATGTCTTTATAAACTACAAAACTGCTTTTTCTGGTTTGTGCTTTTTTTTTTTTTTTGGGGTGGTGGGGGGGGAAATGTTAGGGTTTTTTGCTTTTTCAGTCCTTCAAATCTACTTTTTGTTCCTCTGGCACCTGACATTTCCCAGCCTGTTGTGTGGTGTCAGCAAGGTATATTAAGCTAATTCCCCCCCCTCGGAGCAGGAAGATTGCAGCACTCACCTGTGCCCTGGTAAACTCCTCAGTGGTTTTGAAGGGAATGTTTTTTGAGTGAGCTGTAGCCAGCAGTTCTCATCTCTCTGTGTCTTCCTAAAACTAGGAAAATCTTCTCACAGTGCAGCTACGTCCTCCAAGACCTCTTTCTTGTGCTTGGACCTTCCCTGCTGTGTCAATATCACCTGCACTTATCACTGATGAGGAACTACTGTAGGGTAGAGGTGAGGTTGGATGCATTCAATGAAAGGTCAGAGATAATACGTAGATAAGCCCTGACCTGTGTTTTGTGCCGGTCCAAGCTGTCTAGAAAACATTCTGGAGAAATCAGTTTGGTCTCTTGAGTGCACCCACTGAGTGTGATCTCTCTAGATATGATAATATGTCGACCGAATAAGCTTTTCAGTATTAGCATTTACGCAGGTAGACCTTCTTGCTAATACACTAATCCTGCTGCGCAGTTCCACAATCATTGAATAAATAAAATGTGCCTTGAGGTCAGATCACGATGGTTCATTTAAGGCAGTCAAACCACAGCATTTAGATTCTAAGGTGACATGGGCTATACCCTCTTTGATTAATTCCTTAATATAACACTAAATTTGGAAATGCTGCAATTTGGGGTTTCTTTTCAAGTAGGGGATGCAAAGCCACAATATTTCATTTACTAAAAATAGCCATATGTGTGATTCCCTGTAAAGGGAATTGTGCTGAGATTTGCACCTGTCAGCTCTTAATTTCATACTGTGGTTCTTTTGAGCCCTCTGTCTCCGTGCAGAAGTGAGAAAGAGCTTTACTGAACTATCAGCTGGACACTCTTTATCTTCTTTGCAAATCACTTGTGTATATTATTTTTCCTGTGCAGACAATAATTTTGAACATATAGCATTTGTTATAATTTCCCCTGGAAATGCAGCTTGATCTGCTGTAGTGCTGCATATTTATGGAGAGTTCATGTGCTCTGTTACAGATGGGGTGAGCTTATGGCATTTACAGTACAACAAACATGTTTGAACCAGCTCTGCAAGGGCTCATGGAGAGAGCAGTGAAGCTGATGTAACAAACTGAGGAAGTGCCTGCCTTCCTTGCAGCTGTCATATTTATTTGCAAAAGATATGGCTTCAATTTTCTATATAAACACTCACAGGTCTCTCAGATAGATCCCTTGCTCAGATAAATGTGTTTGATCACTTTTTTTTTTTTTTTTTAATGCTTACGGGAGCTTGGATTGTGAAGTAGCAGAAACAAAGCAGAATATTCTGAAGAAATATGGCAGCAAGATCTCCTGTACAAGAACAGATTGCTCACCAGTAAACTGAGCTAAGGTACTCAGCTCTGTTGCAGATTGTGCTTTTGTGACAAATGCTGCTGATCCAACATTACACACCTTTACCTACTTCAGACAGAAATTGGGAGAGCAAGGTAAATTACAGCAGTTTTCCACGTTGCAGGTTACTTTGTCTTTCTGCCAGACAAAGCTCTTCCTCCCCTCTGTGGAGAGCTAGAAGAAATACAGCTCTTCCTTTATCTTATGCCTGGTGCTGCTTTTCAGGAAGGGCTGGACAAAGACGATCTGCATCCACAGTCCAGGCTGTCCCTCGTACCCGCCATGGCCACCGCGTGGTTAAGGACCATTTTGCCTCACATGAGTGATTTAGCTGTCAGCATGTTTCTGCCTCGGGGGAGGTAAGTGCTGACTCCCCTGAGGTGGTGTGTGACAAATGAAACCAAACCTCAGCGTTAAAGAAAAGGATTGTTCCAGATGTGTAAGGTAGAACGGCGAAAGGACGAGCTGAGCTTTGAAGATGAAATAGAAACAGCATAGAGCAAAGTGTTATAAAAGTGGTTGCTTTCAGCTAATATTGGATGGAGGTGATTTTGTGCTTTGACACTGAGTTGCTTAGGTAGTTAATGATAAATTCTTGAGTCTTTGGCTGTGTTTAAAATTATATTTCACACCTCCAAGGGCTTTTCATGCAGGTAAATGAGAAATGGAACTTTTGTGAAATTGAGGAGTCAGTAACCTTTTCTGTTTGCATTAAACCCCTTTCTAGTATAAGGTCATATAGATGTTCTATTGGAGAGGATCCCTGGTCATTTCATATCATCAGTGCAGGGCTCTCCCTGCATCCTGTGAGCCTGAGTCATCCCAACTCAGCACAAATACTGAGTCAGCAGGAGCAGGTGAACAGGAAAACCTGGGGAAAGAATGCCCGCAGGGAGGAAAATGTCAGCATATTCTTTTGACTTTGCTCACCATAAGTCCTTCCAGCTGGGGAAGTGGTTTCTTTTCCTCAGGCCTGAAGGGTGAAGCAAACTAGAGACAGAAGAAGGAGTTAACTGTGATCCCATTCTTGGTCTCTAATCCTTGCTCCAGGCTCTGTAGCATTATGGCCTCAAGGCAGCTAATAAAGGGATATTTAGGCTTCCAGCCACACCGTGAAAGGTGTATTTAATTTGAATTGTTGCCTGTGACCTGTATTTTTGGGTTATCTAATCAGGAAAAAAAAAAAAAGTACCTTTTCCCAAGGATGGAACCACTGAAATGAAAGGGAAGATGAAGGAAATAATTCACCTTCTTAAGCAAAAGGAGCTAGTAGCATTATACAGGAGGAGTCTCCAATCTCCTCAGTCCATCAAACATCATTTTAAGGCTTATGGGCAATGAAGGGAGCCTTCATATATAAGTCAGAATATAGCTAGATCATCTCCTCTCTGGGAATGCATCTTCATTCCAAGGTCTGGACCTGGTAGGCAAATTCTCTACTTTAAATGTGACACAAGCTTTTTTGATCACTTTTTAATGGTAAATTTTTACTTTTAGCTCCGAAGAGCATGAAGTTTTATTAGCTCTGTGTGAGTTTCTGTCTCTAATAATTTTAAAATCTGTTTGTTGACTTTAAGTACACTTGACAGCCAGAGAATTGGAAAGCATATATAAAGTCCTTGATTTGCAAAGTGCCTAATGGATGATTGGTTAGGTCAGCAACAGGGCCTTTAAGCAGTCAGATCCTCACAATATCATGATTTACATGAGCAAAGGAACAATTTACTGAGATTGTAGGTTTTAGAAACCCCAAACAATGTAGGGGTACATGAAATCATCACAAAAAGGTGTGCTTTGGATAGAATGCACTTCAAAGTGTTTCCCCTGAGATAGGTGGTGGAGACAGGTGCTCTGCCTGCAGAAAGACTGGAAGTGTAATTTGAGCAACAACAAGTCGAGAAAGGTCTGGAAAGGAAAATCTCCATTCAGACAGTGGGGAGAAACATCCAGTGGTTGGTATAGTAAAGCACTAATACAGATAACCAAGGAAGGAGTGGAGTCTCAACTGTGGGAGAACCACTACATAGGCATCAGTGAGGAATGTCTAGAAAAGCCCTCTCTGAGGGCTCTGCTAACCCTCTGATCCTCTATCACAGAGCTTGTCAGACTTCTATGTACTTCTGAGTAAAGGCTGAGACAAACAGAGGCAAATGGACAACCGGAATTTCTGTCTGAAAAAAGTCCCTGTTTGGGGGTCTTTACAAGTGGCAGAGGTGACAGATGGAGTCACCCTGGGCTCAACCCTCATCTGAATGGGCTTAGCTGCAAAAGTGATTTGGCTCTTGCCAATGAAGCATTTTCCTTATTGGCTCCCATACATCCCCACTCCCTTCTGTATGGGGAAGAGGGATTGTGACTGATATATATATAAAAAAATTATGGATTTGCCTTGTCTTTTCCCAAATGTAGCCAAAGGAGCTCTGCAGCAAGTAAGAGATGCTTGTAGAAAGTGGCACTTTGCGGTCGGTGCTTTATGTAGTGCTCTGATCTAATCCATTTATGCCTGTTTGACAGCTGACCTCTCTGGGAGGCCTCAGCATCGACCTCCAAAACTGATCAAGTCTGACAAACAAATTTCCTGTGTCAGCAGAGGGTGCATCCTCACTAACCAGGCGAGGACCCTCCAACTTGCTGGCAGACTCCACATGCTCACCTGCTGGGAATGAGATTTTGAGGAGAGGATGACGTGAGAGCACTGGTGAGTTGGAAACCTGTCTCTGAGATACTTTGGGCGCACACTGAGCAGCAGCACAGTAAGTACTCTGTTTTTGTTTTGGTAGAGTTCATGTATTTGCAGAGTGGGCCTAAGCACCAAAGTGCTTATTTAATTTCCCAGGATTCTGTCAACAAGGCTGGCTGTGTTTGATACGATGGAGCGTTTTGTCAGGCTGCTGCCTGCGCTGTCAGAGGCAGGCTATAAATACACACGTGCTTCTTGCATTTCCCTATCTCTCTCGGTCTGTAAGAGGAAATGGGCTTGTGATTAGCAGTCAGAGGAACTTGTGAAATGACACAGCTGTACTGTAAAAACGCCCCGGCCCACAGACTGTGCTGCCAGAGGAACTTTAACTGTTAGAGAGCAGGATTGCCCAAGACATGGAGCGAGAACCGACGCGCATAAGGGAAGGCTACTTGGTAAAGAAGGTAAGTGGCCAGTTTTGGACTGAGTGGAAGAGAAAACTAACTCTGAACAGGCTGGGGAGGTGTAAGGTAACATGATGTGAAAGTTTGGCAAAACAGGTAACAGCTGGAAATAGCCACAGCCTACTTTATTGCACTTAACTGAGTTAAACGTCAAGGAAGAATAGTGAGATCAGAGAGGGTGGATCACCTTGGCCTGGAGACAGTGCGTGGGGTCATGGGCACATCACTTCTTTGGGAAGGCAGTTGCTGCCCCACTGCTCTGTAGTCTTTTGTGGTACAGCCCATAGGATAAAACCTTAATTGTTATTGAAATTGGCAGTGGCTTCCACTGGTACAGTGTGTCAGAGTCCAGCCTTCAGGAAGTACTGGACTTGTCTGGTTATGAGCAGAAATATTGTAACCTGTGGTAAACCCACAAACAAAAGGAATTTGCAACAGTTCTTATAATTTTAATTGATTTTTTTAGCAGATGAAACTCAGATGAAACTCCTTTTTGTTGTTTCTCCCTTCAGCTGAGTTCTGAGAGAACACCCAGAACAGTAATTTTTTTTGTAGGGCATCTTGTGCTTCCAGTGAGGGCTGCAGAGGCTGGAGGAAGGTCCAGGTCCTGCTTTTAATAAGATCTTGGCTGATGATTTTCCATCCCTACCCTGTAATTGAATGTAAGGTCTGATTCAGAGTGAAAAAGCCTTCTCATGGAAGGTAGAGTAGAAAAAAAGGATGTGATAAGCAACAGGTTCGTTTGAAGAATAAATCAAAAATGACTTGGTATGTCTCTATCCCATTGACTCCTGCAGAAATAGAAAATGCAAATGTAAATAACTCCGCCCAGCTCTCAGTTTTAAGAAATCATAACAAGCTGTTTTCACAGCACAACAGTGGCTGCCTGGCTTCTACCTCCAGCTTTAACATTGCTCAGACACCATGGTTTGAGTAGGACAGGGATGTTGTGAATAGTGATGTGGCAGAGGGAGGATAAACTTGGGTCTCTCTTTGTAACAGAAAGAGCAAGGGGAGCTAATATTTTTGATGAATAGTCTCTGTTTTGGGACCCACCAATGCTAGTTGTGCTTTGTTTAAGTCTTCAGGGGAACTGTTGGTTTGCAGAATATTTAAGTGTTCATTTGGCTGAGCACTAAGTCACCTGGGTATCTGGGATTGTGACTGCTGTTGAAGCTGGCTGCAGGCAGGACCAGAGGTTGTGTGGCTGGAGTGCAAAAGTCTTAGCAATTCTAGCAGTTAATTGTGCTCAACAGAGAGAAACAGGTTGTTTCAGTCTCTGAGAGTTTTGCTGTGTGTTTCACTCTATGTAGAGTCCAGACTTGTCTTTATTTCTGTATTTCTTGCACCTAACAGCTGTGTTTCAGGAATAGGAAGCAAAAGCTTTAAAAGGTGAAATGAAGCCTTTCCATTCCTCACCACTGCAGTCGGAGGACTGAAGCCTCAGGCCCTTAAACTATTCATTACTCTTACAGTTTGTTCTTAAATGGCTAGAAATCCTCTGGGATGTGTGCTTTCTTATCAGACAGCCAAGCCTCAGTGACTGACTGTATTGTAGCATCAAGTCCTAAATACAGCACAGTATGCTTGCAGTCCTAATGTGAGAGTTCACATTTAGAAATTTTGAGGGTTGTTCACAGCAATGCCACTACATCATCTTGAACACAGTGGCTGGGGCTAATTGATACTGATGAGAAACATCTGCAATGCAATTTTGGAAAAACTCGTGTCTGGAGTGACTGCAAGGGGAAATTAGTGGTGGTCAGATGGATAATAACATTTATCTTCATGTAAGATGGGTGTGGTTGTGGTATGTTTCCCTTGAGACACTGACTCTAGTTACTTCAGCGTCAGCCAGACACTTCCTGGGAGGTCATATCTTCATTAGATACCATGTGAAGACTGATTAATTGAACATAATATGCACAGTGATTTATTGTTGCAGGGCAGCATGTTTAATACCTGGAAGCCGATGTGGGTGGTGCTCTTAGAAGATGGAATTGAATTCTACAAAAGGAAGGCTGACAACACTCCCAAAGGGATGATCCCACTGAAAGGGAGTTCTATAAATAGCCCATGCCAAGATTTTGGCAGAAGAATGGTAAGTACTTATTTTGTGACAAGGTTTGACAGTATATTTATGCCCCTGGAGGCACTGAGGGGGCAAAAGGCTGGTAGTCACAAATTCCTTGCACTCATCCCAGTGGTGACTCTCACTTGTCTCAGAAAGTCACAAGCAGGCTTGGACTTGTGTAGTACTTGACTTGAAGGCAATTCAAGAGGTCTAATTCAGAAAGTGTTGGGGTTTTTTTATTATTTTGGATTTTTTTTTTCAATCTCTGGGTCTGTCAGAGAGTAGAGCTAATTTTTATTGGTGTGAGGACACTTTGCAGCTGAATGTCAACAAATTCCTGTGTTAAATGTAAATCAAACTGCCATAGAATAAAACTGTGGGAAACCATTTCATGAGCAGTGGAAGCATTTATTGTCAAAGAGCAACAACTGGCTTGCTTAGACAGGAAGGAGATAAATGCTGTGACACACATATTTTATTATAGGCTTCCTGAAAAATAGTTGTTGGTAAAACAGGATTTCTAGTATGAGCAAAGAATCATACCTTTAGTCAGTAATTTGTTATTTCGTCAACTTGATTTCATCAAATAGGTATTACATCCCCAGGAATTCCTCTGACAAAGGGGTCCCCCAGAATCTGGAAAATTATCCAATTGCAGTTTAAAGCAATTTTCCATAGGGGTGCCTTATTGAAGATAGAAGTCTCTGAGAGCATTAGAAAAATAGGGAAAAAAGTCTGGGAGACTGCATGAAACAGCAAACTTCACTTCTCATTTAAGTTAAGAGAGGAGAATTAGACCAGTCTTTAGGTTTTGTGATAAGTGGAGTCAGTCGTGTCAGATTTTAACCTGCTGGCTTTCCTTTTGCTCTCTTTTCTTTCTTCAACTTATTTCTTTTTTTTTTTTCTTTGTGCAGAACTCACATTTATATGAAAAACCCCACCTTGATTCTTACTGAGTCTCATCCATTGACAGAAAGGGACTCTTAAGTTATACTGAGGTAGTACAAGAAAAGGATGGCGCAGAGAATAAAGATTGCTGTTAATCCTGTGCTAATTATCTAATTAACAACCCTCAGCACAGCACTCCTTACTCTATACATGAGGTATGAGCCGTGGGGAGAAGGGTACTGTGTTCAAGAGTATCACATATCCTACATTTTAATGGGAGAAATTAAGTTTTTCTCACAAACCATTCATTTCCAAACAATTTTGTCTGAGGTTTTGTTTTTTTCCTTTAACTCCCAGAAAGGCACTGCCATCAGTATTGGTCCATAATAGTTGCTTGGAAATGTCACTAACAGTAACACACTTAACAACAAAGGAAAAATGATTCACCAGCATATGTGCATTCTGTAAAATAGGCAGAGGGGTCTGAAGTATCCCGTGTCTGCTGAAGGCAAAGAGAGAGAGATCCTCACCTGCCCAAAGGGCTGCTGATGTACCAGTCTGCAGAAGATGCATTTCATCTGTATGGAAAAGGGACAAAGTCTTTGAGGATCATTCCTTTGGCTGCAATGAGTTTAACATTATGCTTCATTTGACATTATAAGTTAACCTAATGAGCTTTACTTTATGTTTCATTTTAGTTGCTGGGGGTCTTTTCTGAGGGAGAATAAAGACAAAAGGAAGAATCTGAGACCCAGGGGTTGAAGCACCCAAAACACCTTTTCATAAGTAACATCTGATGAAGGATTTGCTGAAGTCAGTGAGAACAATCCAAACAACTTCAGCAGGTGTCAGAGCAGATCCTCCTTATGGAGTTGGTGACATTTTTCAGAAGTCCGTAGACCAATAGCCCTGGGGATGTATTTTCTCTTAAAATTTGCATCACTCAAACAGTCAAAACTTCAACATGCTCATTCACATGAGCAAAGCCATTGCTGGGATTGTTCTTGAGAGTGGTTACTGCCTGACATGATTAAACCTAAATTTCTGCATGTATTTCTTGAAAACAAAGTATCTTCATTTTTGCATCTTACAGTTTGCAGCTTTACTGTACAGCTGAATCCAGTGCCTCTGCATTCCATCCTGGCTTCTCATTGGTTATGTGGTCAAAGCATACAGTTATTCCTCTTATGGGAATAATTCTGGTTCTTAGGTGGTTTCCATACATTGATTTCATATGGCTAAAAATGAAAGTATATTTTTAGGACAGGAGTTCTGTAGGGCAAAAAGTGGGATAATTCTCATTAGGTGAGCTTTAAGTCTAGTCTCACTTGGGCCCAGTTTGGAGCATGGACTATTGGGCCAGGAGCTGACTTTTATATTTCTCTGGTTAGATTTCAGTTTTATGAATCAGCTTGTGTACCTGCATCAGGGCCTCACTTGAAAGCTCAGAGCACATCACCAACATGCTTTGTTTAGTAAATCAGCTGCAGAATGTAGGTGCTGAGGGGAAAAGAAGCAGTGCTGGATTTGTTAAGCAGAGACAAAGCCTGTCCAGAAGAGGCCGCAACTCCATGTTTTGAGATTATATTTCAAAATGCATTCGCCACTGTTCACTATTTTTGATTTGATGTTTTATCATTGCTTAACATAATATTAATTCTGCTATACTTCAGCTTTTTCTGTTTCCCCCATGGCTTTTCTTTGGATAGAGTTATCCTGTATGGTTTAATTTTCTCAAAAGTACAAACAGATATGTATCATCAGAGAGAGGTGTGGTCACTTCTAGGATAGGAGACTCCACCAGCTTCAGAGGAAGCCTGAAAGTCCAGCTTAGTGGCCTAGCTTTCTAGAAGCTAAAGTCAAGAGAAAGGGCTTTCCCAGTCTCCTCTGTGTACTGGAAGTTAAAACTCTCCTTTAGCGTTTCACTGTACGTTATTTCTCAGCCTCTTGAGAAGGCTAATTTTTCTTCTGGTAAAAGATGTCTTAGTACTTTCACATTTCATTCTGTTAATCTGGTGGGTTAGCATGACTTGGATATTGGGATTTAGAGAGATCTGCTTGCTTTTTTCATGAACATTGTTTTTCACTATGTATTACTGCATAATAGAAAAGATGGGTGTTGCTGGAAATCTGAGCAGTGTCAGACAAAAAATGGTCTGAAAAAAAATCCAATCTGAATTGGGTTTTTGACTATCCACTGCTTTGTAAGTTTGAAATCTCTTCCATGAAGGTCAGTTGGACTTATGCACAATTTCAGGGTGTCAGAATTTTTCCTGTTGGCCATAATCTGGAAGATGCATGTTAGGGATGTTCAGAAATGTACCATTTACAAACATGGGCTTCAGTAGACTCATTCAGTGGGTTGGTTTTCTAGCACAAGTACATAACAAATTAGTTTCACTTACGGGGGAACTATATTTTAGAAGTGGAAACCTTCTTGCCTGAGTAATTAGAAATTAGATCTAGATTTTCCATCCAAAAAGATCACCGGATGGAAATGAGTTCAATAAGTGTGAACTTTATAGGGTAGTTTTTTCATTTGTTTGGGGTTTTTTTTCAGGTTGGTGTTATTTTTTTCTCTTTACCACTACCTTTAAAAGATCTTTTCTCATTTTTGGGAAATACAGTCTTTTCATTGTTGCTAGTGTGTTTATAGGCAGTGATCCCAAGATCTAGCCAAGGGTTGCATGTACCGTCTCTCTACTAAGCCCTTAAATGTTTTCTAGTCTGCAAACGTACTCAGCTACTCTCCAGTGTGACTGTGACCTTTTCTCTCTTTGTGAGTCAGTAGCTGAGCGACATGATGTGGGGTATTTTTGCTCCTTCAGACTGTTCACATGTCTTTAAACACTAAGACAAATTTACACCCTTTGTAACTCTGCAAGGGCTTAGTGCTTCAGCCTTTCAGCTGTGTTGAACTTCCCAGCAAAAGTTACAGTCAGCAGCTATATCAATGCCACTCACCTTGGCTGTACTGGCAGCGTCAGGATCACTCCCATGGAAATAACAAAAAGATTCAGTTACCTGCAGTGCTTGTTCATATTTTTCTTCAGAGTTTTTATAGTTTAGCTGTGGCTCTAAAGCACTTTCTATAGTCCCTTAGGCACAGGTAGGCTGTGTGTCATGGGGGTACTTGGTTAATCATGACCAACTGGCTACACCAAAGTAACACTGTTTAAAAAAAACACGTAATTTATCATTTCAGTTTGTCTTCAAGCTCACTGCAGCCAAGCAGCAGGACCACTTTTTTCAAGCTGCCTACCTGGAGGAGAGAGATGCCTGGGTGCGGGATATCAAGAAAGCAATTCGCTGCATAGATGGGGGCCAAAGGTTTGCCAGAAAATCCACAAGAAAATCTATCAGACTGCCTGAAACAATCAACCTGAGGTTTGTTCTTGTAGCTCTGCTCCCCTGTGTACTTCCCTTTGCAGGCAGCTGGCAGACTTTGGTCTGGAAGAGCCATAAGCATGTCCGTCCATGATACCTCATGATTTCTGAAAGACTAAAATTTCAGTGTGTGCAGTGTGGCAGAAATGACCCAGCAATCAGAACTGGGAAGCTCATTTTTAAAATGTCACTGTTTACCCAGAACACGCTTATTTATCAAAGGATTTTGCTGATAAGGAGATTTCTGGGCACACTGCAGTGCAAGCGGAGACCCCCCAGCCAAAGTGTGATTCTTCCAGGAGAGGCATTTTTATACAATATATAATTTATTCAAAAAATATTTTAGACCCTTTGTTTGTTTTCCAGAGAAATGCTGATGTTGGCCTAGTTTTTGGATGGTAAGGGAAGTGCAGTGCCTGCCAGAGAACATGGAACTGGCAAAGGGAGAAACAAGATAAAGGGCACACACAGGAAGCCATCTGTTAGTACTTTAAAAAAGGAAGGACAACTTATTTTCTGCCTCTGAGAAGTAAATACCAAGATACCAACAAACCTGCAGTGCTCCCTAAAAGACAGTAAAACTCTACAGGGCCAAGATCCAAGTAAATCTGGCTTCACAGGTTTCATCAGAGGATCAGGCCAAAGAACTTAGCCTGTGACATTTAATATTTGTCCTTCACGGATGTTACCTGTGGCCTCTGAGAGCATGAAGGCTTTGGGAATGTCACAGTGACAGGTTTTCTGCTCAGCTCAGGACCTTTGGGGAAAACACAGAGCACAGCAGTGAACTCTCCTACTTGCACTGAGGCCGTGGGACCCTGGGAACGTGCCTCAGCAGTCGGTGTTCCTCTCTTCACAGTACAGTCACCACAAGCAGTTGCATTCTCAAAATAGGGGGATGTGGTGAGCCATTTGTGCCCTCCACCCTCTGCTCCCACAGCTGTGACAGTGATGTAGTGATACCTCCAGGCTTTTCAACTTGAATTTTTCAGGAGATGAAAACAAGTCATGCCCCAGCTCTACAGGGAGCCATGTGCCAACCAAACACAAAGACCCCGTGAATGACAATGACGTTCTACAAACCGGCAAAACCTTTTTATTTGCTAACAGTTTCTGTGGTTCTTTTTACACACAGCGCTTTGTACATCTCAATGAAAGATCCCGAAAAGGGAATAAAGGAGTTGAAGTTGGAAAAAGATAAAAGAGTGTACAATCATTGCTTTACAGGTAAGGAGCTCTTGTCCCTCTTTTCCATACAATAAAGGGAGCACAGCACTGAGAAGCTAAAGATAGATAAAACAGCTCTAAGCTCTGTAGAACACAGAAGTTGGGAAGAAAGTCTGGCAGATATTTTCTTGACCAACCCAGGAAGTGCTCAAAAGATGAATCTTGATAAAGTGTTCAGTTATGACCATGGTAAGCAATGGAATTTAACCAGTGTCAGGAAGATTGAAGTAAATCGTTTCAGTAGATTGTTGTGTGAAACACTGAACTCCGGAAGAATTATTCCATTCTGAATTTTTCATCACCAAACAGTGTCACATTGTAATTCCTGTTCTGCTCCAAGTCAAATCTGTGGGTGTTCAAAAAAACATGTAGATGCAGCACTTGGGGACATGGTTTAGTGGTGGACGTGGCAGTGCAGAGTTAATGGTCGGACAGATCATCTGGGAGGTCTTTCCCAACTTTAATGAGGCTGTACCTCGCTGGATGACCCAGGAACCTTCCCAGATTAGCTCCCTGTGTTGCCACTAAGAACCTTTCTCAGGAGATTGATGCATAGATAGAGTAGGCTTGTTGCCTCTGTATTTTTAGGCTTCTTCATGTCTGTCTTGGTTTGCGACTGATATTTTGTTGCTTTGTAACCAGGCACCTGTGTGATTGACTGGCTGGTGTCCAGCAACTCCGTCCGAAACCGCAGAGAAGGTCTCCTGCTCGCCTCTTCCCTCCTGAGTGAAGGTTACCTCCAGCCTGCTGGGGATACATCCAAGGCTGCTGCTGAGGGGCTGTCAGACACCCCCTTCTTAGATCTCAGTGATGCCTACTATTACTTTGTGAGCATTGCATTCTGTGGGTTTTTTTATTGTCTCAGACTTTTCTTTGCTTTTCTCAGGCTTCCTGTTGGGCTTCTTAAATCCTGGAGGAAAGATTGTTCAGAAAAGGCGAGATCCATGTTAATTGTGTTTGTGATGTTCAAAATGAGCTGGCTCACTTTAATAGTTGTATCTGAGATTTTTTTTTTCCTAACACCTTTCTAAGTGTGAATTGAGTGCTGAGACCAAGCTGAGTTCTTTTTAACTTAGACTCTGTTCCTGGTAATTGCACTGGTGGCCAGAATTTAACCATTGGTTTCCCTGATGATTCAGTGGAAGGGAAGAGTTATTCATTATCATGGGACTTCACAGAGTGACACAAGCTACAAACCCATTTTTGTGCAGAGCCATTAAATCTGACTCCGTGTGAGTGTGCACACACACACAGTTTGCCTATGAGCAAAGAAGCAAAAGTTTTTAATAACCCCCAGTAACACCTGTCCTAGTTATCATACCCAACCTTTTCCATTTATTGCTTCATATTCTGTGGGTTGATTTGAAGAACTTGCAATGTCACAATCACAGTCGAATACTGTTTTAAAGACCTTTGGCTTATTGACTTAATGCTAACAAAAAAGTATGCCTTCTGTCAAGTAAAACCAGGTAAATTGATACTACAATTCTATTTAAATTACCACATAGAATCACTTGACTTCAACAAAATGACTCTTCCTTTACTTCAGTTATTTTCCTAGAATATATCTGTGATAGGGAGACTTTAGGTGTGCAGCAATGGAAGCAGAGACACTGCTGGTGAAGGCAGCCTTTTGGCCACCACAGTTTGTGATGGCAGCCCATGTGTGCTCTGCTTGCTTTTGGGCTGTTTCTAGTTCGATTCAATACCAAGGTGGTGTGAGCAGGTCAATGTCTGAGCTGGTGTCATAGAATTGTAGTCCTACCTCACACCAAAATGGTGCCATGGCGATTTGGATTGCTCCTCAACTTCACTGGGAGGTTTTTCCAGTATAAGGGTTGATTTTTTTTTTCTTTTCTTCTTTTTTCTTTTTCTTTTTTTTTTTTTTGGATGGCAAAAAAACAGGGTGAAGGGAAGCCAAAGAGCAGTCATACTGGTACATGTACATAAGCATTCAGCTGCTGTGTAACTTCTGAATTTTCTCTTGTGCCCTTGCAGCCAGACAGTGGGTTTTTCTGCGAGGGATATTCCAGTGATGATGATGTGGTCCTGAAAGAGGAATTCAGAGGCACAATTGTCAAACAAGGATGTTTGCTGAAACAGGTCAGTATTGCCTGTGTTCCATCCTGTCACTAGGATGATGCTACGTGGGTACAAGATTACTCTTTTACACCCAGAAACTTTAGAAAGAAGAGAAACTACCCTATGTCATCTCCACAGTTGACAAGTTTCATCTCTTTCCCTCTTGCCTTTGCACAAAGAACACTTGCTGTAGCATGGCAGCAGGAGCCTTGCCCAGCATTGCAAGGTTTATTACTCTTACCACAAAATAAAACAATTGATAGCTTTAATTAGGAAAGAGTGCTAATGCAGATGTGACAATTCATTGGTACAATGCAAAATTGAACTTAGGTAAAAAGGCTGCCACTCCTGTGTCTCTCTGGACACACAACTGTATTCAGTTGCCAGTTTTCACAGGCTTTTTCAGCATACCTGAGCAAAGGAGTTGCTTTGAAGCACATTTGATGTGTAAGACAGAAAATAACTGTATACCTTCCTTTCCAGCAAAACTTTAAGCAGTCAGTGAATGTCATGGTAAATGTTTTACTTTCCAAGGCCATTGCAAGCAGATATTAGTGAACTGAAGGCAAAACCAGGATGCTTCAATGAATAGAATGGTTCAGGTGGAAGGGACTCTACAACAATCATCTGTACAACTGCCTGACCACTTCAGGACTGACCTGACTTATTGCACTCTTTGAGCACTCTCTCTCTAAAAAAATATTTCCTAATATTGAATCTGAACCTTCGTTGTTAGAATAGTCCTCGAGGGCTTAAGAACCTTTTGATGGTGCTCACATGTATTTCTCTTGCTCAATCAGATTACTCAAAAGCAATGGAAGAAATTAGACCCACATCTTGCTGTTCTTTTACTCTGTCACATTCACATCTTCCTAGTTAGCAAGAGCTTCCTTGTAAACAGTGTAGCTAATGGAGAAACTGGTATTTTGAAATGCTGAGAGGAAGTGATTCATGGCAATCTTCCACCAGTGTTAATCTGCATTCGGTCACCCTCAGTATGTTGTGGGTCACTGCTTCTGCTAAGAATGGTTTCAGCAGATCTAGACTTTCCACACCCATCCTTTCAGCCTTGAAAACAGGCAATTGGGCACCACGTCCATAGCAGAGAGTGGTGTTATTTCTGCTTGAGCTTCTCAGCCATGAGCCCTCCAGGGTGCTTAAGCTAGAGAAGCATTTTTTTGTTGTTATCTTTGCAGAGAGAGAAGGACTTTCAGCTCATTCTTACCAGTAGTTCAAGGTACCTTCCTGCAAGGCACTTAGCAGCTCTGTTTTCTGGCAGGCATTTAAACCCAGTTCTCACAGACGTCATGTGAATGTCATAACTATCAGACTATGTGATGTATTTAGGGGAATCTCCCATGTTGAAGCTCTTCTGCTTTGTACAAAAAAAATAAAAAGAGAACAGTGTGATAGTCCAGTTGTTGTGCAAAACATTGGAAGGTAGCAAAGACAGGTTCAAGTCCTAGTCTGGTGAGTATTTCCTGTCCAAAATATTCAGGTTTTTTCCCTTTTGTTTTTGCATGTTCTCTTGTGTGGGTAAACTCTGTATGCAGGCAAAGCAGTAAATGACATTCCTATTCTGGAATTTTCCTAGGGACATCGGAGGAAGAACTGGAAAGTGAGAAAGTTTGTTTTAAGAGATGATCCTGCATATCTTCACTACTATGATCCTGCTGGAGTAAGACATATTTGATTTATTTCCCTGTTTGTTTTAAAGCCAGTCCCTTGTAGAAATATCTGAATGGAGTATTTATGTGGGAATGTGTGACAGGGAATACCGGGTAGGACAGTGGGATTGTCTGTGCTCCTATGGGCTAGACATCCTCTGAAAAAGCAGAGTGAAGGATGGCTTCTGGGCTTCCAAGTCACTGTGGCAAATGCCACTCAGACCTGGGGACAAGTAATACTGAACTGTACTCTCACCTCTTATCTGTGATTAATTAGAATTAGTGTGTACTCTCATTTGATCAAAACAAACTCAGTGCAAATGACCTCAATACAGTAATTTTGCAGTTTATATTTGAGCAAATATTGAGCAAATATGCTGTGTCAGGCTGAGACAGGGTGTTCCATTCCTTGTGTAATTCTAACAGGCCAAATCCTGCCCTAAGAAAGGATGAAGCAGTCCTATGGGCAAAGAGTGCCCCTCAAAAACTGGCATTTGGGTTGATTCAGCCCACAAGTTTTATCTCATCCTGCACTGTGCAGCAGCAGTGTTCTTGTGGGTTACAGATGCTTTATGCTGTGCTGTCCTTCTTGGTAAAGGTAGCCTAGACACACTGGAGAATCAACGCTGAGGAGTGTCTGACCTTCCTGTTCCCATGCTCTGCAGATCTTGAATTCTAAATTCCCAAAGTGATTCCCTATTTATTTGCAAGTCTTCCACACCCCTTGCCCTCTGTGTCACACACAGACTGAGAACCTCCTGTTTTCCCGGGCAACATACTGATTAAAATGGTTTTGTTTCTGTTCTGGAACTGTAGCCAGATATGAACATGTGAACGGTTTCAGAAGTGTTGCATTTCATTTTGATTTCATGTCCTCCTCAGGGAGAAGAACCACTGGGAGCAATTCACTTGAGAGGCTGCGTGGTGACAGCAGTGGAAGATATGCCAGACAGTAAGGAACCATATCAAATGAGCTGTGTAATAAGTTTTTGGTACATTCTTTCAATCTGCCTGAAATCACAAGTGTTTTTCACTCAAAAGCAATATATGTACAATGATTTGGTAATTCTAATAAGTGGTAATTCTAATAACTCTTCTGTCTGAATTACTGGGTAGGATACTGTGGTAAAGGCAGCAACAGGGAATTTTGTGTTTTGTCAATTCTTTGGGGAAGGCTTGTCAAAAGGAAGATGCCATCCCTGTGTTAGGATAACTGGCCTTTAGACAAAGTAAGCCAAGCTTGATCGTGGGAGGGGAACGTGACTTGTCTGCAGGATTGCAGATCCTTCCATGATTTGAGAACACCTAACAAGAGACTCCTGAATTTGAAATGTGCAGAATTCGTGGGTGGTTTCTCTGAGACAGAGATCTATCTCTTGGCTCAGTCTTGCAATCTTGGACCCAATCTTTGTGAAGGCCTGATCAGGCTCAGCTGCAGAAAGGAAGGACATCCCCTTACAGTGTTTAAAGGAGGAAACATTTTAAGTACAAGACTTTATTCTCTCATAGCTGATTTTTTTATTTCTTCCTTGTAGCCAAGAAGTACGATGTTGACAACATTCTCTTTGAAATCATCACAGCAAATGAAACCCACTATTATATGCAAGCAGCCTCATCCTCAGAGCGTTCAGAGTGGATCAAAGCAATCCAGACAGTTGCTAGGACTGGAAAATGAAGATGACCTGCCAGTGGGAAGACAGACAACTAAAATTGGTTACTCAAAACAGAACAAGAATTTCAGCATTTCAGTGAGAGAAAGCAATATCATCCAGAGAGGTGTTCTAAGGCTCGTGGGGGTTGGGGATGAGGACAGGTAGGAATTTTCCATTCTACAGTGGGCACTAACAAACTAACATTTTTCCACTTGTGTTATGGTAATATTTTACTAAATTATAAAGTAGAACATTAGTGTGTGCTGCTTAATCAGCCTATCTTGAAAAGGTTGTACGAAGTATCTTTCCCTGCTGCCACAGCTGAGAGTGAGAATTTCACCATTAACAGGGGACAGAATCATGTCACTGCCTCTCAGGAGCTCAATTAGTCACCCTCCATTCAGCCTGTATTGTGTTTCAGGATTTTCATGCATTTCAAATTCTTCCTCAGACAAGCTTTACACTTTCTCCCTTACCAGATCTTTTTCCTGCTTGTTCACCTGTACAAGTAATGTCATAGATTAAAGGAAAGAAATCAACTCACTTGGACACCTGATCTGTGTCCTTTATAATCTGGACACCTTTATAATCTGTCAGCATTGAGGGAGGGAAGAACACAAGCAACTACGGAATCACCGTGGGGAAAGTAAGTACAGCCCAATGACAGCAGTATGAGGAAAAGTCTCTTCCCACAATATTTCAAACATGAAGCAAATTCACTTCAACTTCTATATCACCCAACTTTGATCTTTGCTAAATTTCTCCACAAGAATCTGCAGTAGTACCATTGTATCCCTTTGTTTAGGTCTGCAAAGCAGTTGCTAAGGTATCATGTATATACTTGTCCATGTCATGTCCATATACTTGAATTAAGAATCTTCCAGGAAAATGGAAACGATCCATGACCTGGTTACTTGAACTACTGATTGAAGTGGGTTTGACCAGCTTTTTATTTTTTAACCTTCAGCAACAAACTCAGTCCTTGATTCTATACCTTAAGAGGAACCTTGTGCTTGCTGTAACTGAAATAAATGTTATTATTTGACAGGATCAGTTTACCTGATCTATCCTTGTATTTTTATCTGACTGTATATCAAACAAACTTCTCAGTCTTAAACTCCAAGCAGGAGTTGAAAGTCAAGTTAATGTCAGATTTTGCAAGTAGACTTTTCCAAGTGTAACTTCAAAACTTCTAAACCTCCATTTGCAGACCTAATAAGGTACCTTATCCTTAAAAATTCTTATTTGGATCTCTCCAGTCTAATAATAAACCTGGAGCTAAAGTTTCTCTTCAATTCTGCTTAATCATACCTGTAGCTGAACTAATGAGCCTGAAGCTCTGTTGCCTTGTGTTATTTATCCCAAAGAAAACACAGCCTTTCAGGGACAGTAGGCTGGGAGACAGTGGATCATCATGTCCATCTAAGACAGCTGGTGGAAATCAGCTTCTGGCAGGGATTTCCTGTTGCTTATGCAAGTTGACAGGGTGGCTGAAGCCTGGTGTGTCCTTCTGAGGAAGGAAGACTCATGGTGAAAAGATACACTGCTTTCCTGGCCTGCTTTCTTGATAATTGCTGCTTGTCACTGCCTATTTCTGCTTTCAGAGCTCACTAACCCAAAAATACCCAAGGGCACAGGAAAATAGAAAAAACCCCACCCCTCACAAGCAAACAACAGAAACTTTGTCCAGCTTACCAAAGGAAGGATGTGACTGCCACTTTTTAATAAAACTAAAATGTTTTAACAGTCTATAGCCTTGTTCTTTTTCCTCGTGCCCTGCCCACCTGTGAATGGTGTTTTCTCAGGCAGAGGATGCTCATCAGTGTATTTATGGAAGAGCTCTGATGTTTGTACCAGACTATATTGATAGGGTCTCTAATCTCACAGGCAGTGCTTTTGAACAAAGGTTTGCAGGGTGCCTCTGCTTCTTGGCAGCAGGGGGAAGATCTTGGCCATGGGAATTCAGTATTAAAACGCACCTACAAGTCTGTCAGAGGTGATGAGGCCAGCCTAGTTATTTAGAAGGCATGGAAGGGAAGAGGCACATAACCTGAATAGCAGCACAAGAGAAGAGATAGCAGGCCTAGTGCAAGGAACAAATGATTAAATGGAGAAAAACAAAAGAGTAGACCTACATGTGTCATGCTTCATCTAACTTTCACCCTCTAACTATTTAAATCACACTTTTACTACACCCTCAGCAATTTTTACAGCAACATCAGTTTCATTTTTACTTTACTTTCATCTTACTTATCATACGAATTAAGCCTTTCTTTCACAGAGAACAGCAAAATAAACCATTCTGGATAAGGACTATATTTATAATCTTCTCTTACTGAAAGACTTGTATGATATAATCTACTATAAATATCCTCTTAAGTTAATGTTTGACTTATCACATCTTGGAGGGAGCAGCTTTCCCTCTCCTGGAATATCAACTATGTGCTTACTGCAGTTAAGGTCAGGTTTTTGGGAACCTTTATTAACCACACACCCATAAAAACACCCATGTAGACACAGCACTCCTAATTCCCTCGTTTAAAAGAAAACAGGACAAAGCAAACCACACACACATGCACTGAAAAAATAACAACCATGGGGACTGCAACAGCCCAACAAGCTTTCAGCCACAGGTGTTACTGCTTCTTATAATCCAGCAAACACCACATATGGAGGTAGTTCTGGCTTAATAGTCTCTGGCAGAGGTTTCCAAGAGCTGTGAACTTTCCCTGCCCTGCAGTATTCTTCTGAAAGGTAAGGCCAGTATTATTTTGCTGCTAAATGTAGTTATATTGGTGCTGTTCTTTGCAATGTTCTGTCTTCACTTTCTATTTGAAAGAATAGTTAACAGTGTTAAAGGTCTACTAAAAATATACTTCAGCAATAGAACAGTTTATTGAGTAATAATCAAAGTGTGTTCATAAAGAGGAAAAAACAAGGTATGATCAAACATTTACTGTCAAACTTGTATTTTAGACAAAATTGTTGTTTTCATTTCTTCTTGCAATATTGCAGATAACTCTTCAGTGCAGTAGTACTACTTCTGTCTTTGTTTTAGAGATCACTTTATTACAAATGTTAAATGCTAATTATTTCTTTTTTTCCCCTAATTTGTTCTCAAATACTTGATAAGTTATTTTAAGTTTAAACAACTTGCTCCACAGGGCTCTTGATAAGTGCTTTTAATTGTTTGCAATGTGCCTCTATTTGTTCTGAATTCAGGCTTAGGTAGCATTAAAATTCCAGAAAGATTTCCTGAAATGACCTTTTTAGTGGGGGCCAGAAACATTTTAGTAGGGTGGGAGTTTTTTGGGAGGGCAGTGGTGTGAGGATGGGTTAAGGTTTTTTGTTGTTCTTTTTCAGCTTGTACTTTTTAAAACTGGAGGAGACTACAGGAGGAACTTCAAAAAGCAAAATGATTAGATAACAGTGTTCTTCAGGTTGTTGGTATTTCTGTGGGTGCCTTCAGTTTGTGTTTTGGAAAGTGTACATTATTTTCACTTCTGATCTGTGGTCTTCTCATTGATGTATAGAGATTTTTCTTGTGCTCACTGTGAACTCTGACTGAAAACAAGTTCTTCTTTTGTTGTTACTCATGAAACTTCTTGAAATAGAGCTTCTCATTTGGCTTCAAAATAAGGTTGGGGTTTTTTTCTGGATTAGAACGCAGACTTCCTGCTTTGCATTTAGAACCAAAACTGCGGCTTTCCACGCTTTGTTTCTGGCTCTTGTAGGTTGCTTAATTTTTGTTTCCTCCCAGTTTGGTGAAAGGGAGAGTAAGACTGTATGAAAGATGAGTAAAATGCTGCTTTTTTTTTTTATTTCATTGGACTTCCACTGGGCTATAGTAAAACTCTTTACTCCCCTACATAGACTCTGCCTTTCTTTTAAGATGGCAATACCTTTCCCTCTGTTTCATCCACTTGCTAAAAGATGGCTGAGAAGGAAGGAGGAAAAGAATCAAAGGGAAATGCTGATGGAACTGATGGAATTTTGATTCCAGCAGTTGAAAGGGAGAGAGATTGTTACTGTTTTTTAAAATTTGCATGCAGTGTGTCTTTCACCAAAATCTTGAATATTGGTAAACCAGAGTGATCAAGGGAGAGGAGAAGGAACTGGGGATTGACTAGTGTCATTAAAAACCCCCAAACAACTAGACACCCCAATCTTCCTATGTCCTTGGACTCCGATGTCAAAAGGACATTGAGAACTTGTATAGAGTGTTGCCATTAGCCCCTTTCTCTTTATTAAATATTGTAGAACAACCTATTGCAGACTAATAGAGTATCAATTATATAAATCAGTCTTTTCATGTGCCTTCTTCCACATAAAAAGGAAAAGCATAAAAATCCTTCCTTAAGCAGCAAAGCATATCAAAAGAAAACCAAGAAACCACTGTTCTCCTTCACTGCTTCTGCTATGTGTATGTAGGTGTCCTGCTTTTAAAAGCTCAAATTGCTGTGTTTCCCAAGTATATGATGGTTAAAGTACAGTAGCAAAATCAACATTATGAGGTATTTTTGAGTAACAGGAAGAATTGTTTATATCAGACTTATAACCCCCTTATGCAGGCTTCTGAACAATAAAAGGAACTATATAAGTTGTAAAATAATGTTAGTTTGTGGTTTGGGGGTGGTTTGGTTTTTTTTTTAATTAATATTTTTGCTTAAAGGAAGGCTTTCTTTCCCAAGTTACATTTTCAATTTCCCCTTTCTCCTCCTTCCGCACGCCTAAAACTATTTCGACCTAAACATCCTAAAAGAGAGCTTCTGTCTCTGCTTATTAGGCATCATAAAGTGGATCTCAGATAAGTAAACATGAATGCCTAGTGACATTTTAGAATGGCTACAAGATACTGTGTGATCTTTAGTTACCCCCTTAGAACAGCAAAAACCTGTTCTCATCTCCTCATGCTTACGTGTGGGGTTCCTTTATGTGTGTTGGGTGTCGTTATAACCTCCCTATTTGGGCAGTCCCCAGTGTTGTTATCTCTAAGTACATATGTTGGAATGACTTTAAAGAGCAGTCTAATTTAGTGATAAAATTACAGACTAGGGTGTTCAAAAATAAAGGTGCATTAGAAAAGCTGATTTAATTTGGTCAGCTACACTAAAGGAAACTTGAGACACATTTCTATTATTGGCCATGCTGTCAAATACTGCATCCTGTACCTGGTGAAATCTAGGTGTTAGGATCTCCTAGCTACATTTGTTCAGTGCTCTTGTTCTCTAGCATTGTGACAGAAAAGTAGTAGAAGCTATTGAAAATATTCCTTCAATTGAACAGATGAGTAAAGTTCTCATGGAGTACTGTTATATCTCACTTATTAGCTGTAAGATACTGCTGCAAAAAATCATTTTGCCTTTTTCAATTTTTCTTTTTTCCCCCTATAATGATTAAAAGCTTAAGGTGACTAGTT
This sequence comes from Chiroxiphia lanceolata, assembly GCF_009829145.1. Classification (NCBI taxonomy): domain Eukaryota; kingdom Metazoa; phylum Chordata; class Aves; order Passeriformes; family Pipridae; genus Chiroxiphia; species Chiroxiphia lanceolata. The sequence continues at coordinate 12,753,438 of NC_045639.1, forward strand.
TGTTTGCTGGAAGTTTTCTCTCTGTTCCCAACTTGCTCAACTTTCAATTCAGTCTTCAAGTTGAATCCTCCCATAGGCAGCTGGCAGCATTTTAGGGTCTTTTATTTTTAATTTCTGACACAACCAAGATCTTTAAAAGCAATGTTCAGTGCTATGGCTGATACATTATCTCATGGCCACTGGTGTCCTGTGGCATCTGGAGAAGCCTTTGTGTACAGCTTGAAGTGCCTGGTGTCTCAGCAACAAAACAGCCTGTGCAGTTACACTCTGTATTGGCACACAGCAGCTCCTCTGCCTGTTAAGGACAGTGCATCAAAATGAGCATGTGCTGTGCTCACAACATTTTTAAATGTGGGTCAAAAAAAGCTAATGTTGTACCTAATTTGCATGCTCTAGCAGGCTGGTTTTTATTCCCATCTGGCTTTGTAAATCCACAGTTGCTGGACATGGGTGGTGGTGCTGGACAGGGTGATTCTGAGGAGTTAGGGGAGGCTGCAGCTCACTGTGGCCATACATTGAATTGTCCTCTCGGGTTTCATTCTGGTAGATCCTGTGGGATCTCTGAGTTTGCTGACCATCATCTCTCTCCTCCTTCCCTTTCTACCCACAGCTGTAGCTTGGGTTTTTTGGTTTACCAGTATAGCAGAAGTAGGTCTTGCCCTTAGCACTGAGGCCTGAACCTGCCCCCAACCCCCAATTCGGAGTGTTCTGCTGATCAGAAGCTGCTGCTGACTTGTGGTATTAAGTGCAGCAGGTGAATTCTTCTGTGGTTTTTGAGACAGACTTTTCTGAATGAGCGATATGGTGAAAAACAACTGCAAAGTGTCAGCACGCTCTTGGGAATCTGATATGCCTCAACCCAAGTTCATTTGGAGAGAAAATGAAAAAACCTCCCCCACCACCCAAATCCTCCCAGCTGTATGCTTTTCTTGCCTTCTGTCAGCCCTGGTGAGCTGAAGTAGCTGATCCCAGTCCTGAGCCCAACTATTCTGTCTTCAGTTGCAATAACTTTGTTACTTGGAACCTTCCAAAGATGACCAGGATAGGGACGTACCTATCTGCATGTATCTGCCTATTGGCACAAACACTTGAGAAAATTACCCTTGAAATTTGAGTGGTCTAATGAAGAAAAGTCTGTGGTGATTAAATATCTCATGCTTGCTTTTTCATTTAGTTTTTTATGGCAATGGCCCAAAGCCACATCCTGCACCGTGATGAAATAAAGCCACACTGTGGCTCCTTGTTTCAGAAATAGAGCACTGCAATACTGAGTAGTTGCAAAGAAGGTTATAACACAAGTGGTTTTGGAGATGCAGAAACAAAATACTGACCTCATGCTGACTTCAGCGCTGGCCTTTTTGACGTCCAGCTGCGTGCAGCAGCTCAGGACATTCTGTGCAGCAGGGAAACCTATTTTCCCCACAGAAGCCTGGCTGGTTTAAGCCCATGTTGCACAGTTGGGGTGTGTGGGAAGAGGACATCTGCTATTTGTTCTGCACCACACAAGCTTCACATGCTTTTTCCAAAGGGCCTCTCTGTCCTAGGAAAGCTGGGGAAGCAGGAAGGTCAGGTGGCTGATGGGAAGCCTGGGCAATGGATGCTTCAGGGACCTTCCTGCAGCTGACAGGGTCTCTGAGTGGGAGGATAGAAGTGGCGTGTCAATGCAGTGGGAAGGTCAGTGGGGTTTGCTAAAGTAGAACTTTCCACTTCCTCAAAAACATGTGGGTAAGAGGTGGGCACTGGAGCGGAAAAAAGGTTTCACCAGGCACCGAGGTGTGAGGGCAGCTGGTGTGTGCCCTGGGGTGCAGGTGGGGTGAGGATGCTCTCTAGGGAAGGATACCCACGTATGAGTGCTAATTTAGGCACTGCTACAATCTTCCTATTGCTGGCATTTCAGTGGCTGGTGTTGGCAGGTAGGAGGGGAAAGAGCTGAGCCCAAACCTGCTGGTGTAGGGAGTGCCACTGTCTGGAGCAATGGATGCCGCTGGGGTGTCTTTTAAAGGGAAGAGGACCCATCCATCCTGCAGAGGAGCAGAGAGGCTGAGTAGGTGGTGCAGGGGTAGAGAGGAATTGATGTAATGACATCTCCAGGGGGAATTAAAACCCTTAAAGGAAAGAGTCAAGGTGGGGAGGGGAAATAACCTTTGTTTTTATGAGAACTTGTACGTAAACACTTGCGGGTTTTTTTCAGTAATAGATTTTCCATGGGAAACTTACAACACTCTTACTGCAGGTTTAAAGATCCAGGCCTTGTCTAATCACACAGCCGAGTGTTTAATTCCTCGTGTTTAAAGAGGCACAGCCACCTGATCTGAACAGAGGTAGAGGTACAACAGATACTGCAGATTCCTATGCTCATATGAGAAGGGGGAGAAGCTACAGCTAAGTGCACAGTGAAATAACTGTGGTAGGATTTATGCCAGAATACTTATTCTATGTAAAAACTGTATCCTGAGGGGATATATATGAGAACTGACAGCTGAGGAGCATGGAAGGAGCAGGAATAGGGGATAAACGTCTGGGAGTTAAGAGACTGAAGGCAACAAAGGAGGCTGGGTGAGAAGGGTGAGGGACTAGATCTGTTATAATGCACTTTCCCTATCTTATGACTAAAAAAATTTGGTACTTTTGAGGTGGTGAAAATGTACTGCTAGTGTTATTTTCTTTATGAATTCATATGCACTTTTTTCACTTCTAGTGCTCTTAAAGTTGGGGTGATAAATGCTGTGAGCAGGGAGCAAGGCAGCAACTTTGGTGAAAAACTGATGTGCCTGGGTGCAGGTTTTGGTGTGTTTTTTTTTCTTTTTTAATTTGAGCTAACTAGATATAATCTTAGAGCAAAATAGCTAATAATAGAGGAAGTAGTGTTTGCAATTCACTGAGCTTTGCATCGCACCTATACTTAGCAATGGTTCTTTGCTGTGAGTTACACCTCAGTCATGTTTGGTAGCAGGGTGACAGCGGAAGCTTCAGTGAATTTTGGGTACTGCATCCATTTTGGCTAATGCAGTAACTGTCCCACAAGAACAGTATCAACTCTTTGGGCACTAAAAGGAGATCTTTAAAACCTAGTGCAATGGGGTCCTGCTCCTAGAACTAACACTTATCTACAAAGAATAGATTGCAAAAGATGTGTAAAAAACATTATCCAATAGTTGCACCATGTTACGCACTGCTGTTGATGAGAAAGCTCTCACTTAAATATGTTATTCATGATTCAGAAAAGGTACTAGTGCTTATTTACTGAAGACCTGTTCTAATGGGGAACACACAGGAAGCTGAGGGACATGGATCAGTTTTGAGGAAATCTGTTGAATGCTCTAAACTAGAAAAAGGATCTACCTGTTTCACCTGGCTGTTATGTCTTTTGCTTGGTCTGTAGATATGAGCACCTACAACAAACAGCCTGTGAGCCCAGACACCTGCAATAAAGGGGAGTAAATATACCAGATATTTTCACCAGATATTCTGTAAGGCTTAAATAACTAAGTTTCATAACCATGGTAGAAGTCTTCCTATAGAAAACTGGTGCCACACTGGTGACTGAATTGTGCAGGAATACCTTGAGCAACAGAGACCTTCCCAACATTTTCCCCAATTACTTTAGTGCAAAAAGGTAGTGAAAGATGATACTCAAAGAGAATTGTAATAAGTTGAATCTGTGGTCACTTTTATGTTAGATAACGTGACAGGTACATCCTCTTTTACCAGCAGCAGTTTTTCAAGTTGGTGCCAAAAACTGGGGTGCAAGTTCAGAGATCCTTCTGAGGACTTTGTCCCTTGAGATGGTCACTGGGAATGTTCAGCTGATACTGAGGTAACCCAGAGTTCCTTTGTGGGTTCTCATGTGCTGCTAGTAGGATACTTCAAGTCAAACATACCTTTCTTTTTTTAAATAAAAGTCATCTCTTCCAAAAGAAAAAGTGCAAATTGAAAGTACAATCAACATATTTTTGACAATACAGCAGAGCATTAAATTTATAAATATAAATTACAACTGAACATTAGTCTTATTTAGAATTTTACATAAAATTAATATGATAAAGTGCAAATAAAAAAAAAGACACCCGTAACTTCTTTTGAGAAACGCTCATCATCAGTTCAAAATCAGTTAAAAATCACTCAAAATCAGTTTGACAACTGCCAAACAGTTTGTGTGTCATTGGCAAAAGGTTTTTGAGTTGCAAGAATCAGCACTGGTTTCTCATCTTTCAAGTTCTGCTTCCAAGATTTCTCCCCATGTGTCGACGTCCATGGGATACATGCTTTTCTCTGGCAAGCTGTGTTGCGAAGGAATGTTGCTGTATTTCCCACTCAGCCATTCTTGCTTCACTTTGCTTTTCCAGTAGTTCCTCAATAATGTGATCTGGTGGAAAAACAAATTGCTCAGATCTTGGAAATGAAACAATTTAAGCAGCATTCAATACAGGTAAGTTTTGCCTTGGAAGAGTAAGCCTAGAAAAAGGATTTGGAATGTGCCTTTGGATCTCTAGACACTAAGCCCAGGAAGGTGCAGCGCTGCTGAGTAGCAGACCTTGATCTACTTCCAACTTTTCTGTTCAAAGTTGGGTGGAAAATCAATTCCTGCCTCAATTCTTTGATGGTCGAGATGAAAAACCTAAACCAGGAACTCATCTTACTCTTTAAAAGAGACACCTTTCACTTTCTCTTCCTGTTTAGGTTATCTGTGACCTTTAACTCTGGAGGCTGGTTGGATTCTTTTCTTCCGTCAACCTTTTATTGCAAGAAAATGCTGACTTGGCGTGTTTGTTGCTTCTATTTCAAATCCCCTCCAGATAAAACAGACAATCAGTGTAGGGAGTTCCAGAAATTGCTGTGCAAGAGTATTAAGATCTCTACACCAAAAGGGCAACCACTGCCTCACAGTGCAGCAACTCTACTGAAATGTCAGAGCCCAGAACTGTGGCTTCCTTGGTTTCTTTTGCTGCTGTTTCTCCCTCTTTTCACCCTTTCACTGCCCCCCCGCTCTTAAACACACCAGCTCAGTTGAAGGTGGGGGAATCACCTGGCCCAGAGTACCCTGTGGAACCTGTTAGCAGATCCTTTCCTGATCTACCTCAGCTTCCAGGCCGGATTCAACACTGAGAAATCATCCAGCATGTTCTGGAGCTGAACCTGCCCCTAACTCCTCAGACCAACTGTAACTGGGACTGTGTTAGGGGAGATTTTCGAGACAGCCTTTAAAAGCTCCTGCTTGTTTTCTTTTCTATACCCCAAATTTTTTTTTCTCCTGGATGCGTGTCACTCAAGTTGTATCGAGGCAGAGCTATCCAGGATGATTTTCCAGGAAGCACACCTATTCCCACGAAATACAACCAGAGAGCACACACTGCTTAGCCAGGGTTATGTTATCTTCTCCCTCCCAGCCCTGTCTGCATGGGCTTTGTCCCCTGTTACGGCTTTGCTGGGACGAGGGTCAGCGCTGAGGCTGTGCAGGGAAGGGTGAGGAATAACCGGGATGTCACTGGTGCGGTCCTGGGCAAGAAAAAGGACAGCCCAGGTAGGAAAAAGGCCAGCCTGAGTAGGAAAAAGAACAGCCTTGCCTTCCTTCTCAGTCCATTTTACCAGCTGTCCGGCTACGGAGCCGCGCTGTCACCACAGCGCTGCTCCCATCACCCTGGGATGGGGCGAGACGCGCCGATGTCATTTCCTTCCACAGTCCCACCGCCCACGCTGGAAGCCTCGCCGCGTCCCCGAGGTGGGATTTACCTTCCAGGAGTAGCCGTTCCCGCGGTCGCAGTCGATCTCTCGCCGGCAGACGGCCCGCACGGCCAGGCAGTGGTGCCGCCACAGCCGCTCGTTGCCCTCGATGACGCGGTGCCAGCCCTTGCACGCCGCGGACGCGTGGCACAGGCTCTCCACGTCCAGGCCGCCGAAAATCCGGGAGCTCACCTCGGGAGGGAGGGCGGACACGAAGTCCCCCTGTCCTCCTCCTCCTCCTCCTCCCGGTCCTGCTCCTGCAGCGCTGTCTCGGCCGCCGGCGCTCTCCGCGTCCATCCCCGCGGCCCCGGGGCGGGGCGGCGTCACCGCGGCCGCTGTCGCGGTGTGTTGGGGCTGCCGTGGGCGGCAGCGCCCGGGGCTGGGTGTCCCCTTGCCATGTCCCTGCCGTCCGGGTGGGGAGGGTACTGGCTCGCCTCTTTGGGGGCGAATCTCCGCGGTTTCGGACCCGCGGAGCCGGCGCCTCGCCGCGTCACGGGGCGGCCGCGCGTCATCAGGAGGCGGCGGCGGCGGCTCCTATCGGGATCGGCCCCGTCCCGGCCCCGCGGAGCCGCGGGCCCGAGGTAGCGACACCCCCTCGCAGGGCCGGGGTGGGTCGTGTCCGCTGGGGTTTAGAGGGGCAGCACCGCGGCCCCGTGTCCGGGCTCGGGGCACCGCCGCGTCCGTGGCGGGGGGCGCTCGGGACCAGCGGAGGGCAGCGAGGATGGTTGGGGGAATGGGGCATCTCTCTTAGGGTGAAGGGATGAGGGAGCTGGGGCTGTTCAGCCTCGAGAAGAGACGGCTGGGAGGGGACCTCATTAATGTGTATAAATAACTGTAGGGGGAGTGCCAAGAGGATGGAGCCGGGCTCTGCTCGGTGGCGCAGAGCAATATTACAAGAGGCAACGGGCGGAAACTGATGCGCAGGAAGTTGCACCTGAAAGTGAGGAAGAACTCACGGTGTGAGTTCATCTTTACTGTATGAGTGGAACAGGTTTCCCAGAGAGGTTGTGGAGTCTCCTTCACTGGAGATATCCCAGAACTGTCTGGATGCAATCCTGTGCCATGTGCCCGTCATCTGGGATAACACTGCTTGAGCAGGGGGGTTGGACCAGATGACCCACTGCGGTCCCTTCCATCCTGAACCTTTCGGTGATTCTGTGAGCCCCTGGAGAGCCAAAACCTCCCGAGCAGCCCCTGGAGGGGCCTTTTTGGGCAGAGCCTGGCCTGTCTTCTCTTGGCCTCTCATGCTTCTCTTCATGAGGCAATGAAGAGAAAGTTCAGCTGGTGCCTTCCCTGGAGTGCAGAGAGCTGAGGAACAGGTGGCAGTGACTCCCCAGTGTGGCTGTGCAGAGAATACAGCAGCAATTAAGACTTGTTTTTCCCTAATGCTTTGTGGCAGTGAATTGAGTAGTGGAAGGGCAAAGTCTTGAAGGAAAAACAATTGCAGTTTGGGTGCATTTTCACAACTTAAAAAGCATTTTGGGTGTGGTAGCTCTGAACTGGGCTTTTGAAACCAGCATCCAAGTAAGCTGGTGGCAACTGAGAGCTGCAGACTTGTAGCCTGTAGTGAGAACTTGCCAGAAGGTGCTGGATTAATTGAGCATCTGACCCTGAAAACCAGATCTTAAAATCATTGCCTGACATTTAGTGTAGAACCAGAGTTTGGGGAATTGCACAGATTTACAGTAAAACAAATTCTGAGCTGTAATTTCAGCTTTCTCAAAGTTTTGTCATGGGAGTGACCACTGTGAATTCTGTCCTTAAGCCCCAAACTACCACAGCAGTGGGGCCAGCAGCGATTAGAGTCTTTTGTTCAAAATACTTCAGGTGTGAGGTAAAAGAAAGGCATGTTTATTTCCTCTGTAAGTTGGTGTAATAGGATGTTGATGTTCAGTTTCAAAGTGCATTTATTAGTGACAGACTTTTGTGTTTGAGTCAAAAGTGCGTGTTTATATTTGTGATGTGTGAGTACCTAAAATATATTTTGCTTTGTCAGAAAAAACTCAGGAGGCTGATGCAGAAGAAGCACCAACTGTTCATGCTGTTGAGATGTCCTGTATTCCACTGTTAATGGAACCATCGTGTTCCAGCTCTGAGGTAAAGAGAGCTGCAAAAATGAGAAATTATGATGCTGCCTCTAGAAATCTGGTGGGTACTTAATTTTTTAATGAAATTCATTATTTGTGTGTGTTGAAAATTACAAAGGTGTTGTGCTTTCTATACCCCTTTTTCCCCCCTGAGAGGTAAATTACTGCAGTCAAAATTGATTACTCAACATTTGTTGCTTTATTGGTTGGGACTGTGTGCTGTGCAAGTACATAAATGTGTTACAGGAGTGTTTTGGACTCGATACTGGAGCTGAGTACGACAGAACAAAGTCCAGTTCTGCTCTCTGGTCCGTATCAGTAACTGCCCCTGAGTATCTGTGAAGGCCTGGGGGAATGAATGACTGTTCCAACCAGCCCAAAAGCCTCTGAAAGAGGAGAGAGGAGAGCCTGGAGTTGGACTCTGGGTGTCTTGGACTGGCTATAAGTAATATCTGTTTGTAGTGTCCTGGCAGCCTGTTTCATTTGGATTGTCAGCTGGGATGGAGTTGTGTTGTCAAGATCCATACAAACACATGGATAAACAACTCCCCAGTGTTTCCCTGGCTGTCCAGTAAAACAGTTTTCAAAGTGAGCATCTTTTCTTTTTTTTTAGAACACTGCCAAGTCCAGTGGTTTTCAGACAGTCTGATAAATAGTGTGGGGAGCTGGTGGGATTTTTGTTAAACACCATCTGTTGTGTATCCAGTGCTAAAGCAACACATTGGTCAATACTGGGGTACAGCAGGTAACAACTACACACGACAAGTGAAATGTCAGCCTTTGCTGTAGCTGAGATCCCTGGGGTGGACACTTACTTGTCTGTCAGTAAGTAGAGGTTCAATGTGATAGTGCTGCTTTCAGTAAATAATGAATGTGACTTTGATGTATTTACATTGTTTTTGCAGACAGGATTTAGAGTCTGGTTGCATTCTGGAGAAGGGAATTGCAGGAATGCCACTAGCATTCCTACAATTCTTAGCAAGACTTTTCTCTTTATGGGGTTTTTGTTTGTATTGTTTGGGATTTTTTGGACAAAGAGGCATTTGTTAAACCTGCTCTTTCTCTTATGTCTATATGTGGAAACTCTAGAGCAAGGTGCTGGTGAAGCTCTTCTATGAAATTTTCAGTTTGTAGCCTTTTAGATATTTATTCCAAAGGTCTAAGGAGAGGGGATTTTCTGCTGCAAGAGGGTTTCTATAGATTTTGTTTTTCTGAGTGAATAGGAACTATAAAAAAAAAAGTAAGTGGTCACCCAGGCTGCAACTGTGTAGAAACTGTGATCTAGTTTCCTCCCCTCTTTTGTAACTGGATAAAGGTACTAAACAGTACCTTTTAAATATTAAAGGCAAATATTGTTTCAGGTTCCTCTTTCTGATGATAATGACAGTGAACAGTCAAAATCTATTCAGAGAAAGAGAGTTCTTCCATCTTGGATGCTGGAAGGAGATCTTCTGGTGCAGAGGGTGTCTGAGCCTATAATGACAGCAGGTAGGTTTACAGTGTGGTACAATTGCATTCCAATATGCATTTCTGTGCTTTGATGTAATTTTCTTCCATTACAATGATGGTGGTTGAAAGTGTTGATTTGTTACTTCTTTCCATCCTTTGTGCAGGGCAGCTGATGGAGAGCAACTTATGTTGTCTCCTTTGTCATCAGTCCTACGGGTGCAATAGAGCTCTTTCTCATCAGTTGATTTTCTTTCTGTTCTTTTTTTTTTTTTAATACCAGATAATAAACTCCCTTTGGACATCTGAGCATCGGATATTCTGTAGCCCTTTCTTATAAAGTTTTCTATTTCATGTGTAAATTCTAGGTAATTTCTGTACCTTTAATTCCAGTCCTTCTCCACACTTAAGTTAGTGATGTTTTGCCCTTCTAAATTTAGATTCTAATTTCACAGATTTTTAAAGTAGGAGGTTTTTTGAGTGGTGCTGGGTGTTAGTTTTTTAACCATGAATGAATCAAACTTGATCATTTAGTCCAAAGTAACTTGCTTGGAGGAGCAGTTGTTCACAGTATAATACTTTCTTAACAACATGAGGCTAAAATAGTGTTGCATTACTTCCTGTTCTTCCAGGAAAAGGAAATTACTGAACTGCTGCTGCTGTGTTCAGTCACTGTCAGCAGGACACACAAGGGTGCTGCACTGGCAAAACCTCAAGAAAATTTTATAGCATGTCCAACTTTGTTTCTGGGAGCTTCTTACTTAAGCTGCCATTAGACGAACTTACTTCACGGCATTTATTGCCCTGATGACTTTAGTTGGTGGAACTAGAGCACTAAAGAAGGGAGAGAAGAGAAGGAAAATGACTTGGCAAAGCTCCCCTGGCATTTCTGTCCTTCTCTGTGCTGAAGGCAGCACACCCCACCCACCCTGCTTGTCCTTCAGTGGCGAGGTATGAGATGATTCGGGTGTGAACAGCTGAGTTTCCTTTGTTAATCAGTCCAAAGCTATGAACTGTGGCTGGTGAGTGTGTCCACTTCTCTGTGTGCAGCAGCTCTGCTTTAGTGTCTCTCTTTCCAGCTGCTGTTTCTGCTGGGATGCTGTGGTGGATTTGGTTCTTGATGCCCAAGCAGCCCAACTGGAGTGCTTCGTGCAGTGTCTTCTCTCCTGTAGTAAATACAGGTGTCTGTGTGCACTGACCTGGGCAACTGTGGCTTTAAACACCTCACTCGTGTGCCATCCACACCTCTACCTATTCCTTTCCTCAAAAGCTAGTTTTGAAAAAATTATAAGAAGCAAAAGAAAATTTATGTTTTGATTTTTTTTTTCTTTTTTCCCTGTTCCAAATCTAGACTGTTCCTCATTGGCTTGTTCCTTCAGATGTAAAAATTGCATGTACCAGAGGACTTCAGCTGGTTGAGTCCTGTGCTGGTGTGATTGTTTTCTTATGTTTTCTTATGTTTGTGGTTTTGTTTTGTATTTTTGGGGGAGTGGAGTTTGTTTGGTTTGTTTTTTTCTCTACAAGCACTATAACATTTGTTATATGTGTGAATGTAATGTTTTTTACAAAGACTGGATGTTGTGGTTCTGCTGCTATTGAGATTTGGAGCTATGTGGGTGAGAGGTATCTGAAGGCCTGACCGTGAGGGAGCTGAGGGTTACATGCAAACTCTGTTGGAGCTGTTAAAGAAGTTATTAGATGAGGTCTTTCCAGCTTAGAATGGGATGCTTTGATAACGCAGCCAATCTCTTCTGCAAATCAAAAATATTTTCTTAAAACTGTGTAGTGGTTTGCATCTTTTTAGAGTGATTTTGGATGGGAATGTAGAAAGGTAGAGAGGAAATCCAAAAAACTGCTCTTTTATGCCTTTCTATCTTCTGCCTAGAAAGGTAGCACTGATCTGTGGGTTTGAAATCAGACATTAAAATTTGGGAAAATTCCTTGCTTCATACACATCACTCTGGCACATTTTTTTGAAGGAAGAGAGTTTTTGGAGTCTTTTAAAATGGCATCAAGTATCTTCCTTCTGAGTGTGTTTTGCAGCAGATGAAGCTATAGCAAAATCAGGAGGATGGCCCTGGGTCTCTCCCAGCTGTATATCCAGAAAATACTGCTTCAGTGCAGAGATCTTGAGGTTTCCTGAGATGTGAACTTTTTCAGAGAGACAGAACTTTATTTCACTGTCTTTTTCTGTATTGGTTATTGGTCGATGAAATGATCAGCCACAATGTGGTTGCCCAGGGAAATGGGCACACTCTGATTTTGCTGTGCCCTAATTAATGTCTGCCTGTATAAACAGGTGGTCGGAAGGGACAGTGACACCAAAGGTCTGTGGCAAGCCATCCTTACACCTCTGTGGTGTAAAGTGAGTTATTATCACTCATACTGATACATTCGCTCCAGAATATCCTTTGCCACATATTTTCTGTTTTCCTCCAAATTCCCCCTCAAGTGTCTGTTTCATTCTCAAACATACTTTTTACTCCTATAAGCAGTAAGTGTAAAATGTGCTGTTGAAAGAGCCACAACTGCTGCTGTTTCTAATGCCATTTGCCCCGTGTCCTGCTTTGATGTAGGTATAGATTTCTAATGTGGTCAGGATTTCACTGAAAAAATTGCATTCCAAAAGTACCCTTTTATTTCTTTTTATTTTTAGGTCACAGAAAGAAAAAAGGCCACAGAAGGGGAGAAAGTGTCATGGAGTCATTGAAATCAGAAGTAAATGTGCAACAGAAAAAAAGATTAGCTTCTGGAGAAACTGTAGAGCACTTTGAAGGTGAAGAGCAAGATGAAGGGAAAAGGAGCTGCTTTTCCATCCCTGTTCCTTCATCTCAGGTAACTTTTTGGCTCGGGAAAGAGCAAAAAATGAGAATGTAGTTGGCAATGTCATGTTGAAGGTTAGGTCTACAACATAACTGTGTTCTGCTCATGGTTTGCTGTTTTGAAATACCAGTCCATTGGGCAGCTCTGTAGCAAGGATCACGGAAACCCTCAGTGACTTGGTTTTCTGCATTTCCTCCTCGGAATCTGGGAATCGCACCCAAAATGTTCCACAGAAATACTAGACTTTGAGCTTTGCAGCAAGAGGCAGGAAGACATGGTCCAAAGCACAAGTCCTAGGAGTGGCTTGGTGTGTGTGGTTTCTTTTCCTGAGAACCACGAGGGGATAGGTGATGGGCTTTGCCCAGGCTATTGCCATTCTAGTAGGTGAAGTTTTATGGTCAGATAATGATGGCGTGTGGCTCAACAGCTGCTGTGTTTCAAAGGAAGGGTACCATGGGGTGTTCTTATGCCACTGTCTCAAAATCTGAGTCAAAAAAAGGAAAGGGCAAAAAACCCCAACCCATAACCTGAAATCCCAAACGATTTGTGGCAATGAGTGAGCAGACCCTGCAGTCCAGCTGGTCACTGTCTGTGCGACCTCACAGCAGTTTACAGGCAGCCAAATCCTTACTGACAACAACTTGCAAGTGAGGAAAAGAGAAGGATCACTGCTGAAGAAAAACAAAGCATATGCTGGTGAGAGCAAACTGAGGCTCTCACTTGTATCCTCTAAGTGAAAAGCCTGGAGAGGTGTTAATAATGTCTAGCATTAGAATTGCATGGATCTGTTCCAGGATCTGATAAAAACACTTAAGGCAGTATTATTTGGTATGATTTTGGCACTGAAAAGGACTGGGGTTTTGATTTTGTTTGGTTTTTTAATTAAATCTTAAAGCTAATTGAAATGAACTGCTCATGGAGAGCAAACCCTTCAGAGTAGTTTTGGTGTAACAGTGGTCAGTCTGGGAAAGTGTTCCAAGTGGTGAGCTTTGCTGTTCATTAGGTGCATTAATAACAGCTGCTGTGCTATTTTCTCTTTGTCAAATTATAAGGTGAGTGACTACATAATTAATTATTCCATTTTTCGATTTTTAAGTAGGAAGCCTTACTTATTTTCACCTAATAATTTCATAAATCATTTCAGTCTCAAGCGCAGTGGAAGAAATTGCATTTGTAACTTTGCAGGAGAACTAATGGGTTAGGGCAAGTGAAATTAATAATCATGGAGAGCTCTGAAAGACGGTAATTTTGATATCAAAGCCCAAATCACAGTCCTGTTGTCCTATTTAAGGCGATTGAGAAAAGGTTCTGTAGGGAAAGTTGTTGTAAGCGGCAGCAGCCGCCAGAGAGCGCTGAGGGCCCATCCGTGTTATCCCAGTGCTGGAGTGCGGGTGGCTTTTTTTTCCTTGGATCACAGCCTGGTGTGTAGCTGATCCTAATAATTGTGTTTAGTCTCTTTAAGTACAATACAGGCAATGAATGTAGTAGAGAGTCACAAGTGGGAGCGGCAAATTAGGGTAATTCGTGCCTCCCTTTGCAAAGGAAGGCTGATTTCCTAAGCTGCAGTTGTTTGCTGAGCCTTATTTTGAGAGTTATCTTTGTCTGTGAGTTGAGTTACTAAATGTGCTGCTGTCAGGATCATCTGATATTAATGCTGACTTTGCCCTTTCTTAATCACGTTGTTGCTCAAAAGTAATTGTCTCTGTTTTTGGATAAAATTTTATGAGGCTTGCATTAAAAGGAACAAAATCAAACAGGAAACCACCGTCTGATTTTCAAGCTCTGCCAAACACATCTGTGTAAACTAAGTATAGATTTACTGGAGGGGAAACTTGGATAATAACCTGTAGAGAGCAGAGATCTTAGAATAGTTCTGTGATGTATCACAGTAGTTCAGCCTTCAATGTAGATATGCTTCCAGGTGATGTCTCAGTTGTCAGGACAGTGTTCTTGTCTTGTGTTCTTTTTCCAAACAACACATGTCTCATTTTAAATGTACATTTGTTCCAAAATTTAAAATGCAGTATGTGTCAAAGCTGAACTATTTCTCTGATGGTATCTATGACAGACTGTTTTATGATTTAGTCACGATCTGAAGCATTTAAGATGTATCAGGGTGGGTTTAAGCTCAAGGTGTGTATCATGAATTCCCATATATCTGCCATATATGGATAAATATATATATATTCCATATATCTTGGTACTTAACAGACTAAAATTGATTCTACTGTAGGAGTGTACATTCTTCTAGAGTCTACTGTATCTTCCTCTATATAATGCCCATTAATTTTTTCAAGAGGACTACTTTTGATTGGAATTTAATTCAAATTAAAGTCCTTGGACTGTTCATAAACTGAGGTGGTGAGAGAGGAGTTCATGTTGTGAGGGAACTGAGGTCAAAAATGGGAGCTTTAGGATAAGTTTTCTTTAAAGTTTGTTGTGTGTTGTTTTCTTAACTCCAGCCTTTCATTCAGCAGCTCTATTTAGCAGTGAACTTGAGCTTGGAAAGTGGATTAGAAGATTTTAAAGGCTGGACCAGATGATCTTTTGAGATCCTTTCCAACCTGGACTGTTCTATGGTTCTCTGATTTTGAAAGCAGGAATGACAAGGCACAGTTTGACATTTAAAGCTTTGAATTCTGGAGTGTAAATTATCAAGTCCTTCAAAATGTAACCTTGTTCCACAGAATACATCTGGATTTCCTCTTGAGAATACCACGAGAGATATGGAAGGAAATGGCAAGACCGGAACAAAAAACCCCGGAAGTTCTCTGGAAAAAAACGATAGGCAGCCGCATAGCAAATGTTCTAAAAGAGTAGGTCAAACCTCCAGTAAAGACAATAGAATTGAGAAAACAGAAAACAAAGAGCAGAGCACTGGTTCTACAAGCCAACAAGCTCACTGGGGCGGGACTTCTCAATATTGTGGTGCCCAGGAAGGGATTCTTGAGCCTGATGCAAATATGGATTGCGAGACTGAGATTTCTGATTCAACCAGAAGTGCAGATGCTTCAGAAAGCTCCAAAAAGATCCAGCATAAGAGGACACCTTGCATGTACGGAAGTGCCTGTTACAGGTAAAGCAAAATTAAAACTAGCTTGGGCTAGCTTGCTATTTAGAAGTAATGTATTAGTATCATTTCTCTGTGGAAGAGAAAACTGTAAACTCATTACAAGTATTAATTTGAAAAAAGATCTTTTGGTGAACAGGGGGCTGATGAGAAACAAATGGCAGAACAATAATTTTAGAAGGGTAAAAGGAGGAGCCAAGATGTCTTGCTATCTGCTAATGTAGCCCAAACAAGGGATGAAGTACTTCAGCAATTAAAAGATGAAGTGTTGTAGGAAGTAAGAGACAAAGGTCCATTTTAAAAAGAAATAAAAGACCTGTGTGTACAGTACCAGGAACCAGCAGGGAGAAGAGATGTAAAATGTTGAAATGCCCAACATAGACCCTGTAGGCTTATTTTATTAGCAGGTGAGACTTATATGAAAGATGATTGTATTTATTGAAGGGTTTTTTGTTGGTTTTTTTTGTTTGTTTGTTTGTTTGTTTGTTTTTTATTATTATTTATTGCCTGCTTTGTGATCTGAGTGTTTAAAATACGTACTATTTGTCACCCTTAAATAATCAAGAATTTCTTTTATTATAACTTTACCTTTCTGTGCTTTTTTTTTTTAAGCTTTCATTTCCCCCTAAACCCAGAACAAGGCATACTTAGGAACTCCAGGTTAACCCTTAACTGGTCAGTGTCTTTGGAAATACTGCAACAATTGGGGTTTTTCCCTCTTTTTCTCTCCCACTCATATCTTCTCAATTCACAGTGGAGGATTTGTCATACAAATGTTCCAGCGAAATTCCAGAACACCAATGCTGGGTACCTGGCCTTCTGCTAGTTATTTCTGCCCAGAAAAGATCTGTGGTGTCCTATGTTCTTATACTGAAGGGAAGATGGAAATCCAGATGTGCTCTTGAGACTAGAAAATGCCCAGTGACCTAAAAACTAAATTTAGGACAAAGTTTTGAGTTCTAGATAAACTCATGTGCATTGTAAACATAAAAGATACGGTTAATCTGGGAAACAGGGAGTCCTGTGACTTCAGTTCTCATGTATCTCATTTTTTCCCTTAATGATTATGATGAAAACATGTTTCATTAGACAATTCAGTCTAATTTCATTAGATGATTCAGTACTACAAATGCAGCCTCTGTTTTGCTCCAACTACGTTTAATTTTGCTCAGACAAGTTTTCCCGTGTATGGGTATTAAGGTGATTTAATGCTCTGATATGCTGAAATATTCCTAATCTTAGGTACAGGTAACAGAGAGTAGGAATCTACATGTGCACATTGATTCTTGGTTTCTTCTCTTGATTGTAAAACATTTGACAGGAATACTTTTGGAAAGTATTGCTTTATAAGAAAAAAAGAATGTTCAGAAATAACACATATTAATCCTACTTAGTCAAAGAAATTTGTAAATAGGGAGTATCAAAAATATCAGCTTTGATCTTCAGGTAATGTCATGAGACTGAACCTGCCTGTTTCCAGTAATAGAAATGTGCTTTGTTGTCTGTCTTTGTATTTGCTTTTAATGCAAGGCCCCCAAGTAGCTGTTTGTGCACTGGTGCAGAGCTGTGTTAGAGCACAGATTAAGAATTAAATCTATTAATTTGATTAGATATCTTTTATACCTGTCTTAAACATTTAGGAAATAATTTTGTAACCCATAGTTTAGTTTCTTCATTTATGAATTTGAAATTACTGGTTTTGAAAGAACCAAGCTTGATGGAACCTCTCACCCCAAGGAATCTTCTTGTCACCTTCCTGCAGTGTCATATTCTCTTTCTGAGCTGGCCTGAAGCTTTACCAGACTGAAAGGAACTGCTGTTACCACTGAGACACAAAGTGCTCTGTACGTGTTGTAGCTGCCTATATTTGTTGTCAAGGAACTCACCCTCTGAATACTGTTGTGTGCTCTTTTTGTTGTCTGTTGCTTGTTTTTCTGAAGTTAGAAGAATAGGAAATTAAAAATAGAAGTAAATTCACCACCACTCCCCTTATCAAAGGCCACATAGAAGGGGTACAGAAGACCTGAACTTTGTTCTCACATTGGAACTCACAAATTTTGTCCACAATTCCTTTTGCCATAGCCTGGGATACAGTTCTCTGCAGAATGGGGGTGTGTAAATCTCTCCTGTACCTGTCAGAGCAGGAGATGGTCAACCAACCTTTAGATTTGTGTGTTCTTCTAAATACTTTGCTATTTGTTTGTTTATAAAAGCATTTTTCCTTTCACCTTAAGCTTGTAAGTCTAGTGGCTAAAGACCTGCATCTGTCTTTTTTTTTTTTTTTTTTTGAGTCCTGTCTTCTAATAAGACTTAAAATTTAGAACTCAGAAACATCTTATGTGTAGTTATGGCATAACTGCAGGCTTGAATTCTACAGCTTTATTAGTAGTGCTGGTAATTAATTACATTTTCACTACCAGTTTTTCCAGTAGCTGAGAAAATAAGCCCTTGAGATGGCTGTGGGTCTTCTGCATGGGATTGTGAGGAGTCAGGGATTCTGAAGTGGTCAGTTAAAGTTGCTTTAGAAAAAGCTTTTAAAGTTGCTTTTGGTGGCTGCATAGATGAATAGCTGTCTTAAATATTTCACTGAGCAATACTTCCCAACTTCTGCTTGAGTTGACTGCATTGATGGTGAAGAACTTTTTAAGTTTTATTTGCATAGTTTTTGTTTGCATAGTTTCCTGCATCATGAAGTGCGAGGATACAAATTCAGAGCTTCTGTGAAAGCAAAGCTGCACTTACTGTGTCAGTATGTTTATATGAAGGCAATGGTCAGAAAACTTTATTCTTAAAATAGGTTTCTAACTGGTTGCTTTTTGTGCAAGTAAGGCCTGATGGTTTTGATTTGATCAAATGAATAACAAATCCCTGTGCAGTGAGGCTTTGTTATGAAACTTAACTTTGTGCAGCTTACAGTGTGGTAATGTGCTCTTGTAACTCAAATATCTTATGTCTAAAAATAAATGATAAAAAAAACCTCAAACAAAACTTTTAAGGAAGAAGCCTTAGGGGTTTTTTTGCAAGAAGGGAAAATATTTGCTTAATATTAGCTATGCACTTTTCTGCTTCCATTTATTTTGCTGGGTATTGTTGCACTACACGGAGAAGTAGAATAAGTACAAATTATCCAGGTAAAGGTAAGATAAAATATGATGTTTCTATTAGTCCTGAGCCTCTGCGATGGGACACGTTCAAGGTGCTTCACAGAAAATGTATAATTTGAGGAGCACCATCCACTGGCCCAAAGTCTCCTGAAGCCTGGTAACGAGGTCTTGTGCGTCACGACCCTTTTGTTGCTCTTCCCTTACTTCTTTTTTTTTCCTGTCCTCCAATAAGGGCTGTTTGTATAGGTCTTGAAGTAAATTTTTGAAAGGAAAAAGAATATCTCCTAAAATACAATAAATTGGCTAATTGACAGCTACAAGGCCTTTCCTTGGAGACTGCGATGCTACATGTGTCTTGTAGGAATACAGATTAAAATTATTTCAAAGAGCATTAGTTGCTGCTGTATCCTTTGGAGAAGATGAATTGTGTTTCAAATGACTGAGAATTCTTGCTATTATTGCTAGTTTGTTAGCTCTGTTCATTGAGAAAACAAAGCAAATAGGCTCTAAAATGACTTGGTTTCATCCCATTTATTTTTAAATGGGAAAAGAAATAGGCAGCCAGTCTGAATTTGGCATAAGAAGTAATGTTTCATGAGAACTTGTGGAATAAAAGATTGGTAGTTGCAACTTATTAGTGGTTTCTAGTGAAGCATTATTTTATTTACCCTAGAGTTTGCAGAAATAACAGAAAAGACTAGGACACGAAGCTTGTCAGCTATGGAAGTAGATCCAAGGGATACTGGATCTTTGAAAAATGCACAAACAAACTACAGGTTATGTACTCTGGGAATAATTTTGGTAAACACTGAAGTCTTTTGTGGATATCTTTTGGAAAAAAAAATTATTAAAATGTCTCACATTTCTTGCTTTTAAAGATTATGCTCAGAAAAAAAAGCATCTCTAACAGAAATCATGGGGAAAGGGTAGATTTGCTTTTTGTACCACTATGTTCATTTTGATGTATTTTTTTGTAGCATGTTTTGATCTGTCACATGAATTTCTCCTGAAGTTACAACATGTTTTTTTGTATTCTTTTTAACATCACTTGCAGCAGTTCTATGAAAGAAAAACTCTTCTATAAGTGATGCTGTTTATGGCTGCCTTGTCTTGTGTGGTGTGTGGAAATTTATTGCATGGAAGCAGCAGGAACGTTCTTTCAGTGATGCATGTATTTGTGTTCCCTACTTGCTCACCTGGGATTCAAGTGCTGTAGAGCAGGAAATTGTGGATGCTGGTCATGTGCTCTCATCACCAACATTGATGTGACTCAACTACACATGCGGTTGTTGCATCTTATGGTTCAGCTTCATGTCAGCGTGGTGATCTGTTGTTCTGATAAAAGCTATTGTGTATGTGCTGGAGGTTTGAAACTTAAAGCTGATGGCAAATAGGAAAATTCTTATTTTGGCCTCTGTTGCAGCTGAGACAAAACTTTTCTTCTGTTATCCTGAAAGCAGGTCCTACGGTCTGCATCAGGTTAAACATTAAAAGCTCCTCTTCACGTAATCACAGAAAAATGAGCTGTTACTGATTCAGTAACAGCTTTCTTGTCTTTGCTTCTTGTGTCGAAGCAGAACAGTCAGATTTTTGTGTATATTTGTCTTTTGCAGGAAGAATCCCATTCACTTCCAGCAGTTCAGTCACCCTAATGATGACGACTATCATGACACGGAGATGATATCTCAGGATAACAACGACAACCGGCCCGAGTGTCCGTATGGAACAGCTTGTTATAGGTGAGAAACACTGCACAAAGTGGCTCTTCTTGTTTACAGGTTAACAATGTTCTCCCCTGCAGTTGCAAAATGACAGTAGAATAATGAGAATAATTCTTGATGTTAAACCTTGACTGTAGCCTTCTGAAATGTACCGTGGTCAGACTGCTACCTTTAAAGCACTTGGGACTGTGCATATTTTGCATAGTGACACAGTAAAAATCACTGCTTTGTTAGTAATTTCAGCTGGCAAATGAAAACTTGACTCTTGGAACCTATTCAGTGACTTGACGGTCAACACTTCTTCTATTTTCAGCATTCAGTATACTTTTCTTTTATATAAATGTATTGTTTATATATAATTCATTGTTACCTGGTGTTCTTCCTGATATGTAGCTTTTAGTTTAAATTTTGATCAAGTGTTTGTCGAGATTTTGTACAAAAACTATTTTAATCGGTATTTGAGTTGTTAGAAAGCACAGTTGAGGTAACAATAAACACCAGTTTATGGCTGACTGCTGTTTTCTTTTAAGCACTGTTGATTTTCCTCGAAATACTGTTTTATTCTATTTGTTTTTCAGTATCTAGGTTTTACACTTTTATTTAGGAGAGTTTCACTGCTGTGGAATTGCCACAATGGATAAAAAGATATGTTTTGAGGCAATAAGACTTCTGTGGGGCCATGTTGAAACTAAGGGCTGCTGTTAATAAAGATTCTTCCTGCAGAGAAACCTTTTCTCTTGGAAAGTGTGGTGATCCTAAAGAGCATGTTCTCCATGGAATTTAACAAAACAAGGGCAGCTGTTAAGAAAAAGCCATGGTTCTATTCAGCTAATGCAAAAAAAGTGTTTCTCTTATAAAATTCTATGAGACTTTTCATCTCAGGCTGAGCAATGTAGGTTTATATCAGTAATGAAATTGCCAACATGCTTTTCAGGACTACAATGGATACTTTATCTAAACCCCAAACTGTCTCTCCTTCCAGATAAGACAACCTCTGTGCTGTATTAGCTGGTAATTTCTTAATATTTGCTTCATTCTCTGGGTGTAGAGGAAAAGAGGCGCCCATGAAACTGATAATTCTTTTGATAAAGCAACAGATATAATTTGAAGGTTTTTTCATGTTATTTTTGTTGTCCTCCTCTGTTGGCCACTGCTTGAAGGGAACATAATCAACTGATCTAAATGCTATGCCTTGAAAATTATCCATAAAATACCAGGGAATTCTGGACTTGTTAAGTGTGGAACAAGGTGATGAATCAAGCTTTTGCTATTTTCTTCTTTGCAGGAAGAACCCTCAGCACAAGCTGGAATACAAGCACACTGCGCCTCCAGGTAAGCTAACTTGTTCAATACTGCTCAAAGTGTGAGGGGAAAAAAAAAACCCAAATCCAGTGATGGATACCCAAAAGTTGTAATAAAATGCTTTAATCTACTTTGAGAATAAAATTTACATCTTACTCTGTATTTGAATTATTTTTTTCCTGGGATTTTTTTTCTTCGGGTAAGTTACAATTTTAAAGTTTTTTGATGCTCTAAAACAAACATCACAACCATATCTGTCATCTTTCTGTATTTTTTTTTGAGGGGTGACCAGTGATTTTCTTACTGTGAGAACTAATTTTTGCATATATGTTCTCTTGAGGCCTAAAACTGAATTTGAGTTCCTATTCTAACACTCTGTAGTCTTTTCATATTCCAGCAACTTGGCTTGTTGAAAAACACAGGGGAATGTGCTGTTTACATTTTGTCTGTTCTTAAAGAATTGAAAGAGATACTTCACATTTTTTTGTGCTTTTTCTAGATTATTGAATCTGGGTTTTTTTCCACATGAAATCCCAATACAATAAACAGTAGTTTAGAGCAGAGCAGTTATGGAATTGTAATGATAATGTATTTTACTGTGAATTACTAAGGAAGGAACTGCAGTTATGGAAACAATAGTGTAAAATATATAAATGCTTTTAAATACTCCAGCTTTCTTAAAAACCCCCAACGTTTGTTGGCGACATTTGTCTACAGATGGCAGGGGTCATAACATTGAGAACAGTTCGTCTGGATAATCTCTTGGGAATTATTCAAGAGAATCATTGATTGTCTTGATTCAAGACAACCCAACTCTGCTGGTTTTGGGCAGCAGAGTAGCTTTTATACTTGTAAGTGCAGCACAACCATTGCAGGATTTGTTTAATGGCATAACCCTTAGGTCAGGGTTCACTCTGTCCTGACTAAAAACTTCCCTTTCTTTAGGAACTGAAAGAGGAACCCGACAACGAACTTCAAGAAATGGTGAGTGTGTTCTAAAGTTCTGAATGGGCATATCAGCATGGGGCACAGCTGGTCTGCTGTGGGTTTTTTGGCATTTAGTAGTACTATAGATGCTTGCTAATACTTACCTGAGGAGAAAGTAGTTGTTATTTATTTTAGTAAAAACTCTTCTAGTTTTTTTTACAAGTGATACTGCTTCAATTGAACTTGTGCCAGGCTTTCTGGATAATTATCTCTGTACTTCCCTGGAAGCAGGCAAGCAAACAAACAAGCTTTTTAAGGGGAGACACATGTGGCTAAATCAATTCTTCCTTCCTTACACAGGGGCCATAGTAGGATGAAAAGAATCCAGTATTTCATACAAAATATGTTAAGGTTTTCCCATAAAGATTGATTACTTCTGAACATGATTCCTTCTGCATTCCATTGACTTTGAAATAACTTTCAAGTGATAATCTGTGCATATGAACTTTTCTTACAATTAGGTATTGATATTTCAGGGTAAATACTGGCTTGTTAGGACTAAAGTGAAAGAAGTTTATATGTTGTGGATGCACAGACTCTAGTTTTAAATACTCTTTAGGGCTGCTTCCAGGATTCTTTTGTGTCTCAGCTTCTAAATGTGAAGCTTCTTATTCTTTCTAAAATAATTTAAAAGTGGGCTTTAAAGAGCAGTCTGAAAGTGTGATGCTATGTAGTCTTTGCTTTCACTGGCCTGAGCAAGACAGGAAGGTGTGGAACTGCTGCATGTTGAGTGGGAGTGGGAACTGGCTTGTCTTCCTTGAGATCACCAAGGTGTGGCTGGGCATTTCCTAAAGAATTCCTCAAATGAGGTCTGCCTTCTAGAGAAAATAAATAAAAGTGCAAATAGTTGTAGTTAGTTTTCTAGGCAAAGTGGTTTGGCCTTCATTTCTGTTGTGGGTGGGTGCAGGAGGTTGTTTTAAACTTCCTGCTGAGAAATTTCTTTCCCATGCCAATTCCTTATCAAACATGTGTGCACTTTGGCTCTCACCAAATGCTTGCTATGGCTGTATCTGTGCACCAGAATACTCCGAGGTGTATTTGTTACCTGTGTGCTTTGGTGCATCCTGTGATACAAGTACCAGCCCCATCTTGATCAGAGGTCCCTTGTATAAATGTGTTACAGAGTGGTCAGAGCTGTTGGCAGCAGTGTAAGAGCAGTGAGTGATGAAGATTTTGGAATGAAACAGGCTGGGCTGTGTGCATATCTGAAAGTCTAAATCTGTCAAATTCAACTCTTGTTACCAAGTAAGAACTGGGGAAGACTTGATATTCCATGCACAGGGGAAAGAAGGGAATTAATTCATTAAAGTGCTGTTCATATTTACTGTGTTTTTAAAAATTTTTAAATATCATGTTGAGTGGCTCTCTTGTAAAAAGTGTAGTGCTTGGCAGGTTCACACCTGAGGCAGCTGTACCAAGCAGGGTCACACAAACAGTCAGGGCTTCATTAACCTTTATTTTGTGCTGTTTGGCACAACTGCACTGTTAAGCACAGCAGGATTAATTTCCCTACATGTGTATTTAAACTCCACCAGCCAAGAGAAGAGGCTCTACGTGACATTTGACATGTTTGGTTTTTAACATTTTTAGTCTAATTGCTACCAGAGGGTTTACGAATTGCCTGCAGAGAATGTTCCGAGAAACAGTCTGAGGCAAATGACTGGGGGAGTAGTTGTGAGGGAGGAAGAAAAAAAAAGTCAAGAGTTGTGCTGTCATTAAATTGTCACAACTGAATGACCTCATTGTGTTGTTGCTACTGAGATGAATGACCTGCTGTGACCATGGAATATGCAGGATTCTCCTACACACTTCTTTGTAGGTTTTCTAGCAAGCTGATCAGCTCACTTCCAAGTAGAACTCTTTGGGAGGAGTGGTCAGCAAGCTTTTTCTCCCTACGTGAAGGAGATACTTTCAGAGAAAGTTTAAAGGTCATCTTTATAAATACAGCACTGGGGAAGAGGCAGAATTGAGCTTAATGAGCAGTATTGGGGACTGTGGTGCTTATTAAACTACAATGAAAAGAGGTGGATGGGGAAGACATGGAAGGAAGTGCATTGTTCCCTGCTGAAATCCAAAAGCATGGGTGTACAGGGAGGGAGAACATAGTATGCTAGTCCTGCATTTATAGGAAAAATACAGAAGTCATAAGTATTGTGCCAGAATTCCTGTTTCTCTTGTAAAATGTCCCCACAGTGGTGTGAAAGTGAAGAAGAGCTTTTCTTTGCTAAGCAGCTCTTGGGCTTATTATTCTCATAAGCTTAGTCTGAGTAGTGGGATTTTGTTCTTATTGCATTCAGCATCTTTGTTTTGGCCCCTCCCCTTGAAGCCATAGCTCATTCTGCAGAACTATAGTCTGTGATGAATCTTACAAGAAATTCTGCTGGTATGGGCTGACATGGCCATGATTAATTTCCACTGAAGTCTGTTAAACAATAAACTAGCAAGCAATAAAAGGAAAATAATTCTGGAACAGTAGCATTCCCAGTAATAAAAAAGTGTAATTGAGAGAGGCTGTGGTCTGACTACACAAGGTGTCAGTGGTGGTGGTTGTTCGCCACGCACAGCTTGAGTGCCTGAAACTCTGACCTAAAGCTTTAAGAGTTTGCTGGAAAGTGCTTATGGTTAATATAAACGTGAGGATTTGGACTGGGGTCTGTAGCTGAGAAAAAAATACATGTTTATAGTTCCATTTGAAAGCTGATGATAACTGCTCGACAGATAAGTTATCTGTCCCTATATCATTGAGAGGTTATCTCTTGATAAGAATGCAAAAATTGGAGGCCTTATCTCAGAGGTGTGACTTAATGGCAGAATAAGACATGATTGTGTGCCAACACGTTCACACAATGCAAAGACTGCTGCAAGACAAACTATAAGGAAGTTGTGGAGCATGCTGTGAATGGCATCCATTTCTTCTAAGGAGAGGTTTCCAAGTATGATTCCTGCCAGTAAAGACTGTTGTGAAAAGCTGTGAAGGCAGAAGGCAATTTGATGACAAAATGTAAGTTGTGAAGCAGGTGGATGGGAAGCAGACTGGAAAGCAGTGAGATATAACAGACTGAACTGGGACACAGGTAGGCTGTCCCCAGCTCAGGAAAGTGTTCAGCACTTGTTGTTTCCTTAACCCATGTTCAGAAAGGAAGCACAGACTATCCAGCATGGATCCAAATGGAGAATGTAGGAGGCAAGTAATATAGAAGACACTCTTCTCTCACCTGAAGCTCAGGAAAGAAATGAGTAGGAATTAAAAGCCATGTCAGATTCCAAAAACTGAAAGTATAAAGTAGCCCTAAGTATATGTGGATGGATGAAGAAGTCGTCTTTGATCTAGGATCAAAGTAACCATGGAAGTAAATCAGAAGATAGATGTGTTTAGGTGATTCCTTCTCCTCTCAAGGAGAGAGACTTAACTTGGTGGGCTCTGAGAGGGCTCTTGAGTTCTGCACATATGATTCAGGAACACATGACATTTTTGTCCCTACAGGAAAAAGGGCTGTGGAGAAAGACAGTGCCAATGATGGTGAAGCCAATGAGTATGACCTCAATGACAGCTTTATAGATGATGAGGAAGAGGAGTGTGAAGCTACTGATGAGGACTCGGACTGGGAACCAAGTTCAGAAGAAAAGGACAATGAGGATGTCGAAACACTTGTGCAAGAAGCAGGTAGATTTGTTAAGACCAAAAAATAGCTGCTTGGAACAACGCTATGAGTGTCCAATGTGGTTCTGTTAAAACATGGTTGCACAGAGGAGAGGAATTGTTTGAAAACTTTTTCTCAGTGATGTAGGAGCTACAGGAAGATTTTAGTGGGGCCGGGGGATTCAGCAATGCCTTTTTGTCCATATGTATTGTTTTGGGGGTGGTATGGTGCTTTTTTTATTAAGTGGTGGACCCACAGGATGGAGCTCTGAAAGTTTTGGTTGTTTTTTCTTTCTTTTCTTCAACTATTTGTTTTACAGTTATTTTGAAATACAATTTTAAAGATTGGTAAAACTTCATCTCCCTATGCTTGAAAGAAGTACTGGCATTAGAAAAGCCTAAACCATTTTTTAATGTTCCTTTGAGTTAGTGCAATTGTAAACTTCATTATTCTGCTCCCAGCTTTCCTTTTAGGTATCATTTTGTTGGTTCTCTTGAGGTACAGTAATTAAATACAGGTTGTCTAAATCACTTGAGAACAGTATCTCAAAGTGTATTGAACCACTTGGTTGGCTCAACAGCAGTTATGGTGTATTTGTTGCAATTACAACAGTACCTCTTTCCATGCCTGTATATCACTGGAATTGTGTTCAGTTCTCAGCAAAGCTGAAGTCTTGATGACTGACTGTATTTTTGCACAAATAAACTTGTAACATACAGTAGGAAAGATGTGTAACTGTGTCTCTGTGATTTCTAAAGACATCGTTGGAATATCTTGCCTTCAGTGTGTTCACCACTTCCCTGAACCTCCTAGAAAGTAAGTTAAAAAGTTTTAGTATGTTTTGGGACAGCTGACTGGAGCCGGACACAGTCCTAAAGTTCAGCAGGGGAATCGTTCTTGTGTGGCTGCAAATAGGCATCCAAATACACTCCAGCTGTTTTTATGGACTTTTCAGGAGGACTTTGTGGATGTGGTGTCCTCTACAATACTCATGCTGGGTTTTTTGACTCAGGCTCACATGCCCTTGTTGTTGTGATGAGGCTCCTCTTGGGGAAAAATCTGCCAAGGGAAACCAAATCCGGTAGTGCCTGGGCCTTGCCATTCCTGCACCGAGCTATGTGTGGCCTCAGCCCTGAGCCCTCCTGCTCCCACCATGTTGGGGCTGTGTTGGGTAGGGAAGCTGCTGCCCTCAGGGCCAGGAGACAGGTGAGCCAGTCTGGAAGCCATGGGCCAGACCTGCTGGACCACCATGTTGTTGCTCCTGACCACCTCAGGAGCCAGCTCCTTACATCATGGACCCTCTGGAGCCACCTTCACCTTGTCCACCCTGAGAAGATGCCCCACAAAAGTCTTTCACTGTGCCATCCCTGAAGAGTTTTACACTGTGATGTGCTGCACTGTCCCTGCAGGAGACCTTTGCCACAAGGCCCAGCTCTTTTTGGAATCTCGTATTAGGTTGGTTTCCTTTGCCTTACTGCCCAACTTTAATTGGAGTCGTTCATCAGAGCCTCACAGAGAAGTCCTTCTCTGCCTTTCTTTAGCACATTGCCCACTGATTCTTTTGTTTCCTTCCTTACCTGGTATTTTTTGGAGTGCATCACCATGTGGCCCTGGAGTATTCCTTCAGACCTGTTTGTTTTATTTCTTTGGCTTTTCAGAGGCTTCCACCTCTTTTTGAGGTGTTTCACTCTATGGCTTTTCTCTTGACTTCTGCAGTGACTGGTGTATGTTGGGGCACTTTACAGAGCTATTCTGGAGCAGTGCTTCACCCCTGGCTTTTTTGGAGTGTTGCATGCCCATACTTTATTGCTGTGGTTTCCTGCTTCCTGTGATGCTCTCCATGTGTTAACTTCCATGTTTTTTCTTCTGGAACCAGCAGATGAGCAGGTGGAGAAGTTTACATGGGGTTTTGGGGATCCTTTTTAGCTTGGGGATGCCTTTTTCTAGGGAATGTTGCCATCTTAGTGTGTCTTCTGTCACCAAGTCTTGGTTTTGAGGAAGGTGACTTTGTGCCTTGAGCAACTACGTGCTCAGAGATGTTTCATACTATCCATGATTATTGGTGGTTTTACATCAGGGTTTGTCCCGTGTTCTTTGGTTCTAAGTGGGATTACGAAGGTCACTTTAGAAGATGCTGGGATCCCTGCCTCATCAGTGATTTTGAAGTGCAGCTGAGGGAGCTGGGGTTGTTTAGCCTGGAGAACAGGAGGCTCAGGGGTGATGTTATCACTCTCTACAACTACCTGAAAGGAGGTTGGAGCTGAGTGGGGTTCAGCCTCTTCTCTCAGGCACCAAGTGACAGGACAAGGGGACATAGGTGATTCCCCTAGCTGTGCTAGGGGAGGTTTAGGTTGGAATTTCTTCACAAAAAGGGTGATTAAACATTGGGATGGACTGCCCAGGGATGTGGTGGAGTCACCATCCCTGGAGGTGTTTAAGAAACAGTTGGATATAGCACTTAGTGCTATGGTCTAGTTGATATTGTGGTGTTTGGTCAAAAGTCAGACTCTGTGATCTTAGAGGTCTTTTCCAGCCTTATTGATTTTGTGATTTGGGGCTTTTCCTGGCAACATATGTAAGGGTGCAGTTTGGAACAGAATCCTAACAGCTTTTCTCTCCGCAAATTTCCCTGGGAGAACTGGAGCTGAAAAATTTTCGCTTTACAAGAACACTGCAAGACAGACAGAACAAGATAGTTGGGAGAGCTGAGAAGGGAAGTGCAAGGCACCAGCCTTTAAACTGCACGCACCCAACACTGCGCTGCACGTTTTTCTCAGCTCCGTGTAACCTGAAGCACCTTCTGGCTGGCAGAGTCTGGAGTGTCCACTACAGCTCCCGCACAGCAAAACCAGCCAGGCCAAAACCCGTTGTGTTCTTGTAAGGCGAAAATTTTTCAGCTCCAGTTCTCCCAGGGAAGTTTGTGGAGAGAAAAAGCTGTAATTATTACACGGTCTTTACTGCCATCCAGCGTCCTTTTTTTGCACTTACAGTCCTTTTCATGGTCTTTTAAGCACTCATCTTTTGATCCTAGTCCATAAATTACTGTTGTATCTTCTCGCTTCTAATGAGTTGTTTCACAGCCTTGAATGTTGGATGCTGATTGGTTAATGCTCTTAAGCTTACAAACTCTGTCTCTTATCTAAAGTTTATAGGATTCTCCTGCAGGTTAGGATATTTTGCGTGGGCTCAGCTGCTGGACTCTTTACGGTTCCCAAGACAGATGTGCAAGAGTGGAAGAGGAGAGTCCATCTATGTGAGAAGGAAAGTGCCTCGCCCCAGGGTGTAGTGTGGATTTGAAAGGCTGCAAGGAGAAGGGCGAATCCAGCAACTGGTTTTGCCCTGGCCCGCTTTACTGTGAGGGAGCTGTAGTGGACACTCTGGACTTTGCCAGCCTGAAAGTGCTTCAGGGTACATCTAGCTGAGAAGATTTTGCCCCGGCTTGTTTTACTGTGTGGCAGCACCAGAGTGGACACTCTGGACTCTGCCAGCCTGAAAGCGCTTCAGCTCCCAGCCCTGCTGACAGCCTCCACTACCGCCTGGGGCTGGTGGTGAGGAGCCAGTGCAGCAAAACCAAAAACCCACAGAGGTAGCAGAGTGGGGGTTGCAAACCCCAATGCACTGCCTGTGTTCATTTGTGCATGCAGAAGGGCTTGGGCTGCTCTAGTCCCCTTTTCTGCCTTGGCCTATGATTTTTTTCTTGGCCAAGGCCAGGCTAGGGGATGGGGGGATAAAAGCAGGATTTTCCCTATGCAGGCATGGGTCTTTTCCCTGCATGTGGCAGTTGGGCCTTCCCGGGGCCCCCGACACCCTCTTCCAGCACCAGGGGCTTTCTTTTACAACCCAAAGTTTGTAAACGAGTTGGGTGCTGGCAAGAAGGCGGCAAGTCACACTGAGTGCCACTGGTGCAGCCCCCACACCCTCAGGGATGCTTGGGCAGGGGTCTGGGAGTGGGCAGCATCCACCTGATGAGCTCCTCCTCTGTCCTGTAGAACAGCGGAATACAGCCCACCGGAGTGGATCCTCTTCCACTGCCACCGTGGCTATTCAGCAACAGTCTGATCCCTGGGCATCCTGCTCTATGAGATGGTCTGCAGGGACCTTCCTTTCAACAACGATGAGGACATTGTCCAGGGCCAGCTCTTCTTCCTGCCAGGGGTGTCTCGGGGTAGGTACCCAGCTTCACGGCGTGGGGGAAATAATGGTATTGGGAGATTGCAGATGGCACATGAGCATCCTGCTCTTGCAGATATGGGGGAGGTTGATCTCCCTTGGTGAGCTGGAAGAAGTGGCACATGTCCCTCTATTCTGGTCTATTCCAAAACAGAGAATCGATTGGGAGGTTTGGGCACAACTCTTGAGCATCCCTCAGCGTGGCCTGACACTGTGGATGTGATGGGAGCTATCCAGTAGCGTCATGAATTTTGGTGGTTGTTTCATCTGTCTTAATGCAGGCTGCAGTTGACATCTAGATTTCCTGAATGGCCATGAGAACTTTGAAAAGGTTAAGCTTTCACTGAGCATC
Source organism: Chiroxiphia lanceolata (assembly GCF_009829145.1). Classification (NCBI taxonomy): domain Eukaryota; kingdom Metazoa; phylum Chordata; class Aves; order Passeriformes; family Pipridae; genus Chiroxiphia; species Chiroxiphia lanceolata. Next base: position 12,783,862 of record NC_045639.1, read on the forward strand.
TGGGTGAGCTGATGAGTCCTTTTTTTTGTTCGGAGGCCAGCAGACAGGGTGTCCAGCAGAACTGGAGGAAGCCAGAGCAGCAGAGCAAGAAGGTGGCAGGGACAATGTCACTTTTGGGTCCGTGAGTGCATTATAGTTTGGCTTTTTGTTTCTGAGCATGAAGATGACGAGCCCTGGGTGGCGTGAGCTATCTGCACCAGAGGGGAGATGAGCAAAGTGAGCATTCCACTTCCTGGAGCAAATTACAGTTTCTTCTAGGTCTCGTATTGTTGGTGGACCGAGGCATGTGCTGTCTAATTTTTTATTTTTATTTTTTTTTTACAGGTGGTAGGCAACCTTCTAACCGTCAGCTGTGGCTACACCCATCTCTTGGGTTTTTTGTTTTACAGGTAGTCTGCAAACTTCTTGGGTAGCTCAGTTATTGAGTTGTGCAGCCATGAGGCAAAATAAATGTGACATCGTAAAAGTCATAGGTAATCCAGATTTCAAAATAGAACCTTGTAACAACTGCATTATACACAGGATCTTAAGAGTATAAGAAATTATGAATATAGATATATAGGGTTGGAAAATACAGATATAAGTTTTATATATAAAACAAGAAAGGGCGTGAAAGTATGAGAAAATATGCTCGATATGAAGGAAATAGAAACAATTCGGAGGGGTTTTTTTGACTCAGTGTAACACAGCAAGTCTGAGATCCTGGCCGGGATTTAAACCACTGCTGCCACCTGATGATGAATAAGGAGCACTGAAGTCGTCCCCGAAAAAGAGGCGCCTGGCTCCGCCCCCTCTAGCTCGTCTCCCTCCCTCTCGCCTGTGGCTCCACCCACCCTCCCCTCCCATGCGGGGCAGCCCCAGCTGTGGCCAGTGAGGATGACAAGGGGTGAGGCAGCCCCAGCTGTAGCCAGTGAGGATGATGGGCGGGGCCCGCTGGGTGGTTACCTGGAAACCCTTTTTGTAGGGAGCTTCGGGAGGGGAGCGGCAGACTTCAGGGAGGCTGTCAAGTAGTGATGGTGAGAGCATCTTGTAGCAGCTGGAGGAAGCCCCTGCGTGTATCTGGAAATGAATCATTGCTCAAGGAAAGTGCCGAGGGATGAGCCCTGTGCCAGGAGGCAGCGCAGGAGAGGGGAGCAGCACAGGTGAACAGGTGAGGGAGTATGGGGGTGTAGGGAAGATGCAGCTCGGACTAGAGGAAGAGCTTGGAGGTTTCTTTTACTGATATGAATGTGCAAAATAGGGAGTGAGGTTTCCCCTTTTCTAGTTTGTGGGAACTTCACCAGACTACCACATCTTCTCAAATATAGTGGAAAGTGCTCAGCCACTTCCTCCGCAACTTCCCCCAGCACCGGCGGAAGCATCTCACCAGCTGTGATCCCTACTCCATGCTAGTCTTAGGGAAACAGTGGTTTTCTTTGCTTCTTAATGCTATGAGACGCATGGAGCTGTTCCTTGCAGGCTCCTGGATCCTACTGTACAGGATCTCTGCTGTCTCCTGGGGCCGGTGAAGGTACTGCAGCCAAGAATTCTTGAAAAGGTCTTCCAACGATGGCCTGTCTGAGGGCTGCATGGATAAACACCATATGATGAGCTGCTGGCACTCTGGGGAGAGAAACCAGAAACCGATGGTCAGTGGGAGAAGGCTCCTGTCCATCCTCTCTCACGGTGGGTTTCAGGGCTTTGGGTTTCAGGTGCAGTTGGTGGAACAATCTTGGCAATCCATGGGCAGTAAGAGCTTTCTGTCCAGGGACTTTTTGTCTGGGAGGAATCTTCATCCATGTTCAATTTTAGGACTCAGACTAGATTTTCAGAGCAGGAGAAGAGAAGAGGGGATAAAAGGACTCCCTGAAACAATATCTCAGCTTTGGCCATATTGATCATCATCATTGGTCTACTCTGGCCTCCAATCTGGAGACACGGAGACACACTATTCATAACGCTGCTGCTTCCTTTGAGAACACACGCAGAATCATTCTTGAGGAGAAAAGACAACACAGAAAGAACCGTGTCTTGCTGATACCGCCTAAGGAGACTTTCTGCTGTGCCTTTTGCAACCGGATGTGTCTATCTCACATTGGCCTTTTTAGCCACCGGTGCGTTTGCAGCAAGCGTGGGTAGAAGTCCTTCTCAAATCTTCGTTCACGAAGCCTAGCCACGATGATGATGTTCGAGCACCATCTTCTGTCTTGTCCTGGTATGGCTCCCACAGGTCTCCAAAAAAAGTAAGACGAAGCCCTTAAACCTGGTTTCCTTTTTGCCTCCACATGCAGAGACGTTTTTTTGAAAGAAACTGTAGTGAGTGGAGACAGCTGGGTCTCCTGTTGATGCGAAACATCTCAAACAGAGCTAGCCTCCACCACACAGAGACCACCTTTCCCTTCTCTTGCTTCATGTGGCTGGGACTTTCTGTCATTTCACCTGTTAGAAGTGCGTGGCCAGGCCCTCTTCAGCCGTGCTGAGCCCAGCTTAGCCGCAACCTGGAGGAGACAAAAATGTACCATGACAAGCTCTGGGGATGGTGTCCGAGTTCTTTTTGAAAATGTTCACCTCCAAGCTGAGAAATTTAATCATTACACTTTGTGCACTCTTTGGGAGATCTTGGGGGAAGCGTGGAGGATGGGAACTGGAGTTCAAAGGTTTTTTGTCTTTCAGTTGTTAAACAAAACAATTTGGGGCTTAGGTAGGGAGCCTGTAGGGTTTTCCTTTCTCTCCCTTTTTTAGCAAGCTTGCAATTCTTCCAGAAAAACTGAAGAATGGAAAGCTTTTACTTGGGTTATTTGGCCCAGAAACACAGGGCTGTAAGGTTGTGCTCCTCTTTTAAACTGATATGGGTTAGCCCAGCAGGCAGGTAAACAACACACAGCTGTTCTCTCACTTCCTTCCCAGTGGGATGGGGGAAAGAATCAGAAAAAAGTGAAACTTTTAGATTCAGATAAAGATAGTTTAAGAGGGCAGAAAAGGAAGAGGAAAATAATGATAAAAGAGTATATAAATCAAGTGATGAGCAATGCAGCTGCTCCTCATCTATTGCCCAATGCTCAAGGAGTACCTGAACAGTAGACTGGCAACCCAGCAGCCAACTCCCTCTAGTTTTGTTTTTCAGCATGACACCATATGGTATGGAATATCCCTTGGGCCAGTTGTCCTGGTTATGTCCCCTGCCAAATTCTTGTAGATCCTGAGCCTCCTGGCCGGCTGGGCAGCATGAGAAGCTGAAAAGTCATTGACTTAAGACACTAAGCACTGCTCAGCAAAAATTAACACATCAGGGTGTTACCAATATCATCCTAATCCTAAATCCAAAATGCAGCACTAAACCAGGTCCTGGGGAGGAAAATTAACTCCATCCCAGCTGAAAGCAGGACACAAACTCTCAATCATTGCTAAGTGTTTTAGTTAATCTAATGCTAGCAGGGTGGGTGCAGCATGGCCTTGAAGCCCTGGGCTCTGTGCTTTGTTGTTGATGTGGCCATGTGAGGAAGATATAAAATGAAGGACAAACTGGCAACTTCAGAAGAGCTGATTTGCTTTGCCTCACACTGCTTAGAGAGCAAGTCCTGGGTCTGAGGATGTTAGCATTAGTAGTAATCAGAATTTTATACACTTTACCATACATTCCTAAGTAGAATGCTTCTGCTTTTTTATTCCCGCTGTATTTGTGATCTTTGTGGTTGTGTTCACAGATTTTACACAGAGCACACAATTTGCCTTATGTCAGGAATCTGGGAAGGCAAAATTAATGTTCAGCTCAGACAGCGTTTCATTTTGCTCTGTTTTGGACCTGTAATAGTGCTCTGCTTTCTACTGAAGCACAGGCTACCGTAGAAAGGACGCCTTTTCTGCTCTGGGAAGGAGTGAAGGCTCTTGGTTCAAGCAGTTTCCTGAATTTTTCCCTGGATAATCTCAATCTCACTGTGGAATTCCGTGCTCTGAAAATGACTCTTATCTGTGTATTTATTCTGTTCCTTATCTGCCAGCCAATTCCTTCTGTCCTTTCCAGGGAAGGGAAGCAGGACTGCTAATGGAGCAGTCACAGATTGTTACAGGTGCTTTAAAGCTGAGAAGAGATTGACTTTTTTTAATTTTTTTTTTTTATAGCCAAGCATTCCACCCCAGACTGTGCAGCAACATTTAAAACATTTACATTCCTAATTGCTCATTATGTGTCAAGCTTGGCCACATTTTCAATGCTTGGTTTTACCAAAACCTTCATATAGCTAAGAAAAGTATGAGGTGTGTCCCACATGGCTCATAGAGTAAGAAATCACCCCGTCGTTGGTCTCAAAAGTCACTTTCTACAGGCAATTCCAGCTCCATGGTTTGCCAAGCTTTCATGTTTCTTGTGCTAAGTGACTGGAGGCATTTTGGCCACTTGAATCAGTGGATCTCCATAGCACTGCATCTCTTGAGTTTTTTATCTATCATATCAGGTGTTGGCAGACACCAGCATGATAACTGAGTGAGTTTGGACTCATCGGAGAAAAACAGGAGCCTGGGGATCAAACCTGCATGGATGACCACACTGCTGCAGAGCATTTCAAATATGTTGCTCCTGCTGTTTTAAGCTGAGTGTTACCAAGCAACTTGAGAACAAACTTTAGGCTTTCTTCTAGTCAATGACTTTTAGAAAAATAAAAAATACTCAAAACACAGATTTCTGTAAAAGAAATCTTGTATTTAAAAGAAAGAAAGCAGGGAAAAACCCCAAAGCTTGACAGTGCATAGACAGATCACAGGGCATTAATTTCCTTACAGCAAAGGTGGAGTGATGCCCACACAGAAGCCTGGAGAATATTTATAGGCTGACCTGACTGGCCGCATGAATTTAAGGCAAACACACAAGTAGTAGAAGCAGTAGAAGCAGATTGAGATATTTCACTGCAATGCCTTTGCCCCTCAAAATACCTGTAGAAGTCTGCAGCATTCAGAGATGGATTTGTGTGTGTGCATTCAGATAGGGCAAATCCCACTTGCCTGGCATTACACAAAGCCTAGTGCTGGTGTCACTAGGAACAGTCTTGCCTCCTTGGCTTTGGAAAAGGTTCTGGGAACCAGCAGAGAAGGAGGCAATGAAAGAGGGAACATATTTGCCTAGTTTCAAGGCAGAGACAAAATCCTGGGGCAAGTCAGGCTTGGTCAAACATCTGCCGCATATCCACAGGCTCCATGTTGCATTTCTGAAAATTGTGGCCATCGTGAGAGCATCTGGGCACTGCAGCAGTCTTCCCAGTGGGCTGGGGTACAGATTTCCTGACAGAGTGATGAACCAGCGTGGCCTCAAGCAACCGTGAGGGTGAAGTTTTTTCTGGGAACAGAGAGGAAAGAAAATCCAGTTGATTGTCCCTGCCTCGTTGCTGGCCTGGGTGACCTGATGGATTGGCTTCACTGAACCAGTGGGCTCGGACACAGCAGCTCCTGCCTGAGAGAGGAGCTGAGAGCTGAGGCAAAGGTGAGGCTCTCTGGGGCTTGCAGTTTATTTCTTTAAAAAGTGTCTGTGTTATTAGTGGAATGTTACTGATAACCTCTTCCCAGGAGGTTCTATGTTCCCTCCCAAGCTGCCGAGCACCCTGAGAGCAGAGCTACTTCCTTCATCCTGCGGGAACGCCGCAGCGTCTCCCACATTTAGCAGAGACACTCCGTCTGTCGTCATTCCCATCCGGCACCTGCCACCCTTAACCCAGATGGCCTCCCTGACGCCGCCGCCTCGCCATGTTTGGTACGGGCAGGTCGCTCCGCCTCCTTCCTTGCGGCAGCGTAGGGTGCCCTTAGTCAAGATGTCGGCAAAGCCTCAGTGGGGGAGGATGGGGCGTGCTGCCTCCGCCATCTTGGCTGCGGGCAGCGCGTACTGCTGAGGTGGCCTTGCCGGGCGGGCGGGGCCCGTCGGGAGGGAGCGGCGGGAGCGGAGCGGGCAGGTGGGAGCGGCGGGGCCTGCGGGGGTTCCGACGGGGACTAGGGGATCGTGTTCCCCGTGAGGGGAGGCAGGGTAGGTGGGTCACTGAGGTCCCCTGAGGAGGGGGGGAGTGGTCAGGGGCGTCTCCTGTGAGGGGGTTGGGGGGGTCGGTGGTGTCTCTCACAGGAGGGTCTGGGGGAGCAGTGGTGTCCCCTGTCTCAGTGGGGTCAGCAGTTTCCCACAGAGCAGCACGGGGGCTCAGCGGTGTTCCCTGTGACTTTGTCCCTTATAGCCATGCCAAGCGCAGCAGCCGGGTGATCCGTGGGGTTCCCTGTAGCAGCAGCAGGGAACTTTTTGGAAGCAGCAGCACTGTCTGTAGCTTTGCTGGAAGGAGCGGGAGTCAGCGTTGTGACCTAAGCAGATCCCACGGGGAGAATGGAATTCTGCCACCACTCTTCTGCTAAGGCTTTGGAAGGGTCCGTCATCTCCTGAGTAGGGGATTTGGGGCCTTCCCACTGGTGGGATGGGCCCTGAAGGTCACTGCAGCGCTGCCTTGGGCTGGTGGGGAGGCCGGCAGATGGACAGGCAGATGGGCTGTTCCCCCCTCCAGTGGAGGGGGGAACACCTCCCCTCCTGCTGTCCTGACCCCAAAGTAGGACCACAACCCATGCCAAACCCAGTATGGCAACCCCGGCTCGGCCTGGGGCAGGGTAGAGGTGCTGGGCTTCAGTTGGAGGAACGTGACATAAATTTGTCCTGTGGCCGTGCTGCATACCTGAGGTGTCAGGTGTTTGTCTTGCTGTTCTGATGTCCAGGATCTTTTACAGGGAGGCTCAGCTCTGACTTCTACCCCAACAGACCTTTTTGTGATGGGGATGTGTTGTGAACCACTTTGTTTGTCTGTCCAGAGGTGGGAGTGGAAATATAGGGCAATTCTCCGTGAGCTTGAATTACATTCTCAATAGCAAGGATAAAGAAAATGTCAGTGAGTTTGGAGTTCTGCAGGAAAACTTCTCTGAGTGGAGGTGATGCTTCTCATTTCTCATGCATGTGGCCCTTGTGAATATCCCACCTGCAGTGAGGACCAGGAATAAGATAATGCTGGAGCATCTGCAGCTGTAGGTGAATCTCTGAGTTTCCTTGTCTGGAGCAGGTTGTGGAGCTGCTGCTGTAGGCTCTGTGAGGTGCTGCTAGTGTGATGTGGTGTCTGTGCACTGGATTCGACAAGCAAGTTTTTTGTAGGCTTGTCCTTCCCTTTCTTAGGGACATCAAAGGCAATGATGGCCTGGAGGCTCTTGTTCATGTCCTACTCTGAAACATTTAGTAAGGCAGTACAGACAGTGACTCCTCTGTTGTGTTGGGGATATCTCTCCCGGAACGGGATGTTTTCTTAAGGCTGCTGGACTCTCAGTTCCTTCCTTGCTGGGAGTGGGACAATGGTGCCATGCCCAGCAGGTGTCTAAAAAATCACAGAAAATCTTTTTTGACAGTTTGTCATGTGCTCCTTTCCATTTGTAAGCAGGTCAGACTGGCAGCCAGGTGACATACGTGAGGAATGTTTTGGTCTTAGACTTGGCCTCTCTTTGTCCCCTCAGCTTTTCAGCTGAAGACTTCAGGATGTGTTACAAATCTGACGTGTTTTCTGTTACTGACCCAGGCAGGACTGCCTTGAGGTCAGCATGAGGCTGTGTGGGTATTGAGATGTTAAATGTGGATCATAAGAAAAAAGGAAAAAAAACCCCTTGCTTTCTGGCTTTGAGTTTCAGATTTCCTTGTTTCTTTGTTGGATTTGGATTGGCTGTAAATTGATGAGAGAACTGGACAGAAGAGATTAATGCAGTCACATGGTTCATTTGATAATGGGATTAATGCACTGTAATGTATTGGCTTTGTCCTGCAGTGCCCTGTGCCTACCTGTACCGATCTGCTGACCTCCTTTGCAGGCCTGTTGTCCAAATAGGTGACTGCTGCCTGAATGTGTGTTCTTATGTCCTTTCAGAGCTTCTGCAGTCCCATGGCGACCTACCTGGAGTTCATCCAGCAAAATGAGGAGCGTGATGGAGTGCGTTTCAGCTGGAACGTGTGGCCCTCCAGCAGGCTGGAGGCCACAAGGATGGTTGTCCCGCTGGCTTGTCTCCTGACCCCACTGAAGGAACGCCTTGACCTGCCGCCTGTGCAGTATGAACCGGTGCTTTGCAGCAGGCCAACTTGCAAAGCAGTGCTTAACCCACTCTGGTATGAATTTCTTGGCTGGGGATGTTAAGAGAGGCTGAATAGTACCTAATTTTTATCTGAACTTCACTACTTCCTTATTCCCCTTTTTCTCTGCCCAGTGCCTGGAGGCTCTTTGATTTAAATGTGGTGGGCTTATTAAAATCCACACATGCTTAAGGAGATATATTAACATGTCTGTTATTAGAGCTGGCAGGACCAGAGGAGGCAGGAGGAGGCTGTTAAGGCAGAGATGAAATGAGCGATCCTCCTACCACTGCAGAGAATTTTGTGATGAATGTTGAAACTCAAAATAAACAAAGATGCCAGTTTTACTGATACCATCCTCTGGACTGTGATGTTCACTTGTTTTCCTGCTTCCACATCCTGTTGCTTGTAGGTCAGTTCCAGTATGAGCATCAGGAAGTAATTTTAGAGGAATAAGCTCGGTCCCAAAATCATGTGATGATCATGCATGCTCTGAGTGTAGCATTGGGCTCAGAAAAAGCAGGAAAAGCTAGTAAGAGAAAGTAAAATGAGACCAAATCCAGGAACTGAGAATATGGCTAGGCATACCACAGCAGCAGGATGTTGTAACAGGCTGAGGAGAGTAAACTCTTTAGGGCAGGGAACAGCCTCTTTGTTCTGTGTTTGCATAGGATCTAGGTGGATGCCTCCTGGTGCTCTGAGACTGTAGAACTTTGTGCTACAGCTGTACAAACAGTAAGACAACTGAGATAAGCCTAAGTGTAGTGAAAGAAGGATTAGACCCAAGTCTTTGTCTACCAGAGCCTTTGCTCCTGAGAGCTGTCAGTGGTCCATCATGCTGACAAGCCTGGCAGGGCTGAATAAGCTAAGGAACTTTCTGGCAATAGAACGAGAGTCTGAATCCTTAGAACATTTGTTATTCAAGCTGGAGTGTCTGATACTGTTTCTTCCTCAGTGCTGTGAACCAGCATAGATAATTGTGAAGCTGTGCTGTAAAATTGTTTCTGAGGTCATACTAATGCCTCATCTTTCCCTTGCAGCCAAGTTGACTATCGGGCCAAGCTTTGGGCTTGTAACTTTTGTTTTCAGAGAAATCAGGTAAGTTGGAAAAAGCATCAGCCCTTTCAACTCTTCAGTGAACATTTTATTGATAGCCTTCTCTGGCAAAGGGCATTAAGCTTAAATTGCCCTTCTTTAAATTCTATGCCTTGGCCTTTTTCTCTGCTGAACCCAGGCCAGAGCACAGTCTGCTTTACCTGACATCTTGGCTATTTTCAGTCCAGTTTTGCCAGTGATTTTGCTGGCTTGCAGGACATAGAAAGGAGATAAAAATGCTGTTTTGTCCCATGTGTTTCCTGTGTGTTTTTTGCACTTGATATTTACTGTTCTTGCAAAGTATGAAATTCATTAGATTTGAGTAGACTTTTGGCATCAGAAACTATCGCATGGCTACAAGACTTTCAACTAATGCATAGTTGCTGCTGTAGTCTTGTACTGTATTTACCCTGGATCGAGCAGCTGTCCATCCTGCTGGCCACTTGTTGTCTGTGCTTAGGAAGGCAGCAGTGTGGGTCTCTTGTCATGAATTAATTAGCTTGGTGCAGTGGCAGTAAATAAAGAGTTCAGTAACCACATCATGAGCAGGGCAGGCTCTGTACTGAAGAGGAGCGCCCTACATTTCTGTCCTGCAACTTCCTTGTCCTAATTTTTTGTTCTCTTTTTCAGTTCCCCCCAGCATATGCAGGCATATCTGAAGTCAATCAACCAGCAGAGCTTATGCCTCAGTTTTCAACAATTGAATATATAGTGCAGGTAAATGAATCACAGGCAAGTTTGAAGCCCCCAGAATTGTCTTGTCTGTGACAGATTATATATATGTTAATTTGCTTTAGATAATGCAAATGAATAACGTCTGCAAGGTGCTTATGACAGGACTAATTTTATGCCTTGGCTGAAGGCATTATAAAGTATCACCTGGTGTATCCATGCCCCTAAAATTCATCTCTTTCCACACTAGCGAGGTCCGCAGACGCCACTGATCTTTCTGTATGTTGTTGACACGTGCTTGGAAGAGGAGGATTTGCAGGCACTGAAGGAGTCCCTCCAGATGTCCCTGAGCCTGCTGCCTGCCAGTGCTCTGGTGGGGCTGATCACTTTTGGCAGGATGGTCCAGGTTCATGAGCTGAGCTGTGAAGGGATTTCCAAGAGCTACGTGTTTCGGGGCACAAAGGACCTGACAGCTAAGCAAATACAGGTATGCTCTGCTATCTTGTAGGCCACTGGCTTGTTCCTGTTAGCTTTGTTGACACCACTGCTAGTCTTTTAAGCACAGGGCTGTTGGGTAGGAAGGAGGGCTCAATGCTCTTAACTGTTAGCCTGCTGCCCTCCCAGTTTTTACCTTTGTAAATCCCCTGGAAGCTTGTCCAAGACTGAATGGTGTATCTCACGTAATGGAGCCATTGATCCATTCCTAATGAGAGTGCAAAGATGAATAATTTCACAGATTTAAATATATTTATTGCTACAGTATTGCAGGCCTCAGGGTATCTTAAATAGTAATATAAGTAATATGTTTAGTGTTTGGATAGTACATCTCCTCTGCCTCCTCTTTACTATTCTCTAGGATATGCTTGGGCTTTCAAGGCCAGCTGTCTCTATGCAACAGGGAAGACCTCTTCAAACTCCAGAGCAACCTCCTATTTCCAGCAGGTAAGCCTCACCAGCACAGCAGATGAGCAGGGCAGATGTTTTGTGCCCCTTAGGGGCATGCTTCTAAACCTGGTTTTCCTAAGAGAAGTTTTTGTAAGAAAGAAGATTTAAATGGCATTGTCTTGTCACAGTTATTTCTCTACATGAAGTGGTATGTATGTATGGGATTACTAGAGCTGCTGGATGGGATTACTAGAGCTGCAGGCAGTGTATTAGACTTCTACAGTATCTTAGTTTTGCAGTTGCAAGAGCAGGATTGCCTTTCAGGCTAGATTTCTACTTGTAAAACATAGAGTGGCTGTCTTTGGAAAGCACATTGCGCAGGGGTTGCCTGGAGCAAGGACCTGTCTTTGATTGACCAGCAAATGGGGGCCCTGGACTATGCATAACAATCCTATACATCATCTCCTACCTCGTGATCCAGCAAATCCAAAACATGATCATCAGTGACCCCTGAACAGTAAAGCTGTATTTGCCTCTGTTGAATACAGTTTTCTCTTTTGCAGCTCCTCTTTTTCAGTGGCAGCTCTCGTGTTTCAGCAAACTAAATCACCACTGAATTTTTTTCCTATTCTTTGTGTGACTTTGCCTTCATGTCAATGTCTGATGCCTTGTTTTGATCAAATTTTTTATTTTGCACAGGCTTATTATCTTGGAAAGTTTGGATGTAAGAAGGCAACATGCCACATGTCTTTTTGCTTCTAATTGCTGTTTCAATGCAATTTATGTGTGCGAGGAACAAAGGGATGCTTTTTTCCTTCTCTGAACTTAGAAGTAGGACAACATTTCATTTGAATTTTTGCAGGTTTCTACAGCCAGTACATAAGATTGACATGAATTTAACAGATCTGCTTGGGGAACTGCAAAGGGACCCATGGCCAGTGACCCAGGGAAAGAGACCTTTACGTTCCACTGGAGTAGCTCTTTCCATCGCAGTTGGCTTATTGGAGGTACTTGTAATGCTGCTGTTTGAGATGAGCAGGTCAAAGTAAGCACATGGCAGAGTTTGCTGAGATGTGTGCAGGTGTCAGTCCATCTGGGTTACACTGGGCTGCAGAGGTGCAATTTGTCTCTACTGACATTTGATGTGTATAAGCACCAGCTGATGTAGAGTGGGCTGGAGGTTTCATCCAAATGGTAAAATTCACAGGTGTTTAAAGATCTCTGATTCTCATGTGTATTGCCACACAGCAGGTGATGCTATGCACTGGATTTATCTGAGGGTCATCTAAGACAGAAGTGGAGAAAACAGAAACTGCCTGCTTCCTGTTTTGGAAACAGGAAGCTTAACATAGTTGGGGTTTAAACTTCGTCAGAGTGCTGTGATTGTCATCTGCTACTTATCGAGGTGGCCTCTAGCAGGGACAGGTGCCTATGACATTGCAGAAACACATGCAGACACTTGTCTCAAGAAAGCATTGTTGCCATTTGTCTTGGGTTAAACACAATGTATGCCAGGGAGGCAGGACCTCCGATGGAACAGAGACCCCTCCCTCCCAAACTTATTGTAAATTTGAAAATACAAGACTTTTTGAGCAACGTGTATATATATTTATATATATATAAAAATAACAGTTTTTATTAATAACGGAGAGCAATACAGACCAAAACAGGCAAAACAGCAAAACACAGTAACCACAGGGGTACAGAGAGAAAATGGTCTGCCTCTCCAAACCTCCCCTCAAGAGACTGGAGACTGCCTGGCTGCGTGGTCTCCCCCCTCCCCCTGGCAAACCAAAGGAATGCGGGGAAGGATGGCAGAGAGCTCTTCCCACTGCTGCCTGGCCAGACTGTGGTGCCATTGTTGGTGAGCAGCCTTGCATGGTGGCATGGCAAAAATTCAGAAAGTGGCTTTAAATCCCATAACACCATTTAATTTAATAAGTTTCCTTTTTTCTTCCCTCTCTCCCTCCCTTCCTTCTGATATAAGTCTTTATTTTTATTTTAGGGCACGTTTCCAAACACAGGGGCCAGAATAATGCTGTTTACAGGCGGGCCACCGACACAAGGACCAGGCATGGTGGTGGGGGATGAACTGAAAACACCCATCCGTTCTTGGCATGACATAGAGAAGGATAATGCAAGGTTCATGAAGAAGGCCACCAAAGTAGGTGTTAGTGCCTGCCGGGTGTGTTTAAAAGCTAAAACTGAATATTGTGTTGGACCACTACATGGGGGAGAAAGGACAGTACACAAAGCTATATGCATTGCTATGTTGACAGCTGCCCAATGTCCTTCCTCAGTAAATATATTCCATTCTATCAATGTAGGAACAATATGTCCAGATATTTGCATGGTTGTCCTTGAAACGCCCAGTCTTCTGTGTGTGATAAATTGTGAGAATGGTCAAGGGAAGGGTAAAAGACTTTCTCCTAGTTATTTCTCCAGCATGGTCTTGTATCTTCTCAGAGAAAAAAGTATTTCAGTGTTATTTCTTAGCTGATGTTGGGTGGAGAGTTTGTTCATCAACATCATTGTAACTCCTTCTGGGAAGGAAAAAGCCTTTCTTCCAAGAATTGATCATTTCCAGAAAGCTTCCTTTGTTCTTCTTGATGTGTAAAACAATTGTTAAAATAGTAAAAATGTCAGACATGAAATGTCCTTGTCAGCTTAGAGAAAGCAGTATGGCACCTATTCTCTTAACTATCACCTAGAAATCTTTGGGTTTCCACTAAGTCATCACAGGCAAAGATCCCATGCGATTCATGCACTCTCTGTATTTGAGACATGCAACTCAATCTCATCCAAGTGCATCCCTCGCCCTAGATGGGAGAAGCGTGCTGCAGCAGGGCAGCAAGGGCAAACAGCTGTTTAGTTACCACAGCACTGGTAATTGCCCCATTTGTACCTTGTGTTTCACGTGTGTGCCTCAGCTGGAGAGCAGCAGAAACACTGCCCATTGCAGCACCCTGAGCACTGTGTATGTGTTCATCCTGAGCACTGTGTATGTGTTCCCCAGCACTACGAGACTCTGGCTAATCGCACTGCAGCCAACGGGCATTGCATCGACATCTACGCCTGTGCCCTGGACCAGACTGGGCTGCTGGAGATGAAGTGCTGTGCAAACCTCACCGGGTATGTTCATATGTTCAGAGCAGGACAGCACAAAGTTGACACCTGCGTTTTTGTTTTTGTTTTTGTTTTTTTTTTTTTGGAGGGGAAGAATGGTTCAAAAAGCAGTTAATATTGCTGCCAGGGCAAAAGAGTGAGATTGTTATTCTGTTCTACACTGTGTTTGAATTTACCAGGAATTAAACGGCCAAACCTTACCTGATTCCAGTCCACATTTCTGGAGTGTCAAAGCAGCATGTGAGTCAGCACTGCTGTTATAAAACTCTATGTCCTGCTTTGAGAAAAGTATTCTAAAGCATGGTGCAATGTGTCATTTGCAAATGCCTTATGTCTCCTTTGGAGCCAGCAAGTATCCCTTCCAGAATTTATGGGAGAGAGATGTCATGCTTTGTGGTTGTGCATGACTGAAGTGCCATCACACAACTGTTAGGCTTGGTGGGTAGAAGCTTTTCTTGTATGGGCCTGATTTTCTCTTCTTAACAACTCACTTGTGCTTCCTCCAGGGATTCTTGCCTTCCCTGGGTCCAGTTTTAAGTGATATCTCTAAGGAATAAATGTCTGTGTTCCGTGTTGCTGAAGATGGTCTCTGTGGGGAGGCTGTGTGCCAAACCAGGCCTTTTGGAGACTTGGCATGTCTTACTGGCTGTTTAAAATACTCTGTGTCTAGGGAGCCAAAGGATGGTTAGAGGAAATGCAAAGGTGTTTGTAAATAATCACTCAGTGCTCAGTAAGCAGCAGAGACATTGTTAGACCCTTTGGTTGCATTACAAAGCTGTGTCTGATCAGGGCTGGGTTTGCCATGGCACTGAGGGGAGGCCCAGCACAGACCCACACAACCATCCAAGTGCTGCAGCAGTGCAGTCATCCCTCGTGTAGTGTGGGGGTTTCCAGCCCTGCTTAGGGAAAGCAGGCTGAACAGAGTCTTCTTGAGCTGAGATATCTCTGACACGTGGAACATGAACGTTTTGAAGGCAGCTAAAGGGATGGTAAGAAATACAGCTGAGAAAGCAAGCTGGCAAAGGTGGAGCACTAACCTGTCTGGCTTTGTAGGAGTCCATGAATCTGCATTCCCTGATGTGAGTTCTGCCTATGCAAAGGCATGCTCTAAAACAGTTACTGAATGTGTTTGCATGTGTTAGACTTGCAGGGATGTATCCTTTGTACTTCTAGTTCTTGGTTGCTTCAGTTCCCTTGTGCGTTGTTCTTTCTTTCCCAGAGGACACATGGTGATGGGAGACTCCTTCAACACTTCTCTCTTCAAACAGACCTTCCAGCGGGTATTTAACAAAGGGTACAACGGGGAGTTTCGGATGGCTTTTGGTGCAAATTTGGATGTGAAGGTGAGAGATCAGTTTGACTGGATGACATAACAGGGGTATAATGCAAGTGCTGTTCACTCAAAAGTCAGCTGAAGTCTCTGGGGCGTATAAAAGTGTACATGTTTGAGGTCAGATGTCATCTTGACTTCTTTGGGAGAAGCACCACACTGGTGGAAGGAATTTTTATTTGGAAGCTTAGTAAGTTTGTGGCGGGTTTTTTTGTTGTTGCTGTTGTTTTGTGGATTTGTTTTTTTATCATCTCACCAAAGCTGAGCAACTGGTTTAGACTGTGTACTCTATTTGATTGACTTGATTAAAAAAGTCCACGACTTTTTTTTTTTTTTTACCTTGTTCTAGACCTCTAGGGAGCTGAAAATAGCAGGAGCTATTGGACCATGCATATCACTGAATGCTAAAGGCCCGTGTGTCTCTGAGAATGTAAGTTTCTGACATGGAAAAATCTTTAATAACAAAGTAAATAAGCAGTGCAAAGTTTCTGTCTAGCCCTACAGCTCAGCTAGAATATCAGAGTTTTCAAGGAGAAGAACAACTTGAAAACATCCCTACAAAGTGACAGTCTTTCCTAGACTAAATTCTTGCCCCATAAGGCTTTCTTTAACTGTATGGCCTTCAGTAACTTCATTCACACTCAAAAGATAATTAATCTAGATGGCCTGCCATTACTTCTGTCTCAGATCAGAATTTGACATTAGCTTGCCTTTCTTGCTGCTAGAGGCAAAATTGCTGCTTTCTTTTTGATTCTATGCAGGAGCTTGGAATTGGAGGAACATCTCAATGGAAAATCTGTAGTCTGGATCCCAGTACAACTCTGGCCATTTACTTTGAAGTGGTAAATCAGGTCAGTCTTGGCTTCTCTTTTTTTTTGATCATCTTTTTTACACATCAAAGTGCTTGGTACAGGACTAGAAAGTGCAGTGACATCCCCTGAGTTGCAGGTGGATGGTTGCAAAGCAATCAAGTGTTTTGTAATAAAGAAATAGTCTCAGAAATTGTTTTCTTAGGTATAAATTGTCTGTTATTTTTGTTCTGTACAAAACCTGCATTCTTTCCTTGTTTTTTTTCTAGCGTGTTTATTTAACAAAGAAGAAATTGTCTTTTTGCCAGTAGGTGCAGTGGAGAATGAATAATGTTAAAATATGTTAAAATTTTTGGAGAATCAGTCCTTCAAGTTGTAATAACTTGATGGCTCAGAAGCAACTGTTGGCTGAGGAAGTTTCTGAGCATGTGGCAGCTCGGAAGATTACCCCAAAGGAATTTTATTCCGTGTGCGTTCTCTTTGTTTTCTGTTTCGTGTGGGCTTGTTACAGTTGGAAAGAGTTATGGAAAAGCCATGACGTTTTGAAAGCTGCCCTTGTTTCATTTGCAGCACAACGCACCGATCCCCCAGGGAAGCAGAGGGGCAGTGCAGTTTGTCACTCAGTATCAACACTCCAGTACGGAAAAGCGCATTCGTGTCACCACCATAGCCAGAAAGTGAGTATCCTGTGCCAGTTCTCCAGCAGAGTGGCAGAAACTTAAGCTGCAGACTGCTGGAGTTTTTCTAGCTTTTTGTTGCATGCAGTGGCCACAGAGTAGTTGGCACAAAATCTGGTTTGGGTTTTGCTGAAGGTGGATGCATGGAGCACTAACCCTTTACTAACCCTGTAGCTGGGCAGATGCACAGACTCAGCTCCAGCACATAGAAGCTGCGTTTGACCAGGAAGCAGCTGCCGTGCTGATGGCACGACTGGGAGTGTACAGAGCTGAATCTGAGGAGGGACCTGATGTTCTGCGGTGGCTGGACAGACAGCTGATCAGGCTGGTAAGAAAATCAGACTGCGGTTGGGTGCATTCTTGATTTAGTAAAAATCCTCTCTAAGAAGTGATAACAGCAGACTTTTTTCAGATTGACTCGCTTCATTTGTACTCTGATCTTGGTCACATACTTGTAATATGTGATAGCTCAGAATTCAGTTGCGATCAGCAAATTTTTGATGGGGTAGTTAAACATCCCATCATGCTGAAAGAGTTAAACCTGAGATTGAATGAGTGATAATGAAACACAATAATGCAGGTGGGAAGGTCTCTGATTTGACCCTCCTGCTTAAAGTAGGGCCAGCTTTGAAGTTAGAGCAGGTTGCTCCAGGTCTTATTCACCTGAGTTTTGAAGATCTCCAAAGATGGGGTTTCTCTTGCTTCTCTTAACAGCCTGTTCCAATGTCTGATCACAGTCACTAGGATCCTTTTTTTTTCTCCCCTGCCTCTGTTTCCCAGTCAGAATTTCCATTTGCCCAGTTACCAGTCAGGTAGCTGTAGACAGCGATTGGACTCCTTGATCCCACTCTTCACTAGGCTGAACAAATCCAGCTTCCTCAGCCTCACTTTCTGCCGGAGATGCTCCAACACCTGACTAGCTTGGTGGCTTCTGCTAAACCCACTCCAGTATATCTATGTCTGTCTTACACTGGAGAGCCCAAAACTAGACACAGCACTCAGATGTGGGCTAAGTTCAGAGCAGTAATCTGAATTAATGCTTCGACCTCTTGCTGTCTCTTGCTTTGAATTTTACAAGCCCAAATTGTCTAAATCAGTGTTGGCCTTGTCCAAACACCCATGTGGAGTCGGTACTAACACAGTATGGCACATCAGACACTGAAAAACAGAGATTTGAGCACAAACACAAACGGGCACACTGCATGCTGAAAAGACTGTGGAGTCATTTATAGTTAAATTGCTAAAACCATTGATGCTTCTTATTTTCAGTGAAGCAGTTGGTGAAATGCCAGTCTGCTGCTGTTCTAGCAGGAAGTAGTTGCCACAGAAGTGTTTCATAGTGTACAGAGCAGTTTAAGTATAATGTAGTAGCCCTGACTTAATGGGTAGTGCTTTAGAAGCACTATATGAAGAAGCACTATGGAGATCTTCAAAGCACTATTTCTTTCATTCTTGGATAATTTCAAATCTAGGGGGTTTATATATATATATATATAAATAGATTGAATCATCATTCTCATTCCAGTAAGACAGAGTAACCACTGACTTAAAGAATGTGAATGTTGTACTTACTTGTTCTTATCAGGTTCATGCCTCGGTTGTTTAAAAACAACCAAGAGAACACCCTTCTGGAAAAAAAAAGGTGTTAATTCTAAAAAAAAAAAAAAAAAGGGAAAAATAGAAAAAAGAGATAGATAACCAGAGTATCCATTTTGCTTCCAACAGTGTCAGAAATTTGGACAATACAACAAAGATGATCCCAACTCCTTCAGATTGTCAGAATCATTTTCTTTGTATCCTCAGGTAAGGATGTCGCTTCCCACAGCCCTGGGAAGAGTGTGCAAGAGTGAGTGTGAGTGATACTAAAACATCTTGTACTCTTTATCAGATTCAAGAGGGAAGGAACAGGTGCTTTTTTAATTCAGTGGTCTGGTCCTGTAGTTCAGTGCTGCAACTGACTGACAGGAGAAGAATTCTGAGTAGTTAATAAGGGGTAGACTTTTTTCCAAAGAATTTGCTGTTCAGAAAGATTGGATTTGGGTCCAGAAGTTTTGGCAACTTTGGCTGACATTTCTCTTCTCACTCATGTTTCTGGTGCAGTTCATGTTCCATCTACGACGCTCCCCATTCCTGCAGGTCTTCAATAACAGTCCCGATGAATCTTCATATTACCGTCACCACTTTGCTAGGCAAGATCTGACTCAGTCTCTCATTATGATCCAGCCCATCCTTTATGCTTATTCTTTCCATGGGCCTCCTGAGGTGAGTCTGTGTTTTACAGGAAGAGGTGAATCAACCCAAAATAACGAGTATTCAGTCAGAGTAACACTATTTCAGCAAAAAGGCCCCTATATTTCTTTTTTCGTTGTTAAAGCCGAGATGCTTTTGTTCAAGATCATATCAAATTACACTGGGATGGCCATGGATGCTCTCTGGCATCCTGCACTTCATACAGGTGCTGATAACCTGCTGCTGCATTCTGTGGTGCTGCAGGAGGCTGGCCACACTCTGCTGGGCATTCACATGGACTGAGCAGTGCCTGTATGGGCAGGGTTCAACAAGCTGTTTGGCCAACCGTGAAGGTTAATATACTTCTGAGGGCTTAGGGGTGCCTGACTTTGTTCTTTATTTTCTCCAGCCAGTGCTTTTGGATAGCAGCAGTATTCTTCCTGACAGAATCCTCCTGATGGATACTTTCTTCCAGATAGTTATCTACCTTGGTGAGGTACAGTGAACTACGTTCTCTTTCTCTGTTTGCACTCCCTCCCTCCTGCCATGCATGTGGACAGCATTGCTGCTAGTATAAAATAAGCTTTTTGCAAAGCCCACATGAGCTTAATGACATGGTATACATGCTGCCTGTTTGAATTGAATTTCTCCACTGTCAGAGTTAAAATAATACTGGAATTGCTAAGGATGTGTTCTGCACTGAGTAGCAGCTGTTATGTTAGCTTGGTAATGAAGGTGGTCCCTTACCATGCCTGGAAGAGGCTAGAGAAACTTGAAACTAAGCAGGACAGAGAGTTACAGTTTGATTTTCAGATGCGTGACAGACTTGATTGCAGGGTTTTGACACTTAAATAGTGCTTCTCTTAAAGAAATCAATTAGGCAGTTTTACAGTTTTTGCTTTTAAATACTGGATGTTTTTGGAAGCTGCTCCTATATTTCTTCCATCATGACTGAGGTAAATGCTTATATACTGGCTCTTCCTGAATGTACAGACTTACTCCTTGGCTTTGATCTACTTTGGTCTGCCTGTGTACTATGCAGACCTGTAGGTCTGTGTTTCAGTCCTGTCAGGTTTTGGAAGGGAGCAGTGCACTACTGTAGTTGAAGAACAGAAATGTGTCACATCCTAGAGTAGTTATAGGGTAAGGGATGAAGAGAAAGGCTGCTTTCCACTTCTTTCTCTGGAAAACTCCCTGTTCTTTGATGCCTTTTTTCCCCCCTCATATCCTTCCTATCCATATTCCCTCATATGATTCCTATTAGTGAAAACTTTTTGGGAGGTATTTTAACCCTTCCCTTTGTCTTTGAATTAAGCTACTTTGCTGTTATTTGATGACTGTTATTAGAACGCTTGAAGTTTGGCGTGATAGTTTTTGGCAGCCCCACTGTTAGCTCCTGATTTCACTCCATGTAGGATTTGTTCCCTTTGAGAAGTGAGAAGGGATACCCAATTGACACGAACAGGAGTTGAAGACTTGAGTCAACAATGACAATAAATCTGGAGTGACCTTAAACAGTTTCTACCTACTGTTGCAGAGCAAGACACTCAGCAACTGGGTAAAATTTAGACAGAGGAAGAGCTAAGTGTGTGACCTGTATATGTGTAGAACAATTGCTACATACATATAGTACATACAATAGGTACCTTGAAAATACTGTAAGGTCAAGTCAGATTCTTCATGTTTCTATGTTGGCACAGGCTGAAACATAAAGGCTTGAAGATCACTTTCAACTAATTGCTTTTGCACTGCACAAATTGTTACCAGCTTTTGTGTTGAGTGCCTGTGCTTCAATTCAGGGACAGAAAGTAATGTTTTTGCCAGAGCAGTGAAAGGGTGCATTTACCCTGTAAGCAGAAGTATATGTAACATTTTGCTGCTTTAAGATGTGCAGGTTAAAAAGGAGAGGCTTGCAGACATCTCTGCTCTTGTTTTCATTTCATCCCTGTATCGTCAATAGACTATTGCACAGTGGCAGAAAGCTGGATACCAAGACATGCCTGAATATGAAAACTTCAAGCACCTACTGCAAGCCCCGCTGGATGATGGCCAGGAAATCCTGCAGACCAGATTCCCAATGCCACGTTACATCCACACTGAACATGGGGGCAGTCAGGTAGGAAAGTTTATGGAGGAACTCCTGTTGTTGCCTAGAGCAAACGGCTGTCTTTCTGCTTTTCTGGAAGGATGGTTCTGTAAGTTAAATGTAGTGGTAATTTAGCTCTTTGAAGTACAGAGCTTGCATATTTTCTCATGAGCTTTTACTACAACTCTGTCTTTTAATAAGTAAGTCACTTGCTGGATATACTTTTGAAATCCAAGGATGGGAAAAAAATGGAAAAGCTGACTTAAATACATTTTTATTCCCAAAGAGGTGGGAAAGAAATGATTTGGTTATGTGTCTATAGTTAGCCTGCAGTAATGCTGAATGATTGACCACCTGCTCCTTTATTCTCTAACACTGAATGAGGATATAAAGTAGTTCCTATTGTTGTTCTTGGAATTGCAGTTGTGCTGTGCTTCCCTGTGCCTGGCTTGTTTGTAGCAGTGAAGAGGCAGGAACTGATGGTCCAAAACAAAGATTTGGTATTGATTTTTGATGTGACTCTGTTACACTGGTCCTCCACTGACCCCTTTTCTGAAGAGCAGATGGGGCATGCAAGGGACAGAGCTGGTGACATGCCCATGTTGCATGGAACCAGAGCTGCCCTGCCAGGTGAGCATGACTTGTAGCAGAGCACTCAACGCCCCTTGGACACAGGTTGTCTGTGGAGCAGGGCTGTTTCTGGACTTGAAACCTTGTTTAAGTTACATTAGTACCTTGCTTGCAAAAGCAGAGGAACATCTCTAGTCATGGATCTGAGGTGGTATGAAGCTTGAGGGAGCTCACAGGTCTGTCATTTTACAAAACTACTTCTCTTTTGTCCTGATAGGCCCGGTTCCTCTTGTCTAAAGTGAACCCATCTCAGACCCACAATAACCTCTATGCATGGGGACAGGTAAGCAATGAAAGAGCTGCTCATGTTTGGGAATGCTGTAAAATGTACATGTACATATTTGTCTGTGCAGCAGGCATTTGTTTTCACCACGTGGCCACAAACAGTGAGCAGGTTACGTTTGTCCTCAGTTTCTTACCATGGTTGTTGATAAGATAAACAGTACTGGTGGGGACCACTAGATGATGAGAATAACAGTTTTCAAGCCTGGATGACTAATTCATGTTCCTATTCTTGTACTGAATCCCCACAAATTTTCTACAAAACCCAGTTGATTTTGAGGTTTTTCCTCAAGGCATCCAAGGAATGCCTGTCCAAACAGAGGTGATGCATCAACAGTTCAGGACCTGAGTAGCTTGATGGCAGGAAAGGAGTGGTTTCCACAAGGAGTAGTTTTTCCTTTTGATTTTTCCCTTCCTATATCCCAGCTGCATGGGGGCACAGGCAAACCAGGAGAATTTTCTGTGTTGGCTGCTTTTGAAGGAAGCAGCTGATTTTATGTAGTCTGTGTTCTTAGAGATTTCAGGTGACCTGATGTAGAAATTTATCTTGACCCTTGCCTACAAATATGATTTAAATAGGTCACAATGTATTTAGTATTTTGGTAAAAGTAACTAGCATATGGATACATATAGATCTAAGAATTCTATCTGAGAATACTAGACTTTCATATCCCTTTTGTTTATCTTGTTTGTGTAGCCCTTTGGGCAGCAAAATTCCTAATGCTTTAGGAAGAAAAGACTTTTCTGCAGTAATTCAGATTATACTGGAGGATAGTGTTAGTGCTGTTGCCAAAAAGCAGCACCTTTTCATTAGAGATGCTGAGGATCTCTAATGATCCTGCCTTTTGCAGGAGAAAAAGGTGGTTAATTTAGCAGGCAGTCAGTTCAGAGCGCTAACATTTTATTTGCTTTCAATTAGTCCTCTGCATTAACAACAGTACTTTAGGCTCATTATTTCTTTTTTTTTTTTTTTTTTCAGGAATCAGGAGCTCCAATCTTGACAGATGATGTGAGTCTCCAGGTATTCATGGACCACTTAAAAAAGCTGGCAGTTTCGAGTGCATCGTGACTGATCAAACTGAGGAGCAAGAACAGACATGGATCATGTTGATGACAGAAATGGAGCAGTTTAGTTACATTTCCTTTTCTCTCTTTTTAACTAGGGGTTTTAAGTATTACATGAAATAAACATTCCAGGGGAGTTTTTACTGCTCCTTTCTAACTTATTTGTATTCCCTTTTGTCTATATTCTGCTTGCTCTACATTTTTCACACACTGTAATTAGAGCTGAAGGATGTTTTAGTCAACAAATTTTGACAGTCTTTGGCTTAATTTTAATGTCGCGTGTTCTTAAAGAGTGGCTTTTGGCAACCAGCGGACTGTATTAATGAAAAATAAAATCAGGTAAGAGAACCACTCCTTAGTGCTGTCCCCGACTTCAGGTGTACGTGGAATGGGCGTTTCCTGCCTCCTCCTCCTTTCCCCGCCGCTCCCGCGGCCATCTTGCCGCTGCCCCCGCCCTGCGCGCCGCCCCATTGGCGGCGGGGCGCGGCCAATGAGCGCCGGCGTTACTGGGGCGCGATGCGCGCGGCCGTGTGGAACGCGCGGGCAGCGCTGCTGTACTCGCTGGGCGGATGGACGGCGCTGGGCGGGATGATGTACTACAGCCGCTACGGCAGCGGCGGCGGCGCCGAGAGCGGCGGCGGCCCCGGTACGGGCTGGCGCGGCCCCGGGACCGGGGACGGTGCCTCGGGTCACCCCGGGAAGGCGTGACGCGGCTGGGCCTTGGGATGGGGTTTGGCGGGGGGGGGCCTCGGTCGGGGGCGGAGCTCCGGTGGGGCGGGGCGTGTCCGGGAGCGGTGCTTGCGTGAGGGAGCTCGGCCGCCCACGGGGCTTTTCCGGGGGCGAGTCCTGGGGGAAAGCGGTGGCATCGGCCCCGGGACCGCGCCTGCCGCGTATTTCGGCCGGGGAAAGCAGGGCCGGGTGCTGCCCCCACCGGGCTGCCCCGACAGTACGTCCTCCCGCCCGCCCGCCCCTCCGGGCACTTGGGTCTGGAAGTGGCAGCAGCAGTCTTTTTTTCAGATTGACTTGCTTCATTTGTACTCTGGTCATGGTCACATAGCTGTAGTACGTGATAGCTCAGAATGCAGTTGTGATCAGCAACTGTAAGGTCGCCGGAGAGCAGCCTTTGCTTGGGCCGGGTGAGTGAACGGGGTGTCCGCCCGGCCCCCCTGGCAGCCCGAATGGGTTAACCCTGAAGGAAAATAAATCCCCTGTTGAAGGGAGAAGCTTGTGCTTTACCGCAGGTCACAGGAACAGGGACTAGTCTTCCCAAACTGTTGCTTTTATTTTACATCGCGGGAGTGGTTGAAAGCTGTGCTGGGGGCAGATTAGGCTGGACATTAGGAAGCGGGTCTACCGGGAGAGTGGTCAGACAGTGGAACAAGCTTCCCGGAGAGGTGGTCAACACCCCCAGTCTGTCGGTGTTTAAGAGGTCTTTGGACAATGCTTTAACCTTTGGTCAGCTCTGCACTGAGCTGCTTGAGCTAGCTGTAATGTGAGTAACTTGGAAGCCAGTTGTTATTGCTGCTATTGTAGTACTGTTTCTTGTCCAGTGCCAGTGCAGGTATTTAACCTAC